>NC_139344.1:226385937-227070104 GCF_055883805.1 Amblyomma maculatum
CTGCGTATGTTGTGTTGTGGGCCTGGGACATTAGTCCTGCCACTGTGTTAGTGTTGTGGACCACTGCCGCGGTTAACCACCTCTCACGGTAGGGACCGGCAATGTCCACGTAGTATACATGTTGTCTACCATAATGCCGCTCCAGTGCTTCCGCACGCGCCCAGCGACGGTCATTATGATCAGAGTGTGACCTGTTGCCGGGAATGGGTCTGCATGGGGAATGGGAATGCAGGAGGGCGCCCATGTGCGGCAGTCCCGCTGCATGGAGGGCCAGACCACGACACGCGTATGCCGGGATGGCTGAGATTATGCAGCTGGTTGAAGAGGCCACGGCGATGGGAAAGGGGCACGTAAAACCTGCTACGTGCTGTTGACATGTCGCAGTAGATAGTCGTTGTCGATTCAGGTACTTGTTGCAGCTGTAGTGAGGACCCACCCTTAAGAAGTTCTTGCAGTTCGACATCCGTAGTCTGAGCCTCAGCGAGGATGTCTGCTGTTATCTGCGAAGAGCTGATAGCTGCTACACGTGAAAGTGCGTCGGCGACCATGTTGTCCTTCCTGCTGGCATGTTGGATGTCAGTGGTAAGCTGGACTGCTGGACCGGCGGGAATTTGTAGCGGCGTTGAGAGAAGGCGTAGGTCAGGGGTTTGTGGTCGGTGTAGATAGCGCAATGCTGTACTTCGAGAATGTGGCGAAAGTATTGAACTGCTTTGTATATCACCAGAAGTTCTTTGTAGTAAGCTGGCGAACTCGACGGAGTGGGGGTCGTGGTTTCGTTCGTGAGACTGGCCGCAGAAGGGGTCGTTTTCCGAACTTGGAGTTTCTTCGAGAAGAACGCCAAGAGATGCCAGGTGTTTTCTACGTGTTGCATAAGGGCGGCGCCCACGGCGAAGTTAGAGGCGTCCGTGAAGAACCCCAAGGAAGGGTATGGCACAGGATGGGAAAGAAGTGTGGCGGTGCAGAGAGCAGCTTTGCATTCTTCGAAAAGTTGTGTTAAAGCCGGTGTCCACGTGACAGTTTGGTTTCCTCACTGACCAGACAAGGCATCATGGACGGGAGCCTGGTAGTCGGCTGCGTGTGGCAAGAAACACCTGTAAAAGTTCAGCATGCCGAGGAAACGGTGAAGGTCTTTAGTGGTGGAGGGTTGGGGGTAATTTTGCAGGTCTGAGATGCTTTGAAGGAAAGGTCGAGTTCCCTCAGATGAAACTTCATGGCCGAGGAATTTGACGACTGAAGCGCCGAGCGTGTTCTTTGGGGCGTTGACGAGTAGGCTGTTGTCATCGAGGCATTGGAAAAGCAGACGAAGGTGCGTGTGGTGTTCGTCGGCGTTGCGAGAAAAGACCAATATGCTGTCAAGGTAGACGAAGCAGAAGTCGAAGCCGCGGACGACTTCATCGATGAAGCGTTGAAAGGTTTGTCCAGCGTCCCTCAAGCCAAAGCTCATGAAAGGAAACTCGAACAGGTTGAAAGGGGTAATAATTGCAGTTTTCGGGACGTCGTCCGGGTTGACGGATATCTGTGTGTAGGCTTTCGCGAAGTCTAGCACGGAGAAAACGTGGCAGCCATAAATGCGATGGGCGAAGTCCTGTATGCAGTGAACGGGGTACCTGTCCGGAATGGTGCGGGCGTTGAGGGCACGGTAGTCTCCACAGGGCCGTCAGCCTTCGGTCTTCTTCGGGACAAGGTGAAGTGGCGAGGCCCATGGACCGCTGGAGCGGTGGGCGATTCCCTCACGGAGCATGGCTTCGAACTCTGCTTTGGCTATTCGCATATGGTCTGGGGCAATGCGACGGGCGCGGCAGAAAACCGGAGGGCCTGGGGTGGTCCGGATGTAGTGCACAGTGGTATGCTGTACCTCACGTGGCAACCCGCTAGGGCGTGTCAAACCGGGAAATTCGGAGAGGATGGCGTGGTACGGTGAATGATTTTCAACACAGAGTACTTTGACGCTAGGCTGGTGGGTAGTCGTTCGCTGTCATGGCGAAGAATGTCCCGTTGTCGCGTCGATGAGACGGTCGTGGCGGCAGTCCGGAAGGAGCTTGTAGTGCGCCAAAAAGTCTGAACCGATGATTGGCTCAATGACGTCAGCGATGACAAAATTCCAGTGAAGGCCACAGCGTAGGTTTTTAAACTGGACATGCCGGCAGCGAGCCGTAAGTCTGGTGGACTGGTTTTGCCGCGCTCAGCTCGAACGACGTAGAAGGACGGGTACTTTGAGGGTGGGCTCGTGGGTAGCAGCACATGTCGGAACCGCTGTCGACAAGGAACCGCTGCTTTGTAATTTGGTCGGTGAAGAAGATGCGACGAAGGCAAGGTTGACAGCTCGCAGCCGTGCCTCTGACGTTGGCGTTTTCCTTATGTCCAGCGGAGCAGGGTGGTCGACATTGTCGTGTTCTGTCCCCGAAGCGTCGATGGTAGTAGCACCGGTCATCGTTAGCAAGCTGCTGCGACAGGATGGTGTTACGGTTACGGCTTTGAAGGGAGCTAAGCTGTCGACAGATATCGTCGATACGGCGCGCAAGCTCTGTTGTGTTCAGCGGTGCGGCGACAACTGCGGCAAAGAGACCTCGATGACGTGATCAGCTATCCCTGCAAGTTGGTCGAGAGGTAGCGTAAGCTGAGCCTGCAGAATTGCCTGGACGTGCGGTGGCAGTCGTTGAAGCCAAAGTGCTCGCAGTAATCCTGGGCTTCCATGTTGGCCGCCAGAGCACGCATGTGGTGGATGAGCTGCGAAGGCTGGCGCTCGGCAAGTCCTGCGGACTAGTTGTCGCACTTTCTGGTCTTCGAAGAGTGACAGGCGGCGGGTGAGTTCAGTCTTGAGGTGTTCGTAAAGGGTGGCCGTTGGTGGGTTGATAAGAATATCCCGTACCTCGTTGGCTTATAGCAGGCATCGAGGTGGGCGACGACATAATCGTAGCGGGTTCGGTCTTGTGTGATGTGTGCAAGGGAGAACTAGGCCTCAACTTGGATGAACCTCACCTTGGGCGAGTCGGGCCAAAACGGCGGTAGTTTGACAGCGACACGGCTGACTTCGTGTGGGAGAGCGTGCTGGGTGCCGTCTGCACATGTTCTGTCGTCTTCGCCGGAGTCGACAGGATGCTGCTGCACGGAAGCGTTGAGTTGGCCGTGCCGTTCGTGAAGCTGCTGCTCTTGCTCGTCCCTGGCGGTGCGTATTGTTCGATGTTCGGGTCACCAGATGTGGGATGTCGTTTCCGATGAAGGATGAATCCCAACATAAAAACGTAGCGACTGTTTATTCGATTAACAGCGGTAGCGGGCGAGCAAACTAACGCCACACTATAGTCTCCGAAGCGGAACGAAAAAGACATGCTTTCCAGCCGGGCAGCCTGTTTTCGTAGCCGCCATCGGTGGCGCATGCCTCGGGTATGGTGCCTCGGGTGACGCAGCGGGCACTGTGTCTTATCAATAAGGCAGTCCAGCATGTGGCCGTGTTACGCTGGGACAACAAAACGGAGGCTGCGCGGAAATATGCGCAGTGTGTGTCACCACAGCCTCATGAAATCGGTCCGAAGTTGAAAGGCTTCGTAGCCAACGAAGACGTACGGCAGAGTTGTCTGGAAGCCTGGCAGCTGGTTTGATGGCGGCTGTTAAGGATAGCGACATCGAGTCGACGCGGGAGCTGCCGTTTTCGATCATCAAGGCAAGAAGTCACGACCGAAAGAGGTGAACGGTCGAACGACGACGGCGAGATTCGACTTGGAGTGGTCATCACAAACGAAAGCCGGAAAGGAACGTGGGGTTGTTCCATCGGTCAGCGACAACAGTCAACTACGGGCCATCTGGAACAAAAATGTTCAAGTGCTCCCGGTGTCTCCCGAATGGGTCGGTACTCTCAAAGCGGCCACGCGGACATCTCTTCTGAGAATTCGGAGTGACAGATGGGGTCGTCTCTGGCTACGCTTCTCCAATTCCTCTTGCTGACGGCGCGCGGCGGCCCGTTCGACGCAGGTGTGTCCCAGACCATGAGATGCCAGCAGACACCGAGCTCCTCCTACGCTGCCATCTACACCGCCACAACGGCTTCGTCCTCACCACCAAGTCTCAATTTTCGAGTAGGCGTGTCTGCGAGAGTGAAAATGTGTTAATGTGAGTAACACTAAAGTAATAAAAACACTCCCTAACGACGATCCCGCCCTTCACCTAGGGAACTTGGGGAACGCGAACCCTTTAAAACTGTGTGTGTGTTCGGGCATCATTAGTCGTTAGTACTTCTCTACTCCTAAAAATGTAAATAAACAGTCTTCGTCCTTCTACTTCCAACTCCTTCGCTCAGCGGCACTTCTTTCTTAGTGGAGCGGGAGTCGATGCGGCCGAGGGTTCGTCCAGCGGCACCCGAGTCCCATCTCCAAAAACTGGTGGCAGCGGTGGCATCGACCATGCGATCTGGTTCTGCTTCTGCGAGTGAGTGCTTGAACTTTGCTTGAAATTCTCCAGGCTTCAGATTTGCTGCTATTTATTCTGAACTGCTGGGAATTATTGTGTGTTGTTAAGTGAGATGTGTGTGACTATCTCGCTTCAACAGTTGGTCTGCAAAGTCGGGGCTCAGAGAGGCAACCATGGCTTTAGAAACGTTGCGGAGGTCAGAATTGCTGTTGTGCGAAGAGGTTGGTGTGGAGGTAGAAGCTAAAATGAAAAAAAAAAAAACAGAAATTTACTCATTGCTTTTTAAATCCGCCGAGGAGGATACAATTTGCAATATGTGGGAACTATTCAAAGTGGAGCAGGCAAAAGAGGAGAAGGAACAAAAGAGACAAAAAGAGGAGCAACAGAGAGAGAGAGAGAGAGAGAGAGAGAGAGAGAGAGGAACGGAAGAGAGAGAACGAGGAACGAAAGTGGAAGCCGAAGAGCGGGAGCTCAGAAGGTTGCAGCTCGCAATTGACGAGAAGAAACTAGAATTTGAGCGGTAGAGAGGCGCGACTCCAGAAAGAGAGCAAGCAAGTCGGAAGCGTTACAAACGGGCTGACAAATGCAGATGCAGCCGTGCAAAGTTGGCGAAGACCTTGGGTTGTATCTCATTAATTTCGAAAGGGCATGTGAGAAAAAGGCCTACGCTAATGAAGTCATGGCCAGAGAAGCTACCGATGGTGTTGCCCTGTGAGGCGGCCACCATAGTCGCGAGGCTAGGTTCGAACGATGCCGATGACTACGAGAAAAAGAAGGCTAGCCTGCTCAGAAAGTACCGCCTGTCGGCAGAAGAATTCCGTCAGTGGTTCACAGGCGCCAGAAAGAAAGGTATGCAGAGTTTGCATACAGTTTGAAGACCAATCTTAAAGAATGGTTGAAGGGCGCGGATGCGTACGAAAGTAGAGATAAGGTCGTCGAATGTGTAGGCCTAAAGCAATTCCACAACAGCATCCCCGATCAGTTAATCACTGACAAAAGAGTTCGAAACCAGGAAACCGTTTCGTTGTTTCAACTGTCAGGAAACCAGACACATTGCAGCAAGATGCAAACAGCCGCGGGTAGCCTTTTCATACGCAGAAGACAGTGACGAAAATTTGGAGCTCCTACGGCCGTAAATTCACGAGCTCGAAGTAAATGGAAAGCCATGCAGAGTCCTTCGGGACAGCGGGGTCACGATAACCATTGTTCATCCTTCCTATGTTAAAGAGGAGGACTTTACTGGGGAAGTGGCATGGATAAAGCAGATCAAAGTGTGTGCCTTCTGATGGAAAGGGCACGTATTTCCGGTCTGTTCGGATAGCTGGTGACAGAAGCCGCCATCTCGCGCGCGGTTTCATTACAGTATCCGTACTTATTCTCGAATAGGTGGAATAAGTTGCTGCATGAGCGAGGTCAGAAGCTAGCAGAGGGAACAGTAAAAGCATTGACGAGATCGAAATTTTGAGAGCTAGCCGCCAAGCTTACGTAAAACCAGGCATGCGAAGCGTTGGCGAGAGGGAAGACATTCTCGATAATCCAGAACCAGTTGCAGCTCGTGTAGACAAGGGGCACCACGAACCAGAGTTCAAAGAAAGGATGACGAGTAGCAGCATTCAGGAAGGATGCAGTACGGGATCCGTGTTGCAGCCAACCTCTCCCATGCATGGTCGACCGCTTGCTGCGCGTCGACAGAGAGTCGTTAAGAGAACACACACTTGCTCAAGCTGTGCGGGAAGGAGATGAACGACGCTGTCGGTGCCGTGGTCCAGCCAAGCATGCTAGCTGCCGTGGTCTGCTAGAGTACTACACCATCGTAGCTGCACTGAAGAAGCATTTAAACCACGGCCATCTGAAGTCAGCAGCCGGCTCGCTTCCAGTGACGAGACTAGTTGAGGAAGAACTGTACACTGGCTGCTGACTGCAACTTTGTAACAATGCCCATACGAATACAGCATCCACTAAACAGTCAGCCAAAGCAGTGTAGTCGCTATGGCTTGTTAACCCGACTATGTTCCCACTGGCAGTCATGCTTTGTGACAAAGCCTTACAAGAGCGCCGCGGTTCGCGGAAAGGACCTCGCGTTCTAGAAAGCATGTGGCGACCCATCAAGACAATGCAAAGCCGTTCGCACAACCAGAGCCACAACACGAAGGTAAGCTTTGAAAAGCCGCTGTTGGCAATAGCTGCGACGAACAAAATACACATACATGACGGTTTCAAGAAGTTACGTGCAACTTTTAATTGCTACTGGCGTGGACACCTAGAAAAGGCTTGCATCACTATAAAACAGCACGGTAAAGCAGCTATTGTACGTAGCCACAGCGCAGATGCTTCAATTACACGATTTGGGATGTAACAACGTGTCAGCTTCGTCAATGCTGTATCACCTTGACACTGTTGTTAACCTCTGCACACGGTCTAAGTAACAGCTCACTTGATCATGAACCACTATTTGATGCAGTTCGAGATTGACTCCGAACCGGAGCGGCGTGCACCCTCATCAGCGAGGACATTTTTCACACAAAGTGGCCGGAACAACCACGACGACACGTACCTGCTAGGTCGTGGTCAGGACAGTTCGATCCTCTCACTAATGGGTAGCGCCGTTGCTGACGTTCCCAACAATGACTGGGTGAACTTCAAGCTGCCACTTTTAGTTGTAGAAGGTGGTTTGGCGTACTCGTGACAGCGACAAAACAACTGTGGAATATCTCAAAGAAAAATATAAAACCTTCTTCTCGGACGACGTTCCAGGACACAACATTCTTGTCTACCTGGGCTTGCTAAGCGATTGTATAATCAGTTCTTCAAAATAAGGTCATTACCTTTTGCCCTGGCATGTTCAGTGGAGGTGAAAATTCACAGATTGCAAGAACAGGGCACCCTTGAGCCAACATAACAATTTCTTCTCGCAAAGAATCTGAAGGCAAGTTGTTGGGACCCTTAAACAATCTTTCGTTGGCTCCCTGAAGTTACGTATTTTCTGAAACTAGCTTTTCGATTGCTTGAACTTGAATCATGTTGGTAATTTTGAGTGAGTATAGTAACGAGTATTTTGAAAGTTTGAAGTGCGATGGTGTTTTAGAAGGCCGTATTTGCGAAATTCATGGCCTCATTCTTCTTTAGGGGTAAAACATGCTTTCAAATTGTGCAAAACTAAATTTACAAAGTCTAAATTTGGGGCTAAATTTAATTAAAAAAATTAAGATAAATGATAAAATAACAATAAAACAAAAGTAAAATAGAAAATAAAATCAAAATTACCTTAAAATAACAATTATGACCTGACAATATTTGCCCCCCCCCCCCCCCTCAAAAAAAAAGTTCCGGAGTCCCTGAGTATGGAAGACTTTCCTCTTATAAACTCTCCCACTGTTCATGTTCAATCAAAAAATATAGTCATTCCATTGCACTGTGTCTGTAGGCAGCCACTATTTATTGGATCAGTTCTAGATATTTCATGTGAAGTTTGTTCAAAGGGCTTTCACAAGACGTGTTTAGCTAGTATAGTAGGACAACTAAATAAAGTATTCTTATGTTCAAGACCATGCTTGCTTGTTGCAAATGAACGACTACAAGCTAATAAACCTTAACAATCCTCTTTTCCATATCACATTTGTGTATAGCTCTTTCAGATGCCATCTTGTACTGCCTGGGAAGTAATATACATATTTACATAGTTTTGCAACCGAGAATATGCATTTTCATTACTGGCATATTAAGAATAGCCTAACTACATGAATGAAGACAAGATACAACACAAGTACTGCCTATCATTATATTCAATATGTCAAAGCAAGTGTCATTTTATCCATAACTATAAGCGGTACACACAGCTTAGTAATTAGGCAGTGGTTCAGTTTGTCTTTTTCATTGTGATTGTGCAGTTCTTAATATGCAACTAATTGTTAAGCTAACTAATTAACCTCTAAACCTAAGTATTGTTGTTACTATTTACCCTTGTTCTTGCTGCACCTTTATTTTATTGACAGCTAATTAGTTGCAAAAAGGAAGTGCTTTACTGTGTGCTAATTTCATTAGGTGTAGTACTGTGACTGTTATTGTAGGCAGGGTGATCTCAAGATAGCTTGTTTTGGCTCTAGTTGGTTGGCCAATGGCGCTCTCGTAAATGCTTCTGTTGATGTGAGGCTGTTATTTGTTTTTAAGCTGTGATTTGAAAACTAATCGTTTTCCTTTTGTGTAACTGTGAATACCTTTTGTATAACTGTGAATGATTAGAAGACTGCAGTGTAAAAAATTAGAAGACTGCAGTGTAAATGGTGAGCCCTGAGCCTGTATGTTAACGCTGCCCGCATTACATTTGCACTACCGCAACTCTCTAGGCGGAACCTGACCGCTACAGAGCGCGTTCTCGGATGGCGGATAGAGAAATGTCTTGTGTCACTAAACTGCACAAAATAGCTTGGTTACACAAGACACAGACTTGTGCTCACGAACCAACAGGTTTTTTAAATGGTAGAAGAATTTGGTATGGTAACTTTATCACTGTTATGTATAAGTGGCATATACATACTCTCTCTGCTTTTCTCTCCTGCAGGTCCTGAGTGTGTGTAGCTGCCAAGCATATAGTCAAGGCTGTGACAAAGTGCGCATGTCCATCTAGCTATATTACAGATTGCATTTAAGAGCAGTCATTTATTTGCTGCTACCATAGTGTTGAAAATAAAAGTTGAAAACTATGAGCTTTGATATCATTTTTTCACTTACCGGGCAGCATAAAAGCAGTCTGTAATTAGAAACACACTTTTCAATAACACAATAATTTTATTTAGGCCAGTCCTTGTGCCTGCTGAAAAATGGTTTTGCTTCTTTTGTCAGGAGAGCATGCTGCCAATGTCATTGGTATTGCATGATGTGAAGAAGTCAGCACAAGAAATAGATGAGGGAGAGAATTAAGAGAGTACACATAAGATGTTCACAAGCGTCCTTCGTCCATTTTTTTACACTTATTTCTTGACATCATGATACTTTGACATTTTATTATTTCTGTTAACCTTTATACGACAGTGTTCTGAACAGTTATTAGCCATGCTCATTATTGCTGCATAACAGAGTTAATTGCATCCTCTATTACAGTGAAGTGTAGCATATACATATGCTACATATGCACAAAAATATGACTGGCATTATGATGGAGCAGTTGCTTATTGGCATTGTGCTGCCATGCATGAGGTTCCTAGATTAATTTCATGTCACGAAAGCTGGATTTTAATAAAGGCAAAGTGCAAAATCTTCATGCATATTAAGCATTGTTAAAGCATGTTAAAAAATTCCAGGTAGTCAAATTTCAAGAAGTATATACAATGCACATGTTTACTTTGAACAAAGGAAACCAAATGGATTTTTCTGAGCATGCTGATATGACAATTTTCCTTTGGGACCATATGCACGGTCTTGCATGTTTCCACAAGGACCTTATTTAACATCAGGTACGTCATATGACATGTGTCCAGTCGGAGGCTCTACTGAAATTCTCAAATATACCAGATGTTCGTGAGGTGTGTGATGTTACCACATAATTCAAAACAAAAATGAATGAATCTGGAGGCAGATCAATGGAAGTTTCGAATGATCTGGGGTCAGTGATGATGGCCACTTAGAATGGAAGGTCATTCCGAAAAGAAGCTGGCAAATTAATGTCTTGGTGGCTTGCACAAGAATTGTGATTAACCTATGTGATAGGATTAGTATAGTGGATGAAGGTTTATTATGATGAAATACTCCAGGGAACTCTATGATAGAAGGGTGATGTAAAATGAAGCCTAGATTTGATTGCAATGTAGTAATTCCGATCGCCATCAGCTCGCGCGCCAACCCGAAGAGGTAGACGAAGTGGAGCCGGAGCCTTGTTGGCACTGCACTGTTGGTTCGAACGCTACCCCCGTCGCTTTGATTTGCGGACGTTTCCTACGGTCTTGGTGCTCCAATAAACACCTTACACTTGGTGGAGGTGTCTCGGTCGTCGCCCCAGTCCTCCTCGCAAATTTCACCCTGGAACTTCGGAACCGCACACTACCGCCTTCGGTCACAACCATGCAGGACGCTCCCAGCCAACCATAGGCGCCCATCCCTGCCACTCCTGCCACCATCTTCTGTCCCGGGGCACAACGCCCCCGTGACCCACCTTTCTTCAGTGGTACCGACGACCATGACGTTGACGACTGGCTGGCCTCTTTCGAGCGCGTCAGCACTTACAACCGCTGGGACGACTCCATAAAACTGAGCAACGTCCTCTTCTACCTCACGGACGTGGCAAATCTGTGGTTTCGAAACCACGAAGCCGATCTTTCGACGTGGTCTTTCTTCAAGAAGAACTTCGCGGATCTCTTCGGCCATCATGTGGTACGCAAACTCCGCGCCGAACAATGCCTCCATGCACGGCTTCAACTTCCCGAGGGAACGTTTACCAGCTACATTGAGGACGTGATTGACCTCTGCAAGCGGGTCAATCCGTCCATGCCCGAGCCCGAAAGAGTCACACATGTTCTAAAAGGTCTCACTGATGATGCGTACTATATAATGTCGGCCAGGGGCCCTACTTCCGTATCCGACATTATAACCCTGTGCCAGAGGTTTGACGAGCTACGAAAGCAACGCACTTCTACGCGGCGGGCTGCCGCACCTGCCGGCATTGCTGGCTTGGCACTGGCTACGTCGTCTGCGGAACAGTCTCAATTTATGCAGAATATCCAAGACTTCATCCGCGAAGAAGTTGCACGCCAGCTGTCCCTCCTCCATCCAGTTCAGCAGACCGTCTGCACTTCGCAATTAGCGCCGGCCAACGCGCCACCCATCTCGCCGGCTATCCGCCAAGTTATCTAGGAGAAAGTCGCCGAAGCGCTGCATTCTAGTGTTCCCATCGCTCCTGTGCAAGCCCCACTCACTTACGCTCAAGTAACCGCTGGAACGCGCGGTCCGCTTCCTACATCGTCTTACCAGAACGGCCCTACATTTTATGCTCCACCTCGTTTCATGGCCCCTCAGTCTCCGATCCCTCGACCGCGACGCCGCATTACGAACCTATGGCGAACCGCCGACAACCGCCCAATTTGCTATGCTTGCGGGCTCTCGGGTCACGTCGTTCGCCTTTGCAGTCAGCGCCCGCTTCATCCTGAGAATGCAGTCCGTCAGTATCACTACGATTCCGAGCCGCCCTTGAGCAACGTCTCTTCTGGATCGTCTCCACCTTGGGCTCAGTACTCGACACGCCGTTCGCCTTCGCCTCGCCGACGTTCCATTTCGCCGATGCTCCCGCGACAGGGCCCTACGCGAGGGGAAAACTAAATGCCGCAGTTCCGGAGGCAAGAACTGCGCGTTTGACGAACTCAAGTCCTCCGCCTTCTCCCGCCAACGTCATTGAAGTGATCGTAGAAGGTTTTCCCGTTCTTGCGTTGGTGGATACAGGTGCTGCCGTTTCCGTAATTAGTGATGCCCTTCGCCGCAAAATTCGCAAGGTCACGACGCCGCTTTCTGCCTTTTCGCTTCGTACGGCCAGTTCAGAGCGCATCACCCCTGTGGCAGCGTGCACGGTACGAGTTTGCACCAAAGACATTACGTATGTCGTCGAGATGGTGGTGCTTTACGCCTGCTCCCACGACATCATCCTCGGCTACGACTTTCTGTCGACTCACAGTGCTGTGATTGATTGTGCCCGTGCTGAAGTTGAGCTTTCCCCTGTGTGTAATGTTTCCCTATGTGACCCGCCTGTGCGCCCTGCCAAACTCCTTGTAGCTGCAGACACCGACATTCCTCCCTTTTCTTCTGTTCTCGTTCCCCTTATTTCGACATCTGCCCTCCCTAGTCCTGTTCTCTTTACGCCCAAACTCGCCTCCGCCCACCATAACCGCCTCCTTCTTCCTTTCGCCGTTCTAACGATTTCTGATGGCAGCTGTGCCATCTATGCTTCGAACCCTTTTCCCTGCCCGACGGTTGTTCTTCGCGGATAGTGCCTAGGCTACATTGAAGAGCTGGACCCTGATCGCACTTACATGTTCTCCGAACCTGAAGTTTTTCCTCACGTCGCTGCCCTGATGTCTTGTGCTTCTACGAGTGATGAGCTTCCTGTCGACGCCCTTCATCGAGCTATCGCGACCGACCTTCCGTCCGCCCAACGGGACCAAATAATCGCCCTCTTTCAGCGCTTCAGTGCATCTTCTGACGTGTCCCAGCCTTCTTTAGGCCGCGCCTTGACCGTTTCTCATGCAATCGACACTGGTCCTCATTCTCCCCTGCGGCAGCGACCATATCGCGTGTCGCCCACTGAGCGCCGCGTCATTCGTGACAATGTCGCCGATATGCTTCAATGGGGCATCATACGACTATCTCATAGCCCTTGGGCCTCCCCCGTAGTGTTGGTGACGAAGAAAGATGGCACGATCCGATTCTGTGTGGACTACCGGCGTCTGAATAAGATAACCCGCAAAGATGTTTACCCACTACCATGAATTGACGACGCGCTAGATTGTTTGCAAGGAGCGGATTCTTTTCGTCGCTAGATTTGCGCTCTGGCTATTGGCAAGTACCGATGGCTTCCGCTGACCGCCCGAAAACAGCCTTCATCACTCCCGATGGCTTGTATGAATTCAATGTGATGCCGTTCGGACTGTGCAACGCCCCCGCCACCTTCGAGAGAATGATGGCTAACATTCTCAGTGGGCTCAAATGGGAAACGTGTATTTGTTATCTAGATGACATTGTCGTTTTCTCGAAAGATTTCCCTTCCCACCTTCTGCGCCTTCAGCGTGTCCTTACGTGCCTTACTGAAGCCGGCCTATAGCTCAACTTGAAGAAATGTCACTTTGCCGCTACCAAGCTCACAATACTTGGTCATGTCATATCCAAGAATGGCGTTCTACCGGATCCTACCAAATTTCGTGCCGTCGCAGACTTCCCCAAGCCCACAACCTTGAAAGAACTTCGCAGTTTTGTCGGTCTATGTTCGTATTTCCGCCGTTTTATCCGCAACTTCGCCAGTATCATCGCCCCTTTAACGCAACTTCTCGCCGGAGGCCCGCCCGAACCTCTCCTCTTGGTCACCAGCCTGTGATGCTGCGTTTAAGGCTTCTCCATGTTTTTAAAGGTAGCGACAACTACTCGAGCGCCCTCTCGAGGGGTCCAGGGGACAGCGCTAGCAGACGACGCGCCGCACTCTTTCGTGCATACTTCGTACTCATGAAGCCGCGCTTGGTGCACACATAAACCGGTTAATTCAACATATTTCTGTCCTATCCTGCTCAAGAAGCTTCAAAAGACAGGAATTATAGCTTAAATATGCATGTGCAGCATAAACGCCAAGAAAAAAAAAAACGCGGGCGTTAAACAAGCCAGCCCATTCTACTGAACCATTCGCATCAGTACAGCGGTTAGAAAACTGTTCATTATTATGCTTTGAAATTAGTAGCGAACTTGAAGTAGAAACGATATTTCAGTAAACTTATTGGACTCGTTTCCTTACTAAAAAATAAGTAGACCGCGAGCTTTCTGCAACTTTTGGGAACGTCGTTGCGCACAGAGCTCTAATGTAATATGGGCGTCATTGCGTTTGTAACCGTTTGCGTATACACAGTTTTCAACATTTTTTTGGCTCGAGTTTATTTCGTTTACACAGATACCAATAGATTTATTTTGTAGAAAAAGTCAATTTCTCTGCAGCTGTACATTACCAAAGCATGTATATCTTCCAACAAGTAAAAAAAAAAATCTGGTATGATGCGATACAAAGCTCACGGATAACGTTTTCTCACTTTTATATTCTTAATTTGCTTTATATTGTTTTCCTTAGCCTGCCGGGCAATAATGTCACCAGTGAGCTTGGATGCCGCCTCTTGAAACTTGACGAGTCCCTGTGCGCGTTCAGCGGAACTTCGATGCAACGCCGCGAAACTCCTCCGTTAAAACAATGGCTCAATATCGTTTCACACACACACGGTTGATTTTACACTTTATACGGAACAAATCTTTCTTTTTTAATATTTATAGACCGATATTTAGCATAGGCAAATATTGACTTTTTATTTCGATCATTTTGACACATTTGCACCCTCCTGTTTTTCCAATGTTTCATTTTTCATTTATATCAATCAAATGATCAATGCACGGTCTAAATTTTCACAACAAGCATTATCAAGCATTGCATTTTCATTCTGAGCATTTTGACACCATTGATTCCGCGCGTTATTTGCAGTCTTGATCGGTTCGGGGAAAGTAAGGGGGCGCGACACGGCAGTGACTTTTCACTAGGCATCCACAGTACAAGTAATAGCGACATAGTCATAGCGTTCTTGATATTTTGCTCATGAAATAGCATATGCCCAAACAAAGGCCATCCCGGGCAAGCGAACAGCTTTTTAAGCAGACAGAAATCATTTCGCATAGTCGGGTGTTTTCCGCGGCCTTACAATTCTTACGCCCGATCTCATGAGGTCATAGCTTCCTTCTGTTGCTATTATCGTCACCGCGAGGAATGGAAAATGACTTTTTCGCGTCCTCCGCACGGTTCCGGCAGACGAAAGCACGGCAGATCGGCGCAGCCGCATGTCACGCGTGTGCTTCAAAATTTAAGTTCAGAGATGTAACTCTTGCGTCCGCTTAAGCACTAAGTACTGCACATACACTCCTAAAAAGCAATAGAGGCTTGTGAAGTACTTTTTGCTTAACTAATCGGCCAATATCTCGCTGGCAAGCGCAGATCGCTGTGCATTTCAGCGGCGCAGCGAGCCCCGCTGGACCCTTTGGGCGGAGCTTGGCGGCGAAGAGGTCACGTGCAGCCAACCGGCCTATCGGAGCCCAGACGGCCATAGACGTCCGACGGACGTCCGTTTTCGGACCTTCGGACATCCGACGGAAGTCCGGTTATGTTCGATACACGTACAGCGGACGTCCGTCGGACTATCGTTCGTGGATCCGGATCGCGTCCCACGGACGTCCGACGGACAGCCGGAGGCGGACATTCGGACGTTTCCCGGAACTTGCTTGCAGGGCCCGCTATTGGTGTAAAAACTTACCAATAACATTCGTGTAAAGCTCAGCAAGCATGTGCCATGGAAATTTCATACTAGTGCTCGATGCGTCGTGAGTAAAGCAGACAATAGAATATGCAAGTTTCAAGTTTCCTGTTGTCTGCTTTACTTTCACACACAAAGCACTGAACAGCAGTGTGCAATTAAAACTTCCATCAAAGAGGCACATATGCTAGCTGAGCTTTACACAAATGCACCATTCCTGAAAACATGTGAAGTGCATAGGCATACCAGCATGTGAGGTTGTAAAAAAAGCATTTTTTGGCTTTATTGCAAAAACTGCATGCATAAATAGTCTACACTAAAAAAATATCGATGTTAAGGAATGGCATGGTAAAATGCAGGCCAACTGGAGTATTAGGAATCTACTTTTTTTAATTATCCTTGGCCGTGACAGCTCTTCCCTCGGGGAGGTGGTGGAGGAAAAGGTATTTATTGAAACCTAATATTTCGGAATTAGCGAGGAGATCATCGAGTTCTCTGTGGGCGGCCTCCGCAGGCCGGGATTCCAGGAGCAGTTACTATCCTGTGCATTTGCTCGATCAGCTATTGCTGGGCTTTCAGGCCTAAGATGGAAAGAGCAGGTTGGGCTCCTCCTGCAATAGAAGGGAAAATGAAATTCAAGTTATCTGTGCGTAACTTTGATTACACATCTCCAAGGACAACTGCAATTTTCTCTCAATTGCTTTTTCCAGATGGCACTATACGCATGCATCTCCATTCAGAACTGTCACATACTATATAGAAAGGTCATATAACTGCAGCAAAACCCAAGCAGAATAACAAAAGATACAAACGTAGTTTGACCAGAACCTGGCATTCAGCATTTTAATGTTTTTATGTCGTCTCTTTGAACATGCCACTCTGACCAAACATGGCATGTTATGCTTGCTGCTATGCGCCCTCAGCAATGCCCAAGACATGGAGTGCACATGCAGAGAAACTAAGCATAAAGGCTGCTGTATATGAACATAAAGCACAGCCAGAGCATTGCAGTATTACACAGGTACGCAGTGGCGCAGGTACGCAGAAACCTGCATTTTGAGCGGTTTAACAGGCAGATTTCTAAAGTCATTGTTCCTGCTCTGAAAAGAAGTGATCAATAATAACATCATTTAAAATTGTTACCTTTTTGTTCTGTAAACTGCACATTTCGCTGGTTTCCATGTACCCTCTACCGAAGACATTCCCTGGGCGTGTCAGGGGTATATCGACATCAACACCTAGGCTACAAGCGTCTAGAAAGCGTCTCCTTAGAGCAGCTACGACGAAGTAACTTATCTGATAACATGCAAGCTGCTGCAGCAGAATAAAGATAGACATTTGACATGTGGCTAAAGCCCAATGTGGAAGCATAGCCCGCCGCAGTGATTGCGCAGTGTTCATGCTTCTACAAGAGTTAAAAGTAAAGTTATTTGTTTACCCATAGCGCTATATGTGACATTACAATAGCAAGGCTTATAGTTACACAAAACACAAAAAGCTGACAACCATAAGCTCCTGATGTATTACCGGCAGCATGCAGCATGGATGTTAGTTACTGAAATATGGTTGCATAATTCTGGCAACCAGCTGTGCATGTATGTCATGGATTTCTCAACTACGCACAACAAATTACAAAAAAATAATGGCCTTTATAAATGCAGCCAGCTGTTCACAAGAAACACTGTAGCTTTTTTATGGGGAAGGTAGTGGGCGCCAAAGAAACTGCCCCTGTAAAGGCGCCTAATTTGCCCCTATGTAATATCGGGGACAAAAGTGTGTGGACTACACAAACTGCAATCAAAGCACATAACTTTCACATCGGCCAGGAAACTCGGACCATACTTGTCGATGTGAAAGTTGAACGTTAGTTCTTTCATGTGTGCAAGAGAAATAAGGTCACAATTCGTTTACATCACGATTCTAGTCCAAAATCTCCAGACATACTGTCCAGAGACTTTCGCCCCCGCAGTATAAGCCACCACTTGGGTAAGAGATTAGTAAAAGAAGTGTATAAAAGACATTAGTGCTGTTGAACAGCCATAGCTATAAGAATGGTATTGACATTGGAGTACTGCCTTAAGGCGGGGCCTAGGGCATTACAAAAGCAAGAGTTAGTGTCCGCTGGTCCTCATTTGAACGAACAAAAAGAGGGGGGGGGGGGGAAGAAATCTACCTCAACTACATGTTTTGAGTGACACCAAGCCGCAGTTAGCATTAAAGATATCACACAGTTTTGTGGAAGATTTGGGACAAAAGAGCTCACCATCTTCAGAAAGACATGTTATATAGAAATAAAAATAGTGAATTTACTGCATCTTGCCACAACAACTTGCACACGGAGAGGAAGATGAACTGAAAACTTTATACATGAATGTACGTATTTACAACAGGTGAAACAATGACCATGATCTATGCCGAAGAGGAAAGAGATCAAAATCTAGCTCAAAACGAGTTCTCCAGGCCACGGGGCCGTTTCATTAACTTCGGGACTCAGCCCACATTTCTCATCCCCAATGACAACAAACTCACACATGACTGGCTAACAAACATTTTGGCATGTCTTTCCACTTTCATAAGGTTCTTCACCCTCTCCCTAATACAAGCAATGCAAAAGGGACAACAAATTCGTTTCACAACAAACGGAATTTAGAGAATTGACCTCGAAATGATTGGCTCACTAGGTCACATGCCAAACTCTCTACCCTAGGAAATAAAAAAAGAAAAAAAATTAGAACCCATCAAAACGGTGTTCCACGTGCGCAACCATTGCCCAAAGCTTGCACCCTTGGCGGCTCCTTTTAAAGGGCAATTATTGCAATTATTGGAGTCCGAGCCAGCACAATTGCGGACCACATCAGAAGAGCCAACCCACATCCTCCCGCTCCGCATCATACCGTCACTGTTACACACTTGCCCTTTTTCAACGCCGCCATCTCCCACCATTGTTGACATCCAGGGTTGGAATCCTCAACGAGACCCCACTCAGCGCACCTGCACTGAATAATTGTCACTTTTATGGGCTCCCCAACAAGGAAGAGGGCCTTACACCCTTCAACCTGACAGTGTTTTTTCTCTGAACGATAAGCAGTTCTTCCAAAAGAGGTGCTCGTTTCAAAGCTGTGCTGCCTCCGGATGATGGGTCCAGTCAGCGTACTAAGGACCCCTTAGTACGCTTAGTACTAAGGACCCCTTAGTTGTATACTGTTCGTAAAGCTCCTTAAATAAAAATGAGCCCCCTACATGACACAGCAACGAGAACAAACTGCCTGTCCCCGCGTCTTCGAGTGCGACAGCAAAGTCCTCGAAAGAGGGGACTTTTTTCCCTCTCTGCCTACGTTTCCGTTAAGCACTGTAGCTGCTGTAGCTGCCTCTCTGTGCGCGTCTCTCCGCCTCCTGTCCGAGGGCAAGTGGGAGACGGCCGCAGCTGGGCATTGAACAGGTGACCCAAAAAGAGCAGACTAATACCCACCGATCCCTTACAGAAATCATTAAAGAAATGAAAGCAACACATCAGATAACGCTACAATGTTTCTAAGTGCTAAGTCGACAACTCCAAGTCATATAAATATATGTACATCTCCGCACATTAACTAGACAGAAACAGTGCAGAGTAAACTAATAATTCAGTGTCTAGCAACACTATTAAAATGGGATAAAGGCCAGGGGGGGCTACGATTATTAGTACCGTTTTGCCTTTAAACTACAATAACATACTTGTTGCATGCTTAAAATCAGATTCACACCTGTCCCACCCACAGCAATGGAACACACATCTGACTCAAGTCTGCAGAGAAAGAGCAAGCTAGACTATTACAGACGCACCCTTGGTTGTTTTTCTGGCATTTCTGAGGGTGAAGAATCTGACTTGTCAGTAGCATGTATATGAATAAGAACCCTATGACAGTAAATGCATCAGATTTTCTGGAGTGGCTTTTCTTTGCTGACCACATATGAGGTGAAGTATAATTTATCCAACTTGGCCTAGGTTTATTCTATGAATAACAAAGCTATAGCAAATACACAGTCGTCCACTCAGGCTGAACATGCGAGTGCGTGGCATGCACTTTTTGAGATGCCACTGCATCCATCGCAGCCGCACACCGTAGCGAAGAGGCAGACAGCGTGAAGTACTAGCCTCTAGTCCCTCTACCACCACTGGGGTCCCAAACTAGGGACCCCTTGTTTTTGTCAGGACAGGCCCCCTCAGGGTCAGCTAGTGAGTAACCTCCTGTATTTGTATCCGATGGAAATATTTTCCACCACCACCCACAATACGCAGCTGCGCATCATAGCAGATGTGAAGCAACAGCTCCTGGTCCTACTACGCATAAGCCACTTTGCCTTGATGCATGCCTGCGCACCATAGTAAAGAGGCAGACGACATGACGCAGCAGCTCATGGTACCTTTACACATGAGCTCCCCCACTGTACTTCGATACGCACCATAGCAAATATACAGACTACGCCACACAGCAGCTCCTGGTCCCTCTATGCATAAGCCATTTTGCCTCAATACGCACCTGCGTACCTGAGCGAAGAGGCAGACATGAAGCTGCAGCTCCTGGGCCCTCCATGCACACGCCACTTAGCATCAATGCAAGGCTGTGCACTGTAGTAAAGAGGCGAAGGACGTTAGCAGCAGCTCCTGGTCCCTCTACACATCAGCCATCTTGCCTCGATGCGCATCTGCACACCGGAGCAAAGAGGCAGATGATGTGAAGCTGGAGCGGCTGGTCCCTCTACGCACAAGCCACTTAGCCTTGATGCATGGCTGTGACGGATGCATTGCTATTTTGCAAACTGCATGCCACACATTCCCATTCAAGCTAAGAGTGGACGATTGTGTAAACGTAAAATACTGGTTATTTACTTCAATGGACAATGACAAAAAGTAACATGGTGGACAATGTAAAAAGAATTTGCTGCATAAAGTTTGTTGAAACCAGTTCTACATCCTACATGTAAACAAGCTAAAACCTTAATGTCGAAGGGATGTCCTGTGTGTTTAAAATCATCACGCTCAAACAACTTCAATACTGACAATCATGATTCAATATTAATAATATAGATAATGATACAATACTCACTTTTAGCTATACCAAAGAAATGAGAATGCAAAGGGATGTTGCTGTTTTTTCCCCGTAGATGACAGTTTTCCATGCTCAAAGTGCTGCTTCCTGTTGGCCTACGAAATCGGCTACAGCAAATGGCACCTGAAAAATTTTTGGAAGCCTCATGCTAGTCTTGAACGAGAAAAGCATTGCCATACAGAAGCAGAACACAAATACTTTTACAACACACTAAAAGCACCAACTGCGGTGCTGTTTTTAGGATGACTAGGTACAGGTTTTGCTGTAGCAAGCCAAATGTTAGCCTTCAATAAGGAAAGCATTCCCATACAGAAATAGAACCTTTTACAACACATTAAAAGCATCAATTGCACAAGTGCTTGTAAGATGACCAGGTACAGGTTTCTGCTATAGCCCACATCATGTGACCAGCGGTTATCAGAAGCCTTGTATGTGAGCATGATGCCCTAGATTCAATTTATGGCTATCACTGTATTAACAAGCATGGGTTTAAAGCTACTTTAATATGATAATCTAAGAACATGATAAGAGCTTTCAGTGCGAGACATAGGCTCAGTATCATGCACTATAAGGTGCTGCATGGCTCTAGTGTAGCTTTGGCATTATCTCGCTGTCAATAATGCAGTGAAGTTCTGAGGAGCCCTTGAATATCTGTAAGGACAAAGCAACAACAATTTTGTTTTCATCTCACTTTTGCTCAGGTCGTTTTTTTTTCTTTTTTTTTTTTTGAGCCCGCGGCTTGCATGGCCTCTCAGTATGCCTGTTTTGCATAAAGGAAGGCGTTTCAGGCACCAGAGCTCACAGCCCAACTGTATCGCGGCGGCGGTATGTCAAATTCGTGCCAGAACAGCGCAGAACAACGGGTCAAGAAAAAGACAAGCACTGACTTTTTTTTTTTTTCTCATCTCCTTGTCCGGTTGTTCTGCGCGGTTCGGTCCCACATGCATAACCAACATGCGCAATGTGCTGTCCTGGTTTGTCAAAGCTGAAGGAGAGTACTAAACCTTTAGTTATTTAGTAGCTACAGCCGTTCCTTCTAGAAACTGTAGTTGCCGTAGAGCTCAAGAGAGAAAGATCAGCGGCTGTCCATTAAAAAAAGAAAAAGCTCGCGACGTTTTCACAAGTGTAGGCATGTCGCACGATAGGCTCGAGGAGTGCAAAAGTTTTCTCGTATAGTTTTTACAACTCAGCACGTTGCGCATGGTTAACAAATTAACTCCTTTAAAGCTCGGGCAGGCACTCCTTTATGATATCAGAGACAGAGAAGTTGCGCGGCTTACTGGCGCAGCGTCCCGTAATGCCGAGAAAGATGGACCTCAGACTTGAGGCTGCACTTTAGTTAGTAGGCGCGGAGCCATCCTGTCAGTCTCGCCTAAAACACTAGACCGTTCGGCTGCTGTACAGAGCTGTTTCCTTACCCAAAAGCTCAGCACCATCGGTGCATCGAAAAGTTCCACTAAAGAAACAAAAGTTCGGTGAAATACTTACTTTGGAATCGGCGGGTGAACAAAGTGTGCCAGCCGCACCAAGCCACAGCAAAAACAATGCTAGCAGTGCATTACAGACGTAGGTATTTGTAACTGCGCAGAAAATGCAGAACACGGAAACGTGAAACCATCTTCCATGACTAAACTTCAACTTGTCAGGTGGATTGGATTGGCTCATTTCAGATTTTTTTGATGATAGGTTCGGTTTCGTTCTTTTTGAGCTTGCTGCTTGTTGCGTCTATTCAGCCACTGATTAAAATTTCACCGAAGCATCATGATAGAAAAATGTTTAATGGTCATTTAACTTTTAATAAAAAATTTTTGATGGAAGAATTCAACAATGAAACATGCGGAAAATAAAAAAAAAACTGTTTAATGGAAACGCTTTCTATCGCATCGATTCGCTCTGGCATCATATAATGTAGACTTGACGGCATTACTGTTTTATACGTAGTTCAGACGAGCACGACGACTACAAACTATATCATAGCTGTGTAAAAGCAAATCCAGTGGCGGACGTACGGCGGCTGTCCTCTGGGCGAACGGATTCGACCATCCGTTTTCGTACGGACGCCGGAATTCCGGCGGACGTCCGAAATCGGCCGCCGAGTTGCGGCCGAGTTCGGTTGTCCGTCGGACGTCAGTGGCCGTCTGGGAGGGAGCGGCGGCTGGATCAAGACCTGTCGCTACCTTTAAAAAATGGAGGAGCCTTAACTGCGTTCAGTACACTACGCCGTCTACTGGTCTCTCCCCCTATACTCCGCCATTTTGACCCTGCCTGCTCGACCGAAATACACACTGATGCAAGCGGCGTAGGTCTGGGCGCTGTTCTTGCTCAACGGAAACCTGGATATTCCGAGTATGTCGTCGCGTACGCTAGTCGTACCCTCACGAAAGCGGAATTGAACTATTCTGTGACCGAAAAGGAGTGTCTGGCCATCATATGGGCCATTACCAAGTTCCTTATATTTACGGTCGCCCATTCTACGTTGTTACCGACCACCACGCGCTCTGTTGGCTATCCTCCCTCAAAGACCCCTCCGGCCGTCTCGCCAGCTGGGCGTTACGTCTTCAGGAGTACGATATCCACGTCATCTATCGATCTGGACGCAAGCACACCGACGCTGATGCCCTTTCCCGTTCACCGCTTCCTAACGACTCGACGGCTGGCTTCGTTTGTGCCTACGATATGTCGCCGCTCAACATTACCAACATGAAATCTGAGCAGCAGAAGGATCCATGGATATACTCCCTCTTAACATTCCTGTCTACGCCCGCAGAGCTGTCTCCGTCACGTGCACTTCGTCGTCAGGCCCACCACTTCGCCACTCGTGATGGACTTTTATATCGCCGCAATTACCATCCTACAGGGCGAAAGTGGCTTCTCGTGATTCCGCGACATCTCCGTGCTGAAATCTGCGCCTCTTTCCACGCCGATCCCCAATGCGGCCATGCAGGTGTCATGAAAACCTATTCTCTACTGCGTATGAGATATTATTGGCGCGGCATGTACCGCTTCATTCGTCAGCACATCCGATCCTGTACAGCCTGCCAACGTCGCAAGAATCCACCCCCTCAGCCAGCCGCTCCGTTGCAGCCATTGCCTTGCCCCAGCCGCCCTTTTGACCGTGTCGGTATCGATCTGTATGGCCCGCTTCCGACCACTTCGGCAAACAACCGCTGGGTCATCGTAGCCGTTGACCACCTAACCCGTTTACGTGGAAACATCGGCCTTGCAGTCTGCCACCGCACGGGATGTTGCTTCGTTCATTCTGCATTGCCTCGTTCTTCGCCACCGCGCACCGAAAGAATTGATCAGTGACCGCGGACGTGCGTTTCTTTCCGACACTGTCGAAACCCTCCTCAAACAGTGCCAGATCATTCACCGGAGCACCACAACATATCACCCCCAAACGAACGGCATGACTGAGCGATTTAATCGCACTCTTAGTGACATGCTAGCCATGTAGGTTGATAGCGCTCACTCTAATTGGGACCAAGTGCTGCCTCTCGTAACGTACGCCTACAATACGGCTACGCAGACTACGACTGGGTTCTCCCCCTTCTTTCTTTTATATGGTCGTGAACCCACGTCCACCATGGATACTATCCTGCCCTACAACCCCGACGCTTCAGAGACCACTCTACTGTCTGAAGCGCACACATTTGCCGAAGAATGCCGACAATTGGCGCGCTCCTTCACAACGGAGAACCAGGCTCAACAAAAGCATAACCGGGACCCTACAAATCCAGCGCCTTCATATCCATCAGGTGTCCTCGTTTGGCTCTGGGTGCCTTCCTCTGCACCCGGCCTCTCATCCAAACTCCTATCGCGCTACCATGGACCTTACCGCATTCTCGAACAATCTTTTCCCGTCAATTACGTAGTAGAACCCTTGAACCCATCTTCAGATCATCGCCGCCGCGGCCGAGAAACTGTACATGTCGACCGCCTCAAGCCGTATTATGATCCCCCTACCCTTTCCTCACCATGAGTTGCCAGGATGGCTCCTTTTCCGCCGGGGGGTATTGTAGTAATCCCGATCTCCATCAGCTCGCTCGCCAACCCGAAGAGGTAGACGAAGTGGAGCCGGAGCCTTGTTGGCACTGAACTGCTGGTTCGAACGCTACCCCCGTCGCTTTGGTTTGCGGACGTTGCCTACGGTCTTGGTGCTCCAATAAACACTTCACAGCAAAATACATTTTTACGTTATGAATTGGAACAGCATATGTATGAGCAGTTCTGGAGGTAAAAGATTACAGAATACAGAATAAAGTTATTTTGTTCGCTTTATTTTCCCAAGAAGCATGCCAATTAGCCCCTAGCCAGATATGCGCTAACTCCATGCAAATCCTGCTATTCAGGCAATCATGCTATCCTGCCACATTTTATTTTCATGGTTCTGGCCTTGCAGTGCACTCATCTATTCCCTCACTTCCCTCGATCCCAACGGGGCTAGGGACTCGGAAGAGTTTTATGTTTTTGTGTTGTGACCTTTACTATTGTATTATGCTTCCTGTTAAGGGTTTGGAAGCATAATCAGGGAACCCATGAAAGTGGTCGTTTTTGGTGCTCTCTTTTGTTATTTTCCTGACAGCAACACTGACAGCGTAACATTTAGCAGTAAAAACTGAAGAATAGGAAGGTAGTTATATTGTTTTTATTGTTTTGCCTTGCAGCTATTGAACTTCCAACACAGATTTTATGTCCTCGGACAATATTTCTCGGCATTTCATTCATATGCCTGGATCTTGGCATTTTTCCTTTTTGTCTATGTGACGTCAAGCTCCGCCCATGGGCTAACTACGTGCGAAAAACGGGCCCCCCTATACCAGCTGGGCTGAAGCCTGCGGCGGCCATCTTGAGGGGGGCAGGAAGTAGCATGCCAAGCGCTTGGGAGCGCTTTTTGCGGGCGTTGCCAGTGCGTTTCAACTGCTTAGGAGTTTAATTTTCTGGATTTTTAATTTCTAATGCAATGTTGTGAGCCACCAGCTGAGCCATACTGAATGTCTCCGAATCAATTTGAACCACCTGACTTTTTAACGATAGTGACGATATCCAAATACTGATGCATTGTTGGCTCTACTCAGTGCAAAAGTCGCTGCTCAACATCAGAGGTGGGCATTTGACCTCAAAAAATGCAACCTCACCTCAACCTCAATAAAAATTTCCTGACCTCACTCAACCTCAACCTCACGCTTTGAGGTGGAGGTTTGACCAGGTGACCTCACTTCAATTTTTCTGATGCCACCACCGACCTCACTCAACCTCACCTCAAACTCAAACTGTGAGTTTGAGGTCGGTCGCTCGACCTAAAAAAATAAATAAAAAAATAATAAAAGGTTTTTCATATGAGAACACTAAATATAAAACTTCATGGCACAAGTCCTGTGCGGTGACACGCCAGAATGACGACATAAAGTTTAAACAACATTGAATATGATGAGGGTTACTTGTAAAGTAAAGAAATTTAAATGAACATTTGCCAGCGGGGCTACTGATTCATAGCAGGCTGACCTAATAACGGCACTATAATTGGTCAGTTTCAACACTTCAAATTTTATTTTTATTTGTTTTGATATGGTGACTTTTCACCTAATTCCCGCTGTAATGCTTATGTGTCCTTGGTGCGGCTGGATGCGAACTCCCGAAGGTCTGCAGTGAAACGTCGCACATATCTGTGACTGTCAAATAGTGTTTCCTCGTGACAAGCAAGTCATAATTTCTTGGTGAAGACATTTTCCTGATATTTGAAATCGAATCGGATGACAAAATCACAAACAATCTAATGTTTCTTCAGTGTAACGTCTCTGTTACAAAAAAAAAAAGTAGATCGACCACTTGCGTATATATGGAAGTTGTAATACCATAACATTCTTTTATCAAACTGACTTCTGACGTGGGAGTTATCACAAGAGGCGGACAGAACAAAATGTTGCCATATGCAGAGACGCTTAGTTACGAAAAGGTAAAGCGTGCTTGACTTTTGACATTGCGCTACTTTCGATAATTCTGACGAGTGGGGTGTGCTGTATAGAACAAACACCGTGACAAATTATTGGAAAGATTACCCTCCCTTCTACTTATAATAACTAACGGTGAATTTGCAGCCCCAAAACATTCCTTTTATCATTGATGTAAGTTAAAGAAATAATACGTTGGATTAGGGATAATTCGCACATTACCTTGAGATGCCGAGAGAAGCTCAAAAGCTGGTTTCCTTGTCCACATAGTTTCTTGTCGCAATGAATGCATTCCAATTTTACAGTGCTTTTCGTTTCTTTTGCGTGGCTATTGTAACGGAAATGGCCTTCGATGTCTTCGTCAATTCGACAACTGCGCGCGCACACATCATCGTCGGTATATTTAGATTTTTTCGCTATATCTGCCATAACAACACCTGCCATAACCGCAACCATGTCATGCACCCTCGACGCCGAACGCAACAATGCGATAGACCTCGAAGAAGAAGGGCAGACCTCAGCTGGAAAGGGCGGAAACTTCCGTCATAAATTACAGCAAGTCGCCGACCACGGCATGGCTGCGTGTCTTCGCTTGAAAAAGACGGCCACGGTAAATGGCGAAGAACATAGCATGTCGTTTAGATGCTGCCTTTTTTTTTTTGCCGATTTCGGGCGGCTCACCGACGCCGTTTGGGGGCGACTTCCAAGTAGACGTTCCAGGAACGATTGGTGTCGATGAGAACGTGGGGTTGAGACACCAGCTTCTAGTCGCGACGAGAGAACCACGCCCACTGGGAGAAGGAAGCGCGAACACTTAACTCATGCTAAGGGAGTTGTTTCGTTTTTCTTCGACTGCACAATATTCGTCAAGAGAGGAAGACTAGCGGGTGGTGAGCAGGGTGGAAACGCGTCTACAGGAAGGAATAGCAGAGTTTGAACACTGACTAGCGTTTCCCTCCTGCGAAACGATGAGATGCCTGCATGGTCGACAAGCGACAGAAGTCCGCGCAGCCGCCGCGGCGTTCCGAGAAGCGAGAAGGGCCTGTCTTTATATTTCTTTAGACCAACAGGAATACGCCTGTCGGAGGTATAGCGCACAACCAAAAGCTAAAGAAGTAAAAAAAAAGAGAAAAGAATGTTGCGAGAGGAAGAATCTGAGAATTGTCTTTTCTGATTTTTTTTGTTTTTTTTTCTTAGGAGGAGGGGGGAGGGGAGGGGGGAAGGGGAAGGGTGACGACTGGCCATACCGCAGAAAAGCGGCCGGTTGTGAGTAAACGCAGGTGCACAAACGCGAGAGGGGGCACTGGTAAGTGACCACACAAAACGAAAACAAGAAGTGAGGAAAAATAGGGGTGGTGCAAGTGTACTGAAAAACTAACGAGAAGAGGAGACGCAGATCTTCACTCGCGCATTCACACGCTCGAGCACCGCGCACACAACTCGCTCTCTCGCCCACACTGCCACTGTCCTTGTAACTCTCGGCCCCGTTGACAGAAACGCACTTAAAAATACCTAAAACTCACAAACTCCCAGAGGCGCGCGTATGTGTAGTGGCTTACTTTCCAAGAAATGCCGAGGGGTTCCCGGGTCCGCGCTTTGTCCGCTAGTTGAGATCGGACACCGGCTGCGGAGCCGAAAGAGCAGAAGCCAGCTTACGAACAAAAGGCGCGCCCGCCACTTTGGCTGCAAGCTGTAAAATGGAGGGGAGGCCCTCGATAAACAAACATGTAAATGAAAAAGGCGCAAGCTCACGTAGGGTATGAGAATGACTGCAAGCAGTCGTCAGTCACCTGTCTGTTCTTCAATGATTCTTCGAGAAGGGCACATTAAATTTATTTTTTTTATGTAAGGGTTAATTTAATGTCCAGTGAATAATAATAATAATAATAATAATAATAATAATAATAATAATAATAATAATAATAATAATAATAATAATAATAATAATAATAATAATAATAATAATAATAATAATAATAATAATAATAATACCAATAATAATAATAATAATAGTAATAATAAAAGAGTGGATTGCACTGATACAACTACGATCTACCGTCCTATTGCTTTCTTTCGTTTTAACTCGTACCATATACAATAGCAAAAGCAGATTTTATTTACTAAAATACAGTCCAGTCTTCGTGGGGTGACTTCTCGTCAAGCCATTTATCTCTCGTCTCTTCTGCATCCTTGTTCTTTCCATATGCCTCTCTGAAACCTCCTATCTCGTGCCATCCTCCCCAAGCAATTCCTTGGTTGCTGGATCTTGCGCTTCCCTCGTTTCTACTATTCTAGCTTTTTTCTTTCGAGAAGTCGACATACCCACGTAGGTCTGGAAACCCTTCGAGTTTGCGCAGACTTTCTTCACTTCCCAAACTCGCTCGGAATGGTGGCGGGATCTTGTTTCACCTTCTTTCGGGTCTGCAGCCGTCGTCCAACCCCACTCGTTTGCCGTGCTGCGCTTTACGCCCCCCCCCTTTTTTTTTCGTGTCGAACGCAAACGCACAGACGCAAACTGTTCGTTACGTGCTCGTTGGTAGCCAAAAGAGTGTACACGACAGGCATTATGAAAGGTGTTTTTCCGGCTATTTTATCGCTGAGGGAAACAATAATTTCGACCTCACAAGCCGACCTCACTAAGTTACGACCTCACTCAACCTCAAACTCACGCATGAGGTTGAGGTCTCATTTGCTGACCTCATTTAAAAATATTTCAGGTGTTGCCGACCTCACCTCAACCTCACCTCACTCCGTGAGGTTGAGGTCATTTTGAGGTTGAGGTGGACCTCATGAGGTCGAAACCTCTCGAGGTTGCCCACCTCTGCTCAACATCAATGTCAAACTTTTGAGTGAAGCCGTAGCAACGCTAGTATTACATAGTTGCGTAGCTTATATCGAGTATAATAACACTGCATTAATTGCAAGTCCTAATTAAACATGGTGAATGAATTGCTAATGAACCTTAGATTTTTTGCAACATCATCTAGTCATATGTCATTAGATAGCATATTTCGAGTATAATTGCACTGGCCTAATTTAATTCTTAATTACTGCTAAATAGGTAATTGTGGATAAATATTAAAATACATGAATTGGCTACAAGTCATATATATCATTGGATAGCTTATGCCAAATACAATTGCTCTAGACTAACTGCACGTCTTAATTACTGCTAATTTGTCAATAGAAGCTTTACAAAAGTTAGCGCCATCTATAGTGAAAGAAACAGAAACTGTGCGCGGCGGCCATGTTTTGTTCAGTCCGCCCGCGCCTCCCATCGAGTACGCTGTCAACGTGCGCCTTCGTACCCGTGCATGCACCGAAAGGTGCATTGGAATGCTCACAAGCGATTGTTTCATCTTTTAACATCACAGCAGTCGCTGTTAGCTCCAAGCTCTATTCGGAATGATGCCAGCATGTTGTTGCGTGCCCTTCTGCAGCCAGCGCACCGTCATAGACACGCACGGAATCAAGGTATACGCGTCTATGAAGACCGTTCGTTTGCAGTCCTAATCGGCTTTACAAGGGTCACTTGCATCATGTAAAGCATTACTGCCCGTCCCTCTGAGTGGGAGCTAGCTCACAGAATGTGCTATCACCTAAAACAGCAAGGTTGTTTTGCGCGCTATGGAGCCTTGTGAACTTGAAGGATAAACTTATGCTGCGATGGAGGACACGGGAGAAGGAGCAATGCATGTACAACGAACGCTATTGTGCAAATACGTTCTTTGAAACATTTTGTACGTAGGTTCCATTTACCATTGTGTATTTGATTTAAGACCCGGGCATGATTACCGAAACTACTTTTTACAGTCGTACGAAATGGTAATGCTTGGTGCAGAGAGAAATACGGTTGTCTTGTGCTCCCGAGGTGCGTGTTTCACGCTGCAAAAGCAAGCGGCTGCCAAACCCGCGGCGTCTAGAAAAGCAGGAAAAGATGACATCCCACTAGTGTGTTGTAACATGCTCACGTACAGCCCGTTTCGACCGGTCCACGTCCAGAGCGCGCAGCTCAAGTTTTATACCTGCCAGCGCGGCCGATAAAATAACGAAGCGTGCGCTTCACTTTTGTGTGTTTTGCCACCCGATGGTTCGCTAATGGACAGCTACCTGAAATTCAGTGGACTTTGTAAATATGCCGATTTCTTGTTTATTCCATCTGTGAGAAAGTAAACATTTAAAGCCGTAATCTCATATGAAAGCGCTGACATTGGAAGCTTCGAGGAACTCGGAGGAGGAGGAACTCGGCCGAAACGAAAAGAAATTTGAAAAGTCAACTCACATTACTGCGAAGTGTTTGTGCTTTGTGCAACTGGCTGTGTTCATAAAATCAGATTTATATTATATCATATCGTTATAGAAAGATTAGGGGATCACTTAAGCTCCGCCGTTGAAGGTATAACGGGATAGTGTCTCTCTCCCATACACACACACACCCACGATGTTTTCTTTCTTCACGTGTTATATTTTCGCTCTTTTATTTATTTATTTTATTTTATTCACCAAATACTGCAAGCCCTAACTGGGCCCTAGCAGGAGGGGCGAAAAGAATACAATGCAGTGAAATATGAATTCATCAAAAGTAACATACTACACACAAGTGTAGTATGTTATATGTTGTTATGTATGTTATATTTCTATGTTATGTATGTTATGTTATATTTCTATCATTTTTTATTTATTTTTATTTTATTTGACGTTTTATATTTTTATACACCAATACGCATGCGTCAGCAACAATTGGCTTTCCATTCTGAGCAATTTGACACTTTTGAACACATTCTTCAATTATTTCAATTAATCAATTACACATTCTAAATTTTCTTCCTTAACATCACCAAGCACTGGTTTTTCATTTTGACACCTTTAAACACTTACTTTCCAATTTTTCCTGTTTTTCGTTTCTTTATTTCATCAATTCATCGATTAATTACACAGATTTTATAACTCGTCATCGCCTATCGCCCACCAATAAATGTTCAATCACTGGAAGCACAAATACTATGGCACTTTTTTTTTACGCAGCCCCCGATTATTTCCAAGACTAATGCCAACTACTGCGTCGACGGCATGGGAAGGAAAGTGCTGAGCGCCAGTCCAACTTACGTCAAACTACGTACGATCCTTTTATCATAAAATAAAATGCATCCTAGCTCATTTCACTAACCAAGTATCTTCCAGTGGGATAAGTGACGGTGATTGCGCAAACTAAGCAAACGAACTCGCGATGATCTCTCATAGGCATTTAAGTAAACAGCAAAGACGCACAGACAAAAAAAATCCGCATTACAGAACTCTGGATACTGTACCTGGATAGGGATGACGCTGCGGATTGCCGAGGGGGGGGCCCATGCACGACTCGTAGAGCAATTTGTAACTGCGCTCGGCAGCGCGGCCGGTGGGCCCCGCCACGTCTCGGCTGTCAAACTACGCTTCTAGGCGTCGCTAACAGAAACCGTCAGGGACTGAACAGAGGTCCAAGCACAACACACTAGGTTAAAACGTGAAAAGCGCGAACAGAACGGCGAGCGCTGACGGACGGACACAAAGCGAACGGATGGAGCGAACAAAATATGGCGGCCAGCGCGGGATCAGCGTGCCGCTCACGGTTGCCAGACGTACTTTTGTAAACCCTCTATTGTGAATAAATCTGAAATGTATGCTATCCTTTCAAGTCATATATCAAGGCGTAGCTTATATTGAGTACAGTTCTACTAGACTAATAAATACCACTGCAATAACTAAGGGCCTAACTGCAGATGATTAGTAATCATGTATAAAATTTATCTTATGCTACAAAGTAGTCACATACATATGCTACAAAGTAGTCACATACAGCTGAAATGGTATCAACAAATAGTATCCAAAATCAAATGTTAACACAAAAGCCATGCAAAACATAGGTAATACCACAATTAGTGGTAATTAATTGAAACGTGCAGCTAGTCCCATGCTGTTGGACTTGGCATAAGCTATCCAACGATACGAATTGTAGCTATAGCATGTATTTTAATATTTTTTCACAGTTATGTAATTGGTAGTAATTAGGACCTAAATTAGCTCAGTGCAATTACACTCGACATATGCTATCTAACGACGTATGACTCGATGATGTTGCATAAAATCCACGTTTAAAGGGCCACTGTCCAGGGAAGGCCCTTTTCAGCAAAGGAGCCCAGTGTTTGGGTCAGGTACCGGAGATAGTCTGTGCAAAATGCTACAGTGACACGCGCGCCGCAAAGCATCGAAAATACAATTCAAAGCTCTCTCATGCTCTCCTCCGGGAAGCCAGCTTCCCCGTTTCCTGCGCTGGCCCGACGGGCCACAGCAATGACGTACGTACCGCGAACGATGTCCATTGGTCCGTCTCGCTGACTGACGGGAGAAGGATGGGTGTCTACCGCTCGCAGCGCGCTTTTCCCTCGCCACGGCCAGACTGAATCCAGCGGCGCGCGCTCCCTCGACCGTTTTTTTTTCGCGCTCGCGGAGAGCCACGCCCCACCTCCCGCCAAACGCGGAGGAGGAAGGGGAATTTGTATTTCGGAGGCTAGACGACCTCGGGCAGGAGAGTGAAAAACCTTTGCGAGGGAACGGAAGGAGAGATGCATGGCAGAATCGGATGATTGCGGTGGCTGTAACTGCGTTATTAGTTACTCTTTTCAAAAACATTTAGCGGCCTTGCGTTCTAGGGACGAAGTCTCACAGTCACCGGGGAAGAAAATATTTTCGACCGGAGGGTGGACAGTGGGCCTTTAAAAGCACTTAATTCACTATGTTTAATTAAGACTTGCAATTATTATAGTGCTATTATGCTCAATATAAGCCACGCAACTATGCAATAATAGCATTGCTACGGCTTCACTCAAAGGTTTGACATTGATGTTGAGCTGCAACTTTTGAACAGAGTAATTTTTTTTAATTAGTTCACAGGAAGGGAAAGGCACTGTGCCGGAGTTCCCGGGTTCGAACCCGACCATGGCGTCTGCGTTTCGATGGAAGCGAAACGATGTGGCGTCCGTGTGCTGTGCGATGTCAGCGCACGTTAAAGATCCCCAGGTGGTCGAAATTACTCCGTAGCCCATCACTACGGCTCCCCTTTCTCTCTTTCCTCTTTCACTTACACCTTCATCCCTTCCCTTATGGCGCGGTTCAGGTATCCACAGAGTAATGCCCCAGTACTCGGATGTCACTGATATCGTTAAAAATTGAGGTGGTTCAAATCGATTCGGAGACATCAGTATGGCTCAGCTGGTAGCCCACAACATTGCATCAGAAATTAAAAATCCTTTAAGCACTTGAAACACGTACACTGGCAACGCCCGCAAAAAGCGCCCCCAAGTGCTTGGCACCACTTCTTGCCCCCTTCAAGATGGCCGCCGCAGGCTTCACTCCAGTCCATTGACTTCCATTCCAGCAGGGGCAACGTTACTAGAACAAACTTTGAGCAGAGCTGCACCTGGTTGTTGCTAGGCCTTATTTGGCATCGGAGCCACGGTGGATGGCGTTTTGAAATCGGCCGCTTCGCTGCTTCTCTACCATAGCCGCTCGCGTGCTCCTGGGCGCGATTCTTGCGGAAATTGGTGACAACCTGCAGTGCCGAACTGCATGTACCGAGCTGCTTTGCTGATGTTTTGCGCCGTTGATTCTGGCTCGGACGATGCATTCATATGCATATGTGATAAAACATGCATGCACGTTACATATTGGCACTTCCTAAACGATGTGGGAAAGGACTTCAAAAATACTACACTACCCTTTTGTTAATCTCAATTCTTAAGATTCGCGGACGTGCAATTCGTGCTCACCTAATCCAATATTCAAACTTTGTAGCGATCTCTTGAAATGATCAGTCCATGCTCACGCCGATGATGTGTACATTCCATTCGTTATGCACTACAAGAGATGCCTCTTGTCTACCATCGTAAAAGCGCTCGTTCTGGCTAAAAACGATGACGGCATGTTTACACGCGTGGAACTCGCATGCTGGTCTGCCAGCATCCATGCAGAGTCGTTGCTATCGCGCCAACTCCGCGACGAGAACGGCCACCATTGGTCAAACCGCAGAAGACGGTATCAAAGCTACAGACGCGGGAGCCTGACCAGTGGCGAGGGAGAAGACTTCTTGCAGAAAGCTGTACTCGGCTAGAGTGCACGCTGTGCTCAATGGGACAGGGATATGAAGGCGAGTGCTTCTCCACGGCATCCGCCGGTGTCGACAGCAACCTGCCCACCTGCAGGCATGCGTTCGCGAACGACCCGGGTCGTTCGGGTTGCTGTCGCACATAATTCCGAGAGGTCAAGAAACCGCAGAAGCCGGCGGCCGAGGAAGACACGAGAAAGGTTGAAAGGCAGAGACCGATGAATGCGTGGGCAACGTTCGAGAAAACGGGTGCGACAACCAGAAGTCGGTGGACCGAGCGTCACCCGATGACGTTTTCATGGGTGGGGCGGAGTTCCCGAGCTGTTTTGGTTTTTCTGGTGCCTCGGAGTGTTCAGCTGAGGGGCGAGAGGAGGAGCGCCCTTTTCAATCACCGATATCCCCGGTGTTAATGAAGCTAGCTGAAACATACTTGTGATGACTAGAGTTGTGAGGAAGCACCTATCTCTCGATCGCTTTGATTTATGGCATTTCATAGTCCCTTTAGATGCTGCCATCTATCGACAAAAAAGTTCAAATCTGAGTTGCCTTAGAGCTGATGAGCCCTCTTAATCCAAGAGTTCGAGGATGACAAAAAGTACACACAGAAAGACGGCCGGCACACCTTGTGAGGTTCCACTCGTCGCCGTACCAAGAATGAGGAAAGTATTTGCGAAGTTTTTACTGGAAGTTCAACATAGGTACTAACACATACACAGCAACATTTACTGGAGGAAAACGAAGAAGCATGCTAACAATTTCACAGAAATAAAAAGGTTTGTACTGAATCTTTTTCTTAATTACGATGACATTAAATTGTGTCGTCTCAATGCTGTGTGATTTACAAATGATTTCGGGCAAACCGAGCATGCCTTCTTGATGCCATGGGCTCCCTGTTTGACCTCCGCCTGACAACCGTCACACCTGTAAGCCAGAAGCTTGTGTTAGAGTGACGCGAGTGAAACATATTTCTTTCAACGTAAGGTACACAAGTCTGTCAGCTATATCTGATCGCTCTGTAGCTATAAGAACAAAAAAGTATTTGAAGAGACCTGGAAGGGTATCAGATAAAAGAGGACATGCAAATTCAATAGCTGTTTTTTTTTTCTTTTTGCAGAGCACCAGATTCGAAGTCGATCAACTCGTGGCATGTACAACAAAACTGATCATGTGTCATCACGCCTGCTACAATTTATGTGCGACTAATCTATATGGTCGTGATAGAATGCAGCCAATAATTCAGCTTTCTGCCATGCCCATTTCTATGCTACGGTTCAAAAGACAGCGAAGGCAAGAATGACTCTCCATCAGTCATGCATAATTCAAGGTGTCTTGAAGCTATAGTGCTATAGTATCCAAAGTGGTCTGAGTCGATCTAGTCCTAGAGATATGAATCTGGAGTGAACTATTCGCAGAGGCAAGAAAAGTTTTCGATTAGCTCTATGGTTAACTTTTCGCTTTTCCGGACCAAACGCATTGACAGGTTTTGACCTCCTGCTCTTTCTTACAATTTGCCTCCATGGTAACCCAGTGATGCCTACTCGCTAGGTCTAGCAGCTATGTAAACACGTAAGCAAACTGGAAATAGGCGCGTTCTGATCTCTATTATACGAGGTAAGCTCTTTTCATTTCCACCATTATACCATTACCTATTCATGTCCCTTTAACATGCACTGACGAGATATAGGCAGAGCGGGAAAGATCTTTATTGGCAGGAGTGGGACTGCAGAGAACTCTTCCGTCTAAAAATCTTGTTGCATTTGTGGCACCAGAATCCGGATCCAAACTCTGGAGGAGCCGGTCTTGATTCCTGCCATGTTATTTTTCCCGCATTGGAGAGTACCTCCAATGGCAAGGGGTCTCCGGTTTGTGGCGGTTGACAGCCCTCATTCGGACCTGCATGGTTGGAACCTGCATAGATAGCGTATTGAAAAATATTTCGAATGAAAGAGCTAACTGTGAGTCTTCAAATGATACACGCATGCACAGTTATCCGCAAAGGAAACATCAATGCCGCGTTAAAAGAGTTACAGCTCGTGTTAAGACCTAAAAAACACACTAGAGGTGAAAACACAAACACTTTCACAACCCCCTTAACACCACCTCGAAATACGGGAGGCACTCTCGACATTACACTAGACGAAAATACAGATGACCAGCCATTTTTTTCGGTGCGGCAAGACAGTTTCGGTACTCTTCGAGTATGCAAGGATGAAAGCTCATCAGCTTGTTTCGATCTTAGTATGCAGTGCGTCAAACTTTCATTGTCCAGTAAGTATCCTGTGGACTTTCCGTGGCCTGTCTCCTGCAACCAAAAAACGCCTACATTTTTGCAAGGATGAAAACGAGAAAAATCCATCTAAATAATTCATCACTATACAGGCAAAACCGAAATAATCCTCTCGTTGCGGCACCACCTGCAGAAAGAAAATAGTTGCAAATGTTAGAATTCGAGAAAGTTACACAAATTCATAGCGATGAGATCAAACATAGCGACTGGGGAGGTTCTGCACTATGTTTTCGTTATGACAAAGTAATAGTTCAGTTCAAATAGCGTTACAAAAACGACGTCTTGAAGACAGCTCTCTTGCCGCATCACCTGCAGAAGAGGAGTAAATGGTATAATAGAAAAAAACTGAAAAAACTACTGCCCTTGAAACATAAAGCGAAAATCAGGGGAAAAACATGAGCGCTGAAACAAGCTGCATCTGCAAGATGAACTGTAAGAATGTCTAAAGCAAAAGCCCAAAGCTGTACATGCAGTCCACAATACATTTTCGCAGGAGAATCGCACGAGGGCATGTAAACGTTCCCTGCGTGCGCACACAAACTGTTCGGCTTACTCAGTCACTGAAGCGAAAGTAGTCTTCACCAGGGCGGGCGAAATACGTGGCGCTATCAGCTCAAAGTGTTCGAACGCACTGAAGAACAAAAAAAAAAAATTAAGCAACATAAAGCTGCAGCGCACAGTCTCCAGCCCTATTCTCACGTCGTGTGTTGTCCCTTGAGTCACCAGCACATCGGCGAAGATCGGCCTCCCAAGTCCCACAGTCTGGTGCTTGATCTGCGGGACTATAACGAGGAAGAGGTGCAACACTGTTCCAGTAGCGCAGCATACTCGGCGAAACAGCTTCAACCTGGTGGGCTGACACTTTTTGCCATCGGTGACAGGGGAGACGCAGGCTGTGTTTCTTACACTGAATAAGCTCCAAGTTCTGGTGTTTGCTTCGTAGGACCAGCGACGAAGCGACCCAGCGTTGTTCAGGGACCCTCCATTGTGTCATGTCCCCAGCAGAGCAGGGTCGACCATGACGTCCTCCCTGGAGACCACTTTTAAGACGTAGGCTGTGTCCCGAGCAGCCCAGGAATACGAACAGTAGGAGCGGTGCGAACCATCTGGAAAGAACGTTCTAGGAGCAGACGTGGCAAGTCTCAACGTCGTCTTCACACATGCGCTCTTTCTTTTTTCTGAAATACTGTAACCAGTAGACAGCAGATGTGGGCAATTTTTCGGCTAAAACAATCAGATGAAATTCAGCGATTTTCAGGCGTGTTTTCGACAGGCACGGAACTATAAATACCAGGCGAAAACCACTTAGTATGGAAATGCTGAAATTCGCCTTTGCCTGCCGGCGCCATTTTGCTTTTTTTAAAAAGTATTTTTAAGACACCGCGAAACGTATGCGGGTGCGAGTTGGGAGGGCGACCCATAGAAATACATGTAAACACAACTTATCGCTACCTTTTACAGGGTTCTGCTGCGTTGAATCCTCCTTTTCCGCTGTACGTTTTCGATCATCCTCGGACATCATGTAGCACGGCACACTGTCTGACGAGTTGCGGGCCATTCACAGCAGTATAAACTGACCGCGCACAGTTGCAGACGGCAATGCGCCACCGGCGCTGTCGCTAGCAGACGCTCCGGAGTTGGAGGCGGCCGCGGTGGGTATCGCCAGCTATGCTGCCGTCTGCTGCAATGCGCGAATCTCGTTCGGTTCATATTGTCGTATGGCGTTTGAAAACTGCTTTTTAAATGTAATTCTGTCTAGCACGTATCACTAGAGCGACTGTATTAGAGAGTTTTAGAATAGGGGGCCCCAAGCTTTGGGGCCCCCAAGGAGCTTGGGGCATCGAAATGCGCATGCGCAGAACGAAAGGTGCGCTCGGGGTCTTGGGTTAACGCTAGGGGCGGCCCCTATTTTTCGGAAATAGCGTTCGCCCCAAGCCGCCGTTGGGTCGCTTGGGTTACGGCAACATGACGGCGTTCGGCCAAGCGGCGGCCGCTCGCCTCGGCACACATTTGTCGTCACCGCTCCATGGTGTCACGCGTTCATGGAAAACGAAAGGCCAACGAAACCTATGCTATGTCTCATGATGCCCGCACAAGCAAATTTTAGCGATAAAACGCACTATATTTTCAGATTGCTTCCGGATTTACCGAGCTGCTAGGCTTAGTGAGTTCGCCTCGTTCGGTTGCCATGGGGACCAGGCGGCGGAAAGCGCGGAAGGTTCAAATGAGGTTTCCCGGTCTCGGCCTGGATTGACAATTGGCCGATTTCGTCTTGTCTGACAAAAACGGTTTATATAAGCGGTAGTCTTAAAATAGTTTTTGCACAATAATAATACTTTTTGATGAATATAGAGAGCGTTGTTGGCTTTTATATATTAAAATGCTTTTCCTTGGCTACCGTCGTGGCGCTGCAATCGACGAACGCAAGCCCGGCTCCGCTGCGTCGGGAAAACCCCTATTCTAACCGCCGTATTCACAAACACGCCTTCACTCGAACTTCTACTCCAAGCGGCCCTCGAGGCCTGTTTTTCGTTTCACAAAGCAATCTCCACTCGAATCGCTCCTCCAGTGTCGGAGAAAACTTGAGTTTTCTCGAGAATCTCGAGTCTGCGACGACGCTACCTTGGCCGCTCCTCGACCGCCACTCCGCTTGTAAACATGGCCGACATCGCATCGCTCGCTCGCTGTGTGGAATTCGTTCTACCAGTATACCAAAAGTTTCACGAAAGAAGATACGACAAGGATGCACCGAACCTTTCGCTAAAGCATCAGCTGAAAGTGACAGTGACCCGGGACTTCTGGCACGCTACCGTTTTACGAATGTGGTCATGGATAGCCTCCGGCCGTCCCTGCCGCTCACGCCGAACATGGATAACCGTGATCAGCCACCGACGTCTGTGTTGTTTGATCGTCGCATCGTCGCATTGCGCGTGTGTGGCGCGGGCACAAGTCGTCACTGGATAAATGCATAACCTTTTCGGAGCCCACCGAGTGCAGAGATGAGGCGCGATTTGGCCAAATGGTGAGCTCGCCCGCGGCCGGAGTCGAGCTGCGGCGGCGCACTTTCCGTGGCTCGCCCCGCGCGCTTCCGCAGACGGCGCCGAACTTGTGGGGGAACAGCGTGTTGTATTGTGCTGACATAAATGGCTTGCCCGTCGCCCGAGGGTACGTAGTACGTCTGCGGACGCGCGGCCGGCGCGGCACTGTTGAGGCAGCGCGTTGGTGTGCTCCTTCTACGGAGGGATATTCGCGGCCGACGAAGAGCATGGCTTTTCAAGCACGTTTTCAATTAGGGCTCCCTACTTGTTTGGAAACCGCACACGGCATTTTCTTCTAGAGGGTCGAATTCAGCGTGCATGAGCTGCAATGCGCTGCGAAGCAGCACGCATGTTTAGCTCGCCTCCGAGCAGGCCAGAGCCATGCTGGTATGAGTTCGCGGCTTGTACTTTTTTTTTCCTGCAATGTAATTTGACGCCCGGCAATAAAAAAAAGCATGGTAAAAAAAAAAGTTGGTCAAGCCTGTCAAAAAAAATAAGAAACGTCTGTCAAAGCCTGGCAATGAAAAAAGGCAAAGCGGCAAAGGCCGAGCGTAGATCTCACACCAAAAAATAAAACGAAGTATTCACACCATTTCTCGAAGCTGACGTCACCAACAGTGACTGTTGCCAGATGCGAAAACATTTTCCGCCATTTTTCACAGCCGCCCTTTTCATCCAGCCCACAAAACAAGTTACACTATGCTGTTAACCTCGAGGTCGGTTGCGAAAGTTGTTTAGAAGACTTGACATGAAAAACTGAGCATGTTACATAGTTCAGCACGCAGTTTTCGGGCCAAAAGTTTATCTTAATCTCGTCCCCATAAGCCACTTGCGCTGCTCCGAGTGGAGGAGGTATTCTCGAGGAGAACTTGTCGGAGGAAACGCCGAGGGACGTTCATGAATCCGAATCGGCCCTGGAGTGGAGTAGCGGCTCTATTCTCCTGCGCCAGAAAACCTGCGCCAGGGGGCGCTGCGCCGCTCTGTGCGTCAGCGCCCTCCATGGAGACCCCGTCAAAATCTACGCGCAGCCCGGCCGCGTCGTCTGCTAGCCGCCGCATAGAAAAGCATGTTGCCGTCTGCTCCGCGCTGCTTTCTAGCACGTGTTTGCGCGCGCGCGCTCGGTTGTTTCTCTCCTCCTCCGGCCGCATTGTGGCCACCGTCGCGCTCTAACAATGAGGGGGGAAGAAGAAAGAAAGAAAAGAACTAGAAGGAAAATAATGACGGCGCACTTTTTTCGCGAAGCTTGTGTGGAAACGGTAACGGGATGGTTGTGGGCCTTTCTTTTTTTTTTTGGGGGGGGGGGGGGGGAGGGGGATATCTCGTACCGTTCGTGTGTCGTACTTCTCTAACTGGCGGTGCTGAAGCAGCCATCGTGGAACCGGGTCGGCCTCAAGAAAGAGATATTCGTCATTAATGCGATCACTTTACGTCAATCATCCTATCCTCATACGCGATCCTGCTTCGGGAGCTCAAAACTGCGCGTTCGCTATAGGAGATAACTGAACTAGGAATTGCGCAGCGTAACAGTGGAATTAAGAAGACAAAGATTTCCGTGGAGAGATGTCCCCGTCTGCATGGAAAGTCGTCAGACATTTCCTCGCTGTTCGTCTCGTGGAGAGGAAACTGCCGCAAAAATGGCATGCCTCGGCTTCTGGGGAATGACCCAGGTCGTTAAGAAACCCCTCATCGTTAACGGTAGCTAGGTCATTGATTTCGGATGGCAGCGCCGCAGCAGTGAACTTCCCCTGGCCGGTGTCGGCAGGAACCAAAGGGTAAGGCGGCATGCCTTGTGCCTTTGTAGGGAACGCATCCTAAACGTGCCGAAAACAGGCCCCACGGCGCCGGCAGCACTGCCTAAAACGTTTGTCCCCAAAGAGCTGAATAGGCCCCTTTCAAGTGGCCAGTCATAAAGGGAAAGGAAGGAGCACTCGAAGGCTGGACCCTTCATTCTGTGAACATGGACAGAGGCATCAAGAGGTGCCGCCTCAAGTCCTTCAAGATACCTGTCGTTTGCCTCCCGCCTTCAAGCAGCGAATTCGCGTTCATTTTTTTATGCATGTCTGAGCCTGCCAACAAGCGCTCTTTGAAAACAATGTCCGGCGATCAATTAATCATAATTTCTTGCTTTCAAAAGCACCGATAAAAAAACATGCCTCCAGCCAGCCTCTATGTCAGCCGGGGCACAGAAAAAAGCAAAATTAAGAAATCCCACTGGCAAAGAGCGCCGGCTTTGCGCGCGAGAACGCGCCACCAACCCCCCTCGTCCTCACTCTCCTTCTCCCGCTCCGCGTGCACGCGCGGCTGAACGTAGCACGCGCTCCCGAGCGAGCGGGCTGCGCAGACTCCGCAGACAGCCACGCGCAGCGCGGGCGCGGATGCGCGTAGGTTTTGTAGTTCCTCTCCGCTCCGCTGGAAACCGAGCGCTGGCGTCGCGGAGCAAACTCCAGCTTTGGTTCGAGCGAGAGAGCGCTTGCTTCTCTTTAAAACCCCTCAATAAACTAAAAGTAGCGCCAACATGTGAAGTTTGCCGCCCGCCTCCTCTCCTGCGCTCTCCTTCGTCGTTCGACCCTCTCATTGGTCGAGCGCCGTCACGTGCGCGCGCGCGCTTTTTTTTTTTTTGCTGGGCGTGCAGCTTTCTCCTTTCCAGCGGGGCGGGCGGCGCGCGCGCGGCACATATCGCCGTGTGTTTTGCTGCCACGCGGACTGCTACTAAATCGTTCCCGCTGGCTATTTAATTTTTTTTTTCAAGCATGTTGCGCTCTTTGGCCGGCGGCTGATAGAAGCACGGTGGTGAAGGCGAGTTCAACCAACGCAGACATCGCGTACAAACGGTGTCACGCACTGACAGCTGAAAACGGAACCGTTTCAGCGCAAAATATAAAAAAAACTGCTACCACGCTTCTCAAGTTTCACGGTAGCTTACAATTCAGTCCAACCTGCAATGAAACCACACAGACTGCAGCTTCCGCAGCCTAGTTAATTTTTTGTTTCAAGCATGTTGCGCACTTTTGTCAACGGCTGACGGACTCAAGGAGGTGAAGGCAAGTTAAATCGACGCCAAAATCGTGTACGTATGGTGACACACCATGGCAGCTGAACACGGCACCGTTTCAACGCCAAATATAAAAAAAAATAACTGCTACCTCCCTCCCCAAGTTTACCGGTAGCTCACAAGTCAATCAAAGCTGCAAAGACTCCACACAGACTGCAGCTTCCGCCGCCTATAGTTAATTTGGTCTGCAGCTGAAGTTGAAAATACATGGAAGACAGCTGCTGCCACACTTCTCAAGTTTACCGGCAGCTTGCAATCCAGTCAACGCTGCAAAGAAACTATACACAGACTGTTCCACATTTGTTCCTGTCCTCCGCCTAGTTACAAATTTTATAAAGCATGCCGCTGAGTGGCCAAATGTGACGAACTACGGACACACGGACGGCGAGTTGAACCAACGCCGAAATCGCGTATATGTGGCGTATGACACTCACAGCTGAAACTATTCTGGCGGGAAATCCCTGTCAACATTCGGTAATTATGTTTCAGCAGTGAGTAATATTTTAACCTGAACACATTGCGACAAAATGCAAGGCTCTGGTGAGACCCGGCGCACGGCCGCCTCGATCGGCGCACGCGCGGCGCTGATCGAGACGGCTGTGAAGGGCGCCTGCTCCGGAGAGCGCGCGCTAGTCGCGCACCCCGTAGGTGGAGCCACGGTCGAAATGCGAGAGGAGGAGCGGCGCCGCCGGAGGAGGAGAGAGGAGATGGCGCTACTTTTAGTTTATTGAGGGGTTTTACTTCTCTTCTCTTACGGCCTCTCCAATAAGGTCTGTTTCCACCGCCCGCCGCGCCTCGGTGGGGTCGCCACCGCCCCACTGCTGCTCCTCCGCTGCAGCCGTTCACGCGCAAGGGAAACGCGCGCTCGCTTTTAGCTTTGCCTGCGTCAGTTGCAACCGGCAGGTCCTGACATTTCGCCCCTTATGGTTTATACAAAGGCCGTAATCAGCATCGAACATTTATCGTGTACGAGGAATAAAATACAGTCAACAATCCGCTCACGCGCGCGCTCCTTCGTCAGTGCGGCTGTGCACGTCGACTGAAGCTTCGGGTACACTTCAACATTTTTTACCCCTACGTTCTGTACAAAAATAAATTTACCAGGCTATGCAATGTGCCTTTGAATGTTTTAAGCAGGTGTAGCGCGACCTGACGTGAGTGCATGGTGAACTGTTGGGTGGAAATTCTGTCAACCGCTACCGTTTTCGTTAAGATCAGAAGAGGCACCGGCAAAAATTCATGGCGCATCTCAGATCCAGAGTAAAGAACAAAAATTTACTCATATAGTAAAAATTTCCCTTGTCTAGTGGAGTGGGTTGTTCTAGCTTCGTTCAAAACATATCAGTCGGTTGAAAGACCGAAGATGTATATGTATTCACGCGACTACTTTTAATCAAGGAAATGGGCATAAACAGTTAAGCAGAATCGAAAAGAGCGGCAAACAATTAAAAAAAATTGGCATTCAAAGTTACACATTGCACTATATATTCATCAACTCATCAAAATGCGACCTACGTCTAGAAAATTCAGTCTCAAAATCTTCCATGCACGGCTTGTGCACATAAGGAGTTGGCCTCTCGGTCTTCTCTGTCACTTTCCTGGTATAATTAATCGAGAAGAAGAATTCTGAGAAATTTTTCAAATATCAATGAAGCGGACCTAATAATATAGCTGTTATCAATTCCTTTCGGGCAACTCAGTGTTGAATTCTGAAATGCTGACTGAATCAGGATCTTAAGTACTTCGAGAACATTTGTGTGTAGTAGGTGCACGGCAGCTTTTTCGAAAAAAAAAGCTTGTCCAATAGGGCAACAAGCTCTGGTTTCAGATAATGCAGTCCTCTAGAATATTGTCCTCGTAGAAGAGCGTACTACATGGGGCTGCTTTTTGCACTAGTTTCAAGAAGAATAGAGCAAGCATCGCACCCGAAGTTGATTAGCTAAACTATATATCCAGCGACGTAAGGTAAACCGGAATATGTGACAGTGGGAGATGGGATGGTAGGAGATGCCATCACTTCCTTCAGTGCCTTGATTTTGCTCTCAGATGAAAGGTCCGTTTTGACAATGTAGTCATGTGCCGCTAGCTGTTACGGCCATCGCATCTAGCACATGTCATTCCCTTCCGCACATTAACCTTACTTTCCCGAAGAGAGCCTCAATGGGTCGCTATATAAGGCTTGAAATGAGTCTTCAGTGAGAGTGCATCCTTCTTTAACGCTTTAGAAGTTTCTTGCATACTTTCGATATAGCAGGTGAACTCATTCGTAAGTCACTGCATCGAGTATCACCTTCATCATTTATTGGCCTCTTTTTACCACTTCGAGCACAAGTGGTGTCATGAATATCAAACCATTTTTTATTGTTTTCATAATAAGCTGAATATCATGTAAAAATTTCAATAAAACAATGTTGATTTGCAAAATTAAAATAATGTTTATAATACCACACATTGGCTAATATATGAATTGTAATAAGATTTAAAACTCAGCCCTACAACGTTTACTTTGACTGTTATACTAATACCTTATATCATGCAAGCATTTTGCAATTTACATTATATTTTTATGAAATTATTTTCATCTTCGGTGCTACATGAATGGCTTCGCATCTAGCGCTGAAAGACGGTTTTGCTGTTGCAGACAAGTTGCTGTCATGTTAGCGTTGAAGAAGCTTCGATGTGATCACTGCTCATTCAGATTTTTTTTTCTTGTACAGGCTTGGGAAAAATTCGGATTAAAATGCACAAAAGCAGCTACCATGCCGCAATGTATGCCATGCTTGTCGAACGTTTGCTGAACGACAGTGTTTTTTATATCCGTTCACGTGTGTAGTACGTTGACGATATGTCGCTGCAACATCTACCTTCTGTGTTCTTTAATTTCGGGGCTCCACTCACCACGAAACTCGCGAGCGACAGCGCGAAACCAGGCAAAAGCCACCCGCCGCCGCTGAAGCAAACGTGAAGCGAACAGTGAGCAGGTCGCGCCCCTTGCGGCGGCGGAGAGCGCAACTCAAGGAGAAACGTTCCCATTGTTCCCACGGCGATTGAGAAGGCCGTAGAGCGCGCGCTCTCCCTCGAGACCGGCCGTGCCCTATGCGGCAGCATATCAGGCTGTAAGCAAAACTGCGCAATTCGCTACTCTCAGCTTGCCTTTTGGCGGTGTCTGGATTCATAACACAGGTGATTCGGGGAGCTTTAAAAGTAGACTGCCTCCGTAATGACGCACCATACTTTATCACACACTTCTTCAAAGTGCTGGTTAACGTTTAACGACCGGCCACCACATCTGATGCTCTGCAAAATGAGAAAAATGTTCCGGTAAGTTGTGTTTACATGTATTTCTACGGGTCGCCCTCCCAACTCGCACCCCAACATGTTTCGCCCATCCACCTTCCTAGGCAAAGTCACATCGCACTTGTCATCATGAAAATGGTTTAAGCACTTATATGTTAACCCAAAAAAGGGGGTCTTTAATGAAATAAAATTTTAAAAATACTTGGCCTTGATAATGAGATTTTATATTTTGACGATCTGTTCTTGGATGTTCATAGTTGCTTTGTACCGAATAACGACATCACAGGTGCCCCGTGAAATGAGAAAACTACTTAGAAATATTTCGGTTCCATGTATTTCTATGGACGCTAACCCTATTTTGCACCCCCAGTTGGCTGCGACGCCGCGAGGCCGCATTTCAAGCCGGGTTTAGGTGGCGCTGTTGGCCGTAGTGCGATGCATGGTACGCGCCGCTCGCCTTCAGCCACGGTACTTGAACATACGTATGCCCGCCGTGCGTGCAACGCGTCGGCCTTTCAGTGATGTTGCAGGTAATGGTTTAGCTCATTAAACTCTAGTCGAACCTGATTACGGCTGACAGAATTCAATTTTAAGCCATGATGGTGCAGTGGTTAGGGCGTTCGACTGTTGTGCCCAAGGATGAGGGATCGCATGCCGGCCGCGGCGACCGCTTTTCACTGGAGGCGAAAAGCAAGGCGCTCGTGTGCTGTGCGATGTTAGTACAAGTTAAAGAACTCCAGGCGGTCGAAATTCCGGAGTCCTCCACTACGGTGTCTCTCATAGCCCGAGTAATTTTGGCATATGAAACCCAACAAACAAAACAATTAAAATCGATCGGTTGGTACTCCAATACTTCTGGTGCGTAGAATACGGGCGTATCTATCCTTTCAGTTCCAGGAATTGGAGGGTCTTGAATGAGTCCCGTCGGATCGAGATAGTGCATGTCGAAAGTAGAAGACAGATCAAGATAAGGAGTCTTCAAGGTATACTGCGCACACACAAAACAAAGACGAGAAATTTGGTACACAACAAGCGCAGGTGTTGCTCTTGTTGTGTACCTTTCTCCTCCTTGTTTTGTGTGCGCGCAGTATACCTTGAAGATATGTCTGACCGACTCGCCCAACAACGCACTCTTTCAAGAGAATGAGGATGGAAGGATGTTTCGGTTCCGTGCGGTCGCATTTTTTCCCCACAACGTTGTTTGTCCCAGGGCATAAAATAATATGTAAGAAGAAAATTAAAAGGGGTAATAAATGAAAGAAAAAAGGTTGGCTGTTCTTTGGTCGATGTTTTCCACCTCCTTCAGTTTCAAGGATACAAAGCATCAGCATTACTCCTAAAAAATGTGATTGGGAATCCAAACAAGCAAAACAAAGCATAGCAAACATTTATTGCATATCGTAGTAATAGCAATGTACTGCACATAATAACATTCAGGGTAATTCAAAATAACAGATACATTTACACATGCTTCTGTGTAATTAGAAAGAAAAAAAACATTAAACATTGATTACCAACACTGCATGCATCGCTTGGCACTAAGAAATGGGGAGCAAGGATATCCCTTCCCGCTAAATAAAAAAAAAATATTACATTCGACCTTGAATAAATATGCAACTTAGAGCACCCTCTTAAGTTTCAGCACTTTCATTCTTCCCTGCTTAGCGTTGCGCTTACAGTTCTGGGCCTTAACATAGAAGTGTTGCCTGGTAAGAACATAAAATTTGATAATTTTGCTTGGGAGGGACATACTGTGATTTTTTTTTGCGCTGGAGTTCATCTGTTCGGCGAAGTTAGGCCCTCACATTAACATGTCAGCAGCGCAACACATCTGGCCATAAACGAGAGATCACGCTGGCAGCCGCGAACAAACAGGAACGCTGCCGCACCGTCCATACACCGCGCGCGAACCAGCTGCACACGCGCGCGATCGCGTTACTGCATCGCCAAGCTGACCGCAGCGCTACCGCGGCCTTCGCGGCAGCGCATGAACCAGGAGCACGGCCGGTCTCGAGGGAGAGAGCGCTTTTCTTCTGAGGGAGAGAGCGCTTCGCGCTCTCCCCCGAGACCGGCCGTGACCAGAGGATCGCGCTTTCTCGGCGGATACGCCGGCGCTGGCGCCACCTCCCCCTTCTAGCCACCATACCTTTACAGCGCGAGCGCATGGGCGCTGCCATATTTGATCATGTGACCCTTCCGCCATCGCTGGCCTTCGGGCCTTCTGGTTTGACGGCTTCCGGCGCGCTGGTACTCGGCTGTACGGTGCGGCGTACCCGCTATCGCTGGGGGCAACAAGCTTGTAGACAGCCGAAAAACTTCCTGTGAATGCTCATAGTGCGGGTGTAGGTGCTAAAAAATGTTTAATTTGACCACGTATTTCATTTATTGCATCCTCCTAACTATCTGCAGATGATCGGTGCAGATAGTTAGGAGGATGCAATAAATGAAATACGTGGTCAAATTAAACATTTTTTAGCACCTACACACGCACTATGAGCATTCACAGGAAGTTTTTCGGCTGTCTACAAGCTTGTTGCCCCCAGCGATAGCGGGTACGCCGCACCGTACAGCCGAGTACCAGCGCGCCGGAAGCCGTCAAACCAGAAGGCCCGAAGGCCAGCGATGGCGGAAGGGTCACATGATCAAATATGGCAGCGCCCATGCGCTCGCGCTGTAAAGGTATGGTGGCTAGAAGGGGGAGGTGGCGCCAGCGCCGGCGTATCCGCCGAGAAAGCGCGATCCTCTGATCATCAGCTTCTTGTTGCCAAAATTAAGCTTCGATTGAGGAAAACGCAGAAAACTAGAAGGCCTTTCAGGTATGATCTGGATCAGATTCCATTAGAATATGCTGTGGGAGTGAGCAATCGATTTCAAGAATTAGATCTAGAAGACAAAGAGCCCGAAGAGATGTGGACTGATGTTCGTGATATAATACAAGAAGTTGCTACTAAAGTAGTTCCAAAGCAAAAGAAATGCAAAAAAGCAAACTGGTTATCTTAAGAGGCTTTGCAAATAGCTGAGGAAAGGAGGATGGCAAAAGGTATGGGGGAAAGAGAAAGATACAAGGTTCTCAATGCGGATTTTCAGAAAATAGCAAGGAGAGATAAGAATGCCTTCTTGAACATACAGTGTCAAGCAGTTGAGGACAACAGCCAATTAAGGAACACAAGAGCTCTGTATAAGACAATATCAAAGGAAGCTTCTGTGCTAAGCTGGGCGTGATAAAGGACAAACGAGGCAAGGACCTCACTGAAGCCTCAGAGATAAAGAAGAGGTGGCAGGAATACACAGAAGAACTGTACAAGAAGGACCCGGATGTGCAAACCCAACATAGGACGGTTGTGATTACTGATCTCGAGCCGGGCATCCTGAAGAGTGAAGTTGAATGGGCCTTAGCCAGCCTTGCTAAGAACAAAGCTAGCGGAATTGATGGTATTCCAGCTGAGTTGCTTCAAAACCTCAACCACGACGCTGTTAACACACTGCATACATTATGTCAAAAGATTTGGACAACCCTGCAGTGGCCACAGGATTGGAGGAGGTCAGTTTACATCCCCATTCCAAAGAAAGGCAGTGCCAAAGATTGTTCCAACTACCGCACGATCGCGCTTATTTCGCATGCTAGCAAGGTGATGTTAAAAATCCTGCAAGGTAGGCTGCAGCAGTATGTGGATCGGGAGCTTCCGGACGTGCAAGCTGGGTTTCGCAAGGGCAGAGGAACTACAGACCAAATTGCCAACCTTCGCTGGATGATGGAAAAAGCAAGAGAGTTCCAGAAACCCATTTACTTCTGCTTTATTGATTATGCGAAAGCGTTTGACTGCGTAGATCACAGCAGATTGTGGCAAGCTCTCCAAAAGATGGGAGTTCCAATTCACCTCATCTGTCTCCTCAGGAACCTTTATGAAGGGCAACAGGCCGCAGTCAGAACTGGGCATGGTCTTACTGATTGGTTTCCGATTGAGAAAGGGGTGAGGCAAGGCTGCATACTGTCGCCCTGCCTATTTAACCTATATGCAGAGTGCATCATGAGGAAGGCCGGTCTGGACGAGTCTTCAGCTGGAGTGAAGATTGCTGGAAAACGTATCAACAACCTTAGATATGCGGATGATACCACTTTAATGGCAGAAAGTGAAGTGGAACTCAAGAGACTTGTGATGCGCGTGCAAGAAGAGAGTGAGAAGTTTGGGCTTAAACTGAACATTAAAAAGACGAAGATCATGGCGTCTTGCCCTATCAAGTCCTGGAGCATCAATGGACAAGAAGTGGAAGCTGTGACAGATTTTCTGTTCTTGGGCGCCAAGATTACCTCGGAAGGAGACTGCAGCCATGAAATTAGGAGACGCCTGCTTCTGGGAAAGAGAGCAATGGTTTGCCTTGACCGCCTAGTAAAGAGCAGAGACATTAGTCTGCCAACCAAGATCCGTATAACCCGTGCTTTGGTCTTTCCAGTTGTGATGTATGGATGCGAGAGTTGGACTGTGAAAAAGGCTGACCGCCGAAGAATTGACGCGTTTGAATTGTGGTGCTGGCGAAGACTCTTAAGAGTTCCTTTAACTGCCAGAAGATCAAATCAGTCGATATTGTCGACCATAAACCCTGACTGCTCATTGGAGGGCCAAATTCTAAAGTTAAAGCTCAGCTACTTTGGTCATCTGATGAGAAGAGAGGAGTCGCTGGAGAAAGATTTGATGTTGGGAAAGGTTGAGGGTCGCCGGAGAAGGGGTAGGCAGCGAACGCGATGGTTAGATGGCATTCTCGAGGCATTGCAGATGAAGCTATGTGATGTTAAGAAGATAGTGAGGGACCGGAAAGCGTGGCGTGACATGGTCCATAGGGTCACGAAGAGTCGGACACGACTGAACGCCTGAACTGAACTATCTGCATTGGCTAGAACGTTTCGACAAACCGTCAGCCGTCGACTCATTTTTTTTTTAAATTTTTTTTTACCGATTCCCTCTCTTGCGCTCTCAGTAGAAAACATTTTCTGTAAAACTGAATAGATTACAAACTGATTGTCCCCTCAAACTTTTTTCTTATTCTCTTGCGCAGAGGGCGAACGCATGATCAGACCGTGCTGGCTGAGACGCATTTAATGTTCGCCATTTAACACTGTGCACAATATTTACTGCTCAATATGGACGCGCGTGTAATCCCCGACAATTGATAAGGTATAATTTTACCTCCTGTAAACGTCCTGGCTTCAAAAGACTATTACGCTGCTTGATGGCCGCATCAGGTGCTCAGCGGCAATCACCTGCGCTCGGGCGAAAGTGACTGGAAACTGCATCGGAATTCAGAACCCACTGTATAGGCAGCCCAAGCAAGTGGGGATATAAAAACTCTTATTATGGTAAATTTTATCATTGGTCCGTGCATTAGTTTCATAAAAACAGCAGTTATTACAATTGCAGCAGTGCTTGTCTGATTAAAGTTTGGTTTGGTTTGTGGGGTTTAACACCCCAAAGCGACTGAAGCTATGAGTGGAGGATGCGGAAATTCCCACTCCCTGAGGATCTTTAACGTGTACTGATATCTCACAGCACACGGGCGCCTGGGTTTTCGGCTCCATCGAAAAGCAGCCGCCGAGGCCGGGATTCGATACCGCATATATCTTGGGAACAGTACCTAATTAAAGTAAGCAAATTCACTGACATGCCCACACTGACTTTCCTTCTCTGCACAATCAATTCTTGTAAATGCATATACATTAATAGCCACGTCAAGGTACTCCTTAACGCCATGCGAAAATAACGCGGCGTCAATGACGTAATATACAACTCCTCAGAAAACGCCAGGGTCGTTCTCACATTCCCATGGCTACTGCCGGTACTAAAATGAGCTGGTGCTTGAGGTATAGCCTTTCTTCACAATGCACAAGCGATTTATTTTTCCAGAACGGAACATGAACTCGTGATACACCTCCGAGAAAAACGGCGGCCTAGCTAGGCCATGATGTGCACCTTATGTAGAAAGCATCGTCTGTTCTTCCGCCAATAAACAACAGGTTCATTAGCTCTACTTCCTTGCAGAATACTTCGACAATACAGATGACACCTGCATCCAAGCAGCGGTGTTTAAAAGTCAGCCGGCATTCTTACACAAGATGCACAGCAGCTGTCCGCAGTGCGCGCCGATGCGTTCCGAAGGCCAGCAATGATGGCCGTACTAGTGGCGCCATCTGTTGGGTAGAGTGGAACTACTCTTTGTAAACGGTCTATAGGGAGATAGACACTTCTGAAAAGACGCAAACTCTGAATACGAAAACTGCTATATAGCGTGTTGCACAATTAGAGGCGCGATGTAGAATGCTTCTCCCAGCTAAACCGCGGCATCCTCGCAGTTCATATTGTTACGGACGACAAGGAAGAAGAAGCGGGCAGTGGCGCGAGCATATTACGAAGCGGCAGGCCGATGAAGACAGGAGACAGAACATGACCGGTGACGGTGGTATATGACGTTTAATGAATGTTCGCGAGCGCTCCTGCCCGCGCCACTGCCCGCTTCTTCTTCCTTGTCGTCCGTAACATGACCCGGGGCCCCCGAGAGATCGTACCGATCGTGGACGAGGAAGTTTAGCGATGTTAATGATTTTATGGCATGATGATGGGCGTGTCTGGATGCTTGAATAAGAAGAGGAAGAATAGAACGGCTTGCCGGTACGATGTCTGATGCGTGGGTGATCCGCCTCCCTTGGAGCTGTCAACCATCCGTCACCAGAGTCCATGGGACCGACGGCTCGAGGTCACGCCGGGCAGCTTGGGCGGGGGTTGCGTGTTCGTGTCCATCGGTTCCTTCGGGTCATTTGGGTCTTTCGGGTCCATCTCGATTCTGGTTGGTATGTCTGTTCTCCTTGTCTTCAGGTCCGGGCTGGGGGCTGGGCGGTGGTAGTTGTTCAGGTCTGGGCTTGAAGGGCTGGGGCGAAGCTGCTCGGCGATGTCCCGGGGCCCTCGGTGATGGTCCCGGCTTGAAGATGGCGTCGATGCTCCAAGGCGAGGATGGGGATGCCGTACCCCACACCTCCAACCAGACATTACGAAGCGGCAGGCCGATGAAGACAGGAGACAGAACATGACCGATGGCGATGGTATATTACGTTTAATGCATGTTCGCGGGCCTATCGCGAGCGCTCCTGCCCGCGCCACTGCCCGCTTCTTCTTCCTTGTCGTCCGTAACAATATTTTGCACAGAAATCATATTTTGTTGCCAGTATTTTTTAATACCAAATTTGTTTGGGGTACTTGCCTGCTTCGATCAAAAGAAGTCAGATGTTCCCACCTTATGCGGCGGCGACGACGCCAAACGAACCGCTGCCCCAGCGATGGCACTGATGGCGCCACCTCATGCTGCTTACAACTTAAACCTTCTGCCAAAACGTTCGCCCCCTCTTTTCCTGCTACAGAGTTGTTGTAAGCAGCATGAGGTGGCGCCACCAGTACCATCGCTGGGGCAGCGGCTCGTCTGGCGGCGTCGCCGCCGCATAAGATGGGAACATCTGACTTCTTTTGATCGAATCAAGCAAATGCTCCAAACAAATTTGGCATTAAAAAATACTAGCGACAAAATGCCATTTCTGTGCAAAATTTGAACTGCGAGGATTTCACAGTTTAGCTGGAAGAAGCATTCTACAACGCGCCTCTAACTGTGCAACACGCTGTATTTTAGTCCACCGTGCTCGTCTGAACTGCATGTAAATATAGTGCCGTTCAATCTGCACTATGGTGCCAGAATGAATCGATGCGATAGAATTCTTTACATTAAACACTTTTTTGCTTATTATGCCGTTTCATCGTTGCACTAGCTATTCAAAATTTTTAGATGGTTCCCTTTGAAGTGGTGATGTTGGGAAAACATTTGTTGATGAGGATATCGATGTTTTTGATATAATGATGGTTCGGACACAGACCTAAATTAATATACATTAGGTCATGGTTCGGTTCGGACTCGCAAACCTTCCATTACTTGTAAATAAAACAAAAAGGAAGCAAGGAAAGGAGAAAACTATATTTACAACATGACTGAGCCGTTGATAGACGAAATCAAGCCTGGGTAAATGTCAGAGCGCTTACCTTTGAGCCCTCTGTCTCCGCCCTTGGCGAGGACAGCAATCAATAAGAAATCAGACGACACCTCTCTCCAATTGATGGTTTGGGAAAGCAAAATAAAATTTCCGTCAGCTAATCACCGGGGAAAAGATATCGGCTAATCAAATACTTGGGAAAGGAGAGGCCCCAAGAAAGCGTACAAACAGCACTGAAGTTACTGCATCCCGAACCTCGACATATATATATATATATATATATATATGTCGATACCTTCCACACACACACACACATATATATATATGTATGGGCCATGGTATTTAGCCAGAAATTTTGAAGATAGTCCAGGGGCGCTGGAAGGTATCCACAGCCACACAAGAGCGCCAGACGAGAAGTGCGGTGTCGAGTGTTGGCTGTCATGGTTGGATTTATGGCGGTACTGGGTGTTAGCCGTGAATGCGCGGGCGATTTGTCGACAGTCTTCCGCATGCTGGGCTGCTTGAGACGCAGGTGTATACTCTGATATGTCTGGCTGATACGGGAGTATGGTGTCGATTGTAGCAGAGGGGTGACGGCCGTAGAGGAGAAAAAAAGGAGAGAAGCCAGTAGTAGACTGCGTTGCGGTATTGTATGCGTACGTGACATACGGAAGGACGAGGTCCCAGTTTGAGTGGTTGGAGGATACGTACATAGAGAGCATGTCGCCAAGGGTACGATTGAAACGCTCAGTGAGGCCATTAGTCTGGGGATGATAGGCGGAGGTGGTTCTATGAATATGTTGCACTTGGTGAGCAAGGCTTTCACAACGTCACTCAAGAAAACGCGTCCTCGGTCGCTGAGCAGCTCTCGAGGTGCGCCATGGCGAAGAACAAATCGCTGCAAAATGAAGGAAGCTACTTCTGACGCTGTGGCAGATGGAAGTGCGGCGGTTTCTGCATACCTCGTCAGATGATCAACGGCTACGATAGCCCAGCGGTTGCCGGCCGCAGTGTAGGGAAGCGGCCCGTACAAATCAATGCCGACGCGGTCGAAAGGACGTGGTGGGCTGGGTAACTGCAGCAACTCTCCAGCAGAACGTTGAGGAGATGGCTTGCGACGTTGACAGGTGAGGCATGAGCGAACGTACTTGAGTACAAAGGTGTACATACCCCGCCAGTAGTAATGCAGCCGGAGACGAGTGTATGTCTTGAAGACGCCCGCGTGACCGGATTGTGGGTCAGCGTAGAAATAGTCACAAATTTGCGAACGTAGCTGCCGGGGGATAACTAGCAACCACTTGCGGCCATCCGCGCAGTAGTTGCGGCGGTAGAGGAGGTTATCACGAATGGTGAAGTGGGAAGCATGGCGGCGGAGAGCACGCGATGGAGAAGCAGCTGTAGGATTGGAGATAAAAACGAGGATGGAGTTTATCCAAGGATCTTGCCGCTGCGCTGACGGCATGTCATTGATGTGAAGCGATGGCGGGGAATCGTCGGAAGGGGAAAGGCTCGCGACCTCAGCTGTAAGGGGGCAGCGGGAAAGTGCATCGGCGTCGTGATGTTTGCGGCCAGAGCGGTAAACAACGCGGACGTCATATTCCTGAAGGCGAAGAGCCCATCTTGCCAGTCTGCCGGACGGGTCTTTCAGTGAGGACAGCCAGCAAAGCGCATGGTGGTCCGTCACTACGTCAAAAGGGCGACCATAGAGGTAAGGGCGGAATTTAGTAAGAGCCCAAATAATCGCTAAGCATTCTTTTTCAGTGACAGAGTAATTGGATTCAGCCTTCGTGAGTGTACGGCTAGCATAGGCGACGTATTCAGTATGACCTGCTTTGCGCTGAGCGAGCACAGCGCCGAGACCAATACCACTGGCGTCTGTGTGCACCTCAGTAGGCGCTGTGGGGTCGAAGTGACGTAGGACAGGCGGTGCCGTGAGGATGTGTCGTAAAGCATTGAAGGCATCGTCGCGCGCTGGTGACCACGACGAAAGGTCGGAACTGCCGGACAGAAGTTCTGCCAAGGGAGCAGCAATGGAAGCAAAATTCCTAATAAAGCGGCGAAAGTAAGAGCACAGCCCGAGGAAGCTACGTAGATCTTTGATGGAAGTCGGTTTGGGAAAGGCTGTTACGGCACGAAGTTTGGCAGGGTCTGGAGATACACCTTCTTTGGAAACAACGTGGCCGAGAATGGTGAGCTGGCGGGCGGCAAAACGACATTTTTTCAAATTCAGCTGCAGTCCGGCATCAGATAGGCAGGTCAAAACGTGCTTCAGACGGTAGAGGTGTGAGTCAAAGTCACGAGAAAAGACGACAATGTCATCGAGGTAGCAGAGGCATGTCTTCCACTTTAGGCCACGCAAAATGGTGTCCATCATCCGCTCAAATGTTGCTGGAGCATTACAAAGGCCAAACGGCATAACTGTGAATTCGTACAAGCCGTCGGGAGTTACAAAGGCGGTTTTGGGGCGATCAGCCGCTTCCAAGGGGACTTGCCAGTACCCGGAACATAAATCTAGGGAAGAAAAGAGTTCCGCGCCTTGCAAATAATCGAGAGCGTCGTCGATGCGTGGGAGAGGATAGACGTCCTTTCGCGTAATCTTATTAGGGCGGCGATAATCGACACAGAAGCGGATAGAACCATCTTTCTTTTTTACAAGGACAACAGGTGAGGCCCAAGGGCTGCTTGAGGGCTGAATCACGCCATTCTGGATCATTAGGTCGACTTGCTCTTCAATAGCCTGGCGTTCGGTTGCAGACACACGATAGGGGCGCTGTCGTAGTGGTGCGTGGGTGCCGGTGTCGATGCGATGAGTGACTGCAGAAGTTTGACCTAAAGAACTTTGATGAGAGTCGAAGGAGGAGCGAAAGTGATGTAGTAGGTTCAAAAACTGAGTGCGCTGCTCTATGGGAAGATCGGTATCGATGGAACGGAGGAACAAGTCTGTAGAGGGGGAAGCGGGCGCAGGTGAAGGGGGGCTGAGCGCAGTCACGGCACAGTGCGGCGCGTCGTCAGGTTCCTCAGAGATCAGAAGGGATGCGATTGGCTGGATACTTCCGAGGCATTCGCCATGGCGCAAAGCAGTAGGGGAGTTAAATGGGTTAGAGACCCATAACATGGAAAGGCCAGCGGAAATAGCGAGCACTGCGTAGGGCAATGGAAGACACTTGCGGCGCAGGAAAGTATGGGCTGGTGTGAAGAGAACGGTGTCATCGCTAATAGATGCACAAGCGACACGAACAAGCACTGAAGAGCAGGGAGGAAGGTCGATATCTTCGGCGACGAGGGCTTTAGCACTGGAATTTGATTGACCAGCGTCTGCTAAGGCATCGGGCATAGTCGAGAACCCCACTTCAGCTCGAGCACAATCAATAATAGCAGCATGGCGCGACAGGAAATCCCAGCCTAAAATTACAGCGTGCGAGCAACTTGGCAGCACGACGAACTCAATCGTATAAAGGGAATTCTGGATAACTACTCGAGCGGTGCACGCTGCTAAAGGCTTGATATGCTGAGCGCTGGCCGTTCGCAACGAAAGTCCCGCAATTGGCGTCTTCACTTTCTTTAAAGTGCGACATAGTTTTGCGTCCATTACCGAAATCGCAGCACCAGTGTCAATTAGAGCCATGACAGCAACACCCTCGACGAAAACTTCAATTAGGTTTGTCGGCGACAGATGAAGACTTGGGAAGTTCGACTGGGTCGCAGTTCTCGCCTCAGGAACTGCGGCCTCTAGTTTTCCTCATGTGAAGCGTTCTGTCGACGTCGCATCGGAGAGCTAGCGCGGCGTCGCGGCGACGGTGAACGGCGGTCGGACATGGCTGAGCGGTCTGTGGAGAAATGAGGGCGGGCTGGAGGCTCAGTAGGCGAGGAATACTGAGGCGTCGGAGACCAGTATGCAGAACCATGAGTAGGTGGTGCCGACACCGGCAGACGGTTGCGGCAATAACGAGAAATGTGTCCAGCAAGCCCGCAAGTGTAACAAATTGGCCGGTTATCCGTCGTGCGCCAGGGATTACGTGGTCTTGGAGCCAGTCGCATAAACTGCGCAGGTTCTCGCGCAGGCGCAGGAGGCGGCTGAACGTAGGCAGGTGGCGGTGGAGCATATGTAGGTGGCGGTCGGGCCGCAACAGCCGCAACGGCGCTGTAACAGGCATGGGTTGAGGGGCTGGAGGAAGACATTCAGCTACCTGTTCTTGAATAATGTGGCGCAAACTGGGAGCTAGGTGCGAGGTAGGTTTTTGATGGCAGGATATAAGGGAGAGCTGTCGAGCAACTTCTTCCCGAATGAAGCTCTTAATTTGTGGCAGGAGAGTAGAATGTTCGCCTGCATTGTCAGGCCAGCAAGGAACTCCGAGTGCATGGTGTTCGCGCGAGTTATGGCCCTTTGTTTCCGCAGTTCATCATAACTTTGACACAGTGTAACCACTTCCGCGACGGTGCGGATATCTCGAGTCGACAGCATCTGAAAGGCATCGTCATCGATGCCTTGCAGAATGTGCTTGATCTTCTCGGCCTCTGACATGTGTGGGTTAACGCGCTTGCACAAGTCGACGACGTCCTCGATATAGCTCGTGAAATTTTCGCCAACTTGCTGAGACCGCGTACGCAAGCGCTGTTCAGCGCGGAGTTTCCTCACAGCTGGTCGGCCGAAAACTTCAGAGAAGCTAGCTTTAAACGCGGACCATGATGGAATGCCCGCTTAATGGTTTCGAAACCATAGGTTTGCTACGCCGGTGAGATAGAAAATGACGTTGTTTAACTTTGTTTCCGCGTCCCATTTGTTGTAAACGCTCACTCGTTCATAGGATGTGAGCCAGTCCTCGACATTGTGGTCGTCAGTGCCGCTGAAGATGGCGGGGTCTCGCTGGCGGAGGGAGCCAGGACAGATGATGGCCGAGCCAACTTGTACGGCTTGGTGGTTGACGTCCTCAGGCATCGCAGGAGGTGGTAATGTACGGCTGCAGAGTTCCAGGGCGAGAGGATAGATCTTGACCGGCAGCTCCACCAAATGTAAGAATGGGGGGTTTATTCAGTAGACCAACAGGACTTGATCAGCAGGACTGAGCAGATCAGCGGCGAACACAGCGGCAGCGAACACAGTCAGATCCAGCACGCGCAGCGATCACGATGCCACTGACTGGCATGTTCCTTGTGCCCTTCTTCCTCTTCACAATTTATATATATATATATATATATATATATATATATATATTGTAAAGAAGACAAAGAACGGAAAATGCTGCGGCATCGCCATCACCATCGCTTGGCTCCGGCGCCCATCTCTCGTGCTGAAGCTGTGCCCTGCGGCTGGCAATTCGACCCTGCTCTGCCCGAATTACTGGCAGCGCTAGACGTTCAAACGAACTATTAAATCCACATCGCACTTGGTGGAGGTCAATCTGAGGTTCCCTGTACTCATCTCGCCCTGGAACTTCGCAGCAGAACGTTGACTACACCAATGACGGAGCCGACTTCATTGCACCTACCTCCGCCCGTCACCTGCACAGGTGCGATTCGTCAACGGGACCCCGCTACCTTCAGTGGAAGCAGCGATGACGACGTCGACGATTGGCTGACCACTTACGAACGGGTCAGCCGTCACAATAACTGGGACGACAACCGTAAGCTCACCAATGTCATCTTTTACTTGAGCGACGTCGCTAATCTGTGGTTTAGAAACCACGAGTCTGACTTTACTACCTGGGCGAGTTTCAAGACGAAATTTTCTGATGTCTTTGGCCGCCCCGCCGTCCGAAAACTCCGCGCGGAACAGCGTCTTCGGTCGCGACTGCAGCTACCCGGTGAAACGTTCACCAGTTACATTGAGGACATTGTTGATATGTGTCGTCGCGTTGACCCGACCATGACCGAGGCCGTTAAGATACGTCATGTCCTCATAGGAATTGATGACGGCGCTTTCAACATGCTCGTCGCCAAAGGCCCCACGACGGTCAAGGAAATCTACGACCTATGTCAAAGCTACGACGAACTCCGCAAGGAGCGTGTTTTGATTCGCCAGCCTCAAGCATCACTTGCTGGACTAGCCGCGGAGAGGGAGTCATCTAGCCTCTCTGAAAACATCAAGGCTTTTGTACGTCAGGAGGTCGCACGACAACTGTCCCTGCAGCCATATGTTAAGGAGTCGTCACCAACTGGCCTTGTTCCGGAGCTTCGCCGTGCAATCCAACAGCATGTATCTGAAGTCCTCCCTAATTCTGTTCCTCAATCACCTCCGGTCGCACCCTCAATGCCGTTCCCCACGCCCACAATTTCATCGTCCGGCGTTGCGCCACTGAGCTATGCTCCAGCATTCGCGCCGGCTCCTCCCCAGGTATTGCGTCGCTCATATGCCGAAGTTACTTCAAGTCCACCTCCTGAGCCAGCATATGCCTATGCTTCGCCCCCTATGCGTTCGGCACCAACAGCGTTTGCTCCCCCCTTGCGTCAGACACCATCTCCATGGCGCACTGCAGACAACAGGCCTATTTGCTACCACTGCGGCATCCCTGGGCACACTACACGCTACTGCCGGCGCCGAATAAATATGGCCTTTGCTGCGCGGCCTGCGCCACCTTATTTGGCCCCCAATTCCCCGTCCCATCGGGTCATCCAACAGCATCCCCTGACCCTCCGGACTTCCTGCCTCGTCGTTCGCCATCACCACGTCGCCGCTCCATTTCGCCAATGCGCCGACGACCCGCTACTCAGCCGGAAAACTAACCGCCGCAGTTCGCGAGGCACGAACTGCGTATTCGACAGAATTTCAAAGTCCTCGTCTTAATCCCGCGAATGTTACTGCTGTCATCGTTGAAGGTGTTCATACTCTTGCGCTCGTCGACACCGGTGCCGCTGTATCAGTTATCAGCCAAAAACTCTGCCGCTCCCTCCGAAAAGTGACTACGCCTCAAGAGGGACTATCGCTTCGTACCGCATCCGCTCACAGTATACAGCCGACAGCTATCTGCACTGCTCGCGTCGTCATTGCTGCAGCCTTGTACATCATCGAATTCGTCGTTCTCCCCACATGTTCTCATGACGTCATTCTCGGCTGGGATTTCCTGTCCCAGCATCATGCTATCATTGACTGCGCCAGTCCTCAAGTAGAGCTCATTGAATCGAGTGATACACCGTCTGATGCCCTGTTCCACGAGCCGTGTCCTCGTTTTGCGACCAAACTCCTCGTAGCTCATGATACAACCATCCCACCCGGAAGCGCTGTTCTGGTTCCCCTCACTGCCTCTTTTACCACCGCCGCGACAGTCCTCTTTGTGCCCTCTAACGTTGTCTGCCGCCGCCGCCACTTACCGCTGCCGTTTGCCGTCCTTGACATGAACAACGGCGCTAGCACACTTCTGGTAGCCAATCCTCTTGCGTCTCCCGCTATGTTGATCGAAGGGGAGTGCCTTGGCCGCATCGAGCCCGTGGACCTTCTGTTCGCCTTTGATGATGTGTCATTCCCTGTTTGCCAAGTTGACGCCTTGACCCCAACTCGTGTGGCTTCCGATCCGCTACAGCGGGACCTTTTTGACCATTCTGTGGACAGCGCTCTAGAGCCGCGCCACCGCGAGCAACTTCTTGACCTTCTACACCAATTCCGCTCCTCCTTCGACATCCCGCAATCTTCCTTGGGCCGCACGACGACCATTTCCCACCTCATCGACACTGGCGCTCATCCACCTCTCCATCAGCGGCCGTATCGTGTGTCGCCGACTGAGCGCCGTGTTATTGCCCAACAAGTCGATGACATGCTGCAACGCGGAATAATTAGAGAATCCTGTAGCCCATGGTCGTCTCCTGTGGTCCTAGTTAAAAAGAAGGATGGCTCCATACGATTTTGTGTTGATTATCGCCGTCTCAACAAAATCACTCGTCGTGATGTGTACCCCCTCCCACGAATCGACGATGCCCTAGACTGCTTGCAAGGCGCAGAATTCTTTTCCTCACTCGATTTACGCTCCGGGTATTGGCAGGTGCCCATGGCAGAGGCGGATCGTCCTAAGACCGCCTTTATTACTCCAGACGGACTATACGAATTTAATGTTATGCCATTCGGACTCTGTAACGCCCCAGCCACATTTGAAAGAATGATGGACACTGTACTGCGCGGCCTGAAATGGAACATCTGTTTATGCTACCTTGATGATATCGTCGTCTTTTCAACCGACTTCCCGACCCACCTGACTCGACTTCGCCAGGTCTTCACCTGAACCCGCGCAGGTCTTCAACTGAACCTCAAAAAGTGCCGCTTCGGTGCCCGCCAGCTCACAATACTCGGACATGTTGTGTGCAAAGATGGAGTTCTGCCTGATCCTGAGAAGCTGCGCGCCGTCGCTGACTTTCCGAAACCGACCACTTTGAAACAACTGCGAAGCTTCGTGGGCCTCTGCTCGTACTTTCGTCGTTTTGTTCGGAATTTCGCAACCATCATAGCCCCCCTTACACAGCTCTTGAAAGGCACCCCTAACCTCTCCTCTTGGTCGCCAGCCTGCGATGATGCATTCGCGACACTGCGCAATGTTCTAACGTCACCGCCAATCCTTCGCCATTACGACCCTACTGCACCTACAGAACTTCACACCGATGCCAGTGGTGTCGGCCTCGGCGCCGTCCTCGCCCAGCGCAAGCCTGGCTTCTCCGAATACGTTGTCGCCTACGCCAGCCGTGCTCTCACCAAAGCCGAGTCCAACTACTCCGTTACCGAAAAGGAGTGCTTAGCAATCGTGTGGGCTGTAACGAAGTTCCGCCCTTACTTATACGGCCACTCCTTCGAGGTAGTTACAGATCATCACGCTCTCTGCTGGCTCGCGTCTCTCAAGGATCCGTCTGGCCGTCTCGGGCGCTGGGCTCTCAGGCTTCAGGAATACGACATCCGTGTAGTGTACCGCTCTGGCCGCAAGCACTCTGACGCCGACGCTCTTTCTCGGTCACCGGTGTGCTCGCCTAACTCATCGTCCCCTCCTCAAACACTCTTGTCAGCACTCACCATTGAGGATATGCCTTTCGAGCAATGACAAGATCCTTGGGTTTCTAACCTGCTAGATATCCTTGGCACTACTTCCGCGGCTACGCATCCTCGGGCACTCCGCCGACAGGCCTCCCATTTCGCCATTCGGGAAGGCCTTCTCTACCGAAGGAACTACAACTCAGACGGCAGAATGTGGCTTCTTGTCATTCCGCGCCACCTCCGCTCCGAGGTTTGTGCCCACCATCATAGTGACCCGCAAAGCGCTCATGCCGGCGTCCTCAAAACATATGATCGAATTCGTCAAAGGTACTACTGGCGGGGAATGTACAATTTCGTACGTCGCTACATTCGTTCTTGTACCGCCTGTCAACAACGCAAGATTTCTCGCCACCCTGCTGGCCCTCTTCAGCCTTTACCGTGCCCAGCTCGCCCGTTTGATCGCGTGGGAATCGACCTCTATGGTCCGCTACCATGCAGTGCCGCTGGTAATCGATGGGTCATCGTCGCCGTCGACCACCTGACCCGTTACGCCGAGACTGCTGCACTTCCCGCGGCGACAGCTCGAGAGGTAGCCCATTTTCTTCTGCACCACTTCATTCTTCGACACGGCGCCCCCCGCGAGCTACTGAGTGACAGAGGTCGTGTCTTTCTTTCCGAAGTAGTCCAAGAGCTCCTGTCGTCTTGTAAATCGATACATCGAGCTACAACTGCGTACCACCCGCAAACAAATGGCCTCACGGAGCGCTTCAACCGTACGCTTGGGGACATGCTCGCAATGTATGTTACATCTGAATCTGGAAGCTCGAACTGGGACCAAGTACTGCCATTCGTAACGTTCGCGTACAACACTGCCACCCAAGCAACAACTGGTTTTTCGCCCTTCTTCCTCTTATACGGCCGTGAACCATCATGTACTCTGGACATAATTTTGCCATACCATCCAGATGCCTCTGAGTACAGTGCTTTGTCAGACATTGTACAGAAGGCCGAGGAATGCCGTCAGCTAGCTCGCACGTTTACCTCCAACACTCAAGGCTATCGCAAAGATCAGCATGATACCGATACTCCTGCTCCCACGTTCCAGGCCGACAGCTTCGTTTGGCTATGCGTTCCTGCCACCAACAAACTAGACACCAAATACCACGGACCTTATCGCGTCTTGGAACGCACATCCCCTGTGAACTACGTCATCGAGCCAGTCACCCCTTCTTCCGACCACCGCCGTCGCGGCCGCGAGATTGTCCACGTTAGCCGCCTCAAGCCATATTACAACCCTCTGGTCGTCTCTTCTCCCTGAGTCGCCAGGATGGCGACTTCTTCACGTGGGGGAAATGTAAAGAAGACAAAGAACGGAAAATGCTGCGGCATCGCCATCACCATCGCTTGGCTCCGGCGCCCATCTCTCGTGCTGAAGCTGTGCCCTGCGGCTGGCAATTCGACCCTGCTCTGCCCGAATTACTGGCAGCGCTAGACGTTCAAACGAACTATTAAATCCACATCGCAATATATATATATATATATATATATATATATATATATATATATATATATATATAGAGAGAGAGAGAGAGAGAGAGAGAGAGAGCGAAGGGTACGCTTCATTTAATGAAACATTTTATTGGAGTCGACGTTTCGACCAGAAGCTGGCCTTCATCAGGAGTGTGAATGCAAGCGATGGGGGTAGGTTCTATATGCAAAGAGTGGAAAAAGAGACAGGTGCGCAGAGTACAATGGCATTGTAGTGATGGGTGGGGTAAAAAGCAGGTGCAGGCGGGGAGTGGAAGAAAGTGCAGGTGGGGAGAGCAAAAAAAAAAGAGGGCACATGGAAGGAAGCACAGTAATAGGTATGACCCCAGACGACAAAAGCAGGAATTGTGTGCAAGGCGGTACATCCCCGGTCTCTACTTCGACGAGGCCCCGATCATGGCTGGGTCCAGTCTCAGCTGCAACACTTGGATCCCAACAAGCTTCATCCACCATGCAGGGCATCGGAAATGACGTCAGCACACCCACTCCAAGAGACACAACAGGACACCAACAGCCTCCTTCCAATCAAAACGACCGTCCAGAAAGCGCCCCTACACCGAAACAAAGGTATGACCTCAGGCGACGCTGTGGCTCAGCGCAGCGGGTTAAGCGGGACTGACGGGCTGACCGAGCTCGCCCGCCTACTGCTCCCTCCTCAGATGATGCCAAGCACTCCAAGCATTTCTTAAAGGCAAAAAAAAAAGTTTTAGACAAACGAATCAGGCACCAGCTCCATGTAAAAGCCCTTAAAATTTATCTCCAGTCGAATAAGGTACCGAAGGGCCTTTCTGTAGATTTAATTCCGTCAATGAAGAACCTTTCGAATGCCCATAAATTGGCTTGGAGCCAAGAACTCCACAATGCATCACTTAACCTTCTGAAAATAACCATAAATCACTGCGAGGAGACGTTGACATCGCTGAGTCGGGAGGAGGGGCGGGTTCGTCACAACATTACACTATCAACAACTGAGGGCAACGAGCTTGAGGTCTTCCAGTGCAGGAGAGCTACAGAAATTTGGACTAAGAAGTGTAAAAAATTTCAAAGAGATAACGTCCCTTATATAAACCTTGAGCATGGCGCGATACCACAACCGAGTAATTTTTTAAATCAGTCTAATCATATAGCAAACGATTCAAGAACCCACTTGAACACTTCTAACCAAACACCGGACAGACCACACTTTCAGCATAACATTCTTAACTTCTCAAACGCAACACTTACCCTGGAAGAAACAGCCCTCCTATCCCATGGACTGAAATTCTGCCCAAATATGGGACGATATGACGAATACAAATTACTTAAGGATCTAGACAATTTTTCACGAACCCTAAGACTACAGGAATATTTTTTCGAAAAACCTAACAGTAATTCTGCCTCACTTCCCCGGTCTCAGGAACAGTGGACCCCTAGATCTGGGAGGGAAAAACATCTGGATTTGTACATAAAAGCTGTACAGCGGGACATCCTTCGGGCTTTCGAGACCTACAGGCCCGGACCCTCTAACATTTCAAAAAAAGAACTTACCGCCTTAACATCACTTAGGCAGCGAACGGAAATCGTCATCAAACCTGCCGATAAAGGAGGTGGTATAGTAATTTTAAACGAAGTGTCTAAAGGTACGTCCGACGTATCCATTCGATTCTCGTAAAGATACGGCGGACGTCGATATACAGGCTTATGGCTATATGCACGTCGAACGCGGCCACATTCCGCTTGCTACGCGTGAATGAATCTTATCCTCTATGATATCAGCTAGCCGCGACTCTCGATGAGGTGCTACGAAGAGTGCATCCGTTCTAACATAGATCACGGTCTTCACTTAGGGTTGTGTACGGCAAGCATCGCTGTCACGAACATAGCTGCAGGCGATGCTACGTACTGCACCAGCTCCACCAGCTGGCATCAAGATACGCACATTCACGAGCAGCTTTCGCTTCGCACTAAATTATCACCTCGATCTGCCCGTAATGCGAGCGAGCTATTCCTAGCATTTACGCTGTCTTAGGTCCTGCATCGACCTCCGAAGATCTAGTGCCGGCACAACACACACACACACACCTCGCCGTGCAGAACATTCGGCAGTCCAAAGTATGTATGTGAAATGACATTATGCTCGTTCCTCACATGCAGAACGAGGAAAGAGGATGTTTCTAGCTAAATTCTTCGTTTAAATTCTACCTCAGAGCCGTGGCAGAAGACATGCCGAATCTACTAGAGGCCTGCGCTGCTACTGTGGCGAGCTGCACATCGATTCGTCGAGGCGAAGACCTACTGCACCGCACCGCAAGAGTGCACAACCGGAAAGCCGGAAGCGCGAATGATCCGAATTCCCTGTGAACAGCAATGTTCTTTGGTATTTAGGGGAAGACTAGACTAAAGTGCTTAGCCTGCATCTTTTTCTTGTCGTTGAATTTTGCGTACATGTAGTTTAAACCCCCGCATGCTCGAGGTTCGTGACCCGACTGAACGGCCGCGCAGCTTTGAAACGATCGGGATCGATATGCATGCATCGCCGGACATAGGTACGCGGTAGAAAATGTGCGCTGCACATTTCGTTGCAGAAGCTGACTCTTGGAATTTTGCAGAGTGCGCCATGCAAGTGATCGTTGCTACAACCACGCATCCATGTTCCAACGGCTGGCCTACCCCGAGGCGCATAAATGTTCAACCGTGCACGTATATCAATGATCGAAGAGAGGACAGATTTTCACAATATTGGGCGCGAAATCGATAGCTACCAGTGCTCAGTGTTAGAAAAATTTTGCCTTGATCATGCGCAATTCAGTGTTTCAGGTATGGTCAGTAGCTATAAGTTTGAAAGTTCGGCTTTCAAGTCAGCGGCGCCAGCGATGGACCGGCGGAGCGATTTTTCACGCTACACAGCTGTCTTGCTAGAAAGCCTACCTAGGCGACGTTTGACCTTCAGCTGCTTTTTGTGGGCCCCGTAATTGAAAGCAACGCCTTCAGAAATGCGTTAAATGTTCAAAAATGTATTATCTTCAACAGTTTCACTCCAGGCTGTCAAAGCAGGCGGACGTTGATAAAACAGTTGAGCACTCCAGTCTTTAGAAATCTGTAGAATCGCCTTCAGTTTGTAAAATTATTGGAATAGGTCACTTTCCGATCGCTGGGACATAGACCCTCATGACAGCGCTTTCACGTGAATAAGGACCACACCAGACCGAAAGCTTGTCTCATATAACATAGCTAACCAAGGTATACCTTACAGCATTGTGTTCATTTTTATGATGCATAAGAGACTAATGCTGCCATGCACCAAGAACAAGGTTTAATGTATTTATTTTGTGTGTAATGACTAAAATGTTCTTTAGGATGTAGCTTATTTAGGAACATTTTAGGAAACCAAAAATGCAGGAAATTTGCACGTCTCTCCTAGGATCATGCTGGGATGGAAAGGGATCTGTTGCAAAATTGTACAAAATGTTTCCTCCTATTTTTTCGACTCTGGCGCAGGTGTAAGATATGGTTTATTGTTAGTTCATCTCCACACTCCTTGCATATTGGTTTGTCCTCTTTCATAAGTATGACGGTGTGTGAGGTGTGGGTATGTGTTTTGTGAAGATGACCTAAAATGGCCTCCATGTTGTGCTTTTGATTACTGCATGATTTCCATTCCTTAATGACAGGTTTGACAAGTATAGTTTGTAGTTTATTTCAATGTTTCAAAAATCCTGCCATTTCACTCTCACTTTTCTTTGTACAAGCTTCTTGGTATCATCATGCAGCATATTCACCCTCTGTAATTTAGCATTGCGTCAAGGTAACCTGGTTATTTCTTTTAATCACCTTTCAAGACAACTGTCCCGATTTCATAAAGTGTAGGGTTTCTGGTGACAGGAACTCCTTGGAAGTCATAGAAATAAATGAGTTCCACAATCATGAGCTATCTAGGGTATGCATATACATGTCCATCGCTCAGTGGAATGGTGTCAGTACGCTGTTAGAACAGGTCTTGTGGTAACAACACAACCATTGTCTGAGGTGGTCCTTTAATGGGCATTGAAATGCTATAACTACAGGTACTGATAGAACTCTTGATCATGTTATGTGATGATGCGATCCTTGCATGCATATAGGTATACATTTCAGAATCTGCAATGCACCACTTGACCATTTGCCACCAGTTTTTTGTGAAAGTGTATTTTTCATGCATGTTAACCAGTATTTAACAGATGACCCCTGTGCACAAGCCAAAAGTGCCACGAGCCAAATGTCACGAGGCCACACGACATGGCAGGAGCTGTTAAGTCAAGCTTACAAAGTTATATTTGAAATATGTTCTGGGACGTTTCAGCTCCAATTAAGAAAGGTTGAGGCTTACAGAGTTCTATGCCAGGTTGTCTATCACCTAACAGGGCAGCCTACGACCGTATGCTAATGAGTATATCTGAGCTAACAGAGACATGAATTAAGGAATTAGTAATTATGTTTGTAGCAAAGGGCATGTAAATTAACGGGAATCCACAGTGGGATCTGCAGACAAGAACCATTAACGCTGGTACACCATACCCTTACAGGTGGAGATTAGGAGTCTCCCTAATTTTTTTCTGCTCAAAGCTTGTCATTTCCTTCGTTCTTCCAGATGAGGAAGATGTGAAAATGATAGCATCGAAAATTCCAGAGACCATCGTTAACAAGGATGCTGATCCCAACAGCGTAAAAAGGAATTTCAGAAAAGATGGGTGACTAGTAATGCTGGCGACAGTTGAAGCTAAGTGGAAAGGCATGAAATTGAAATGCAACATATGCAGAGATATGTTGCGAGACGACCAGTCTGTGGTGTGCGACATCTGTCTCCGTTAGTTTCATCAAGTGATTGGCCAAAGCAGATGGGGCTTGTGGTTTTGTGATAAGTGCAGTGTAGTAGCATAGATGCAACCTTGCCCATTAATAATTGGAGTGGAGTAAGTGCATTGTTTTGTCTTTGTAAGATGTTCATGGTTTCCATGCAAACATTATGAGAATTTTTTTCCCAGAGAATGTTTGCTGAAATGTGAATATAATGTGCAATAAAACTAGTGTTTTCTTGCTATTTACTTTTCCTTGTATACATTAATTCTGTGAAGAAAACCACAGGCTAGAAGGAAATGTAATGGCATGCATTTTGATACTTGGCCCCGTTGTGCTGGCTCAGTAGTTAGAGTGCTTGGCTGCTGAACCCAAAAATGCAGATTTGGTTCCAGCCAGAGCAGGAGCATTTCAATAGAGGCGAAATAATTAGCCCTCATGCACCGTGCGGTGTCAGTGCATGTAAAAGAACCCCAGATGGTCGAAATTATACCGGAGCCCTCAACTATCGTGTTCCTCATAGCCGTAGTTATTTTGGGATGCTAAACCAGATATATATCACATCATACTCTGAGTAAGATGCTATTCATGGTCAGTTAATCATACACTAAATGATCATTTTTTTTTCTGCATGGTACAGCAGCTGTTGTACAATTTTACTTTAGCCTTCATGAAGAATATCACACTGACTCCACATGGCCTTCTGTTGACCCTTGATATGCGCCACAATCACACACCCGAGTATGTATTTGTCTAAGGGCACCTATGCATGCAAGGAGGGGACCGTTACTTTCCATTTGTCAGAACTGAAATGCACGATCCATATCATTTCTGTAATTCAACTGCCTGCTATTTGAACTGTCCAGCATTGATGCAAGTTTCAAAGAACTGCAATTAGCAAATTAATCCAAGCAGGGAACCATGCCAAGAACTGCTTCGGTTTCATCTTTAACAACTGTTCGAGAACTAAAATTAGCCAAATGTTGCAAAACATAGATGAGAGGTTACAAAATCTAAAAAAACAATGCAGCCTACCTATGGCAAGTAGTGTTTCACATCCTAAAGTGACATATGTAGCTATGAAAAATACCGTAGTGGAGAGCTCCAGACTAATTTGACTGCCCGGGCTTTGTACTTTGCGTTGACATCTTGCAGGAAACAGAAGCATTTGCATTTCACCTGCACCAAAGTGCAACTGCCATCAGTGGCATTAAACATCACGACCTTGGGGCAAGTAGCCGAACGTGCCACTAAGATGTCGCAGCGTCTACGTACATGCTATACACGTCAACCTTTCTAGCATTAAAGCTGTCACATGCATGGCAGATATTCATGTTCAGCTTTGGACTGACAAGTTTAAAAGTGTGCTATTTGTGTTTGTCTAGCATGAAAAACAAAGGAAACTAAGGAAAAACGAAAAAAAATGAACATATGTTGAAAAAGCACTAGTCATTAACACATAAAGTATATTTGTTCCTTTTGAAATGTGGATTTAATAGATGGCCTGAACGTCTAGCGCTGGCAGTGACTCGGGCACAGAGGGATCGGAATACCAGCCGCAGGGAACAGCTTCAGCGCGAGAGAGATGGACGCCGGAGACCAGCGATGGTGGCGATGGTGATGCCGCAGGGTTATTTCTTCTTCGTCTTCCTTACATTTACCCCGCGTGAAGAAGTCGCCATCCTGGCGATTCACGGGGAAGGGACAACCAGAGGGTTGTAATACGGCTTGAGGCGGCTAACATGGACAACCTCACGGCCGCGGCGGTGGTGGTCGGAAGAAGGGATGACTGGCTCGATGATGTAATTAACAAGGGATGTGCGTTCCAAGACGCGATAAGGTCCGTGGTACTTCGTTTCTAGTTTGCTGGTGGCAGGAACGCATAGCCAAACGAAGCTGTCGGCCAGGAACGTCGGAGCAGGGGTATCGCTATCATGCTGATCTTTGCGATAGCCTTGAGTGTTGGAGGTAAACGTGCGAACTAGCTGACGGCAGTCCTCAGCCTTCTGTACAATATCGGACAAAGCACTGTACTCAGAGGCATCTGGATGGTATGGCAAAATTGTGTCCAGAGTACAAGATGGTTCACGGCCGTATAAGAGAAAGAAGGGCGAAAAACCAGTTGTTGCCTGGGTGGCAGTGTTGTACGCGAATGTTACGAATGGCAGTACCTGGTCCCAGTTGGAGCTCCCAGATTCAGATGTAACATACATTGCGAGCATGTCCCCAAGCGTACGGTTGAAACGCTCCGTGAGGCCGTTGGTTTGCGGGTGGTAGGCGGCTGTAGTCCGATGTATCGATTTGCAAGCCGACAGAAGCTCTTGGACTACTTCGGAAAGAAAGGCACGACCTCTATCGCTCAGTAGTTCGCGAGGGGCGCCGTGTCGAAGAATGAAGTGGTGCAGGAGAAAATGGGCTACCTCTCGGGCTGTCGCCGCGGGAAGTGCAGCAGTCTCCGCATAACGGGTCAGGTGGTCGACGGCGGAGATGACCCATCGATTACCAGCGGCACTGCATGGTAGCGGACCATAGAGGTCGATTCCCACACGATCAAACGGGCGAGCTGGACACGGTAAAGGCTGGAGAGGGCCAGCGGGGTGGCGAGAAATCTTGCGTTGTTGACAGGCGGTACAAGAGCGAATGTAACGACGTACGATATTGTACATTCCCCGTCAGTAATACCTCTGACGAATTTGATCATAGGTTTTTAGGAGGCCGGCATGAGCGCTTTGCGGGTCAGTGTGATGGTGGGCACAAACCTCGGAGCGGAGGTGGCGCGGAATGACAAGAAGCCATTTTCTGCCATCTGAGTTGTAGTTCTTGCGGTAGAGCAGGCCGTCTCGAATGGTAAAATGGGAGGCCTGTCGGCGGAGTGCCCGAGGATGCATAGCCGCGGAAGGAGTGCCAAGGACATCTAGCAGGTTAGAAACCCAAGGATCTTGTCGTTGCTCGAAAGGCATATCCTCAATGGTGAGTGCTGACAAAGAGGCTTCAGGAGGGGATGATGAGTTAGGCGAACGCACCGGTGACCGAGAAAGAGCATCGGCGTCAGAGTGCTTGCGGCCAGAGCGGTACACAACACGGATGTCGTATTCCTGAAGCCTGAGAGCCCAGCGCCCGAGACGGCCAGACAGATCCTCGAGAGACGCGAGCCAGCAGAGCGCGTGGTGATCTGTAACTACATCGAAAGAGTGGCCATATAAGTAAGGGCGGAACTTCGTTATAGCTCACACGATTGCTAAGCTCTCCTTTTCGGTAACGGAGTAGTTGGTCTCGGCTTTGGTAAGAGCACGGCTTGCGTAGGCGACAACGTATTCGGAGAAGCCAGGCTTGCGCTGAGGGAGGACGGCGCCGAGGCCGACACCACTGGCATCGGTGTGAAGTTCTGTACGTGCAGTAGGGTCGTAATGGCGAATGATTGGCGGTGGAGTCAGAACATTGCACAGCGTCGCGAATGCATCATCGCAGGCTGGCGACCAAGAGGGGAGGTTAGGGGCGCCTTTCAAGAGCTGTGTAAGGGGGGCTATGATGGTCGCGAAATTGCGAACAAAACGACGAAAGTACGAGCAGAGGCCCACGAAGCTTCGCAGTTGTTTCAAAGTGGTCGGTTTCGGAAAGTCAGCAACGGCGCGGAGCTTCTCAGGATCAGGCAGAACTCCATCTTTGCACACAACATGTCCGAGTATTGTGAGCTGGCGGGCACCGAAGCGGCACTTTTTGAGGTTCAGTTGAAGACCTGCGCGGGTTCAGGTGAAGACCTGGCGAAGTCGAGTCAGGTGGGTCGGGAAGTCGGTTGAAAAGACGACGATATCATCGAGGTAGCATAAACAGATGTTCCATTTCAGGCCGCGCAGTACAGTGTCCATCATTCTTTCAAATGTGGCTGGGGCGTTACAGAGTCCGAACGGCATAGCATTAAATTCGTATAGTCCGTCTGGAGTAATAAAGGCGGTCTTAGCGCGATGCTCGTCTGCCATGGGCACCTGCCAATATCCAGAACGCAAATCGAGTGAGGAGAAGAATTCTGCGCCTTGCAAGCAGTCTAGAGCATCGTCGATTCTTTGCAGGGGATACACATCACGACGAGTAATTTTGTTTAGGCGGCGATAATCAACACAAAATCGTATGGATCTATCCTTCTTCTTAACTAGGACCACAGGAGACGACCGTGGACTACAGGATTCTCTAATTACTCCGCGTTGCAGCATGTCATCGACTTGTTGGGCAATAACACGGCGTTCAGTCGGGGACACCCGATACGGCCGCTGATGGAGAGGTGGGTGAGCGCCAGTGTCAATGAGGTGAGTAACGGTCGTCGTGTGGCCCATGGAAGATTGCGGGATGCCGAAGGAGGAGCGGAATTGGTGTAGAAGGTAAAGAAGTTGTTCTCGGTGGCGCGGCTCTAGAGCGCTGTCCACAGAATGGTCAAAAAGATCCCGCTGTAGCGGATCTGAAGCCACACGAGTTGGAGTCAAGGCGTCAACTTGGCAAACAGGGAATGACAAATCATCAAAGGCGAACAGAAGGTCCACGGGCTCGATGCGGCCGAGGCACTCCCCTTCGATCAACATAGAGGGAGACGCAAGAGGATTGGCTACCAGAAGTGTGCTAGCGCCGTTTTTCATGTCAAGGACGGCAAACGGCAGCGGTAAGTGGCGGCGGCGGCAGACAACGTTAGAGGGCACAAAGAGGACTGTCGCGGCGGTGGTAAAAGAGGCAGTGAGGGGAACCAGAACAGCGCTAACGGGTGGGATGGTTGTGTCATGAGCTACGAGGAGTTTGGCCGCAAAACGAGGACGCGGCTCGTGGAGCAGGGCATCAGACGGTGCATCACTCGATTCAATGAGCTCTACTTGAGGACTGGCACAGTCAATGATAGCATGATGCTTGGACAGGAAATCCCAGCCGAGAATGACGTCATGAGAACATGTGGAGAGGACGACGAATTCGATGATGTACAAGGCTGCAGCAATGACGACGCGAGCAGTGCAGACAGCTGTCGGCTGTATACTGTGAGCGGATGCGGTACGAAGCGATAGTCCCTCGAGGGGCGTAGTCACTTTTCGGAGGGAGCGGCAGAGTTTTTGGCTGATAACTGATACAGCGGCACCGGTGTCGACGAGCGCAAGAGTATAAACACCTTCAACGATGACAGCAGTAACATTCGCGGGATTAAGACGAGGACTTCGAAATTCTGTCGAATACGCAGTTCGTGCCTCGCGAACTGCGGCGGTTAGTTTTCCGGCTGAGTAGCGGGTCGTCGGCGCATTGGCGAAATGGAGCGGCGACGTGGTGATGGCGAACGACGAGGCAGGAAGTCCGGAGGATCGGGGGATGCTGTTGGAGGACCCGATGGAACGGGGAACTGAGGGGCCAAATAAGGTGGCGCAGGCCGTGCAGCAAAGGCCATATTTATTCGGCGCCGGCAGTAGCGTGTAGTGTGTCCAGGGATGCCGCAGTGGTAGCAAATAGGCCTGTTGTCTGAAGTGCGCCATGAGGTCGTGTCTGAAGCAAGAGGGGAGCGAAAGCTATTGGTGCCGACCGCATGGGGGGCGAAGCATAGGCATATGCTGGCTCAGGGGGTGAACTTTAAGTGACTTCGGCATACGTGCGACACAATACTTGAGGAGGAGCCGGCGCGAATGCTGGAGCGTAGCTCAGTGGCGCAACGCCGGACGATTACATTGTGGGCGTGGGGAACGGCATTGATGGTGCGACCGGAGCTGATTGAGGGACAGGATTAGGGACGACTTCAGACACATGCTGCTGGATGGCACGGCGAAGCTCCGGAACAAGGCCAGTTGGTGTCGACTCCTTAATATATGGCTGCAGAGACAGTTGTCGCGCGACCTCCTGACGTACAAAAGCCTTGATGTCTTCAGAGAGGCTAGATGACTCCCTCTCCGCGGCAAGTTCAGCAAGTGATGCTTGAGACTGGCGAATCAAAACACGCTCCTTGCGGAGTTCGTCGTAGCTTTGACAGAGGTCGTATATTTCCTTGACCATAGTGGGGCTTTTGGCGACGAGCATGTTGAAAGCGCCGTCATTAACTCCTGTGAGGACATGACGTATTTTAACGGCCTCGGTCATGGTCGGGTCAACGCGGCGACACAAATCAACAATGTCCTCAATGTAACTGGTGAACGATTCACCGGGCAGCTGTAGTCGCGATCGAAGACTCTGTTCCGCGCGGAGTTTTCGGACGGTGGGGCGTTCAAAGACATCAGAAAATTTGGTCTTGAAATGCGCCCAGGTGGTAAAGTCGGACTCGTGGTTTCGAAACCACAGATTAGCGACGTCGCTCAAGTAAAAAATGACATTATTAAGCTTACGATTGTCGTCCCAGTTATTGTGGCGGCTGACCCGTTCGTAAGTGGACAGCCAATCGTCGACGTCGTCATCACTGCTTCCACTGAAGGTAGCGGGGTCCCGTTGGCGAAGGGAACCTGTGCAGGTGACTGGCGGATGTAGGTGCGATGAAGTAGGCTCCGTCATTGGGGTAGTCAACGTTATGCTTCGAAGTTCCAGGGCGAGATGGGTACAGAGAACCTCAGCTTGACCTCCACCAAGTGAAATGTGGATTTAATAGATGGCCTGAACGTCTAGCGCTGGCAGTGACTCGGGCACAGAGGGATCGGAATACCAGCCGCAGGGAACAGCTTCAGCGCGAGAGAGATGGGCGCCGGAGACCAGCGATGGTGGCGATGGTGATGCCGCAGGGTTGTTTCTTCTTCGTCTTCTTTACACTTTATTAATGATAAAGTGGCCTTCAACAATAGTACAAAGCCTGAACATTTAGGAAGGTGCTGTGCCAGGCAGCTATTTTACAGAAACCTGAACCATTTCACCTTTAGTAATGCGCATCCCGGCGGTGTGGGCTGGGCACTTATTTTTCGGTCCACTCCAACATGCGAAAACTGCATCATGTGCATTCCCATTTTCCTAGTTTTGAGCTCTGTAGTGCAGGCTAACAAATTGTCGATGACTTATTTTCGTCTGATTGTTGCACAGCGCGTGTAAATAAATTACCACTGCACCTAATAAACACTGACATGCACGTGCAACATCGCCGATCATAAACGGACACACTGATGTCCGTCCGGACATCGGCGCACTCATCACAGCACTCTTCGTGGTCTCACACAGCACTCTAGTAGGACGTAATCCGTACATCACAGCATCTCACGGTAAGCACAAACCACACCTCCAACAAACACGAATGACGCGATGCTTGGGCTAGAGACACGCCGGCGGCACCCAGCTTTTTCAGCGCCGCTTGTATATGTACTACGTAGAACTTGCAGCACCAAACCTCAATGCGAGCAGAAAGCGGTGCGTTACGTGACGCATCTCATCACAGATGGAAGTGAGGAAACTTTGAAGAATCAAAACGACATAACTACATAACGACCGTCGTAGACGTTAATTAATCCACATGATAACAGGACCAAATGAGCGGGCGTGCGGGCTGGCCGTCAACACCGCGATTACATGCGCTTGCGCTCTGGTCGTGCTTGCCACCCTGCAACGGTCCAACTCACGTAAATCTATCATATCATGCCATCGCGTAGTATATCACCCATTCTAGGCACTATTCTTGCCACTGTACTATTCTTTGTAACTTCACATTTCACGCATGCAGTATGTAGTACATACTGCATACATACGAAAAATTGAAGAAGGACCCCACAACAAGTACCCAGGCAAAATTGAACAAGGTATTAAAAGAAGTTTTCAAAAACCTCCCAAACCACCGAAACCTCTACCTGCAGTTATCGTGCACCAACGGATCAGCCCCAGCCTTCTACGGTCTGCCCAAAGTCCATAAACCTGGGACTCCTCTATGCCCAATTGCCGAATTCCGTTTCTCCCCCCTCCGTTCGTTGTCGGAATACCTGCACAAGCTCATAACAACAATCACGGGGAAAACCGCGACCCACGTCCGACACGCCGGGCATTTCATCGAACTCGTATCCCAGGTGAGCCTTGAGGCCGACGAGTGCCTTGTTTCCTTTGACGTGGTGTCCCTTTTCACAAATGTCCCTGTAAATCTCGCGTTGGCCGCCACTCAAGAAGCCCTACAACGCGACGATACACTCAGCGCACGAACCCCACTCAGTGTAGACGAGGTATGCCGCCTTCTGGAACTATGCTTATCAAACACATACTTCTCATGCCGAGGAGAATTCTACAAACAAGTTAAGAGAACACCAATGGGTGCCTCCATCTCTGTCGCTATGGCGAATATAACTTGCAGCACATCGAAGAACGAGCTCTCAACTCTTTCCGCCCACCGCCAAAATTTTTTCTGAGATATGTAGATGACTGTTTCTCAATTATTAAGAAATCTGAAGTCCAAAATTTCCTCTCTCATCTAAATTCCATACAACCGGAGATTCAGTTCACCCTAGAAATGGAGAAGCGAGGCGCCCTGCCGTTTTTGGACGTTCTGGTGACCCGAAAAAACAACTGTCTGCGATTCTCCGTATACCGAAAACCCACCCACACAGGGCGATATCTGCATTTCACTTCGAACCATCCGACAAGCCATAAAGCGTCAGTTGTGAAGACCTTATTACAAAGAGTGGAAACACATTGCACCACGGAGCCCGACAAAGCAAACGAAAAACGCTTAATATTCAAGGAACTAACCATGAAGGGCTACCCAAAAAAATTTATCCGGAAAATCATTCGCCGCCAAAAACGCAACGACAGGCCCCGGGAAGAAAATAACCAGCAGCAAACAACTACATCTCAAAAGTATGTCACTGTCCCCTATGTCCGAGGCACCAGCGAAGCCATCGCCCGTATTCTAAGAAAAGAGGGAATTCGAGTGGCGCACAAGCCTTCAAACACTTTGGGGAGCTTGCTACCCTTCCCCAAAGATCGACCACCAAGAGAAAGAGCCCAAGGCATTGTCTACAAAATTCCCTGCGCCGACTGTGATGCTAGCTAGATTGGCGAAACAAAAAACCTAAAAGAAAGAATTCAGCAACACAAGCACGATCTACGAAATTTTTCAAGAGAACGCAACCCCGTAGCTGAACATTCAGAAGATTCCGACCACAGAATAAATTTCGAAGAAACGTTCATCTTGGAGACCGAGACCAATTACCGCAAAAGACGCCTCCTCGAGTCATGGCACATACAGTCGATCGCAAATAACATCAACCGGACAATAGGCAACCTCCCTGCTGTATACTTGCAAGGTCTTCGCTCTCTCCTGGCCACTTCACAGAAGAAAAGAAAAAAGTCGCCAGCGAGCACACCTGCACCTGCGGCACCCTCACTCGTCTAAACCCCCATCCTTCCTTCTCATTTCTTTCACACACATCTCACCCCCTTCCCATTCTCCCCCCACCTTCTTCTCCCCCCCCCCCTCCCCGACCATTCCTTTACTTATAGCTGCACGCAGCCCCGCGTCATGTACCCCTGAAGAAGGAGCCGAGCCGGCTCCGAAACGTCGGGTTTCATAAAAGTGTTGGTTGGAGAAATTTCAAGTTTTATTTAGTTATCAACCCAACCAGACAGGCAAATCTGTCGAAATGTTTAGCTTTCTTGCACCTCGCACGTACACCTCATACCAACTTCGATTTGGTTATATATGGCTACCAGGTTGTTGCTACAATCACATCTGGGGATCTCGGACAAGGTCTTCTACCATGTCTCGGATCCGTCCGGCTTTCCCGACGGATCCCAAGGCCCATATCGGAGAAAAATGCGTTGGGTCCGTCGGAAGAACCCTACCGATCGGGTCCTCCGCCGTACCCCTGAAAAATATTTCCCGGATCCGTCCGTCGTATCCCGAAGAACAACGCACCGGGTCCGTCGGACGTACCTTCAAGACCATTGATCGGATCCGTCCGACGTACCTTTAGCCACAGCCAATTTTAAACAAAGACGATTACATTAACGAGAGATATCGCCAACTCAACAACTCAAATTTATATGAATTACTCCCATCAGATCCCACTGCCGAACACCAGGAAATTATAATACAAACTCTAAAGCAACTCACCGAGAAAGGGGAAATACTACCGCGAGTAAGAAAGGCACTACAGGCAATAGATCCGTCCCCAGGGCGTTTCTACGTGCTCCCGAAAGTGCACAAAGAAAACCATGCCGGTCGACCAATCGTATCCGGCATTGGCACGCTCACAGAACCAATATCTAACTACATCGATTCCCTCATCAAACATATCCCTCCCAAACATACATCTTACATACGCGAAACTAATCACTTCCTGAAAGAGTTATCTAAATTTACTGTCCCCAAAGGTGCCCTTTTAGTGACTCTTGAAGTGGTGTCCCTTTACACGAACATTCCGCACGAGGACGGGATCCAAGCTCTGATCACATCATATGAAAAACACAAAGCCCCAAACTCCCCTAGCCCAACCGCCATCGCGTCACTCGCTAATCTGGTTCTAAAACTCAATTCCTTCGAATTCAACAACTCGTATTACCTACAAATCAGTGGTACAGCCATGGGAACGAAAATGGCGCCAAACTATGCTAACATATTCATGGATCACATTGAATCTGACTTCTTACGCTCGTACCCAAAAAAACCAGCTTTTTATAAACGCTTCCTAGACGATATATTTATCATATGGGAAGAAAATGAGCATGAACTCATCCAATTCATTACCTCATTTAACAACATACATCCCAACATCTCATTCACACATACCTACTCCTCCACTCAAATTAACTTCCTGGACGTATTAATTCAATTTGAAGACGAGGCACTAATCACCAATGTCTACAGAAAACCCACGGACAGACAACAGAACCTTCATTTTAAAAGCTGCCATTCGCGCCACTGCAAAACATCAATTCCATACTCTCAGGCAATAAGATTCAAACGAATCTGCTCACGCTCAAAAGATTTTGAGGAAAATTCCAACCGTATGCGGGAGGTTCTGAAACACCAGCACTATCCGCCAACTATTATTGATGATGCCATCCAAAAAGTGGGATTAATTGATCGAAATGAAACATTTGGGGAAGACCGGCCAGCAGCACAAAATGAACACCGCTCAAACCTGATCTTAAAGGCCGCTGTATGGTTGCTTATTAGACCCGCTTCGCACGTGTGCGGGCGCACGTTTTCTGTCCGCTTGCAGACGTGGTGCGGAAGGGGTGTTGTACCATCGTTTTGCTGACTGCCATTCAGCCGGACGGTTCCAGCGTCCCGATTGGCGCGCCCGGGCATCGCTTTCGGTCCAATAGCATGCTCCCTCAAATGACATTCAAAGCTGGCGCACAATCCGTGTTGTGGGGTGCTGTCGATTTCGGCACCTCGGTGCTATTCGCTTGCCTCAGGATCACCATGGCGTGCTTTTTTCTGTGATCATGGGCTCTCGTCAGCTGCCAAATGAGTAGCGCTTCACTACAGTTCTTGAGTGCTTACATGGCCACCACAGTAAATTTGAATTGACCTTTGCTCGCACGGTTCGTAGCCGCCGCATCGACTGTCCATTTTTCTGACTTTTCTAGTATGCCTTCGCTGATCTGTTTAGATGTTTCTACGCCGAATTTAAATTGAGCACTCTCGAATGAATGTGCATTCATAGTTCGACGACCGATGAGCACGATTGCTACTATTGATGAAGCCGTTTTGTTTTGTGGGCCCAAGTCAGCCCAGTAAAGATATATATATATATATATATATATATATATATATATATATATATATATATATATATATATATATATATATATATATATATATATATATATATACCAATGTATATGTGTGCAGTAGGGATAAAAGAAGAGAATCTGCTATGGCGACATTCACTAGGCGTTAAAATCACAAATGCTGAAAGAAACATTCAAAAGGGAATGATATGGTCGATGGTTCCAGCATACAGCTAAAAAAAAAATGTGGTGAAGACTGAACCAGCGCAACACAGGAAAGATACCAATTATGGAATAGGATCTAACATTGAATAGCCTCTAGTATGAACAAATGCAAGCTTTCTTACGACTCCCACCCCATCCTCCTAAAGGAAAATTAAAATGAAATATGGGACACAGGTGTGAAAAGGAAATGGAGACTCAACGCCATTACCCGAAGAGAAAAACAGCTCACTCACAACTGATTGATTTCGGCATGAAACATGTGTAGCTATTGCTATGTGGGACTAAAGCCAGGGTAATTATTTCCCAGGATGGCAGTTAATGTATTTACATTAGCTGCAGTTCGCCCTGTTGTTACTACTTGTTACTAGATGTTTGTTCCAAAGGGCTCTCTTAATGCTGCTGCTTTATGAAAGCATTGATGTGTGCAATAGAATACATTCTTTTAATCCTAGAGTTCCAGAAACCAGATCCTAGCATAATTTGTTATGTACTTAAAATAGAAAGTGGCTGTGACATTCAAACAACTAAAAAAAAAGACTATGCAGTGTGTTATATGCCAGGTGTCCTAGCTTTCAGAAAATCGATGTGCCCTAGCCCAGTGCAGTAATCCAGCTGCGGGCTGTTGAGAGTTGCCTGGCCTAGGCTGGTGTTTCATTGTTTAGCCCTATAATGATTAAGGCTATATAGTTAACATTTAACCTATTGGCTTCAAGAACAATTAGTATCAATAAGCAAGCAGTAAACTGTCTTCCAAAACAGCTGACAGAAATGTTTGCACCAAGGTGCCTTCTATTTTGCTTTTTTTTTCATTATCTTAAATGGCAACAAGCCCAATAAAGGATGCGTCTGCATGATAGCAATTTCACTTCAATGTCCCAAAACATGGCTCAGAGAACAAAATCCGCTTTTGTCAGAACGCTCTCCATGGTGTGGTTCTACATAATGTGGGTGAGAGATATGTGTGAGCAGCTAGTCACATGATAGCTCGATTTGGAAGGCAATGAATACTGCCTTCCATAAGGCTGCATACTGTCGCCCTGCCTATTTAACCTATATGCAAAGTGCATCATGGGGAAGGCCGGTCTGGACGAGTCTTCAGCTGGAGTGAAGATTGCTGGAAAACGTTTCAACAACCTTAGATATGCGGATGATACCACTTTAATGGCAGAAAGTGAAGTGGAACTCAAGAGACTTCTGATGCGCGTACAAGAAGAGAGTGAGGAGTTTGGGCTTAAACTGAACATTAAAAAGACAAAGATCATGGCATCTTGCCCTATCAAGTCCTGGAGCATCAATGGACAAGAAGTGGAAGCTGTGACAGATTTTTTGTTCTTGGGCTCCAAGATTACCTCGGAAGGAGACTGCAGCCATGAAATTAGGAGACGCCTGCTTCTGGGAAAGAGAGCAATGTTTAGCCTTGACCACCTAGTAAAGAGCTGAGACATTAGTCTGCCAACCAAGATCCGTATAACTCGTGCTATGGTCTTTCCAGTTGTGATGTATGGATGCGAGAGTTGGACTGTGAAAAAGGCTGACCGCCGAAGAATTGACGCGTTTGAATTGTGGTGCTGGCGAAGGCTCTTGAGAGTTCCTTGGACTGCCAGAAGATCAAATCAGTCGATATTGTCGACCATAAACCCTGACTGCTCATTGGAGGGTCAAATTCTAAAGTTAAAGCTCAGCTACTTTGGTCATCTGATGAGAAGAGAGGAGTCGCTGGAGAAAGATTTGATGTTGGGAAAGGTTGAGGGTCGCCGGAGAAGGGGTAGGCAGTGAACGCGATGGTTAAATGGCATCCTCGAGGCACTACAGATGAAGTTATGTGATGTTAGGAAGATAGTGAGAGACCGGAAAGCGTGGCGTGACATGGTCCATAGGGTCACGAAGAGTCGGACACGACTGAACGACTGAACTGAACTGAATAAATCTATGGAAATCATACCGTGATGCAAACATTGTGGGTAGCTGTTTTTCAACACCATCTACAACTTTAGAACTGATGCTTTGCTCTTGGGGCCAATAAATAAAGAAGTCACTAATTAGTTTTTGCTAACTGCAGAAAAACCACGGCAAATGAAAAGCCACTGGAGACTAGGGCAATCAACTCTGAATAGTTCTTTGTTGGTTTCACAAGCTTAGACCACTCTACCTAATTTAAAGTTTGATTAAATTCAGCAGGGATACTTGGTATGCATGGTTTGCTGGCATAAAGACGGGTAAGCTTTCCTCTCGGGGCCAGCTTCAAGTGAAACAGTCGTGATGCGGCTGTGGAAGCTAAATGAGATGCCCCCCCCCTCCCCCCCTGAAGCCTTCTGGCAAGTAAAATATTCCACTGGTCATTTTTCAAATCAAGATATAAAGACCTTGGAAGCAGAACACTATTATTCAAGCTATAATATTGTAAGCTAAATATAAAAATGATTATATATGAATATTGCTTACGGGACCGTTGTATGCAAAGCATGAGTAAGGTTAAAACATTTACTTTGTTTGCCATTTATTGCTCAACAACAAAGCGCATGGTATTGTTTGACAAATAAAAAGTAAACAAGGAAATTGTTGCTGTTCTTTTTTGGTTAAAAGGAAGCCCTTTTGCTCCCCCTAGAACCAAACCCTGGGACTGCCACCATGTGATATGCAAAAGATTGATTACTCCACACATATTATATGACATGTTCTGCATGTCATGGACCATGTCATGCTCTGCCAGGTCATATTTACTTGAGGCGTAGCTTTAAGGTTGCTATGCAAGGAAAACAGATGTCCACTTTGGTCAGATTGAACATTAGAAACACATACAACAACATGTAACAATGTTCTCCTGAACAAACTAGCAGAAATTCTGCAACCTTTTCATCTACGACAGAACCTTTGCTTCCGGCATCTGCTTCCACTCTAGAGAGAGGCCTCAAAAACTGCCTTCATCAACATTACTGTTTAGAATTTTGTTCAATATGCCTCTTCAGTGATGCGAAGAATGTATATTGCATTTGTCATTGCTGTTACATGGATTCAAGCTATCTCTAGAAATCTACTGCACAACATACATTGTGCCAAATATGAAACGAAGTGCCATCTTTGATTGCCAATGTAACACGTTCTTTATACAGGTTGGTAATGCATTGAGACTATACATTGTGCTCAATATGAAATGAAGTGCCATCCTTAACTGCCAATGTAATATATTCTTTATGCAGGTTGGTAATGCATTGAGACTACATATGTAGAGTCAGTATAAATGACGTGTGTGTCATATGCAATGCTCAAATAGTCGTGTAGTCTCTTATCAGATGCTTTGTATTGGAAGGGGGTGCATGCTTCTGAGGTCATGATGAGAATAAGCAGCACTTTGAGGGCAATGTATATGAGGTGAGTAACTACAGTGTGCATAACAAGTACACATATGCATGCTTCCTGTACTTTGTCCTGTTGCCATTTTGCGTAAACTCTAAAAAGCTTGATCCGAGTGCACTGTAGGGATAGCTTGTGGAAAAATAAAGGAGGAAACTGCATGAAGAAACAAGAACAAGAATTGCTACCTAGTACAATGGCATTTATTCTTTCCTGCTGTCCTTGTCCTTCAGCAGTGTTTTTTCAAGCTCCACAAAACCCATTTTATTGTTAAAAGTTTTAAGAGCAGGTTAAGCCGACATATTTTCCACTCATCAAATTTTTGTTCTATGAAACACAGTGTTGCAATTATCTTGCACACACTTTCCAGACAGAAATGTCCTTCTTGTGTCCCACAGTTTAAAAACACACAGCCTTGCTGTTTGTGTCATTACCATGACTAAAGAATAAATAGGTTAACATATACAGCAATGCCTCGTTAATATGGACCCTGTTAATAGTATGGACATGTACGACTCATATTACAAAAACATTTTCTGCAGATGAGCCTTGCAATGCCTTTACACTTCATTGACATGGAAGTTTGGTACTTGGACAATAAACAAGAGCCTATTGGAGCCCTGTGACCCATGTATTCTTCATTAATATGCACGGCAATGCTTGCAAATAAAATCGGCACTGTGGTAGCGAGGTTTATATTGTAGAGTGTGAGGTCTTTCAAGGCTCTTTTCTTTCAGTAGGAAAGTAAAACAGAATGAATCACATTGGTTGTTACTCTGTGAAACTGCCATCATACCGTTCCACTGTGGACAATATTTTTGTGAACCCATGAACTGTGAGGCACACTGAATCCTTCCAATCATACTGTCTGGCTCCCGAATCACTTCTCACCTAGGCACAGTTCGCTTCCCTCGGGATCACTATGGCGTGGTTTTTGTTGTGCTCATGGGGTCTCGTCAGCTACAAAATGAGTAGCGCTTCAGTAGAGTTCTTGAGTGCTTACATGGCCACCACAGTAAATTTGAATTAGCCTTTGCTCGCACGGTTTGTAGCTGCCGCCGCATCGTCTGTCCACTTTTCTGACGTTTCTAGTATGCCTTCGCTGATTTATTTAGATGTTTCTACGCCCAATTTAAATTGAGCACTGTCGAATGAACGTGCATTTATGGCTCGATGACCGATGAGCACGATTGCTACTATTGACGATGCAGTTTTGCTTTATTGTTTTGTGGGAGCAAGTCAGCCCAATAAAGAGATATTAGTTGCAAAAGTAGCACGCACTGGTCCCTTTGATGCCAAGGTATATGTGTGCAGTGAGGATAAAAGACGAGAATCTGCAATGGCAACATTCACCAGGCAATAAAGTAATGAATGCTGAAAGAAACATCCAAAAAGGAATGATATGATGGTTTGGGCATGTATACAATATGAAAAAAGGCTAAAAAAAATCTAGTAGAGCCTGAATTAGCACAACACGGGAAAGATAACAATTATGGAAGATGATCTACTAATGATTAGCCTCAAACAAATGCAAGCTCTCTGTTGCCTTCCACCACATTCCCCTAAAGGAAAATTAAAATGAATTATGGATGTGTGAAAAGCAAATGGAGACTCAAGGAGTTGCCTGAAGAGAAAAACAGCTCACTCACAACCGATTGATTTCTTGGATGCAGTTCAGTGCTGTAACATGCAAGCTAAAGCATGAGGATTTCGGCACGAAACATGTAGAGCTATTGGCGATTGCTATGTGGGGATAGAATGCCAGGGTAATTAGTGCCCAGGACGCAAGTATTTACATTAGCTGCAGTTTGCCATGTTACTACATGTTTGTTCCACAGGGCTCTCTTTGTGCTGCTGCTTTATGAAAGCATTGATGTTAGGTGAATGTAATTTATTTTCATTTGAGAAATGTTTGTGCAATAAAGCTCATTATTTCAATCCTACAGGTCCTGAAACCAGTACTTAGCATATTGTGTGATGTACTTAAAACAGAAGGTGGCTATGACATTAAAACAACTAAAAAAAAGATCATCTGCAGTGTGTTATATACCAGGTGTCCTAGCTTTCAGAAAATCGATGTGCCCTAGCCCAGTGAATTAATCCAGCTGCGGGATGTTGAGAGTTGCCTGGCCTAGGCTGGTGTTTTATTATTTAACCTTATAATGATTAAGGCTATATAGTTAACATATCAATTATTGGCTTCAAGAACAATTAGTAGCAATAAGCAAGTAGTAAACTGTCTTCCAAAACAGCTGACAGAAATGTTTGCACAAAGGTGCCTTCTATTTCACTTTTTTTTTCTCTGTCTTGAACGGCAACAAACTCAATAAATAAAGTGTCTGCATGACAGCAATTCCTCTTCAATGTCCCAAAACGTGGCTCAGACAATGAAATCGGCTTTTGTCTGAAGTGCTTTCCATGGTGTGACTTTGCATGATGTGGGTGAGAGATATGTGTGAGCAGCTAGTCATATGGTAGCTCCATTTGGAAGCCAGCTATGGAAATCATACCATGAAGCAAACATCGCGGGTAGGTGTTTTTCATCACTATCTACAACTTTAGAACTAATGCTTTTCTCCTGGGGCCAATAAATAAGTCACTAATTAGTTTTTACTACCTGCAGAAAAACCATGGCAAATGGAAAGCCACTGGAGACTAGGGCAATCAACTCTGAATAGTTCTCGGTTGGTTTCACTAGCCTAGATCACTCTACCTAATTTAAGGTTTGATTAAATTTAGCCGGGATACTTGGTATGAATGGTTTGCTGGCATATCTTGTGGTCAGCTTCAAATGAAACAGGCGTGACGCAGCTGTGGTTTTAACTGATATGGTGGAAGCTGTCTTGTAGTCTCTTATCAGATGCTTTGTATTAGAAGGGGGTGCATGCTTCTGGGTTCATGATGAGAATAAGCAGCACTTTGAGGCCCATGGTTTGATTTGGTTTGTGGGGTTTAGCGCCCCAAAGCAATTTGGGCTATGAGAGATGCCATAGAGGAGGACTCCGGAAATTGAGACTACCTGGGGTTCTGTAACGTGCACTGACATCGCCCTGCACACGGGTGCCTTTCTTTTCGCCTCCATCCAAAAGCTGCTGCCAAGGCCGGGATTCGATCCCGCATCCTTGGGAACAGCAGTCGAGCGCCGTAACCACTGCGCCACCCCAGCGGGGACTTTGAGGCCAATGTATATGAGATGGCTAAGTATAATGTGCATTATAAGTACACATACACACTGCTTCCTGTACTTTCTCCTGTCGCGACTTTGAGTAAATTCTGAAGGGCTTGATCCCAGTGCACTGTGGGGATAGCTTGTGGGAAAAGAAAAGAGGAAACTGCATGAAGAAACAAGGAGAACAAGAATTGCTACATAGTACAATTGCATTTATCCTTTAGCAGTGTTTTTGCCAGCTCCACAAGACCCATTTTAATGTGTTGTGTAAAAGTTTTAAGAGGAAGTTAAGCCGACATATTTTCCGCTGAACAAATTTTTGTTCCATGAAACACAGTGTTGTAACTATCTTGCACACTTCCCAAAGAGAAATGTCCTTCTTGAGTCCCACAGTTTAAAACCACATAGCCTGGCTGTTTGTGTCATTACTGTAACTAAAAAAGAAATAAGTTCACATATACAGCTACACCTCGTTAAAATGTATTTTTGTGACCCATGTATTTTTCATTAATAAGCACAGCAATGCTTGCAAACAAAACTGCCACTGTGGTACCGAGGTTTATATTATAGTGTGTGAGGGCTTCTAAGGCTCTTTGTATTTGCGTAGGAAAGTAAAACAGACTGAATTACATGGCTGCTACTCTGTGAAACTGCTATCATACCGTTCATTGCACTGTGTACAATATTTTTGTGAATTCATGAATTGTGAAGCACACTGAGACCTTCAGCTCACACACTCTGCTTCCCAAATCACTCTTTCTTATGTTGAAATAGTTAGCAGTTAGTCACCACTGCAAGGCTTGGCAGCTCATTTGCTAGTCATTGCACAAAATGAATTAAGCTGCCCGCTTAGATTGTAACCATTCTGTTATGACCTTATCCTGCAAAGCTAAGGTAACACTCTGCATAGATGCAAAGCAGAATAGTGAATCTGTGAATGCAAGCAGCATATCCAGTCCAAGCAGAAAAGGAATGAATTCAGGTTAAGTTACATGTGACCTCAGTGTCAACAAGTCAGATGTTACATCCATGCCTCAGAGCTTTCATAGTGGATCAACATGAGCATTATAGAACCAATACCCATGTGATAATGCTTAACACACGATGAAAAGATAAGGTAATTAATCTTTGCAAATGTGGTATGAGACCATGCACAGTGGTGGCCATACAGCAAATGTAAACTGATATGTGAGAAAACCCAGTTTATCACTTTGCAAGGTGCAAAAACGTTTAGGTGAGCAGCAAATGTAACAAGGACTAAAAAAATCTGTAATGCATCCTACATTGTTGTAAGGTTCACACACGTACATCATTGATATCACTCAGTAGGAAAGTAATCATGGGCTTCACAGCAAAATGAGAGCAGCAAATAGGCACGGACATGAGCATCGACAACATCTGATTTTGATGCCATCCGAAATATCTCAATTGGTACCCCTTAGCAAAGAAATGCAGCTGAATAGATACTTAATACCAATGAAACTGAGTTGGCATGCAGTCTGGCGAGAGTAGAGCTGTCAAAGCAACAAGTATGGGATGTAATGTGTGCAACTCCATAACAGCATCATGTCAGTATAAAGCCTATATACTACATCATTTGTCTAAGCAGTTGTCCAATGAACTTAACTCACCCAAGTTATGCAAGAAGAAAGCAGACTGTAATCACAATAATTTTTTCAATTGTTTTCTTTCTTTTTAACCAAATATGTTTTCATGCTCAACATGCCTTAGGTACACCAAAGTGTCCATATCATGAGGCACAGTTGCATATGGTGTGCCTTTTTTTCATAAGCATAACCTCCCGCCATACTGTACTTTTTTTTTGGCATCGCGTCTAAATGTTTTTTTTTTAACCTGACGTGGTGATAAAGTGTTTAGCCCATCACATACAGAAGTGTTCAGTCGACCGATTCATAGCACAGATACTTATTGCAGACATAGGTGCACATAGCTAGCAGAAAATAAAAATAAACAGGAAGTATACTCTCAAAGTGACAGCTGCCGTGAAAGTACACGATATTTTCACAGTTTGCACAGTGCCGTCGAGCACGCATATCAGCACAAAGCGCAAACCGCGGAATATAGTGACATATTAGTAGCCCGAAAGCCGTGCAGCTAACGTCGTCGAAGGGCTCGGCGCTCGCACGGGAAGGGCTCGGCAAGCGCAGCACATACACGGACCGCGATCAACACAGGCGATCGACACATCGCGGAAACAACGTCGTGCGCTCGTTTCTGTTGCGGTCACTGCAACCAGCGGAACGGGTGCCAGACTAGCTGTCACCAAGTTAATTTCAGCATTAGGAAAACACAGTGTGTGACGAACTTTGCAAACATGGACAGCCCTAGCAAAAAAATCCAATAGAAAACTAATAGCCTATCAGATTATTGATATTGGTTTTATAGGTCTGCCAGAGTATTGGTCTTACGGATATCCTAGCCTATTGGTTTTACAAGTCAGCTGGAGTATTGGTTTTATAGGTCAATAGTTTACTGGTCGTATAGGTTATGGTTTTATCGGTCATATGGCATCTGGTAAAACTGATAGGTCTGTAATGCTTGTACACCCATAGCTGTCAATAATCTGATAGACCTACAAAACCAGTAGGCTTCCTATTGGTTTTGTAGGCCCTATGGAATATTGGTCTCATCGAGTAGCTGCGGGTGTTTACCTTTCCGGACACCTGAAAGGAGAGGGCAGCTATGTTCCATTTTCTAGGGATGAGTTACGCAGCAGGTGCATGTATACACATTTTAATCCACAATGACAGCGGCAACGCATGCACACTGGCACATAATCCAAACATTGACTGCATCCAGGTAGCCCTCGATTCCAAGATTGCGGATTTCGGCCCGATGATGTAGTCTCTCGAATACTAAGGTACCTGAAAGAAATAAAAAATTGCGTTACAGCTTGAAAAATAAGCGGTTTCAAGAGCGCGACACCACCACGACTTCAAAAAATCGGTCCACACATATACTGCATATACCGGCAACCGCGATTGCGCGCGTATTCATGCGGAGGCAGTTAGGAAAGGCGCCGCCATTATTGAACGCCGAGGTAGCTGCTGAACCAACATTCCGCCTTGCGCCTCACCACAGGTTCTGCCACTTGAAAACAGTGTGCACGATATTCGAAAACAGATTAACGCTAAAAAGTTCCATCAATACTTTCAAGAAATCGTGCCGACAACTTTCAAACTCGACGCTGCGTTATATCACACCGCGCGATTCAAATTCCTTTGTTGGCGCGCAGGCAACGACATTCTGCAGCGCAAAGCCACATCATACACTGACAAAGTATAACCGTCAGCCCGAAGTTGCAAGTGATGCACACGCACCTGATCAAAAGCTGAACGTGTGCTGGAAAGTTGATATCCTCGAGAAGCACCCCGAAAAACGGCGAAAACTTATAAACACAGGGCACCGACCGAATTGCTGCCAGCCCGACCAGCGATCGCACCAGCGCCAATGCCTCTACGGAGCTGCGCATGCGCGCCCAGAGGAGAGGTGGAAAGGAGGATGAGAGAGGCCAGCACGGGAACGCTTGCGCGGGAGTAGGTTGTTGTTGTTGTGGCTGTAGGAAGAAAGAAAAGAAAATGCACGGGCTTGCTACTGGCTCTGTAGCTGAGCCACCTGCCTAGTGCAGATAGAAGAGAATATAGATAAGAAAGAAAAGGAAGAGGGAAAGGAAGAGGCGCGCCGCAACAACAGCCGTCGTCCACCACCAGCGGTGGCGTGTGCAATGACGGCCTAGAACAGATAAAAATTCGGTGCCAGGCTAGCCCCCGCCTCAAGAGGCGGTGACTCACCTGTACCAGCCCCATCAGGGGAGCCCCAACGCGGGAGTAGGAGTGAGAGAAAGGCAACCTACCTCTCCGCTGCGAAGCACCGCCGGCATCGCGCTACCGCGTCGGCAGCTGGAGCCGTACTCGTCGCGTGCTCGATGTCGACTCCTCTCGCTTCGGCGGTGGTTGCAGTTGCTTGGACGCGCGCCTCTCAATCCATTTCACCGCCCTGCTCTGCACATGTAGGTGATTGTGACTGAGCTGGGCGCCGACAGAACCGTGCTATATCCGCGTGCTTTCCCATCTCTATTCAGTGATCCAGTAGCAACAGCGTCACGCGTCTTGCGGCTCCAACCGTACGTAGTTTGTTGAGACCGCGCGCAGAATTAGGTGAGAATATTTTGTGTCGCGGCGTTCTCAATTGTTATTGCGGCCAATATTGTACGTTACGGCAACACTCAATAAACGGGATGAATGCGTGAGTTTTGGGGATGTATCCGAGATGGAAAAGGAAACAATGACAAAGACCTAAGATCTCCAACGTACTGATCCTGCATGCAAGACCCATAAACAAAGGCATACTGATGTATCAGACACATGAACCAATATGTAGTGGTCTATAAGACAAGCATGTATCAGCCTATAAGATGTATGGGCTTCTGCACTGGTCTGATACTTTTCTTATACAACCCACAGATAAACCTATGAAACCAATACTATTGCCTATAGGACAAATATGTACCAGTCTATAAGATTTATGAGTTTCTGAATAAGTCTCATAGAAATGCAGATAAAACACATAGAATAACTACAGAACCAATACCGATTCTTATAGAACCAATAACGCTCCCTATTGGTCTTTTTTGCTAGAGTCCTCTTCCTTGCTAGGTGGCAGTCGCTCAAGTCGTAAACACTTTCGCAACACATGCACGGACACTTTTCGATGCGCTGAGGAGCCGATTCGTGCGCATGAAAATCACCGTGAACTACTGTTGCTGGCTGTCAGCCGTGAAGATCCTCGCGGCTAGCGATAATCACAAACACATTGTGACACCGGTGCGACCTAGTACACTTCGCCGGTTGGAAGATCACTGCCTTCAGCTCAGCGCAGATAACAGTGGCGCATATGATCCGACTTGAGGGAAAATCAGAGTCGATAGGAACAATAGTATTAGCAATGCGCGTTAAGTACATTGGTTTTTGCGGCAGAGCAACAACTACCATCTACGCTTCGCTCGTCGCTTCGCTTCACACCGCTGGCGGCCATGTTGCCTGGCAAGATCGAGGAGGAGGAGCCAGAGACGTCGCCTACAGCGCAACCAATAGCTGCAATCCGGTCGCCTTGCTGATCAGCACGTGCGGGCAAAAAGTTGAGATTGAGTCAACTTTTCTGCGGACGAAGGATGCGGGTGTGCGCTATTGTATGCCCCTCCGAACCGGTCGTCTCGGTGCGGCCGCATGCGTGCGGAACGGGTCTAAAAAGCAACCATACAACGGCCTGTGGCCATCTTGGAATTAGTTCAAATTCTGCCACCATGCTACGCCACTGATTCAGGACTGAGAAAGTGCCTATCGGCCTTGCCTCTAGTTGGCCGAGGGACCCAACCTTTGCTTTGTAGAGAAGCTTTCTTTTGTTTGAGGGTGGGTTTTCAAAGCCCCATTCTTCTCCCCGCCGTGCGCAGGGGGAAGCGTTCACCTGTTCTTAGCTTGACTACAGCGGATAGCAGGACTGCGGGGTGCTAGCTTGCCTTACCAGGGCTGAACTTGAGCGGCGACGCGGACCGCCGCCGCTCGATTCGGCCATGACCGAATGTGCGTAATGCAAATGAAAAGTACCACCTCGTTTTGTTGTTGTTCACTGTTCTGGATAGAGTGGAAGCTTGAGCGAGTTGATGATACATCGTCGACATATGTTCACGATAGCTCAAGTGGACACCAAAAATGGAATGGTGCGATATGATGGAAGATATTTATGTGGCCCTTGTATACTATACTTTGACTCACAAGAGATTTGCACCACTGCTAAAGGCAGGGGCTCCCTGGCCCATTCAAATGCGCACTGTAATAGGTAATTGTGCTCCGACGCACCCCTCGAATCGGCAAGGGCGACAGTGGGAGCACAATTGCCTATTATAGGTGGTGTGGATAGTGGTTATTCAAAAAAAAAAAAAAAAGGAAGGAAAAGAGTGCTGCCGGCCGCTTCAACTGCTATCTAAAATCTGAAGGGCCCAAGCTGCAGCCGGCGGGAAAGCAAAATGATGGGGAGAGGAAAGCGAGGGGAAGTGCAGAGGGGAGCTATAGCAAGAAAGTACAGGGGGTCTTTGTACATTAGTTACAAAGTACAAAAAAAAAAAGGAAACGCGTTTGCCTCGCTCGCGCGCAAGTGTCCAAGTGCTCTTGGTCCATGGCGCCCCAGCCTTTCGCAGTACTAAAAACATTTTGTGAGACGAAGTATACATCTTTGGTGGTTTCGTCATCAACTCTGGCTGAAATCGACACCTGTATTGTCTTTCCTTTGATACCCATCTTTTGAGCTGTTATCACTTTTGAAGTTATAGCATTTATAGTAGGATATTCTAGCGAGCTCTCTGGTGCAGAACTACTTTTATCAAACATAATAAAATTGCAATAAAGTCGGTTTCAATCAACAGTAATCATTTTCTTTTTTCTTTTTTTTTAGTTCGGGCTTTTCTAACCATAGAAACTGACGTTGGTAACCTAGTGAGCTGAGAAAAGGGCGATGGCCAATTTCATTTTACCTTAGAGAGGAGAGTCGGCATTGCGAAATAGGTGTGAAATACCTACCAAAAGGGTAAGCACCACGCAGCTGCCGCAATGCATTCAGGCTAAATTTTGGGGGAAATGAATTGGAGAGGGGTCGGGTAGCAGGCAGTTATGAGGCAACGTCGCCAGTAGAAGCGGGTTAGTTTCGCAAGCGCGTTAGACCGCTCCTTCTCGACCCTTCCCCTTTGAATCTCCTCTGTACTCTTCATTGGTTAGATATACGCCTTTGCTGCATTGCAAATCCAGTGTACTTTCTATATATTTATTTACTTATTTATTTATTCACTACCAGCATCACCTGCTTTCATAACAAGCATAGAACGGCAATCACTCGCGCTAACCACGGTAAAATGCATAACTGGGTGCCACTGAGGCATTCTTTGGAGTCAAAGGATTTGTTTCTGTTGTTGTATATGCAACAAAAGAATAATGCAAGACGCCCTTCGGTTACTTACTGCCCCTAGAATTTGTCCGGACATGTACTTCCTCGCGCTGCCCGGATGTGGCCATTTGGCGTGCTGAACAGCTTTCTTTTTTTTTTTTTTTTTGGAGCCCAGCTCTTTGGCGCCCGTTCCTGCGTTTCGCGTCGCCTTCTGCGTTGTCCCTCGTAACCAGCTCCGCAGCCAGGGCAGCGCACGCTCCTGCCACCATTCGCCGCTGCGTGTCCCCCCCCCCCCTCCCCCTACCTTTTTCCTTTGTTGCGTCGACGGTGTTTTCCGGTGCAAGTGGATCACGGTGCATACATCCTAAGCCGAAACGCAGAGCCACGTTGACTTGACTCGCTAGCGGCGTCAGCGGCATCAGTCAGTCGCTGCTATCTCTTCGCTGCGCAACGCTCCTACAGGTCCACACGCTGCCTTACGCGAACTCCTGATCCACAAAGCTTCCTTCATGACAGTCAAGAACCGTTAGTGGAGTGTTTCTTGAAGAAATACGTGTGAAAAATAAAATAAAAAGTTGTCTGTAACTGTACATACATGTCTTGCTCGAAATTTTTGCCTCAATCTATCGAAAAGCTGGAACAGCCAATGAGATACGCTCAAATTTCGCATTAGGAAGTAACGTAATCGTCGGTAATTTTTCTGTTGTAATAAAAGTAGAAAAAAAAAACGCGCGCGCTGATATATGTGGTGTGCGTACTTTCCTTTTCATAACGCGCTGAACGCTTTCTTTTTTCCCTGGTGGGGGTGGGGGGGGGGCATTTTCATTGAAACACACGAGGCTATATAGTGTTGACGGTAAGCTAACCGCCCCTCCCCCTACCCCATTTTTGTTTTTATTTAGAATACTAGCAGCTTGGGCGTGTTGGTTATGCATCTTGAGGTAACAGCGCGGAACGTGGACGGGAGCACGAGGTCAGAAGACGACACAACGAATATATTGATGTTTTAGATTGAGCTCCTTGTGCTATATACAGCAACATGAGCAGGTGGGCTGAAGGCGAATGCACCAGCGCTGGTAGTAAGCGTACATTGGTAATGGTACTCCAGCTATAATAACTACCGCGAGCTCTAGTTTCAAGTCAGTCTGCGCTCTTGTTGCGACATTTTTAGCTATAAGGTGCGTTGAGAAAGCGGACTGCCATACTAGCAGCACTCGAGAGCGTGAGTGCAACATGATATTTCTGAAATATATTCAAAATATATGTAATGCCTCCCTGAGGGGTAATGTAAATAAAATAAATAAATAAACATATTCTCAGCAATAAGACGACCAGAAAAGTGAGACATCACGAGCAGTTATCTAAATATGCGCCGCTTTGCAACTAGCACATGTGTTTCTTGACAATGATTTCATAATTTGAAAGTTACCAGCCCCGGAATTCTTTTTACATGTCTGGGGATCGTACAATAAGATACCCTTGTTGATTCATCTGCGGTTCCAATGAAGAAGGGGGAGGGGGGGGGATCGCCCCATTTAGACATGTACTGGCGAACCTACACTGTTTGCAAACATTGTCCCCACGAATGTGTGAAGGGTTTGTTTCATCATTGATGGAAAAAAGAAAAACAGCCCGAGGAAACAGTACGGAAAATCGAAGAACTGACAAACATGGCTGTCAATCCTCACATTCCTTCTGTAGGTAAACCCTCGTAACTGCCATAAATAAAGCGGGTACTCCAAAGCACTTTCCATGCGCCGCGACGTCAACGCCGCCGTCACGGCAGGCGTCGCAAAAGGGGAATGCACCTGCATGTTCGTGGTGCTGGCTCGCTCACCCTCTCGCGCGGACTGGGAAAATTTGAAAACCGCGAAGAAAACTATTCTGTGAAGAAAAGAAGCAGGGGGAGCTAAGTGGACCTCAGGACGAGAAGAACGGAGTAGGGGACAGGCGCGGTCCCAACACCTCGCTAGTTTTCGACGCGTGTAGCACGCGCCAGATATCTGTCAGGGACAGATCACAGCTTCAGAGCTCGCGATGCACGCAGGCGCTGCGCGCATGCGCAGACCGGCTTTGGCTGACGCGTGCGACGACGTTAGCGCGGCAGTGCATGACGCATGTGTGTTTGGAGACGGGGCTTATGTATTCCAGTAGTTCCCTTCCCCCCACGCCACTTCTACCCCCAACATGACGCAATTTTGGATGTACTTTGGGGAAGTGGTATGCCTTTATACTTTCTGCAATCGCCACACTGAGAGAAAAAACTTGACGAATGCTAAGCAGCACAGGCATCGGAATGTGTTCATTTTCATGTTAGACAAAACATTTTCCCAGTGCATGCCCAGATTATTGTGGTCAATTTTGGTCAATCTAGTCTGAATTTACTAGCTTTTGTAGGCTTACAAAAAGCGGCTGTGAGCTTTAGGCACACTGTCTCTCTGCAATGCTGTTTCTTGGGCTAGTTGGTGGAGTTTGCTCATTTTGACAAAGCGCAAAAAGAGGCAGGGATGGTTGAGAGACATGGGACAAAGCGCTTTGCCTGCCCCTCGTGTCTGTATATTTTTAGCCCTTGCCGAAAATGACCAGTCCCTGTCCTTCTCTCTTCCGTTATCATGAGATCAATCATGGCGGCAATTCGTTGGTTGGTTGGTTTATGGGGTTTAACGTCCCAAAGCAACTCAGGCTATGAGAGACGCCGTAGTGGAGGACTCCGGAAATTTCGACCACCTGGGGTTCTTTAACGTGCACTGACATCGCACAGCACACGGGCGCCTTGCTTTTCGCCTCCATCGAAAAGTGGCCGCCGAGGCCGGGATTCGATCCCGTTGACCTCACCCCAATGTTTTATTGTTTCACTATGCCATGCAGCTTTTCAGCAGGATTAGAGTTGAACAATGGCAGAATTGGTTCAGGGCCACTTGTTGCACCTAACCCTTATCCTCCTGCTTTTTTTGTCCGCACAAGAACTCCTTAGAATGGCTTTCCAATCAGTCGGCTGAAGTATGCTCGTGAACGTTGAAGATGCAAGTTGATAGATCCTTGAAGCAATTTCTCTAAACCGAGAAAATGGCAGATGCTGCGAATATTTATGCAGTTTCTTCTGCGGCGATGCTGTTTCAAGTCATTTTGTTTTTTGAACATTATGTTTCCTATCTCTCCCATTTATTTCCGATTTTATCATTGCAAAGGAGTGGAAATTTGCCTTCCTATCACTAAAAAAAAAAAAAGTAGTCTGCAAGGCGTGGTCGCCATTTGTTATCTGTGCACAGCAAAAATGGGTGATGTTCGCTACACGTGGGAACGAAGCTATAGCGATAACTCGACGCGGTCAACTACGGTTTCACCGCAAGGTCTCGACATATAGCTGTCTACATCGAATTGACGTGGTATTGTTATCAAAAATCATTTCGAAACGGATTGAACAGGTTCAGCCCAGTTCGTGAATGTGCCTTCGTGCAAGACTCAGGCTCCTATCTCCTGAGGGAAGCAACAACTGCTGCCTTGGTAGATCTTGCCGCGTATCTTCTGCGTGTTTCCTTGGAATTGCTTTCGCACTGCTAGCTGTGCTACTACGCTTATATTTCTGAATCTTTTTGAGTAAGACCACGTGGCTCCTTGATGCTAAGCAGTAAGGATTACAAGTAGCGTTAGTCTTTGGTTTTATTTTCTTTTACTGCTTTGCATGTTTGTTATCGGAAATGCTTTCAGTAAAAAAAGAAAAATGCCGCTGGTGACCTCGACGTCAAAACTGCGCGCCGAATCAGACTGTCATGTGACTTCCGCTCCACACATCGTCGCATATTTCATTTCGGTGGTGTCAATCGACATTCAGCCATTCGGAGGCAAAAATTCTGAGCCTCCTCTACTTACTTTACTAAAATCAACTGACATGTTCGAAGGTGTGAATGAAACGACGTCCTATGTCAAAACCAAACGCGACGTTTATTTACTTTTTTTTTCGGTACAAAACCGGAATGAGGTGCAAGAAACACCCAAAAAGCTTGGAATTTCACCGCGATGACTAATCGGGGATGACCATGTGCGCTCGTAAAGGGAGGCTGTCATTGTGCTAATAAATACGTTCGATTTTTTTCATTGCGGCAGTCTAAAAACAGTGGCGATGTGCGTGTGCCGCGATGGTTATCAGTACTCTGTTCTGCACGACCGCCCGATACAGACACGCGCTTCATTCCGTCAACCCACCACATGCACTAAATGTCCGCGAAAGCGTTTACGGTGCATTGCATATTAATATTAATAATAATAATAATAATAATAATAATAATAATAATAATAATAATAATAATAATAATAATAATAATAATAATAATAATAAAACAGACACCTGGCCTTGAAACATGAATCCACGGCTTCGAGGCTTACTATTTTGAGCATAGCGTAGACGCACAGAGAAGTAGAGAGTGCCGGCTGCGCACGCGCATTAGCCCTACTTGGCCCCACTAATGCCACTGCGTGTGCGCCGAAGGAATCCGGTAATTCGGTTTACATGTAGGCAAGCACTTGTCTCTTGTCACAGTGAAATGCGCCCAGCTGCCCTCTCGGCGTCACTTTGTTTATGTTACGCTGTCTGCAGTCGAAACTTCTCTCTTTCCACGCAGCGTAGTGCGGTCAACTGTCCCACCTTTGCGAAGATGTCCATAAACGCTTCGTAAGTGATCAAATACAATTAGACAGACGTACAACGGCTCTTACGTTTCATTATCGTTTCATTATGGTGATTATCGGTGATGACGTCTGGTTTTTGATTATCTATGAGCACATATTTGTAATGTTTATAAGCATGGAAACCAAAACAGTGTACATTCTAATTTCAGCTAACGCTCGACATTCGGTTCTGCAGCGTCGAATTCCTTCGTTTCTTTTTTTTTTTTTCATCTGTACTCCGTATGCGACGTCGTCCTTTTGCAGTTGTATTTCTTGTAGCGGCTGCGAAGCTACATTCAAAACGGTGCTTTCCGAGAGGACAGCTGCACCTAAGCACACGTGTGCCACTGAAAGCTCTAGGGAACAGAGCACGCACCAACGTAGATGTGAAGGAGACAACTACTCGATACCGCTGGCCGAAACTATTTCTTTTGGTCTACTGTCCTATTCCTTTTTTCGACCAAAAGTTGAGAGTCGCATGACGCACATAACATCTAAACGGTGGATCACACGCGTGGTACGCCAGCTGTCGATCGTGATGTCACGTGCGAGCATTTTGCCAGCACACCATGCAGCATAACGTGGCGATATCCGTAGCACTCGCTGTCAAACACATAATGTCTAGATTTTGCGAGAAATACCACTGGACCAACTGCGCGCACGGATGAAGAACCTCGTCCAAGCAACCTGCAATCTGTCAAGGCATGTCTTATTTTGATAAATTTGCACTTTTGTCGCCAGCCGAAAAGCAAGCCCGAGACATGTAAATTTACCGGAAGATTCTGCGCATTCTGTTTGGTTTTTGCTAGCCGTGTCACTTGCTATCCGAGCCTGAAGCGCCTAGCGAAATACGAATGCGTGAGGGAAAAAGTACAGGGCCAGAAGCATAATCAGAAAAGCACAAAATAGCGCAAAGCCCCTCAGCGATTGGGCGTGAAGGTTAGCGGCTTAGCACTGCAGGCGAGCGTCCACTGTTCGCACACAATGCAGGGGTGCAAAGGGTGATGCGGTGACCATGTGCAGGTTCTTCGTGCGCGCGAATAGCCCCCGCATAAACCACAGTGTGTGCGTGCAAAACATGTGCACGCACGCAGTGTGCGTGTCATGTCTTGTCACCTAAAAAAATTTCACTCCGCGGTCCTTCCCTAATGAACTGTTTGTGTTTCCGCTTTGAGTAGATGCGTCTCCTTGTGCTAAGAACCAGCGGTGTCTCGCACCATGTTCTTGATCGAGTGGTGCCTCCAGGTATTCATTCATTCCTTTCACTCCACTGACACTCTCTGCTTTCCTCTATATCATGAATTGTAGCCTCTGCATCAGGTGAGAGAGTTGTCGAAATTCTTCCTCTATGGAATGTTTGAAACCGGATCTGCTGCAGAAAGAAGTTGTTTCGACAGGCAATGAATTTTTGAAAAGTGTGACACTCACCTCACAAACAGCAGTGCAAATAGCAACAAGCAAAACACTTCACAGCACAAAAGCAGTATAGGTGGGTTGCAGAAACCTAGAAGTCAGCAGAGCAAAACCCCTTCACCATGGCAGCCAAACCTGTTTTGAGGGCAGAAGTTGGGTGCAGCGCAGAATACTTCTATGTCCAGCCTGATGTCATGCGCAAACGTGTTGAGCAGAATTCCTTCACTATTGAGAGCCTGGAGGAGGTAGGGGCAGGGGAGGTGTTATGAATGGCACTCACAAACGGAGGGGTTCTTAATCCCATAATTGCGACAAGAAGAAGAGGGGTGCAAGAAATGGATATGGCCATTATTGCCACAATAGACGTCTCCTGCACTGCACCTGATTTCTGCCCCCAAAACAGGTTTGGCCGCCATGGTGAAGGGGTTTTTGCACTGCAGAGGAGCTGACTTCTAGGTTTCTTGACTGGCTTCAATACTTTGAAGGAGTGTAGTCACGCGCGCTTCTCCTGGCAATTGAATGAACTCACACTTCTGCTGCTTTTACCTAGATGGCGCTAGTAGTAAAAAACCTTTAATGACCGAATACAGGTGCAAATACTAATTATCACCATGGTTTGTGCTTCTTATTTTAACTGTATTTTACAGTAATACAATATTAATAAAAGCCAACTCAAACAAGGCTCACGTTGTTGAGTATGACGGCCTTCTCGATTGAATGTCGTGTAGGAAAAATTAATTATATTTGAAGGCTCAGTATAATCGTGCTAATTGTATAAAGCGCAATTTGCGCTCATTTTCACAAATAACTACTATTCTAGTTTCGCCATGCATGATTCCTAGGCTGTAGAATGAGCGGGTTTTCTGGTCAAGCTATGCGATGTGAGGCAGTATTACGGAACTCTTCAAATTGGAAAGGTAATTAAAAACGAACTAGCGAATAAATTTCGATGAAACTTCGTACACTTAACTATTATAATGTGCGCCCGAAGTGGTAAACATTTTACTGCTGTGCACGTTGATAAAGCGCAGATATTCGTGCCCAAAATAGCCAAACTTTACCATGTTTAAAAGGCTGTCGATCAAATACTGATTAAATTAAAACAAATTACGCATCATTTTCCCTAGTATAAATACCCATTCTATGTGTAGCCCAAAGGAAACTGTTCTAAGTGCAGCAGTGTTTTCAGCAAATTAATCCGAAGTAGGGTATATCAACGACGCCATCTGTCATCTGCAATACCACCTCTCATGCAGTTGATAACGTTGGCACACTAAAGCAGCGCACATCATTTGATAGAGCGTATATTAAGCTTTCGAATTATGCTTACATTGTGATGTACGAAAAAGAACAACGCGCAGAATGCTCACGCAAACATTGCCTAAAATGGCACATTCGCGCTTCCGGAGTGGGACCCCCGCCTTAACTTTCGCAAACAACCTTCCGAACATCAACAAAATACTAAAAAAACACTTTAACATCATCGAACAAAGTGATCGCCTCTCCAAAATTTTTTCTATGGTTCCGCGGGTTACATACAGACGACCAAAAAATTTACAAAATTATGTAGTACACTCTACTATCGATAAAGCAGATATTGTGGGTTGTATGCCGTGCGGAAAGAATAGATGCCAAGTTTGCAAACACATGCAAACAACGACCACGGCAAAGAGCACACACTCTGATTTTAAACACTCCATCCGCGGAAATTTGAATTGTGACTCCAGGAACGTGGTATATATGCTCGAGTGTGGCGAGTGTCAAATGCAATACATAGGGCAGATCGAGAACCCCTTCCGAATTCGTTTCAACAACCATCGCGCACACACCAAATCTCTCCCCCACCTTCCCCTGTCCAATCACCTGCAACAGAAAAGTCACGAACTCGACAAACTTAAAGTTTTCCTGCTCCAGAGCGGCTTCCATAGCAACCGCGAACAGGAACAGCGAGAATCGTACTTTATATTTAAATTTAATGCCCTGCATGCCGGTATAAATGAGAGCCCTGGTATTCTTTCTCCACTTCAAAGTTCAGTTACCCCGTAAATCCCTTCCTCAAACACACCCAAAACGGCCAAGTCAAGCTTACTGCAGGTGGCCCAAAGGAATGTCAGCCTCCCCCATCATACACACAATGAAGGTCACACAATTCCTGCTTTTGTCGCCTGGGGTCATACCTATTACTTTGCTTCCTTCCATGTGCCCTCTTTTTTTTTCGCTCTCCCCACCTGCACTTTCTTCCACTACCCGCCTGCACCTTCTTTTTCCACTCTTTGCCTACCCCCATCGCTTGCATTCACACTCCTGATGAAGGCCAGCTTCTGGTCGAAACATCGAGTCCAATAAAATGTTTCTTTAAATGAAGCGTACCCTTCGCTCTATAATTTTTTAAGCGGCCAAGTATATATATATGTGTGCATAGCAAGGGAGCACTCTTCTTTGTGCAGCACTTGTGCGTTTTGACAGGATGTCGGATGAACCATCGCAATGCGTAGCTGCTGCAGCCGCCGGCTTGCTTTTATATTGCGCCGTCGATTCTGACTTGCACGAGAAGTACCCACCGAAGAAGAAGGCACGGTCCACATGGATGAGGGGCTGGCTGCGAAAGGCACCTGAGCAAGGCGCTTTCGAGAATTTAATGAGAGAGTTGGCCCCAGAGGATGCAGAAGGACATCTACAATGGATACAGATGGATATCGCCTCCTTTGAAGAGCTTCTAGCTAGAGTGAGACCGGTGATTGAAAAAAAGTGTCCACAGATACGTTCGACGTATCCATTCGATTCTCGTGAAGATACGGCGGACGTCGATATACAGGCTCATGGCTATATGCATGTCGAACGCATATATGTCCGTATTCCGCTTGCTACGCGTGCGTGAACCTTATCCTCTATAATATCAGCTAGCCGCGACTCTCGAAATGCTACGAAGAGTTTGCCCATTCCAACATAGGTCATGGTCTTGTCTTCCCTCAGGATTGTGTACGGCAAGCATCGCATGTCACGCACGTAGATGCAGGCGATGCGACGTACGTACTGCACCAGCTCCACCATCTGGCATCGAGATACGCACATTCACTAGCCGCTTTCGCTTCGCACTAAACTATCACCTCGATCTGCCCGTAATGCGAGCGAGCTTTTTCTAGCATTTACGCTGTCTTAGATCCCGCATCGATCTCCAAAAATCGAGCTCCGGCGCAACACAAACCTCGCCGTGCAGAACATTCGACTATATGCTCGTTTCTCACATGCAGACAAAGGAAATAGGATTTTTCTAGTTAAATCCTTCCTATAGATTCTTTCTCAGAGCCATGGCAAAAGACACGCCAAATCTACTAGAAGCCTATGCTACTACAGCGGCGAGCTGCACGTCGACTAAGCTCCTCGAGGCGAAGACCCGCTGCACCGCAATACATGAGTGCACAACCGGAAAGCCGGAAGCGTGAATGATCCGCTTCCCTACGTACCGCAATGTTCTTTGGTAGTAGCCTTGGTACAATAGGCAGCCGACCTTATGGACGCTTTATTTGAGTCCTAAATAAAGTGCATTACTACTACTACTTTAGGGGAAGACCAGACAAGTGCTCAGCCTGCATCTTCTTCTTATCGTTGAATTTTGCGAACATACATGCTCGAGGTTAGCGTGACCCGACTGAACGGCCTCAGCTTTGAAACGAGCGGGAGATATGCATGCATCGGCGGATTTCGGTACGCGGTAGAAAATATGTGCTGCACATTTCATTTCAGAAGCTGACTTGGAATTTCGCAGAGGGTGCCATGCAAGCGATCGTTGCTACAACCACACATCCATGTTCCAACAGCTGGCCTACCCTGAGGCGCATAAATTCTTCACCGTGGGCGTATCAATAATCGAAGAGAGGACGGATTTTCATAATATTGTTACGTACTCAGTACGTAACGGGGGTGTTTATTTGTCATCTAAAGCGCTGCGAGTCCCCCAAGAAGCACTAGCACACACCACAGTCGCTTCTGTTTCCTCTTCTTTTCCCCAGCTTCTTCTTCCTTTCTGACGCCCCGAAGCACGTGACACGTCCCCATCGCAGACGAAGCCCCAGGGCAAGCAGTTTAAGGAAGGTGCCGGGGTAGGAACCTTTTTAGCCGAGCCACATGCACCACCTGGGTCCAGTGTGAGCATCGGCCACTTTCGGTGCGTCGTGAAGTTACATAGTTCACGTCACTCAGGCGCTCCAAAACGACAAAAGGGCCGCTATAGCGAAACAGCAGCTTCTGGGCTAACCAACACTAAATCACCGGGCACATAAGAGACATTTGGGCATCGGTTGTCATAACGCTCCTTCCAACGTTCCTGTGAGTCCAGGATGCGGAGGCGGGCAATGCGGCGAGCTTCTTCGGCTCGACATAAAGGGGTGGCGATAGAAGGCTCGTTGTGGAGGGAGAAAGGAAGGATGGTATTGAGACAGCTGCGGGGAACTCAAGCATACAGGAGGTAAAACGGACTGTAGCCAGTCGTCTCATGCTGTGCAGTGTTATACGAGTATGTAATGAAAGGGAGGATGTCATCCCAGTTCTTGTGATCAGAGTCCATGTACATGGTCAACATTGTGATCAGAGTACGGTCGGTCCGTTCAACAAGTCCATTCGATTGCGGGTGATACGGCGTTGTATGACGGTAATCGCAGGTGCATAGACAAAGGAGTTTTTCGATAACTTCAGCGGTAAATCGGCGCCCACGGTCACTGATCAGAACTCGAAGAGGGCCACGGCGCAGGACGAGAAATCGCAGAAGATAATAGGATACTTCGGAAGCGGTGGCTGAGGGTGTAGTGGCTGTTTCTGAATATCGAGTGAGATGGTCAACACATACCACTATCCACCGGTTACCGTTCGAAGATCGTGGAAAAGTACCCAAGAGGTCGATGCCCACCTGCTCAAAGGGTGCGGTCGGAGGCGCAATAGGGTGCAGCGGTCCCGGTTGATGGGAAGTAGGGAGCTTGTACTGCTGGCACTTGACACAACTAGCGCTGAATGGCTTGACGTATTTTCGGCCAGTAAAAGTGTTCCCATGTGCGATAAAGGGTCCGGGCGACAAACAAGTGGCCCGACGTGGTATCGTCGTGCATCATTTCAAGAACGGGAATACGGAGGTTTTCCGGCACGACGAGAAGAAAGCGTGCACTTCCAGGGTTGAAATTCTTGTAAAGCAGGCTGGCACGAACACAGAAACGCGCATCTTTTGAATCATGAGCGGCAGAGAAGAGCGGTGCCAAAGTCTGATCGTTGCATTGTTCTGTTTGGAACAGTTGAAGGTCAGGAAACGTTGCCGAGATAGGCGCCAGGTAGTCGTCAAAGTTGTCATCACTACCAGTTGACGAAAGCGGCAAGCGTGACAGACAGTCAGCGTCAGCATGGCGACGGCCGCTTTTGTATGCCACAGTGAAGTTAAACTCTTGCAACCGCAATGCCCATCGAGCGAGCTGGCCGCAAGGGTCACGAACATTTACGAGCCTACAGAGCGAATGGTAATCAGTGACGATGGTAAAAACATTGCGATATAGGTAGGAACGAAATTGCTGCACCGCAAAAACCACTGCGAGGCACTCTTGTTCAGTAACGGTGTTTTTACGCTCCGCCTTGCTCAACGAACGACTAGCATAAGTTATCACGTGCTGATCGGTGCCATGACGCTGGATGAGCACTGCGCCAATGCCCACGCCACTAGCGTTGGTGTGAACTTCGATGGGGGCAGAAGGACAGAAGGGACATAAGATAGGTCCTTATGTCAGAAGGAATTTGAGGTGGCGGAAGGCAGAGCCGCCGTCAGTAGTCCAATTGAACGGTGCATCTTTGTGCAAAAGGCACGTGAGCGGGTATACGATGTCAGCGAATCTGGACACAAAACGACGAAAACAGGAACACAGTCCTAAAAAGCTCCGAAGCTGCTTCACTGATTTCGGCGCTGTAAAGCTGGTTACAGCCGCAATCTTCTGAGGATCCGGCCGAACACCATCCTTATCGACCAAGTGACCAAGAACAATTGTTTGGCGTTCGCCAAAGTGGCACTTCTTAGATGTGAGGACGAGGCCTACTCTCTATGCAATCAAGAACGATGGCGAGGCGGCTATTGTGTTCCTGAAAGGTCTTGCCGAAGATTACAACATCGTCCAAATAAAACAAACAAATTTTCCACTTGAGTCCGCGCAGAATGGTGTCCATGAATCGTTCGAACGTGGCAGGTGCATTGACAATCCAAAGGGCATTACGTTGAACTCATAGAGATCACCGAGTGTCACAAATGCCGTCTTTTCTTTGTCGCTTGGTTTCATCGGTATCTGGCAGTACCCCGATCTCAAGTCTACTGAGGAGAAGTATGATGCCAAATGAAAACAGTCGATTGCATCATCAATACGTGGAAGCGGATCATCATCATCATCAGCCTGATTATACCCACTGCAGGGCGAATGCCTCTCCCATATTTCTCCACTTAACCCGGTTCTGTGCTAGCTGCATCCATTTGACCCCTGCGAACTTCTTAATCTCATCCGCTCACCTAACTTTCTGCCGCCCCCTGCTACGCTTTCCTTCCCTTGGAATCCAGTTTGTTACCCTCAGCGACCATCGGTTATCCTTTCTTCGCACTACATGTCCTGTCCATGTCCATTTCTTCTTCTTAATTTCCACTAGAATGTCGGTAACTTGAGTCATTTCTTTGACCCACTCTGACCCACGTGGAAGCGGATATACATCTTTTTTTGGTGACGGCGTTAAGGCGACGATAGTCCACAAAGAAACGCCATGTGTTGTCTTTCTTTTTAACGAGAATAACTGCAGCCGCCCAAGGACTTGAAGATTTGTGGATAATGCCACGTTGAAGCATGTCATGAACTTGTTCGTCAATATGCTGACGTTCGGTCAGAGACACACGACCCGGCTTCTGTCTGATCGGGCGAGAGATTCCAGTATCAATCGAATGATGGATGCGAGAATTTGGAATCGGTGGCTGATGATCTCGCCGAAAACAGAAACTAGCTTGGAAAGCAGGTCAGTTAAATTCGGCACTCCTGTGCTCCAAAAGATGTGTTTGTCATTGCCTGGATTCGAGACTGCAAAATGGGATGTTTTCTCTTCAGGAGCATGGTTACTTAGTGCCGCCACAGAATTCGACAAACCTTCCTCGAAATGAGCGAGTTTCATGCAACGAGGTAACACGGCTGGCTTCTCTGAATAGTTCAGCGTCCACACGGAAAGGTGTGGCCTCTGGTGACTGAAACTATGCAACGAGGCACCAAGACACTCTACTTTGCACAGGCCAGTGTTGTAGGTTACAATACGGCGTCGAAATCCTCGCACATATTTGTAGATGAAAAAACTTGAATAAATTCTCCGGACATTGCAGGTACAACTGCATCTTCAGACACAGAAAACGCTCCTAAATCGAGCGACGAGGTTTCTACAAGAGCCGTCCTCAACGCAGCATTAAGTGAGATCTGTCCACTGCGGCAGTCTAATGTTGCACCACACTGTTGCAAAACGTCTATACCTAGCATTACCTCATGCGTGGAACGAGGCAACACTGTGAATTCGGTTCGAAACGCTTGGCCACCAATCACAACCTTCGCATAGCTCACCCAAAGGCACCAATTATTCCCCGCCAACACCATGGAATACCACAGCTTGATTCACGCTAAACATCACTTTATGTTCTAATCGATTCTTGAATGCTAAACCCATAACAGACTGTTGCTCCAGAGTCAAATTAGTGCCATGGTGTGGATGCCGTCAATGGATACTTCGAGTTTGTTCTTTAACATAAACACAAGCAGAGGTATTGGGAACGTTGATTTTGCAACACAGGCAATGTCTGTATACCAGCCCTAGCGCTGGTTATAAACATGCATGCATAGTACAACTCTTGGAGCTCCAGCTGGGTGTAGAAGAAAAAACAAAAAAAGAAAAACCTGCTGGGCATGAAGGCTTCGTGCTTTCTGCAACACAGGCAATGTCTCTAAACCTGCCCTAGCGCTGGTTATAAACATACATGCATAGTACAACTCTTGGAGCTCCAGCTGGGTCTGGACGTAAAAAGTAAAAATAAGAAAAAAAACAAAAAAAAAACACCTTTTGCTGTGCATGAAGTCTCCGTGCTTTTAGCAACATAGGCAATGTCTGTAAACCTGCCCTAGCGCTGGTTATAAACATGCATGCATAGTACAACTCTTGGAGCTCCAGCTGGGTCTGGACGTAAAAAATAAAAATAAGAAAAAAACAAAAAAAAATCATCTTTTGCTGTGCATGAAGGCTTCGTGCTTTCTGCAACACAGGCAATGTCTTTAAACCTGCCCTAGCGCTGGTTATAAACATGCTTCCATAGTACAACTCTTGGAGCTCCAGCTGGGTCTAGAAGTAAAAAAAAATCTCCTGCTGTGCATGAAGGCTTCGTGCATTCTGCAACACAGGCAATATCTGTAAACCTGCTCTAGCGCTGGTTATAAACATACATGCATAGTACAACTCTTGGAGCTCCAGCTGGGTCTAGAAGTAAAAAAATAAAAAAAAACCTCCTGCTGTGCATGAAGGCTCCGTGCTTTCTCCAACATAGGCAATGTCTGTAAACCTGCCCTAGCGCTGGTTATAAACATGCATGCATAGTACAACTCTTGGAGCTCCAGCTGGGTCTGGACGTAAAAAATAAAAATAAGAAAAAAACAAAAAAAAAAACACCTTTTGCTGTGCATGAAGGCTCCGTGCTTTCTGCAACATAGGCAATGTCTGTAAACCTGCCCTAGCGCCGGTTATAAGCATGCATAGGACAACTCTTGGAGCTCCAGCTGGGTCTGGACATAAAAAATAAAAAAAATAAAAAAAAACAACAAAAAAACACCTTTTGCTGTGCATGAAGGCTTCGTGCTTTCTGCAACACAGGCAATGTCTCTAAACCTGCCCTAGCGCTGGTTATAAACATGCTTCCATAGTACAACTCTTGGAGCTCCAGCTGGGTCTAGAAGTAAAAAAAAAATCTCCTGCTGTGCATGAAGGCTTCGTGCATGCTGCAACACAGGCAATATCTGTAAACCTGCTCTAGCGCTGGTTATAAACATACATGCATAGTACAACTCTTGGAGCTCCAGCCGGGTCTAGAAGTAAAAAAAATAAAAAAAAACCTCCTGCTGTGCATGAAGGCTCCATGCTTTCTCCAACATAGGCAATGTCTGTAAACCTGCCTTAGCGCTGGTTATAAACATGCATGCATAGTACAACTCTTGGAGCTCCAGCTGGGTCTGGACGTAAAAAATAAAAATAAGAAAAAAACAAAAAAAAAAAAAACACTTTTGCTGTGCATGAAGGCTCCGTGCTTTCTGCAACATAGGCAATGTCTGTAAACCTGCCCTAGCGCAGGTTATAAACATGCATGCATAGTACAACTCTTGGAGCTCCAGCTGGGTCTGGACGTAAAAATAAAAATAAGAAAAAAAAACACCTTTTGCTGTGCATGAAGGCTTCGTGCTTTCTGCAACACAGGCAATGTCTGTAAACCTGCCCTAGCGCTGGTTATAAACATGCATGCATAGTACAACTCTTGGAGCTCCAGCTGGGTCTGGACGTAAAAAATAAAAATAAGAAAAAAAAAACAAAAATAAATACACCTTTTGCTGTGCATGAAGGCTTCGTGCTTTCTGCAACACAGGCAATGTCTGTAAACCTGCCCTAGCGCTGGTTATAAACATGCATGCATAGTACAACTCTTGGAGCTCCAGCTGGGTCTGGACGTAAAAAATAAAAATAAGAAAAAAAAACAAAAAAACACCTTTTGCTGTGCATGAAGGCTCCGTGCTTTCTGCAACATAGGCAATGTCTGTAAACCTGCCCTAGCGCTGGTTATAAACATGCATGCATAGTACAACTCTTGGAGCTCCAGCTGGGTCTGGACGTAAAAAATAAAAATAAGAAAAAAACAAAAAAAAAACACCTTTTGCTGTGCATGAAGGCTCCGTGCTTTCTGCAACATAGACAATGTCTGTAAACCTGCCCTAGCGGTGGTTATAAACATGCATGCATAGTACAACTCTTGAAGCTCCAGCTGGGTCTGGACGTAAAAAATAAAAATAAGAAAAAAACAAAAATAAACACCTTTTGCTGTGCATGAAGGCTCCGTGCTTTCTGCAACATAGGCAATGTCTGTAAACCTGCCCTAGCGCTGGTTATAAACATGCATGCATAGTACAACTCTTGGAGCTCCAGCTGGGTCTGGACGTAAAAAATAAAAATAAGAAAAAAAAAACACCTTTTGCTGTGCATGAAGGCTCCGTGCTTTCTGCAACATAGGCAATGTCTGTAAACCTGCCCTAGCGCTGGTTATAAACATGCATGCATAGTACAACTCTTGGAGCTCCAGCTGGGTCTGGACTTAAAAAATAAAAATAAGAAAAAAACAAAAAAACACCTTTTGCTGTGCGTGAAGGCTCCGTGCTTTCTGCAACATAGGCAATGTCTGTAAACCTGCCCTAGCGCTGGTTATAAACATGCATGCATAGTACAACTCTTGGAGCTCCAGCTGGGTCTGGATGTAAAAAATAAAAATAAGAAAAAACAACAAAAAAAAACACCTTTTGCTGTGCATGAAGGCTTCGTGCTTTCTGCAACACAGGCAATGTCTCTAAACCTGCCCTAGCGCTGGTTATAAACATGCTTCCATAGTACAACTCTTGGAGCTCCAGCTGGGTCTAGAAGTAAAAAAAATCTCCTGCTGTGCATGAAGGCTTCGTGCATTCTGCAACACAGGCAATATCTGTAAACCTGCTCTAGCGCTGGTTATAAACATACATGCATAGTACAACTCTTGAAGCTCCAGCTGGGTCTAGAAGTAAAAAAAAATAAAAAAAACCTCCTGCTGTGCATGAAGGCTCCGTGCTTTCTCCAACATAGGCAATGTCTGTAAACCTGCCCTAGCGCTGGTTATAAACATGCATGCATAGTACAACTCTTGGAGCTCCAGCTGGGTCTGGACGTAAAAAATAAAAATAAGAAAAAAACAAAAAAAAACACCTTTTGCTGTGCATGAAGGCTCCGTGCTTTCTGCAACATAAGCAATATCTGTAAACCTGCTCTAGCGCTGGTTATAAACATACATGCATAGTACAACTCTTGAAGCTCCAGCTGGGTCTAGAAGTAAAAAAAATAAAAAAACCTCCTGCTGTGCATGAAGGCTCCGTGCTTTCTCCAACATAGGCAATGTCTGTAAACCTGCCCTAGCGCTGGTTATAAACATGCATGCATAGTACAACTCTTGGAGCTCCAGCTGGGTCTGGACGTAAAAAATAAAAATAAGAAAAAAACAAAAAAAACACCTTTTGCTGTGCATGAAGGCTCCGTGCTTTCTGCAACATAAGCAATATCTGTAAACCTGCCCTAGCGCTGGTTATAAACATGCATGCATAGTACAACTCTTGGAGCTCCAGCTGGGTCTGGACGTAAAAAATAAAAATAAGAAAAAACAAAAAAAAAACACCTTTTGCTGTGCATGAAGGCTTCGTGCTTTCTGTAACACAGGCAGTCTGTAAACCTGCCCTAGCGCTGGTTATAAACATGCATGCATAGTACAACTCTTGGAGCTCCAGCTGGGTCTGGACGTAAAAAATAAAAACAAGAAAAAAAAACACCTTTTGCTGTGCATGAAGGCTCCGTGCTTTCTGCAACAGAGGCAATGTCTGTAAACCTGCCCTAGCGCTGGTTATAAACATGCATGCATAGTACAACTCTTGGAGCTCCAGCTGGGTCTGGACGTAAAAAATAAAAATAAGAAATAAACAAAAAAAAACACCTTTTGCTGTGCATGAAGGCTCCGCGCTTTCTGCAACATAGGCAATGTCTGTAAACCTGCCCTAGCGCTGGTTATAAACATGCATGCGTAGTACAACTCTTGGAGCTCCAGCTGGGTCTGGACGTAAAAAATAAAAATAAGAAAAAAACAAAAAGACATCTTTTGCTGTGCATGAAGGCTCCGTGCTTTCTGCAACATAGGCAATGTCTGTAAACCTGCCCTAGCGCTGGTTATAAACATGCATGCATAGTACAACTCTTGGAGCTCCAGCTGGGTCTGGACTTTGTAAAAAATAAAAATAAGAAAAAAAACACCTTTTGCTGTGCATGAAGGCTCCGTGCTTTCTGCAACATAGGCAATGTCTGTAAACCTGCCCTAGCGCTGGTTATAAACATGCATGCATAGTACAACTCTTGGAGCTCCAGATGGGTCTGGACGTAAAAAATAAAAATAAGAAAAAAAAAACACTTTTGCTGTGCATGAAGGCTCCGTGCTTTCTGCAACATAGGCAATGTCTGTAAACCTGCCCTAGCGCTGGTTATAAACATGCATGCATAGTACAACTCTTGGAGCTCCAGCTGGGTCGGGATGTAAAAAATAAAAATAAGAAAAAAACAAAAAAAACACTTTTGCTGTGCATGAAGGCTCCGTGCTTTCTGCAACATAGGCAATGTCTGTAAACCTGCCCTAGCGCTGGTTATAAACATGCATGCATAGTACAACTCTTGGAGCTCCAGCTGGGTCTGGACGTAAAAAATAAAAATAAGAAAAAAACAAAAAAAACACCTTTTGCTGTGCATGAAGGCTTCGTGCTTTCTGCAACACAGGCAATGTCTGTAAACCTGCCCTAGCGCTGGTTATAAACATGCATGCATAGTACAACTCTTGGAGCTCCAGCTGGGTCTGGACGTAAAAAATAAAAATAAGAAAAAAAAAACAAAAATAAATACACCTTTTGCTGTGCATGAAGGCTTCGTGCTTTCTGCAACACAGGCAATGTCTGTAAACCTGCCCTAGCGCTGGTTATAAACATGCATGCATAGTACAACTCTTGGAGCTCCAGCTGGGTCTGGACGTAAAAAATAAAAATAAGAAAAAAAAACAAAAAAAAACACCTTTTGCTGTGCATGAAGGCTCCGTGCTTTCTGCAACATAGGCAATGTCTGTAAACCTGCCCTAGCGCTGGTTATAAACATGCATGCATAGTACAACTCTTGGAGCTCCAGCTGGGTCTGGACGTAAAAAATAAAAATAAGAAAAAAACAAAAAAAAACACCTTTTGCTGTGCATGAAGGCTCCGTGCTTTCTGCAACATAGGCAATGTCTGTAAACCTGCCCTAGCGCTGGTTATAAACATGCATGCATAGTACAACTCTTGGAGCTCCAGCTGGGTCTGGACGTAAAAAATAAAAATAAGAAAAAAACAAAAATAAACACCTTTTGCTGTGCATTTAGGCTCCGTGCTTTCTGCAACATAGGCAATGTCTGTAAACCTGCCCTAGCGCTGGTTATAAACATGCATGCATAGTACAACTCTTGGAGCTCTAGCTGGGTCTGGACGTAAAAAAGTAAAATAAGAAAAAAAAAACACCTTTTGCTGTGCATGAAGGCTTCGTGCTTTCTGCAACACAGGCAATGTCTGTAAACCTGCCCTAGCGCTGGTTATAAACATGCATGCATAGTACAACTCTTGGAGCTCCAGCTGGGTCTGGACGTAAAAAATAAAAATAAGAAAAAAAAACAAAAATAAATACACCTTTTGCTGTGCATGAAGGCTTCGTGCTTTCTGCAACACAGGCAATGTCTGTAAACCTGCCCTAGCGCTGGTTATAAACATACATGCATAGTACAACTCTTGGAGCTCCAGCTGGGTCTGGACGTAAAAAATAAAAATAAGAAAAAAAAACAAAAAAACACCTTTTGCTGTGCATGAAGGCTCCGTGCTTTCTGCAACATAGGCAATGTCTGTAAACCTGCCCTAGCGCTGGTTATAAACATGCATGCATAGTACAACTCTTGGAGCTCCAGCTGGGTCTGGACGTAAAAAATAAAAATAAGAAAAAAACAAAAAAAAACACCTTTTGCTGTGCATGAAGGCTCCGTGCTTTCTGCAACATAGACAATGTCTGTAAACCTGCCCTAGCGCTGGTTATAAACATGCATGCATAGTACAACTCTTGGAGCTCCAGCTGGGTCTGGACGTAAAAAATAAAAATAAGAAAAAAACAAAAATAAACACCTTTCGCTGTGCATGAAGGCTCCGTGCTTTCTGCAACATAGGCAATGTCTGTAAACCTGCCCTAGCGCTGGTTATAAACATGCATGCATAGTACAACTCTTGGAGCTCCAGCTGGGTCTGGACGTAAAAAATAAAAATAAGAAAAAAAAACACCTTTTGCTGTGCATGAAGGCTCCGTGCTTTCTGCAACATAGGCAATGTCTGTAAACCTGCCCTAGCGCTGGTTATAAACATGCATGCATAGTACAACTCTTGGAGCTCCAGCTGGGTCTGGACGTAAAAAATAAAAAAAAGAAAAAAACAAAAAAAAAACACCTTTAGCTGTGCATGAAGGCTCCGTGCTTTCTACAACATAGGCAATGTCTGTAAACCTGCCCTAGCGCTGGTTATAAACATGCATGCATAGTACAACTCTTGGAGCTCCAGCTGGGTCTGGACGTAAAAAATAAAAATAAGAAAAAAAAACACCTTTTGCTGTGCATGAAGGCTCCGTGCTTTCTGCAACATAGGCAATGTCTGTAAACCTGCCCTAGCGCTGGTTATAAGCATGCATGCATAGTACAACTCTTGGAGCTCCAGCTGGGTCTGGACGTAAAAAATAAAAATAAGAAAAAAACAAAAAAAAACACCTTTTGCTGTGCATGAAGGCTCCGTGCTTTCTGCAACATAGGCAATGTCTGTAAACCTGCCCTAGCGCTGGTTATAAACATGCATGCATAGTACAACTCTTGGAGCTCCAGCTGGGTCTGGACGTAAAAAATAAAAATAAGAAAAAAACAAAAAAAAAAAACACCTTTTGCTGTGCATGAAGGCTTCGTGCTTTCTGCAACACAGGCAATGTCTCTAAACCTGCCCTAGCGCTGGTTATAAACATGCTTCCATAGTACAACTCTTGGAGCTCCAGCTGGGTCTAGAAGTAAAAAAAAATCTCCTGCTGTGCATGAAGGCTTCGTGCATTCTGCAACACAGGCAATATCTGTAAACCTGCTCTAGCGCTGGTTATAAACATACATGCATAGTACAACTCTTGAAGCTCCAGCTGGGTCTAGAAGTAAAAAAAATAAAAAAAAAACCTCCTGCTGTGCATGAAGGCTCCGTGCTTTCTCCAACATAGGCAATGTCTGTAAACCTGCCCTAGCGCTGGTTATAAACATGCATGCATAGTACAACTCTTGGAGCTCCAGCTGGGTCTGGACGTAAAAAATAAAAATAAGAAAAAAACAAAAAAAAAACACCTTTTGCTGTGCATGAAGGCTCCGTGCTTTCTGCAACATAAGCAATATCTGTAACCTGCTCTAGCGCTGGTTATAAACATACATGCATAGTACAACTCTTGAAGCTCCAGCTGGGTCTAGAAGTAAAAAAAATAAAAAAAAAACCTCCTGCTGTGCATGAAGGCTCCGTGCTTTCTCCAACATAGGCAATGTCTGTAAACCTGCCCTAGCGCTGGTTATAAACATGCATGCATAGTACAACTCTTGGAGCTCCAGCTGGGTCTGGACGTAAAAAATAAAAATAAGAAAAAAAAACAAAAAAAAATAAACACCTTTTGCTGTGCATGAAGGCTTCGTGCTTTCTGCAACACAGGCAATGTCTGTAAACCTGCCCTAGCGCTGGTTATAAACATGCATGCATAGTACAACTCTTGGAGCTCCAGCTAGGTCTGGACGTAAAAAATAAAAACAAGAAAAAAAACACCTTTTGCTGTGCATGAAGGCTCCGTGCTTTCTGCAACAGAGGCAATGTCTGTAAACCTGCCCTAGCGCTGGTTATAAACATGCATGCATAGTACAACTCTTGGAGCTCCAGCTGGGTCTGGACGTAAAAAATAAAAATAAGAAAAAAACAAAAAAAAAACACCTTTTGCTGTGCATGAAGGCTCCGTGCTTTCTGCAACATAGGCAATGTCTGTAAACCTGCCCTAGCGCTGGTTGTAAACATGCATGCATAGTACAACTCTTGGAGCTCCAGCTGGGTCTGGACTTTGTAAAAAATAAAAATAAGAAAAAAAAAACACCTTTTGCTGTGCATGAAGGCTCCGTGCTTTCTGCAACATAGGCAATGTCTGTAAACCTGCCCTAGCGCTGGTTATAAACATGCATGCATAGTACAACTCTTGGAGCTCCAGCTGGGTCTGGACGTAAAAAATAAAAATACGAAAAAAAAAACACTTTTGCTGTGCATGAAGGCTCCGTGCTTTCTGCAACATAGGCAATGTCTGTAAACCTGCCCTAGCGCTGGTTATAAACATGCATGCATAGTACAACTCTTGGAGCTGCAGCTGGGTCGGGATGTAAAAAATAAAAATAAGAAAAAAACAAAAAAAAAAACACTTTTGCTGTGCATGAAGGCTCCGTGCTTTCTGCAACATAGGCAATGTCTGTAAACCTGCCCTAGCGCTGGTTATAAACATGCATGCATAGTACAACTCTTGGAGCTCCAGCTGGGTCTGGACGTAAAAAATAAAAATAAGAAAAAAACAAAAAAAAAACACCTTTTGCTGTGCATGAAGGCTCCGTGCTTTCTGCAACATAAGCAATATCTGTAAACCTGCTCTAGCGCTGGTTATAAACATACATGCATAGTACAACTCTTGAAGCTCCAGCTGGGTCTAGAAGTAAAAAAAATAAAAAAAAACCTCCTGCTGTGCATGAAGGCTCCGTGCTTTCTCCAACATAGGCAATGTCTGTAAACCTGCCCTAGCGCTGGTTATAAACATGCATGCATAGTACAACTCTTGGAGCTCCAGCTGGGTCTGGACGTAAAAAATAAAAATAAGAAAAAAACAAAAAAAAAAAACACCTTTTGCTGTGCATGAAGGCTCCGTGCTTTCTGCAACATAAGCAATGTCTGTAAACCTGCCCTAGCGCTGGTTATAAACATGCATGCATAGTACAACTCTTGGAGCTCCAGCTGGGTCTGGACGTAAAAAATAAAAATAAGAAAAAACAAAAAAACACCTTTTGCTGTGCATGAAGGCTTCGTGCTTTCTGCAACACAGGCAATGTCTGTAAACCTGCCCTAGCGCTGGTTATAAACATGCATGCATAGTACAACTCTTGGAGCTCCAGCTGGGTCTGGACGTAAAAAATAAAAACAAGAAAAAAAACACCTTTTGCTGTGCATGAAGGCTCCGTGCTTTCTGCAACAGAGGCAATGTCTGTAAACCTGCCCTAGCGCTGGTTATAAACATGCATGCATAGTACAACTCTTGGAGCTCCAGCTGGGTCTGGACGTAAAAAATAAAAATAAGAAAAAAACAAAAAAAAACACCTTTTGCTGTGCATGAAGGCTCCGTGCTTTCTGCAACATAGGCAATGTCTGTAAACCTGCCCTAGCGCTGGTTATAAACATGCATGCATAGTACAACTCTTGGAGCTCCAGCTGGGTCTGGACGTAAAAAATAAAAATAAGAAAAAAACAAAAAGACATCTTTTGCTGTGCATGAAGGCTCCGTGCTTTCTGCAACATAGGCAATGTCTGTAAACCTGCCCTAGCGCTGGTTGTAAACATGCATGCATAGTACAACTCTTGGAGCTCCAGCTGGGTCTGGACTTTGTAAAAAATAAAAATAAGAAAAAAAACACCTTTTGCTGTGCATGAAGGCTCCGTGCTTTCTGCAACATAGGCAATGTCTGTAAACCTGCCCTAGCGCTGGTTATAAACATGCATGCATAGTACAACTCTTGGAGCTCCAGCTGGGTCTGGATGTAAAAAATAAAAATAAGAAAAAAAAAAAAAACACTTTAGCTGTGCATGAAGGCTCCGTGCTTTCTGCAACATAGGCAATGTCTGTAAACCTGCCCTAGCGCTGGTTATAAACATGCATGCATAGTACAACTCTTGGAGCTCCAGCTGGGTTGGGATGTAAAAAATAAAAATAAGAAAAAAACAAAAAAAAAACACTTTTGCTGTGCATGAAGGCTCCGTGCTTTCTGCAACATAGGCAATGTCTGTAAACCTGCCCTAGCGCTGGTTATAAACATGCATGCATAGTACAACTCTTGGAGCTCCAGCTGGGTCTGGACGTAAAAAATAAAAATAAGAAAAAAACAAAAAAAACACCTTTTGCTGTGCATGAAGGCTTCGTGCTTTCTGCAACACAGGCAATGTCTGTAAACCTGCCCTAGCGCTGGTTATAAACATGCATGCATAGTACAACTCTTGGAGCTCCAGCTGGGTCTGGACGTAAAAAATAAAAATAAGAAAAAAAAAACAAAAATAAATACACCTTTTGCTGTGCATGAAGGCTTCGTGCTTTCTGCAACACAGGCAATGTCTGTAAACCTGCCCTAGCGCTGGTTATAAACATGCATGCATAGTACAACTCTTGGAGCTCCAGCTGGGTCTGGACGTAAAAAATAAAAATAAGAAAAAAACACAAAAAAAACACCTTTTGCTGTGCATGAAGGCTCCGTGCTTTCTGCAACATAGGCAATGTCTGTAAACCTGCCCTAGCGCTGGTTATAAACATGCATGCATAGTACAACTCTTGGAGCTCCAGCTGGGTCTGGACGTAAAAAATAAAAATAAGAAAAAAACAAAAAAAACACCTTTTGCTGTGCATGAAGGCTCCGTGCTTTCTGCAACATAGGCAATGTCTGTAAACCTGCCCTAGCGCTGGTTATAAACATGCATGCATAGTACAACTCTTGGAGCTCCAGCTGGGTCTGGACGTAAAAAATAAAAATAAGAAAAAAACAAAAATAAACACCTTTTCCTGTGCATGAAGGCTCCGTGCTTTCTGCAACATAGGCAATGTCTGTAAACCTGCCCTAGCGCTGGTTATAAACATGCATGCATAGTACAACTCTTGGAGCTCTAGCTGGGTCTGGACGTAAAAAAGTAAAATAAGAAAAAAAAAACACCTTTTGCTGTGCATGAAGGCTTCGTGCTTTCTGCAACACAGGCAATGTCTGTAAACCTGCCCTAGCGCTGGTTATAAACATGCATGCATAGTACAACTCTTGGAGCTCCAGCTGGGTCTGGACGTAAAAAATAAAAATAAGAAAAAAAAAACAAAAATAAATACACCTTTTGCTGTGCATGAAGGCTTCGTGCTTTCTGCAACACAGGCAATGTCTGTAAACCTGCCCTAGCGCTGGTTATAAACATACATGCATAGTACAACTCTTGGAGCTCCAGCTGGGTCTGGACGTAAAAAATAAAAATAAGAAAAAAAAAACAAAAAAACACCTTTTGCTGTGCATGAAGGCTCCGTGCTTTCTGCAACATAGGCAATGTCTGTAAACCTGCCCTAGCGCTGGTTATAAACATGCATGCATAGTACAACTCTTGGAGCTCCAGCTGGGTCTGGACGTAAAAAATAAAAATAAGAAAAAAACAAAAAAAAAACACCTTTTGCTGTGCATGAAGGCTCCGTGCTTTCTGCAACATAGACAATGTCTGTAAACCTGCCCTAGCGCTGGTTATAAACATGCATGCATAGTACAACTCTTGGAGCTCCAGCTGGGTCTGGACATAAAAAATAAAAATAAGAAAAAAACAAAAATAAACACCTTTTGCTGTGCATGAAGGCTCCGTGCTTTCTGCAACATAGGCAATGTCTGTAAACCTGCCCTAGCGCTGGTTATAAACATGCATGCATAGTACAACTCTTGGAGCTCCAGCTGGGTCTGGACGTAAAAAATAAAAATAAGAAAAAAAAACACCTTTTGCTGTGCATGAAGGCTCCGTGGTTTCTGCAACATAGGCAATGTCTGTAAACCTGCCCTAGCGCTGGTTATAAACATGCATGCATAGTACAACTCTTGGAGCTCCAGCTGGGTCTGGACGTAAAAAATAAAAAAAAGAAAAAAACAAAAAAAAACACCTTTTGCTGTGCATGAAGGCTCCGTGCTTTCTACAACATAGGCAATGTCTGTAAACCTGCCCTAGCGCTGGTTATAAACATGCATGCATAGTACAACTCTTGGAGGTCCAGCTGGGTCTGGACGTAAAAAATAAAAATAAGAAAAAAAAACACCTTTTGCTGTGCATGAAGGCTCCGTGCTTTCTGCAACATAGGCAATGTCTGTAAACCTGCCCTAGCGCTGGTTATAAGCATGCATGCATAGTACAACTCTTGGAGCTCCAGCTGGGTCTGGACGTAAAAAATAAAAATAAGAAAAAAACAAAAAAAAAACACCTTTTGCTGTGCATGAAGGCTCCGTGCTTTCTGCAACATAGGCAATGTCTGTAAACCTGCCCTAGCGCTGGTTGTAAACATGCATGCATAGTACAACTCTTGGAGCTCCAGCTGGGTCTGGACGTAAAAAATAAAAATAAGAAAAAAACAACAAAAAAAAACACCTTTTGCTGTGCATGAAGGCTTCGTGCTTTCTGCAACACAGGCAATGTCTCTAAACCTGCCCTAGCGCTGGTTATAAACATGCTTCCATAGTACAACTCTTGGAGCTCCAGCTGGGTCTAGAAGTAAAAAAAATCTCCTGCTGTGCATGAAGGCTTCGTGCATTCTGCAACACAGGCAATATCTGTAAACCTGCTCTAGCGCTGGTTATAAACATACATGCATAGTACAACTCTTGAAGCTCCAGCTGGGTCTAGAAGTAAAAAAAATAAAAAAAACCTCCTGCTGTGCATGAAGGCTCCGTGCTTTCTCCAACATAGGCAATGTCTGTAAACCTGCCCTAGCGCTGGTTATAAACATGCATGCATAGTACAACTCTTGGAGCTCCAGCTGGGTCTGGACGTAAAAAATAAAAATAAGAAAAAAACAAAAAAAAACACCTTTTGCTGTGCATGAAGGCTCCGTGCTTTCTGCAACATAAGCAATATCTGTAAACCTGCCCTAGCGCTGGTTATAAACATGCATGCATAGTACAACTCTTGGAGCTCCAGCTGGGTCTGGACGTAAAAAATAAAAATAAGAAAAAAACAAAAAAAACACCTTTTGCTGTGCATGAAGGCTTCGTGCTTTCTGCAACACAGGCAATGTCTGTAAACCTGCCCTAGCGCTGGTTATAAACATGCATGCATAGTACAACTCTTGGAGCTCCAGCTGGGTCTGGACGTAAAAAATAAAAACAAGAAAAAAAACACCTTTTGCTGTGCATGAAGGCTCCGTGCTTTCTGCAACATAGGCAATGTCTGTAAACCTGCCCTAGCGCTGGTTATAAACATGCATGCATAGTACAACTCTTGGAGCTCCAGCTGGGTCTGGACGTAAAAAATAAAAATAAGAAAAAAACAAAAAAAAACACCTTTTGCTGTGCATGAAGGCTCCGTGCTTTCTGCAACATAGGCAATGTCTGTAAACCTGCCCTAGCGCTGGTTATAAACATGCATGCATAGTACAACTCTTGGAGCTCCAGCTGGGTCTGGACGTAAAAAATAAAAATAAGAAAAAAAAAACAAAAAAACACCTTTTGCTGTGCATGAAGGCTCCGTGCTTTCTGCAACATAGGCAATGTCTGTAAACCTGCCCTAGCGCTGGTTATAAACATGCATGCATAGTACAACTCTTGGAGCTCCAGCTGGGTCTGGACGTAAAAAATAAAAAAAAGAAAAAAAACAAAAAAAACACCTTTTGCTGTGCATGAAGGCTCCGTGCTTTCTACAACATAGGCAATGTCTGTAAACCTGCCCTAGCGCTGGTTATAAACATGCATGCATAGTACAACTCTTGGAGGTCCAGCTGGGTCTGGACGTAAAAAATAAAAATAAGAAAAAAACAAAAATAAACACCTTTTGCTGTGCATGAAGGCTCCGTGCTTTCTGCAACATAGGCAATGTCTGTAAACCTGCCCTAGCGCTGGTTATAAACATGCATGCATAGTACAACTCTTGGAGCTCTAGCTGGGTCTGGACGTAAAAAAGTAAAATAAGAAAAAAAAACACCTTTTGCTGTGCATGAAGGCTCCGTGCTTTCTGCAACATAGGCAATGTCTGTAAACCTGCCCTAGCGCTGGTTATAAACATGCATGCATAGTACAACTCTTGGAGCTCCAGCTGGGTCTGGACGTAAAAAATAAAAATAAGAAAAAAACAACAAAAAAAAACACCTTTTGCTGTGCATGAAGGCTTCGTGCTTTCTGCAACACAGGCAATGTCTCTAAACCTGCCCTAGCGCTGGTTATAAACATGCTTCCATAGTACAACTCTTGGAGCTCCAGCTGGGTCTAGAAGTAAAAAAAAATCTCCTGCTGTGCATGAAGGCTTCGTGCATTCTGCAACACAGGCAATATCTGTAAACCTGCTCTAGCGCTGGTTATAAACATACATGCATAGTACAACTCTTGAAGCTCCAGCTGGGTCTAGAAGTAAAAAAAATAAAAAAAACCTCCTGCTGTGCATGAAGGCTCCGTGCTTTCTCCAACATAGGCAATGTCTGTAAACCTGCCCTAGCGCTGGTTATAAACATGCATGCATAGTACAACTCTTGGAGCTCCAGCTGGGTCTGGACGTAAAAAATAAAAATAAGAAAAAAACAAAAAAAAACACCTTTTGCTGTGCATGAAGGCTCCGTGCTTTCTGCAACATAAGCAATATCTGTAAACCTGCCCTAGCGCTGGTTATAAACATGCATGCATAGTACAACTCTTGGAGCTCCAGCTGGGTCTGGACGTAAAAAATAAAAATAAGAAAAAAACAAAAAAAAACACCTTTTGCTGTGCATGAAGGCTTCGTGCTTTCTGCAACACAGGCAATGTCTGTAAACCTGCCCTAGCGCTGGTTATAAACATGCATGCATAGTACAACTCTTGGAGCTCCAGCTGGGTCTGGACGTAAAAAATAAAAACAAGAAAAAAAACACCTTTTGCTGTGCATGAAGGCTCCGTGCTTTCTGCAACATAGGCAATGTCTGTAAACCTGCCCTAGCGCTGGTTATAAACATGCATGCATAGTACAACTCTTGGAGCTCCAGCTGGGTCTGGACGTAAAAAATAAAAATAAGAAAAAAACAAAAAAAAACACCTTTTGCTGTGCATGAAGGCTCCGTGCTTTCTGCAACATAGGCAATGTCTGTAAACCTGCCCTAGCGCTGGTTATAAACATGCATGCATAGTACAACTCTTGGAGCTCCAGCTGGGTCTGGACGTAAAAAATAAAAATAAGAAAAAAAAAACAAAAAAACACCTTTTGCTGTGCATGAAGGCTCCGTGCTTTCTGCAACATAGGCAATGTCTGTAAACCTGCCCTAGCGCTGGTTATAAACATGCATGCATAGTACAACTCTTGGAGCTCCAGCTGGGTCTGGACGTAAAAAATAAAAATAAGAAAAAAACAAAAATAAAGACCTTTTGCTGTGCATGAAGGCTCCGTGCTTTCTGCAACATAGGCAATGTCTGTAAACCTGCCCTAGCGCTGGTTATAAACATGCATGCATAGTACAACTCTTGGAGCTCCAGCTGGGTCTGGACGTAAAAAATAAAAATAAGAAAAAAAACACCTTTTGCTGTGCATGAAGGCTCCGTGCTTTCTGCAACATAGGCAATGTCTGTAAACCTGCCCTAGCGCTGGTTATAAACATGCATGCATAGTACAACTCTTGGAGCTCCAGCTGGGTCTGGACGTAAAAAATAAAAAAAAGAAAAAAACAAAAAAAAAACACCTTTTGCTGTGCATGAAGGCTCCGTGCTTTCTACAACATAGGCAATGTCTGTAAACCTGCCCTAGCGCTGGTTATAAACATGCATGCATAGTACAACTCTTGGAGCTCCAGCTGGGTCTGGACGTAAAAAATAAAAATAAGAAAAAAAAAACACCTTTTGCTGTGCATGAAGGCTCTGTGCTTTCTGCAACACAGGCAATGTCTGTAAACCTGCCCTAGCGCTGGTTATAAACATGCATGCATAGTACAACTCTTGGAGCTCCAGCTGGGTCTGGACGTAAAAAATAAAAATAAGAAAAAAAAACAAAAAAAAACACCTTTTGCTGTGCATGAAGGCTCCGTGCTTTCTGCAACATAGGCAATGTCTGTAAACCTGCCCTAGCACTGGTTATAAACATGCATGCATAGTACAACTTTTGGAGCTCCAGCTGGGTCTGGACGTAAAAAATAAAAATAAGAAAAAAACAAAAAAAAACACCTTTTGCTGTGCATGAAGGCTCCGTGCTTTCTGCAACATAGGCAATGTCTGTAAACCTGCCCTAGCGCTGGTTATAAACATGCATGCATAGTACAACTCTTGGAGCTCCAGCTGGGTCTGGACGTAAAAAATAAAAATAAGAAAAAAACAAAAATAAAAACCTTTTGCTGTGCATGAAGGCTCCGTGCTTTCTGCAACATAGGCAATGTCTGTAAACCTGCCCTAGCGCTGGTTATAAACATGCATGCATAGTACAACTCTTGGAGCTCTAGCTGGGTCTGGACGTAAAAAAGTAAAATAAGAAAAAAAAAACACCTTTTGCTGTGCATGAAGGCTTCGTGCTTTCTGCAACACAGGCAATGTCTGTAAACCTGCCCTAGCGCTGGTTATAAACATGCATGCATAGTACAACTCTTGGAGCTCCAGCTGGGTCTGGACGTAAAAAATAAAAATAAGAAAAAAAAACAAAAATAAATACACCTTTTGCTGTGCATGAAGGCTTCGTGCTTTCTGCAACACAGGCAATGTCTGTAAACCTGCCCTAGCGCTGGTTATAAACATACATGCATAGTACAACTCTTGGAGCTCCAGCTGGGTCTGGACGTAAAAAATAAAAATAAGAAAAAAAAAACAAAAAAACACCTTTTGCTGTGCATGAAGGCTCCGTGCTTTCTGCAACATAGGCAATGTCTGTAAACCTGCCCTAGCGCTGGTTATAAACATGCATGCATAGTACAACTCTTGGAGCTCCAGCTGGGTCTGGACGTAAAAAATAAAAATAAGAAAAAAACAAAAAAAAAAACACCTTTTGCTGTGCATGAAGGCTCCGTGCTTTCTGCAACATAGACAATGTCTGTAAACCTGCCCTAGCGCTGGTTATAAACATGCATGCATAGTACAACTCTTGGAGCTCCAGCTAGGTCTGGACATAAAAAATAAAAATAAGAAAAAAACAAAAATAAACACCTTTTGCTGTGCATGAAGGCTCCGTGCTTTCTGCAACATAGGCAATGTCTGTAAACCTGCCCTAGCGCTGGTTATAAACATGCATGCATAGTACAACTCTTGGAGCTCCAGCTGGGTCTGGACGTAAAAAATAAAAATAAGAAAAAAAACACCTTTTGCTGTGCATGAAGGCTCCGTGCTTTCTGCAACATAGGCAATGTCTGTAAACCTGCCCTAGCGCTGGTTATAAACATGCATGCATAGTACAACTCTTGGAGCTCCAGCTGGGTCTGGACGTAAAAAATAAAAAAAAGAAAAAAACAAAAAAAAACACCTTTTGCTGTGCATGAAGGCTCCGTGCTTTCTACAACATAGGCAATGTCTGTAAACCTGCCCTAGCGCTGGTTATAAACATGCATGCATAGTACAACTCTTGGAGCTCCAGCTGGGTCTGGACGTAAAAAATAAAAATAAGAAAAAAAAACACCTTTTGCTGTGCATGAAGGCTCCGTGCTTTCTGCAACATAGGCAATGTCTGTAAACCTGCCCTAGCGCTGGTTATAAGCATGCATGCATAGTACAACTCTTGGAGCTCCAGCTGGGTCTGGACCTAAAAAATAAAAATAAGAAAAAAACAAAAAAAAACACCTTTTGCTGTGCATGAAGGCTCCGTGCTTTCTGCAACATAGGCAATGTCTGTAAACCTGCCCTAGCGCTGGTTATAAACATGCATGCATAGTACAACTCTTGGAGCTCCAGCTGGGTCTGGACGTAAAAAATAAAAATAAGAAAAAAACAACAAAAAAAAAAAACACCTTTTGCTGTGCATGAAGGCTTCGTGCTTTCTGCAACACAGGCAATGTCTCTAAACCTGCCCTAGCGCTGGTTATAAACATGTTTCCATAGTACAACGCTTGGAGCTCCAGCTGGGTCTAGAAGTAAAAAAAAATCTCCTGCTGTGCATGAAGGCTTCGTGCATTCTGCAACACAGGCAATATCTGTAAACCTGCTCTAGCGCTGGTTATAAACATACATGCATAGTACAACTCTTGAAGCTCCAGCTGGGTCTAGAAGTAAAAAAAATAAAAAAAAACCTCCTGCTGTGCATGAAGGCTCCGTGCTTTCTCCAACATAGGCAATGTCTGTAAACCTGCCCTAGCGCTGGTTATAAACATGCATGCATAGTACAACTCTTGGAGCTCCAGCTGGGTCTGGACGTAAAAAATAAAAATAAGAAAAAAAAAAAAAAACACCTTTTGCTGTGCATGAAGGCTCCGTGCTTTCTGCAACATAAGCAATATCTGTAAACCTGCCCTAGCGCTGGTTATAAACATGCATGCATAGTACAACTCTTGGAGCTCCAGCTGGGTCTGGACGTAAAAAATAAAAATAAGAAAAAAACAAAAAAAAAACACCTTTTGCTGTGCATGAAGGCTTCGTGCTTTCTGCAACACAGGCAATGTCTGTAAACCTGCCCTAGCGCTGGTTATAAACATGCATGCATAGTACAACTCTTGGAGCTCCAGCTGGGTCTGGACGTAAAAAATAAAAACAAGAAAAAAACACCTTTTGCTGTGCATGAAGGCTCCGTGCTTTCTGCAACAGAGGCAATGTCTGTAAACCTGCCCTAGCGCTGGTTATAAACATGCATGCATAGTACAACTCTTGGAGCTCCAGCTGGGTCTGGACGTAAAAAATAAAAATAAGAAAAAAACAAAAAAAAAACACCTTTTGCTGTGCATGAAGGCTCCGTGCTTTCTGCAACATAGGCAATGTCTGTAAACCTGCCCTAGCGCTGGTTATAAACATGCATGCATAGTACAACTCTTGGAGCTCCAGCTGGGTCTGGACGTAAAAAATAAAAATAAGAAAAAAAAACAAAAAAACACCTTTTGCTGTGCATGAAGGCTCCGTGCTTTCTGCAACATAGGCAATGTCTGTAAACCTGCCCTAGCGCTGGTTATAAACATGCATGCATAGTACAACTCTTGGAGCTCCAGCTGGGTCTGGACGTAAAAAATAAAAATAAGAAAAAAACAAAAATAAACACCTTTTGCTGTGCATGAAGGCTCCGTGCTTTCTGCAACATAGGCAATGTCTGTAAACCTGCCCTAGCGCTGGTTATAAACATGCATGCATAGTACAACTCTTGGAGCTCCAGCTGGGTCTGGACGTAAAAAATAAAAATAAGAAAAAAAAAACACCTTTTGCTGTGCATGAAGGCTCCGTGCTTTCTGCAACATAGGCAATGTCTGTAAACCTGCCCTAGCGCTGGTTATAAACATGCATGCATAGTACAACTTTTGGAGCTCCAGCTGGGTCTGGACGTAAAAAATAAAAAAAAGAAAAAAACAAAAAAAAAACACTTTTTGCTGTGCATGAAGGCTCCGTGCTTTCTACAACATAGGCAATGTCTGTAAACCTGCCCTAGCGCTGGTTATAAACATGCATGCATAGTACAACTCTTGGAGCTCCAGCTGGGTCTGGACGTAAAAAATAAAAATAAGAAAAAAAAAACACCTTTTGCTGTGCATGAAGGCTCCGTGCTTTCTGCAACATAGGCAATGTCTGTAAACCTGCCCTAGCGCTGGTTATAAGCATGCATGCATAGTACAACTCTTGGAGCTCCAGCTGGGTCTGGACGTAAAAAATAAAAATAAGAAAAAAACAAAAAAAAACACCTTTTGCTGTGCATGAAGGCTCCGTGCTTTCTGCAACATAGGCAATGTCTGTAAACCTGCCCTAGCGCTGGTTATAAACATGCATGCATAGTACAACTCTTGGAGCTCCAGCTGGGTCTGGACGTAAAAAATAAAAATAAGAAAAAAACAACAAAAAAAACACCTTTTGCTGTGCATGAAGGCTTCGTGCTTTCTGCAACACAGGCAATGTCTCTAAACCTGCCCTAGCGCTGGTTATAAACATGCTTCCATAGTACAACTCTTGGAGCTCCAGCTGGGTCTAGAAGTAAAAAAAAATCTGCTGTGCATGAAGGCTTCGTGCATTCTGCAACACAGGCAATATCTGTAAACCTGCTCTAGCGCTGGTTATAAACATACATGCATAGTACAACTCTTGAAGCTCCAGCTGGGTCTAGAAGTAAAAAAAATAAAAAAAACCTCCTGCTGTGCATGAAGGCTCCGTGCTTTCTCCAACATAGGCAATGTCTGTAAACCTGCCCTAGCGCTGGTTATAAACATGCATGCATAGTACAACTCTTGGAGCTCCAGCTGGGTCTGGACGTAAAAAATAAAAATAAGAAAAAAACAAAAAAAAAAACACCTTTTGCTGTGCATGAAGGCTCCGTGCTTTCTGCAACATAAGCAATATCTGTAAACCTGCTCTAGCGCTGGTTATAAACATACATGCATAGTACAACTCTTGAAGCTCCAGCTGGGTCTAGAAGTAAAAAAAATAAAAAAAACCTCCTGCTGTGCATGAAGGCTCCGTGCTTTCTCCAACATAGGCAATGTCTGTAAACCTGCCCTAGCGCTGGTTATAAACATGCATGCATAGTACAACTCTTGGAGCTCCAGCTGGGTCTGGACGTAAAAAATAAAAATAAGAAAAAACAAAAAAAAAAAAAACCTTTTGCTGTGCATGAAGGCTCCGTGCTTTCTGCAACATAAGCAATGACTGTAAACCTGCCCTAGCGCTGGTTATAAACATGCATGCATAGTACAACTCTTGGAGCTCCAGCTGGGTCTGGACGTAAAAAATAAAAATAAGAAAAAACAAAAAAAACACCTTTTGCTGTGCATGAAGGCTTCGTGCTTTCTGCAACACAGGCAATGTCTGTAAACCTGCCCTAGCGCTGGTTATAAACATGCATGCATAGTACAACTCTTGGAGCTCCAGCTGGGTCTGGACGTAAAAAATAAAAACAAGAAAAAAAAACACCTTTTGCTGTGCATGAAGGCTCCGTGCTTTCTGCAACATAGGCAATGTCTGTAAACCTGCCCTAGCGCTGGTTATAAACATGCATGCATAGTACAACTCTTGGAGCTCCAGCTGGGTCTGGACGTAAAAAATAAAAATAAGAAAAAAACAACAAAAAAAAAAACACCTTTTGCTGTGCATGAAGGCTTCGTGCTTTCTGCAACACAGGCAATGTCTCTAAACCTGCCCTAGCGCTGGTTATAAACATGCTTCCATAGTACAACTCTTGGAGCTCCAGCTGGGTCTAGAAGTAAAAAAAAATCTCCTGCTGTGCATGAAGGCTTCGTGCATTCTGCAACACAGGCAATATCTGTAAACCTGCTCTAGCGCTGGTTATAAACATACATGCATAGTACAACTCTTGAAGCTCCAGCTGGGTCTAGAAGTAAAAAAAATAAAAAAAAACCTCCTGCTGTGCATGAAGGCTCCGTGCTTTCTCCAACATAGGCAATGTCTGTAAACCTGCCCTAGCGCTGGTTATAAACATGCATGCATAGTACAACTCTTGGAGCTCCAGCTGGGTCTGGACGTAAAAAATAAAAATAAGAAAAAAAACAAAAAAAAACACCTTTTGCTGTGCATGAAGGCTCCGTGCTTTCTGCAACATAAGCAATATCTGTAAACCTGCTCTAGCGCTGGTTATAAACATACATGCATAGTACAACTCTTGAAGCTCCAGCTGGGTCTAGAAGTAAAAAAAATAAAAAAAAACCTCCTGCTGTGCATGAAGGCTCCGTGCTTTCTCCAACATAGGCAATGTCTGTAAACCTGCCCTAGCGCTGGTTATAAACATGCATGCATAGTACAACTCTTGGAGCTCCAGCTGGGTCTGGACGTAAAAAATAAAAATAAGAAAAAAACAAAAAAAAACACCTTTTGCTGTGCATGAAGGCTCCGTGCTTTCTGCAACATAAGCAATGTCTGTAAACCTGCCCTAGCGCTGGTTATAAACATGCATGCATAGTACAACTCTTGGAGCTCCAGCTGGGTCTGGACGTAAAAAATAAAAATAAGAAAAAACAAAAAAAACACCTTTTGCTGTGCATGAAGGCTTCGTGCTTTCTGCAACACAGGCAATGTCTGTAAACCTGCCCTAGCGCTGGTTATAAACATGCATGCATAGTACAACTCTTGGAGCTCCAGCTGGGTCTGGACGTAAAAAATAAAAATAAGAAAAAAACAAAAAAAAACACCTTTTGCTGTGCATGAAGGCTCCGTGCTTTCTGCAACATAGGCAATGTCTGTAAACCTGCCCTAGCGCTGGTTATAAACATGCATGCATAGTACAACTCTTGGAGCTCCAGCTGGGTCTGGACGTAAAAAATAAAAATAAGAAAAAAACAAAAAGACATCTTTTGCTGTGCATGAAGGCTCCGTGCTTTCTGCAACATAGGCAATGTCTGTAAACCTGCCCTAGCGCTGGTTGTAAACATGCATGCATAGTACAACTCTTGGAGCTCCAGCTGGGTCTGGACGTAAAAAATAAAAATAAGAAAAAAACAAAAAGACATCTTTTGCTGTGCATGAAGGCTCCGTGCTTTCTGCAACATAGGCAATGTCTGTAAACCTGCCCTAGCGCTGGTTGTAAACATGCATGCATAGTACAACTCTTGGAGCTCCAGCTGGGTCTGGACTTTGTAAAAAATAAAAATAAGAAAAAAAACACCTTTTGCTGTGCATGAAGGCTCCGTGCTTTCTGCAACATAGGCAATGTCTGTAAACCTGCCCTAGCGCTGGTTATAAACATGCATGCATAGTACAACTCTTGGAGCTCCAGCTGGGTCTGGACGTAAAAAATAAAAATAAGAAAAAAAAAACAAAAAAAAACACTTTTGCTGTGCATGAAGGCTCCGTGCTTTCTGCAACATAGGCAATGTCTGTAAACCTGCCCTAGCGCTGGTTATAAACATGCATGCATAGTACAACTCTTGGAGCTCCAGCTGGGTCGGGACGTAAAAAATAAAAATAAGAAAAAAACAAAAAAAAAACACTTTTGCTGTGCATGAAGGCTCCGTGCTTTCTGCAACATAGGCAATGTCTGTAAACCTGCCCTAGCGCTGGTTATAAACATGCATGCATAGTACAACTCTTGGAGCTCCAGGTGGGTCTGGACGTAAAAAATAAAAATAAGAAAAAAAACAAAAAAAAACACCTTTTGCTGTGCATGAAGGCTTCGTGCTTTCTGCAACACAGGCAATGTCTGTAAACCTGCCCTAGCGCTGGTTATAAACATGCATGCATAGTACAACTCTTGGAGCTCCAGCTGGGTCTGGACGTAAAAAATAAAAATAAGAAAAAAACAAAAATAAACACCTTTTGCTGTGCATGAAGGCTCCGTGCTTTCTGCAACATAGGCAATGTCTGTAAACCTGCCCTAGCGCTGGTTATAAACATGCATGCATAGTACAACTCTTGGAGCTCCAGCTGGGTCTGGACGTAAAAAATAAAAATAAGAAAAAAAAAAACACCTTTTGCTGTGCATGAAGGCTCCGTGCTTTCTGCAACATAGGCAATGTCTGTAAACCTGCCCTAGCGCTGGTTATAAACATGCATGCATAGTACAACTTTTGGAGCTCCAGCTGGGTCTGGACGTAAAAAATAAAAAAAAGAAAAAAACAAAAAAAAACACTTTTTGCTGTGCATGAAGGCTCCGTGCTTTCTACAACATAGGCAATGTCTGTAAACCTGCCCTAGCTCTGGTTATAAACATGCATGCATAGTACAACTCTTGGAGCTCCAGCTGGGTCTGGACGTAAAAAATAAAAATAAGAAAAAAAAAACACCTTTTGCTGTGCATGAAGGCTCCGTGCTTTCTGCAACATAGGCAATGTCTGTAAACCTGCACTAGCGCTGGTTATAAGCATGCATGCATAGTACAACTCTTGGAGCTCCAGCTGGGTCTGGACGTAAAAAATAAAAATAAGAAAAAAACAAAAAAAAACACCTTTTGCTGTGCATGAAGGCTCCGTGCTTTCTGCAACATAGGCAATGTCTGTAAACCTGCCCTAGCGCTGGTTATAAACATGCATGCATAGTACAACTCTTGGAGCTCCAGCTGGGTCTGGACGTAAAAAATAAAAATAAGAAAAAAACAACAAAAAAAACACCTTTTGCTGTGCATGAAGGCTTCGTGCTTTCTGCAACACAGGCAATGTCTCTAAACCTGCCCTAGCGCTGGTTATAAACATGCTTCCATAGTACAACTCTTGGAGCTCCAGCTGGGTCTAGAAGTAAAAAAAAATCTCCTGCTGTGCATGAAGGCTTCGTGCATTCTGCAACACAGGCAATATCTGTAAACCTGCTCTAGCGCTGGTTATAAACATACATGCATAGTACAACTCTTGAAGCTCCAGCTGGGTCTAGAAGTAAAAAAAATAAAAAAAAACCTCCTGCTGTGCATGAAGGCTCCGTGCTTTCTCCAACATAGGCAATGTCTGTAAACCTGCCCTAGCGCTGGTTATAAACATGCATGCATAGTACAACTCTTGGAGCTCCAGCTGGGTCTGGACGTAAAAAATAAAAATAAGAAAAAAACAAAAAAAAACACCTTTTGCTGTGCATGAAGGCTCCGTGCTTTCTGCAACATAAGCAATATCTGTAAACCTGCTCTAGCGCTGGTTATAAACATACATGCATAGTACAACTCTTGAAGCTCCAGCTGGGTCTAGAAGTAAAAAAAATAAAAAAAACCTCCTGCTGTGCATGAAGGCTCCGTGCTTTCTCCAACATAGGCAATGTCTGTAAACCTGCCCTAGCGCTGGTTATAAACATGCATGCATAGTACAACTCTTGGAGCTCCAGCTGGGTCTGGACGTAAAAAATAAAAATAAGAAAAAAACAAAAAAAAAAAACCTTTTGCTGTGCATGAAGGCTCCGTGCTTTCTGCAACATAAGCAATGACTGTAAACCTGCCCTAGCGCTGGTTATAAACATGCATGCATAGTACAACTCTTGGAGCTCCAGCTGGGTCTGGACGTAAAAAATAAAAATAAGAAAAAACAAAAAAAAAACACCTTTTGCTGTGCATGAAGGCTTCGTGCTTTCTGCAACACAGGCAATGTCTGTAAACCTGCCCTAGCGCTGGTTATAAACATGCATGCATAGTACAACTCTTGGAGCTCCAGCTGGGTCTGGACGTAAAAAATAAAAACAAGAAAAAAAAACACCTTTTGCTGTGCATGAAGGCTCCGTGCTTTCTGCAACATAGGCAATGTCTGTAAACCTGCCCTAGCGCTGGTTATAAACATGCATGCATAGTACAACTCTTGGAGCTCCAGCTGGGTCTGGACGTAAAAAATAAAAATAAGAAAAAAACAACAAAAAAAAAACACCTTTTGCTGTGCATGAAGGCTTCGTGCTTTCTGCAACACAGGCAATGTCTCTAAACCTGCCCTAGCGCTGGTTATAAACATGCTTCCATAGTACAACTCTTGGAGCTCCAGCTGGGTCTAGAAGTAAAAAAAAATCTCCTGCTGTGCATGAAGGCTTCGTGCATTCTGCAACACAGGCAATATCTGTAAACCTGCTCTAGCGCTGGTTATAAACATACATGCATAGTACAACTCTTGAAGCTCCAGCTGGGTCTAGAAGTAAAAAAAATAAAAAAAAACCTCCTGCTGTGCATGAAGGCTCCGTGCTTTCTCCAACATAGGCAATGTCTGTAAACCTGCCCTAGCGCTGGTTATAAACATGCATGCATAGTACAACTCTTGGAGCTCCAGCTGGGTCTGGACGTAAAAAATAAAAATAAGAAAAAAACAAAAAAAAAACACCTTTTGCTGTGCATGAAGGCTCCGTGCTTTCTGCAACATAAGCAATATCTGTAAACCTGCTCTAGCGCTGGTTATAAACATACATGCATAGTACAACTCTTGAAGCTCCAGCTGGGTCTAGAAGTAAAAAAAATAAAAAAAAACCTCCTGCTGTGCATGAAGGCTCCGTGCTTTCTCCAACATAGGCAATGTCTGTAAACCTGCCCTAGCGCTGGTTATAAACATGCATGCATAGTACAACTCTTGGAGCTCCAGCTGGGTCTGGACGTAAAAAATAAAAATAAGAAAAAAACAAAAAAAAACACCTTTTGCTGTGCATGAAGGCTCCGTGCTTTCTGCAACATAAGCAATGTCTGTAAACCTGCCCTAGCGCTGGTTATAAACATGCATGCATAGTACAACTCTTGGAGCTCCAGCTGGGTCTGGACGTAAAAAATAAAAATAAGAAAAAACAAAAAAAACACCTTTTGCTGTGCATGAAGGCTTCGTGCTTTCTGCAACACAGGCAATGTCTGTAAACCTGCCCTAGCGCTGGTTATAAACATGCATGCATAGTACAACTCTTGGAGCTCCAGCTGGGTCTGGACGTAAAAAATAAAAATAAGAAAAAAACAAAAAAAAACACCTTTTGCTGTGCATGAAGGCTCCGTGCTTTCTGCAACATAGGCAATGTCTGTAAACCTGCCCTAGCGCTGGTTATAAACATGCATGCATAGTACAACTCTTGGAGCTCCAGCTGGGTCTGGACGTAAAAAATAAAAATAAGAAAAAAACAAAAAGACATCTTTTGCTGTGCATGAAGGCTCCGTGCTTTCTGCAACATAGGCAATGTCTGTAAACCTGCCCTAGCGCTGGTTGTAAACATGCATGCATAGTACAACTCTTGGAGCTCCAGCTGGGTCTGGACGTAAAAAATAAAAATAAGAAAAAAACAAAAAGACATCTTTTGCTGTGCATGAAGGCTCCGTGCTTTCTGCAACATAGGCAATGTCTGTAAACCTGCCCTAGCGCTGGTTGTAAACATGCATGCATAGTACAACTCTTGGAGCTCCAGCTGGGTCTGGACTTTGTAAAAAATAAAAATAAGAAAAAAAACACCTTTTGCTGTGCATGAAGGCTCCGTGCTTTCTGCAACATAGGCAATGTCTGTAAACCTGCCCTAGCGCTGGTTATAAACATGCATGCATAGTACAACTCTTGGAGCTCCAGCTGGGTCTGGACGTAAAAAATAAAAATAAGAAAAAAAAAACAAAAAAAAAACACTTTTGCTGTGCATGAAGGCTCCGTGCTTTCTGCAACATAGGCAATGTCTGTAAACCTGCCCTAGCGCTGGTTATAAACATGCATGCATAGTACAACTCTTGGAGCTCCAGCTGGGTCGGGACGTAAAAAATAAAAATAAGAAAAAAACAAAAAAAAAAACACTTTTGCTGTGCATGAAGGCTCCGTGCTTTCTGCAACATAGGCAATGTCTGTAAACCTGCCCTAGCGCTGGTTATAAACATGCATGCATAGTACAACTCTTGGAGCTCCAGCTGGGTCTGGACGTAAAAAATAAAAATAAGAAAAAAAACAAAAAAAACACCTTTTGCTGTGCATGAAGGCTTCGTGCTTTCTGCAACACAGGCAATGTCTGTAAACCTGCCCTAGCGCTGGTTATAAACATGCATGCACAGTACAACTCTTGGAGCTCCAGCTGGGTCTGGACGTAAAAAATAAAAACAAGAAAAAAAAACACCTTTTGCTGTGCATGAAGGCTCCGTGCTTTCTGCAACAGAGGCAATGTCTGTAAACCTGCCCTAGCGCTGGTTATAAACATGCATGCATAGTACAACTCTTGGAGCTCCAGCTGGGTCTGGACGTAAAAAATAAAAATAAGAAAAAAACAAAAAAAAAACACCTTTTGCTGTGCATGAAGGCTCCGTGCTTTCTGCAACATAAGCAATGTCTGTAAACCTGCCCTAGCGCTGGTTATAAACATGCATGCATAGTACAACTCTTGGAGCTCCAGCTGGGTGTGGACGTAAAAAATAAAAATAAGAAAAAACAAAAAAAACACCTTTTGCTGTGCATGAAGGCTTCGTGCTTTCTGCAACACAGGCAATGTCTGTAAACCTGCCCTAGCGCTGGTTATAAACATGCATGCATAGTACAACTCTTGGAGCTCCAGCTGGGTCTGGACGTAAAAAATAAAAACAAGAAAAAAAACACCTTTTGCTGTGCATGAAGGCTCCATGCTTTCTGCAACAGAGGCAATGTCTGTAAACCTGCCCTAGCGCTGGTTATAAACATGCATGCATAGTACAACTCTTGGAGCTCCAGCTGGGTCTGGACGTAAAAAATAAAAATAAGAAAAAAACAAAAAAAACACCTTTTGCTGTGCATGAAGGCTCCGTGCTTTCTGCAACATAGGCAATGTCTGTAAACCTGCCCTAGCGCTGGTTATAAACATGCATGCATAGTACAACTCTTGGAGCTCCAGCTGGGTCTGGACGTAAAAAATAAAAATAAGAAAAAAAACAAAAAGACATCTTTTGCTGTGCATGAAGGCTCCGTGCTTTCTGCAACATAGGCAATGTCTGTAAACCTGCCCTAGCGCTGGTTATAAACATGCATGCATAGTACAACTCTTGGAGCTCCAGCTGGGTCTGGACGTAAAAAATAAAAATAAGAAAAAAACAAAAAAAAAACACTTTTGCTGTGCATGAAGGCTCCGTGCTTTCTGCAACATAGGCAATGTCTGTAAACCTGCCCTAGCGCTGGTTATAAACATGCATGCATAGTACAACTCTTGGAGCTCCAGCTGGGTCGGGACGTAAAAAATAAAAATAAGAAAAAAACAAAAAAAAAACACTTTTGCTGTGCATGAAGGCTCCGTGCTTTCTGCAACATAGGCAATGTCTGTAAACCTGCCCTAGCGCTGGTCATAAACATGCATGCATAGTACAACTCTTGGAGATCCAGCAGGGTCTAGACGTAAAAACAAAACAAAAAAAACCTCCTGCTGTGCATGAAGGCTCCGTGCTTTCTGCAACACAGGCAATGCCTGTAAACCTGCCCTAGCGCTGGTTATAAACATGCATGCATAGTACAACTCTTGGAGATCGAGCAGGGTCTAGACGTAAAAACAAAACAAAAAAAAACCTCCTGCTGTGCATGAAGGCTCCGTGCTTTCTGCAACACAGGCAATGTCTGTAAACCTGCCCTAGCGCTGGTTATAAACATGCATGCATAGTACAACTCTTGGAGATCCAGCAGGGTCTAGACGTAAAAACAAAACAAAAAAAACCTCCTGCTGTGCATGAAGGCTCCGTGCTTTCTGCAACACAGGCAATGTCTGTAAACCTGCCCTAGTGCTGGTTATAAACATGCATGCATAGGACAACTCTTGGAGATCCAGCATTGTCTGGACGTAAAAAATAAAAATAAGAAAAAAACAAAAAAAAACACCTTTTGCTGTGCATGAAGGCTCCGTGCTTTCTGCAACATAGGCAATGTCTGTAAACCTGCCCTAGCGATGGTTATAAACATGCATACATAGTACAACTCTTGGAGCTCCAGCTGGGTCTGGACGTAAAAAATAAAAATAAGAAAAAAACAAAAAAAAACACCTTTTGCTGTGCATGAAGGCTCCGTGCTTTCTGCAACATAGGCAATGTCTGTAAACCTGCCCTAGCGCTGGTTATAAACATGCATGCATAGTACAACTCTTGGAGCTCCAGCTGGGTCTGGACGTAAAAAATAAAATAAGAAAAAAAAAAACCTTTTGCTGTGCATGAAGGCTCCGTGCTTTCTGCAACATAGGCAATGTCTGTAAACCTGCCCTAGCGCTGTTTATAAACATGCATGCATAGTACAACTCTTGGAGCTCCAGCTGGGTCTGGACGTAAAAAATAAAAATAAGAAAAAAACAAAAAAAAAAACTACCTTTTGCTGTGCATGAAGGCTCCGTGCTTTCTGCAACATAGGCAATGTCTGTAAACCTGCCCTAGCGCTAGTTATAAACATGCATGTATAGTACAACTCTTGGAGCTCCAGCTGGGTCTAGATGTAAAAAAAAAACTCCTGCTGTGCATGAAGGCTCCGTGCTTTCTGCAACACAGGCAATGTCTGTAGACCTGCCCTGGCGCTGGTTATAAACATGCATGCATAGTACAACTCTTGGAGCTCCAGCTGGGTCTGGACGTAAAAAATAAAAATAAAAAAACAAACAAAAAAACACCTTTTGCTGTGCATGAAGGCTCCGTACTTTCTGCATCATAGGCAATGTCTGTAAACCTGCCCTAGCGCTAGTTATAAACATGCATGTATAGTACAACTCTTGGAGCTCCAGCTGGGTCTAGAAGTAAAAAAAAAAAACTCCTGCTGTGCATGAAGGCTCCGTGCTTTCTGCAACATAGGCAATGTCTGTAAACCTGCCCTAGCGCTGGTTATAAACACGCATGCATAGTACAACTCTTGGAGCTCCAGCTGGGTCTGGACATAAAAAATAAAAATAAGAAAAAAACAAAAAAAAACACCTTTTGCTGTGCATGAAGGCTTCGTGCTTTCTTCAACACAGGCAATGTCTGTAAACCTGCCCTAGCGCTGGTTATAAACATGCTTCCATAGTACAACTCTTGGAGATCCAGCAGGGTCTAGACGTAAAAACAAAACAAAAAAAACCTCCTGCTGTGCTTGAAGGCTCAGTGCTTTCTGCAACACAGGCAATGTCTGTAAACCTGCTCTAGCGCTGGTTATAAACACGCATGCATAGTACAACTCTTGGAGATCCAGCAGGGTCTAGACGTAAAAACAAAACAAAAAAAGACCTCCTGCTGTGCATGAAGGCTCCGTGCTTTCTGCAACACAGGCAATGTCTGTAAACCTGCCCTAGCGCTGGTTATAAACATGCATGCATAGTACAACTCTTGGTGCTCCAGCTGGGGTCTATACGTAAAAACAAAACAAAAAAAACCTCCTGCTGTGCATGAAGGCTCCGTGCTTTCTGCAACACAGGCATTTTCTGTAAACCTGCCCTAGCGCTGGTTATAAACATGCATGCATAGTACAACTCTTGGAGCTCCAGCTGGGTCGGGACGTAAAAAATAAAAATAAGAAAAAAACAAAAAAAAAACACTTTTGCTGTGCATGAAGGCTCCGTGCTTTCTGCAACATAGGCAATGTCTGTAAACCTGCCCTAGCGCTGGTTATAAACATGCATGCATAGTACAACTCTTGGAGCTCCAGCTGGGTCTGGACATAAAAATAAAAATAAGAAAAAAACAAAAAAAAAACACCTTTTGCTGTGCATGAAGGCTTCGTGCTTTCTGCAACACAGGCAATGTCTGTAAACCTGCCCTAGCGCTGGTTATAAACATGCATGCATAGTACAACTCTTGGAGCTCCAGCTGGGTCTGGACGTAAAAAATAAAAACAAGAAAAAAAAAACACCTTTTGCTGTGCATGAAGGCTCCGTGCTTTCTGCAACAGAGGCAATGTCTGTAAACCTGCCCTAGCGCTGGTTATAAACATGCATGCATAGTACAACTCTTGGAGCTCCAGCTGGGTCTGGACGTAAAAAATAAAAATAAGAAAAAAAAAAAAAAACACCTTTTGCTGTGCATGAAGGCTCCGTGCTTTCTGCAACATAAGCAATGTCTGTAAACCTGCCCTAGCGCTGGTTATAAACATGCATGCATAGTACAACTCTTGGAGCTCCAGCTGGGTGTGGACGTAAAAAATAAAAATAAGAGAAAAAAAAAACACCTTTTGCTGTGCATGAAGGCTTCGTGCTTTCTGCATAACAGGCAATGTCTGTAAACCTGCCCTAGCGCTGGTTATAAACATGCATGCAGAGTACAATTCTTGGAGCTCCAGCTGGGTCTGGACGTAAAAAATAAAAACAAGAAAAAAAAAACACCTTTTGCTGTGCATGAAGGCTCCATGCTTTCTGCAACAGAGGCAATGTCTGTAAACCTGCCCTAGCGCTGGTTATAAACATGCATGCATAGTACAACTCTTGGAGCTCCAGCTGGGTCTGGACGTAAAAAATAAAAATAAGAAAAAAACAAAAAAAAAAACACCTTTTGCTGTGCATGAAGGCTCCGTGCTTTCTGCAACACAGGCAATGTCTGTAAACCTGCCCTAGCGCTGGTTATAAACATGCATGCATAGTACAACTCTTGGAGCTCCAGCTGGGTCTGGACGTAAAAAATAAAAATAAGAAAAAAACAAAAAGACATCTTTTGCTGTGCATGAAGGCTCTGTGCTTTCTGCAACATAGGCAATGTCTGTAAACCTGCCCTAGCGCTGGTTATAAACATGCATGCATAGTACAACTCTTGGAGCTCCAGCTGGGTCTGGACGTAAAAAATAAAAATAAGAAAAAAAACAAAAAAAAAACACTTTTGCTGTGCATGAAGGCTCCGTGCTTTCTGCAACATAGGCAATGTCTGTAAACCTGCCCTAGCGATGGTTATAAACATGCATGCATAGTACAACTCTTGGAGCTCCAGCTGGGTCGGGACGTAAAAAATAAAAATAAGAAAAAAACAAAAAAAAAACACTTTTGCTGTGCATGAAGGCTCCGTGCTTTCTGCAACATAGGCAATGTCTGTAAACCTGCCCTAGCGCTGGTTATAAACATGCATGCATAGTACAACTCTTGGAGCTCCAGCTGGGTCTGGACGTAAAAAATAAAAATAAGAAAAAAACAAAGAAAACACCTTTTGCTGTGCATGAAGGCTTCGTGCTTTCTGCAACACAGGCAATGTCTGTAAACCTGCCCTAGCGCTGGTTATAAACATGCATGCATAGTACAACTCTTGGAGCTCCAGCTGGGTCTGGACGTAAAAAATAAAAATAAGAAAAAAACAAACAAAAATAAATACACCTTTTGCTGTGCATGAAGGCTTCGTGCTTTCTGCAACACAGGCAATGTCTGTAAACCTGCCCTAGCGCTGGTTATAAACATGCATGCATAGTACAACTCTTGGAGCTCCAGCTGGGTCTGGACGTAAAAAATAAAAATAAGAAAAAAAAACAAAAAAAACACACCTTTTGCTGTGCATGAAGGCTCCGTACTTTCTGCATCATAGGCAATGTCTGTAAACCTGCCCTAGCGCTGGTTATAAACACGCATGCATAGTACAACTCTTGGAGCTCCAGCTGGGTCTAGAAGTAAAAAAAAAAAACTCCTGCTGTGCATGAAGGCTCCGTGCTTTCTGCAACATAGGCAATGTGTGTAAACCTGCCCTAGCGCTGGTTATAAACACGCATGAATAGTACAACTCTTGGAGCTCCAGCTGGGTCTGGACATAAAAAATAAAAATAAGAAAAAAACAAAAAAAAACACCTTTTGCTGTGCATGAAGGCTTCGTGCTTTCTTCAACACAGGCAATGTCTGTAAACCTGCCCTAGCACTGGTTATAAACATGCTTCCATAGTACAACTCTTGGAGATCCAGCAGGGTCTAGACGTAAAAACAAAACAAAAAAAACCTCCTGCTGTGCTTGAAGGCTCCGTGCTTTCTGCAACACAGGCAATGTCTGTAAACCTGCTCTAGCGCTGGTTATAAACACGCATGCATAGTACAACTCTTGGAGATCCAGCAGGGTCTAGACGTAAAAACAAAACAAAAAAAGACCTCCTGCTGTGCATGAAGGCTCCGTGCTTTCTGCAACACAGGCAATGTCTGTAAACCTGCCCTAGCGCTGGTTATAAACATGCATGCATAGTACAACTCTTGGTGCTCCAGCTGGGTCTATACGTAAAAACAAAACAAAAAAAACCTCCTGCTGTGCATGAAGGCTCCGTGCTTTCTGCAACACAGGCAATGTCTGTAAACCTGCCCTAGCGCTGGTTATAAACATGCATGCATAGTACAACTCTTGGAGCTCCAGCTGGGTCGGGACGTAAAAAATAAAAATAAGAAAAAAACAAAAAAAAACACTTTTGCTGTGCATGAAGGCTCCGTGCTTTCTGCAACATAGGCAATGTCTGTAAACCTGCCCTAGCGCTGGTTATAAACATGCATGCATAGTACAACTCTTGGAGCTCCAGCTGGGTCTGGACGTAAAAAATAAAAATAAGAAAAAAACAAAAAAAAAACACCTTTTGCTGTGCATGAAGGCTTCGTGCTCTCTGCAACACAGGCAATGTCTGTAAACCTGCCCTAGCGCTGGTTATTAACATGCATGCATAGTACAACTCTTGGAGCTCCAGCTGGGTCTGGACGTAAAAAATAAAAACAAGAAAAAAAAACACCTTTTGCTGTGCATGAAGGCTCCGTGCTTTCTGCAACAGAGGCAATGTCTGTAAACCTGCCCTAGCGCTGGTTATAAACATGCATGCATAGTACAACTCTTGGAGCTCCAGCTGGGTCTGGACGTAAAAAATAAAAATAAGAAAAAAACAAAAAAAAAACCACCTTTTGCTGTGCATGAAGGCTCCGTGCTTTCTGCAACATAGGCAATGTCTGTAAACCTGCCCTAGCGCTAGTTATAAACATGCATGTATAGTACAACTCTTGGAGCTCCAGCTGGGTCTAGATGTAAAAAAAAACTCCTGCTGTGCATGAAGGCTCCGTGCTTTCTGCAACACAGGCAATGTCTGTAGACCTGCCCTGGCGCTGGTTATAAACATGCATGCATAGTACAACTCTTGGAGCTCCAGCTCGGTCTGGACGTAAAAAATAAAAATAAAAAAACAATCAAAAAAACACCTTTTGCTGTGCATGAAGGCTCCGTACTTTCTGCATCATAGGCAATGTCTGTAAACCTGCCCTAGCGCTAGTTTATAAACATGCATGTATAGTACAACTCTTGGAGCTCCAGCTGGGTCTAGAAGTAAAAAAAAAAAACTCCTGCTGTGCATGAAGGCTCCGTGCTTTCTGCAACATAGGCAATGTCTGTAAACCTGCCCTAGCGCTGGTTATAAACACGCATGCATAGTACAACTCTTGGAGCTCCGGCTGGGTCTGGACATAAAAAATAAAAATAAGAAAAAAACAAAAAAAACACCTTTTGCTGTGCATGAAGGCTTCGTGCTTTCTTCAACACAGGCAATGTCTGTAAACCTGCCCTAGCGCTGGTTATAAACATGCTTCCATAGTACAACTCTTGGAGATCCAGCAGGGTCTAGACGTAAAAACAAAACAAAAAAAAACCTCCTGCTGTGCTTGAAGGCTCCGTGCTTTCTGCAACACAGGTAATGTCTGTAAACCTGCTCTAGCGCTGGTTATAAACACGCATGCATAGTACAACTCTTGGAGATCCAGCAGGGTCTAGACGTAAAAACAAAACAAAAAAAGACCTCCTGCTGTGCATGAAGGCTCCGTGCTTTCTGCAACACAGGCAATGTCTGTAAACCTGCCCTAGCGCTGGTTATAAACATGCATGCATAGTACAACTCTTGGTGCTCCAGCTGGGTCTATACGTAAAAACAAAACAAAAAAAACCTCCTGCTGTGCATGAAGGCTCCGTGCTTTCTGCAACACAGGCATTTTCTGTAAACCTGCCCTAGCGCTGGTTATAAACATGCATGCATAGTACAACTCTTGGAGCTCCAGCTGGGTCGGAACGTAAAAAATAAAAATAAGAAAAAAACAAAAAAAAACACTTTTGCTGTGCATGAAGGCTCCGTGCTTTCTGCAACATAGGCAATGTCTGTAAACCTCCTAGCGCTGGTTATAAACATGCATGCATAGTACAACTCTTGGAGCTCCAGCTGGGTCTGGACGTAAAAAATAAAAATAAGAAAAAAACAAAAAAAAAAACACCTTTTGCTGTGCATGAAGGCTTCGTGCTTTCTGCAACACAGGCAATGTCTGTAAACCTGCCCTAGCGCTGGTTATAAACATGCATGCATAGTACAACTCTTGGAGCTCCAGCTGGGTCTGGACGTAAAAAATAAAAACAAGAAAAAAAAAACCTTTTGCTGTGCATGAAGGCTCCGTGCTTTCTGCAACAGAGGCAATGTCTGTAAACCTGCCCTAGCGCTGGTTATAAACATGCATGCATAGTACAACTCTTGGAGCTCCAGCTGGGTCTGGACGTAAAAAATAAAAATAAGAAAAAAACAAAAAAAAAAACACCTTTTGCTGTGCATGAAGGCTCCGTGCTTTCTGCAACATAAGCAATGTCTGTAAACCTGCCCTAGCGCTGGTTATAAACATGCATGCATAGTACAACTCTTGGAGCTCCAGCTGGGTGTGGACGTAAAAAATAAAAATAAGAAAAAACAAAAAAAACACCTTTTGCTGTGCATGAAGGCTTCGTGCTTTCTGCAACACAGGCAATGTCTGTAAACCTGCCCTAGCGCTGGTTATAAACATGCATGCATAGTACAACTCTTGGAGCTCCAGCTGGGTCTGGACGTAAAAAATAAAAACAAGAAAAAAAAACACCTTTTGCTGTGCATGAAGGCTCCATGCTTTCTGCAGCAGAGGCAATGTCTGTAAACCTGCCCTAGCGCTGGTTATAAACATGCATGCATAGTACAACTCTTGGAGCTCCAGCTGGGTCTGGACGTAAAAAATAAAAATAAGAAAAAAAACAAAAAAAACACCTTTTGCTGTGCATGAAGGCTCCGTGCTTTCTGCAACATAGGCAATATCTGTAAACCTGCCCTAGCGCTGGTTATAAACATGCATGCATAGTACAACTCTTGGAGCTCCAGCTGGGTCTGGACGTAAAAAATAAAAATAAGAAAAAAACAAAAAGACATCTTTTGCTGTGCATGAAGGCTCCGTGCTTTCTGCAACATAGGCAATGTCTGTAAACCTGCCCTAGCGCTGGTTATAAACATGCATGCATAGTACAACTCTTGGAGCTCCAGCTGGGTCTGGACGTAAAAAATAAAAATAAGAAAAAAACAAAAAAAACACTTTTGCTGTGCATGAAGGCTCCGTGCTTTCTGCAACATAGGCAATGTCTGTAAACCTGCCCTAGCGCTGGTTATAAACATGCATGCATAGTACAACTCTTGGAGCTCCAGCTGGGTCGGGACGTAAAAAATAAAAATAAGAAAAAAACAAAAAAAAAACACTTTTGCTGTGCATGAAGGCTCCGTGCTTTCTGCAACATAGGCAATGTCTGTAAACCTGCCCTAGCGCTGGTTATAAACATGCATGCATAGTACAACTCTTGGAGCTCCAGCTGGGTCTGGACGTAAAAAATAAATATAAGAAAAAAACAAAGAAAACACCTTTTGCTGTGCATGAAGGCTTCGTGCTTTCTGCAACACAGGCAATGTCTGTAAACCTGCCCTAGCGCTGGTTATAAACATGCATGCATAGTACAACTCTTGGAGCTCCAGCTGGGTCTGGACGTAAAAAATAAAAATAAGAAAAAAAAAACAAAAATAAATACACCTTTTGCTGTGCATGAAGGCTTCGTGCTTTCTGCAACACAGGCAATGTCTGTAAACCTGCCCTAGCGCTGGTTATAAACATGCATGCATAGTACAACTCTTGGAGCTCCAGCTGGGTCTGGACGTAAAAAATAAAAATAAGAAAAAAAACAAAAAAAAACACACCTTTTGCTGTGCATGAAGGCTCCGTACTTTCTGCATCATAATCAATGTCTGTAAACCTGCCCTAGCGCTGGTTATAAACACGCATGCATAGTACAACTCTTGGAGCTCCAGCTGGGTCTAGAAGTAAAAAAAAAAACTCCTGCTGTGCATGAAGGCTCCGTGCTTTCTGCAACATAGGCAATGTCTGTAAACCTGCCCTAGCGCTGGTTATAAACACGCATGCATAGTACAACTCTTGGAGCTCCAGCTGGGTCTGGACATAAAAAATAAAAATAAGAAAAAAACAAAAAAAAAACACCTTTTGCTGTGCATGAAGGCTTCGTGCTTTCTTCAACACAGGCAATGTCTGTAAACCTGCCCTAGCACTGGTTATAAACATGCTTCCATAGTACAACTCTTGGAGATCCAGCAGGGTCTAGACGTAAAAACAAAACAAAAAAAACCTCCTGCTGTGCTTGAAGGCTCCGTGCTTTCTGCAACACAGGCAATGTCTGTAAACCTGCTCTAGCGCTGGTTATAAACACGCATGCATAGTACAACTCTTGGAGATCCAGCAGGGTCTAGACGTAAAAACAAAACAAAAAAAGACCTCCTGCTGTGCATGAAGGCTCCGTGCTTTCTGCAACACAGGCAATGTCTGTAAACCTGCCCTAGCGCTGGTTATAAACATGCATGCATAGTACAACTCTTGGTGCTCCAGCTGGGTCTATACGTAAAAACAAAACAAAAAAAACCTCCTGCTGTGCATGAAGGCTCCGTGCTTTCTGCAACACAGGCAATGTCTGTAAACCTGCCCTAGCGCTTGTTATAAACATGCATGCATAGTACAACTCTTGGAGCTCCAGCTGGGTCGGGACGTAAAAAATAAAAATAAGAAAAAAACAAAAAAAAACACTTTTGCTGTGCATGAAGGCTCCGTGCTTTCTGCAACATAGGCAATGTCTGTAAACCTGCCCTAGCGCTGGTTATAAACATGCATGCATAGTACAACTCTTGGAGCTCCAGCTGGGTCTCGACGTAAAAAATAAAAATAAGAAAAAAACAAAAAAAAACACCTTTTGCTGTGCATGAAGGCTTCGTGCTTTCTGCAACACAGGCAATGTCTGTAAACCTGCCCTAGCGCTGGTTATTAACATGCATGCATAGTACAACTCTTGGAGCTCCAGCTGGGTCTGGACGTAAAAAATAAAAACAAGAAAAAAAACACCTTTTGCTGTGCATGAAGGCTCCGTGCTTTCTGCAACAGAGGCAATGTCTGTAAACCTGCCCTAGCGCTGGTTATAAACATGCATGCATAGTACAACTCTTGGAGCTCCAGCTGGGTCTGGACGTAAAAAATAAAAATAAGAAAAAAACAAAAAAAAAAACACCTTTTGCTGTGCATGAAGGCTCCGTGCTTTCTGCAACATAAGCAATGTCTGTAAACCTGCCCTAGCGCTGGTTATAAACATGCATGCATAGTACAACTCTTGGAGCTCCAGCTGGGTGTGGACGTAAAAAATAAAAATAAGAAAAAACAAAAAAAAACACCTTTTGCTGTGCATGAAGGCTTCGTGCTTTCTGCAACACAGGCAATGTCTGTAAACCTGCCCTAGCGCTGGTTATAAACATGCATGCATAGTACAACTCTTGGAGCTCCAGCTGGGTCTGGACGTAAAAAATAAAAACAAGAAAAAAAAACACCTTTTGCTGTGCATGAAGGCTCCATGCTTTCTGCAACAGAGGCAATGTCTGTAAACCTGCCCTAGCGCTGGTTATAAACATGCATGCATAGTACAACTCTTGGAGCTCCAGTTGGGTCTGGACGTAAAAAATAAAAATAAGAAAAAAACAAAAAAAAACACCTTTTGCTGTGCATGAAGGCTCCGTGCTTTCTGCAACATAGGCAATGTCTGTAAACCTGCCCTAGCGCTGGTTATAAACATGCATGCATAGTACAACTCTTGGAGCTCCAGCTGGGTCTGGACGTAAAAAATAAAAATAAGAAAAAAACAAAAAGACATCTTTTGCTGTGCATGAAGGCTCCGTGCTTTCTGCAACATAGGCAATGTCTGTAAACCTGCCCTAGCGCTGGTTATAAACATGCATGCATAGTACAACTGTTGGAGCTCCAGCTGGGTCTGGACGTAAAAAATAAAAATAAGAAAAAAAAACAAAAAAAAACACTTTTGCTGTGCATGAAGGCTCTGTGCTTTCTGCAACATAGGCAATGTCTGTAAACCTGCCCTAGCGCTGGTTATAAACATGCATGCATAGTACAACTCTTGGAGCTCCAGCTGGGTCGGGACGTAAAAAATAAAAATAAGAAAAAAACAAAAAAAAACACTTTTGCTGTGCATGAAGGCTCCGTGCTTTCTGCAACATAGGCAATGTCTGTAAACCTGCCCTAGCGCTGGTTATAAACATGCATGCATAGTACAACTCTTGGAGCTCCAGCTGGGTCTGGACGTAAAAAATAAAAATAAGCAAAAAACAAAGAAAACACCTTTTGCTGTGCATGAAGGCTTCGTGCTTTCTGCAACACAGGCAATGTCTGTAAACCTGCCCTAGCGCTGGTTATAAACATGCATGCATAGTACAACTCTTGGAGCTCCAGCTGGGTCTGGACGTAAAAAATAAAAATAAGAAAAAAAAAAAACAAAAATAAATACACCTTTTGCTGTGCATGAAGGCTTCGTGCTTTCTGCAACACAGGCAATGTCTGTAAACCTGCCCTAGCGCTGGTTATAAACATGCATGCATAGTACAACTCTTGGAGCTCCAGCTGGGTCTGGACGTAAAAAATAAAAATAAGAAAAAAAAAACAAAAAAAACACACCTTTTGCTGTGCATGAAGGCTCCGTGCTTTCTGCAACATAGGCAATGTCTGTAAACCTGCCCTAGCGCTGGTTATAAACATGCATGCATAGTACAACTCTTGGAGCTCCAGCTGGGTCTGGACGTAAAAAATAAAAATAAGAAAAAAACAAAAAAAAACACCTTTTGCTGTGCATGAAGGCTCCGTGCTTTCTGCAACATAGGCAATGTCTGTAAACCTGCCCTAGCGCTGGTTATAAGCATGCATGCATAGTACAACTCTTGGAGCTCCAGCTGGGTCTGGACGTAAAAAATAAAAATAAGAAAAAAACAACAAAAAAAAAACACCTTTTGCTGTGCATGAAGGCTTCGTGCTTTCTGCAACACAGGCAATGTCTCTAATCCTGCCCTAGCGCTGGTTATAAACATGCTTCCATAGTACAACTCTTGGAGCTCCAGCTGGGTCTAGAAGTAAAAAAAAAATCTCCTGCTGTGCATGAAGGCTTCGTGCATTCTGCAACACAGGCAATATCTGTAAACCTGCTCTAGCGCTGGTTATAAACACACATGCATAGTACAACTCTTGGAGCTCCAGCTGGGTCTAGAAGTAAAAAAATAAAAAAAAACCTCCTGCTGTGCATGAAGGCTCCGTGCTTTCTCCAACATAGGCAATGTCTGTAAACCTGCCCTAGCGCTGGTTATAAACATGCATGCATAGTACAACTCTTGGAGCTTCAGCTGGGTCTGGACGTAAAAAATAAAAATAAGAAAAAAACAAAAAAAAAAACACCTTTTGCTGTGCATGAAGGCTTCGTGCTTTCTGCAACATAGGCAATGTCTGTAAACCTGCCCTAGCGCTGGTTATAAGCATGCATAGGACAACTCTTGGAGCTCCAGCTGGGTCTGGACGTAAAAAATAAAAATAAGAAAAAAAAACACCTTTTGCTGTGCATGAAGGCTTCGTGCTTTCTGCAACACAGGCAATGTCTCTAAAGCTGCCCTAGCGCTGGTTATAAACATGCTTCCATAGTACAACTCTTGGAGCTCCAGCTGGGTCTAGAAGTAAAAAAAAAATCTCCTGCTGTGCATGAAGGCTTCGTGCATTCTGCAACACAGGCAATATCTGTAAACCTGCTCCAGCGCTGGTTATAAACATACATGCATAGTACAACTCTTGAAGCTCCAGCTGGGTCTAGAAGTAAAAAAAAATAAAAAAAAACCTCCTGCTGTGCATGAAGGCTCCGTGCTTTCTCCAACATAGGCAATGTCTGTAAACCTGCCCTAGCGCTGTTTATAAACGTGCATGCATAGTACAACTCTTGGAGCTCCAGCTGGGTCTGGACGTAAAAAATAAAAATAAGAAAAAATACAAAAAAAAAACATCTTTTGCTGTGCATGAAGGCTCCGTGCTTTCTGCAACATAGGCAATGTCTGTAAACCTGCCCTAGCGCTGGTTATAAACATGCATGCATAGGGCAACTCTTGGAGACCCAGCAGGGTCTAGAATTAAAAACAAAACAAAAAAAACCCTCCTGCTGTGCATGAAGGCTTCGTGCTTTCTGCAACACAGGCAATGTCTGTAAACCTGCCCTAGCGCTGGTTCTAAACATGCATGCATAGTACAACTCTTGGAGATCCAGCAGGGTCTACACGTAAAAACAAAACAAAAAAAACCTCCTGCTGTGCATGAAGGCTCCGTGCTTTCTGCAACACAGGTAATGTCTGTAAACCTGCCCTAGCGCTGGTTATAAACATGCATGCATAGTACAACTCATGGAGATCCAGCAGGGTCTAGAAGTAAAAAAACAAAAAAACCTCCTGCTGTGCATGAAGGCTCCGTGCTTTCTGCAACACAGGCAATGTCTGTAAACCTGCCCTAGCGCTGGTTATAAACATGCATGCATAGGACAACTCTTGGAGATCCAGCATTGTCTGGACGTAAAAAATAAAAATAAGAAAAAAACAAAAAAAAACACCTTTTGCTGTGCATGAAGGCTCCGTGCTTTCTGCAACATAGGCAATGTCTGTAAACCTGCCCTAGCGCTGGTTATAAACATGCATACATAGTACAACTCTTGGAGCTCCAGCTGGGTCTGGACGTAAAAAATAAAAATAAGAAAAAAACAAAAAAAAAACACCTTTTGCTGTGCATGAAGGCTCCGTGCTTTCTGCAACATAGGCAATGTCTGTAAACCTGCCCTAGCACTGGTTATAAACATGCATGCATAGTACAACTCTTGGAGCTCCAGCTGGGTCTGGACGTAAAAAATAAAATAAGAAAAAAAAACCTTTTGCTGTGCATGAAGGCTCCGTGCTTTCTGCAACATAGGCAATGTCTGTAAACCTGCCCTAGCGCTGTTTATAAACATGCATGCATAGTACAACTCTTGGAGCTCCAGCTGGGTCTGGACGTAAAAAATAAAAATAAGAAAAAAACAAAAAAAAACCACCTTTTGCTGTGCATGAAGGCTCCGTGCTTTCTGCAACATAGGCAATGTCTGTAAACCTGCCCTAGCGCTAGTTATAAACATGCATGTATAGTACAACTCTTGGAGCTCCAGCTGGGTCTAGATGTAAAAAAAAACTCCTGCTGTGCATGAAGGCTCCGTGCTTTCTGCAACACAGGCAATGTCTGTAGACCTGCCCTGGCGCTGGTTATAAACATGCATGCATAGTACAACTCTTGGAGCTCCAGCTGGGTCTGGACGTAAAAAATAAAAATAAAAAAAAACAAAAAAACACCTTTTGCTGTGCATGAAGGCTCCGTACTTTCTGCATCATAGGCAATGTCTGTAAACCTGCCCTAGCGCTAGTTATAAACATGCATGTATAGTACAACTCTTGGAGCTCCAGCTGGGTCTAGAAGTAAAAAAAAAAACTGCTGTGCATGAAGGCTCCGTGCTTTCTGCAACATAGGCAATGTCTGTAAACCTGCCCTAGCGCTGGTTATAAACACGCATGCATAGTACAACTCTTGGAGCTCCAGCTGGGTCTGGACATAAAAAATAAAAATAAGAAAAAAAAACACCTTTTGCTGTGCATGAAGGCTTCGTGCTTTCTTCAACACAGGCAATGTCTGTAAACCTGCCCTAGCGCTGGTTATAAACATGCTTCCATAGTACAACTCTTGGAGATCCAGCAGGGTCTAGACGTAAAAACAAAACAAAAAAAACCTCCTGCTGTGCTTGAAGGCTCCGTGCTTTCTGCAACACAGGCAATGTCTGTAAACCTGCTCTAGCGCTGGTTATAAACACGCATGCATAGTACAACTCTTGGAGATCCAGCAGGGTCTAGACGTAAAAACAAAACAAAAAAAGACCTCCTGCTGTGCATGAAGGCTCCGTGCTTTCTGCAACACAGGCAATGTCTGTAAACCTGCCCTAGCGCTGGTTATAAACATGCATGCATAGTACAACTCTTGGTGCTCCAGCTGGGTCTATACGTAAAAACAAAACAAAAAAAAGCTCCTGCTGTGCATGAAGGCTCCGTGCTTTCTGCAACACAGCCAATGTCTGTAAACCTGCCCTAGCGCTGGTTACAAACATGCATGCATAGTACAACTCTTGGAGATCCAGCAGGGTCTAGACGTAAAAACAAAACAAAAAAAACCTCCTGCTGTGCATGAAGGCTCCGTGCTTTCTGCAACACAGGCAATGTCTGTAAACCTGCCCTAGCGCTGGTTATAAACATGCATGCATAGTACAACTCTTGGAGCTCCAGCTGGGTCTAGACGTAAAAACAAAACAAAAAAAAACCTCCTGCTGTGCATGAAGGCTCCGTGCTTTCTGCAACACAGGCAATGTCTGTAAACCTGCCCTAGCGCTGGTTATAAACATGCATGCATAGTTCAACTCTTGGAGATCCAGCAGGGTCTAGACGTAAAAACAAAACAAAAAACCTCCTGCTGTGCATGAAGGCTCCGTGCTTTCTGCAACACAGGCAGTGTCTGTAAACCTGCCCTAGCGCTGGTTATAAACATGCATGCATAGTACAACTCTTGGAGATCCAGCAGGGTCTAGAAGTAAAAACAAAACAAAAAAAATCTCCTGCTGTGCATGAAGGCTCCGTGCTTTCTGCAACACAGGCAATGTCTGTAAACCTGCCCTAGCGCTGGTTATAAACATGCATGCATAGTACAACTCTTGGAGATCCAGCAGGGTCTAGACGTAAAAACAAAACAAAAAAAAACCTCCTGCTCTGCATGAAGGCTACGTGCTTTCTGCAACACAGGCAATGTCTGTAAACCTGCCCTAGCGCTGGTAATAAACATGCATGCATAGTACAACTCTTGGAGCTCCAGCTGGGTCTAGACGTAAAAACAAAACAAAAAAAACTCCTGCTGTGCGTCAAGGCTCCGTGCTTTCTGCAACACAGGCAATGTCTGTAGACCTGCCTGAGCGCTGGTTATAAACATGCATGCATAGTACAACTCTTGGAGCTCCAGCTGGGTCTCGACGTAAAAACAAAACAAAAAAAACCTCCTGCTGTGCATGAAGGCTCCGTGCTTTCTGCAACACAGGCAATGTCTGTAAACCTGCCCTAGCGCTGGTTATAAACATGCATGCATAGTAACACTCTTGGAGATCCAGCAGGGTCTAGACGTAAAAACAAAACAAAAAAAACCTCCTGCTGTGCATGAAGGCTCCATGCTTTCTGCAACACAGGCAATGTCTGTAAACCTACCCTAGCGCTGGTTATAAACATGCATGCATTGCACAACTCTTAGAGATCCAGCAGGGTCTAGAAGTAAAAACAAAACAAAAAAAAACCTCCTGCTGTGCATGAAGGCTCCGTGCTTTCTGCAACACAGGCAATGTCTGTAAACCTGCCCTAGCGCTGGTTATAAACATGCATGCATAGTACAACACTTGGAGATCCAGCAGGGTCTAGAAGTAAAAAAACAAAAAAAAAACCTCCTGCTGTGCATGAATTCTCCGTGCTTTCTGCAACACAGGCAATGTCTGTAAACCTGCCCTGGCGCTGGTTATAAACATGCATGCATAGTACAACTCTTGGAGATCCAGCAGGGTCTAGACGTAAAAACAAAAAAAAAAACCTCCTGCTGTGCATGAAGGCTCCGTGCTTTCTGCAACACAGGCAACGTCTGTAAACCTGCCCTAGCGCTGGTTATAAACATGCATACATAGTACAACACTTGGAGATCCAGCAGGGTCTAGAAGTAAAAACAAAACAAAAAAACCTCCTGCTGTGCATGAAGGCTCCGTGCTTTCTGCAACACAGGCAATGTCTGTAAACCTGCCCTAGCGCTGGTTATAAACATGCATGCATAGTACAACTCTTGGAGATCCAGCAGGGTCTAGAAGTAAAAACAAAACAAAAAAAACCTCCTGCTTTGCATGAAGGCTCCGTGCTTTCTGCAACACAGGCAATGTCTGTAAACCTGCCCTAGCGCTGGTTATAAACATGCATGCATAGTACAACTCTTGGAGATCCAGCAGGGTCTAGAAGTAAAAACAAAACAAAAAAAACCTCCTGCTTTGCATGAAGGCTCCGTGCTTTCTGCAACACAGGCAATGTCTGTAAACCTGCCCTAGCGCTGGTTATAAACATGCATGCATAGTACAACTCTTGAAGATCCAGCAGGGTCTAGACGTAAAAACAAAACAAAAAAAACCTCCTGCTGTGCATGAAGGCTCCGTGCTTTCTCCAACATAGGCAATGTCTGTAAACCTGCCCTAGCGCTGGTTATAAACATGCATGCATAGTACAACTCTTGGAGCTCCAGCTGGGTCTGGACGTAAAAAATAAAAATAAGAAAAAAACAAAAAAAAAACACCTTTTGCTGTGCATGAAGGCTTCGTGCTTTCTGCAACATAGGCAATGTCTGTAAACCTGCCCTAGCGCTGGTTATAAGCATGCATAGGACAACTCTTGGAGCTCCAGCTGGGTCTGGACGTAAAAAATAAAAATAAGAAAAAAAAAACACCTTTTGCTGTGCATGAAGGCTTCGTGCTTTCTGCAACACAGGCAATGTCTCTAAACCTGCCCTAGCGCTGGTTATAAACATGCTCCATAGTACAACTCTTGGAGCTCCAGCTGGGTCTAGAAGTAAAAAAAAAATCTCCTGCTGTGCATGAAGGCTTCGTGCATTCTGCAACACAGGCAATATCTGTAAACCTGCTCTAGCGCTGGTTATAAACATACATGCATAGTACAACTCTTGAAGCTCCAGCTGGGTCTAGAAGTAAAAAAAATAAAAAAAAACCTCCTGCTGTGCATGAAGGCTCCGTGCTTTCTCCAACATAGGCAATGTCTGTAAACCTGCCCTAGCGCTGTTTATAAATGTGCATGCATAGTACAACTCTTGGAGCTCCAGCTGGGTCTGGACGTAAAAAATAAAAATAATAAAAAAAAAACACCTTTTGCTGTGCATGAAGGCTCCGTGCTTTCTGCAACATAGGCAATGTCTGTAAACCTGCCCTAGCGCTAGTTATAAACATGCATGTATAGTACAACTCTCGGAGATCCAGCAGGGTCTAGAATTAAAAACAAAACAAAAAAAACCCTCCTGCTGTGCATGAAGGCTCCGTGCTTTCTGCAACACAGGCAATGTCTGTAAACCTGCCCTAGCGCTGGTTATAAACATGCATGCATAGTAGAACTCTTGGAGATCCAGCAGGGTCTAGACGTAAAAAACAAAACAAAAAAACCTCCTTGTGTGCATGAAGGCTCCATGCTTTCTGCAACACAGGCAATGTCTGGAAACCTGCCCTAGCGCTGGTTATAAACATGCATGCATAGTACAACTCTTGGAGATCCAGCAGGGTCTAGAAGTAAAAACAATACAGAAAAAACATCCCGCTGTGCATGAAGGCTCTGTGCTTTCTGCAACACAGGCAATGTCTGTAAACCTGCCCTAGCGCTGGTTATAAACATGCATGCATAGGGCAACTCTTGGAGACCCAGCAGGGTCTAGAATTAAAAACAAAACAAAAAAAACCCTCCTGCTGTGCATGAAGGCTTCGTGCTTTCTGCAACACAGGCAATGTCTGTAAACCTGCCCTAGCGCTGGTTCTAAACATGCATGCATAGTACAACTCTTGGAGATCCAGCAGGGTCTACACGTAAAAACAAAACAAAAAAAACCTCCTGCTGTGCATGAAGGCTCCGTGCTCTCTGCAACACAGGCAATGTCTGTAAACCTGCCCTAGCGCTGGTTATAAACATGCATGCATAGTACAACTCATGGAGATCCAGCAGGGTCTAGAAGTAAAAAAACAAAAAAAAACCTCCTGCTGTGCATGAAGGCTCCGTGCTTTCTGCAACACAGGCAATGTCTGTAAACCTGCCCTAGCGCTGGTTATAAACATGCATGCATAGTACAACTCTTGGAGATCCAGCAGGGTCTAGACGTAAAAACAAAACAAAAAAAAAAACCTCCTGCTGTGCATGAAGGCTCTGTGCTTTCTGCAACACAGGCAATGTCTGTAAACCTGCCCTTGCGCTGGTCATAAACATGCATGCATAGTACAACTCTTGGAGATCTAGCAGGGTCTAGACGTAAAAACAAAACAAAAAAAAACCTCCTGCTGTGCATGAAGGCTCCGTGCTTTCTGCAACACAGGCAATGCCTGTAAACCTGCCCTAGCGCTGGTTATAAACATGCATGCATAGTACAACTCTTGGAGATTGAGCAGGGTCTAGACGTAAAAACAAAACAAAAAAAACCTCCTGCTGTGCATGAAGGCTCCGTGCTTTCTGCAACACAGGCAATGTCTGTAAACCTGCCCTAGCGCTGGTTATAAACATGCATGCATAGTACAACTCTTGGAGATCCAGCAGGGTCTAGACGTAAAAACAAAACAAAAAAAAACCTCCTGCTGTGCATGAAGGCTCCGTGCTTTCTGCAACACAGGCAATGTCTGTAAACCTGCCCTAGCGCTGGTTATAAACATGCATGCATAGGACAACTCTTGGAGATCCAGCATTGTCTGGACGTAAAAAATAAAAATAAGAAAAAAACAAAAAAAAAAACACCTTTTGCTGTGCATGAAGGCTCCGTGCTTTCTGCAACATAGGCAATGTCTGTAAACCTGCCCTAGCGCTGGTTATAAACATGCATACATAGTACAACTCTTGGAGCTCCAGCTGGGTCAGGACGTAAAAAATAAAAATAAGAAAAAAACAAAAAAAAACACCTTTTGCTGTGCATGAAGGCTCCGTGCTTTCTGCAACATAGGCAATGTCTGTAAAAATGCCCTAGCGCTGGTTATAAACATGCATGCATAGTACAACTCTTGGAGCTCCAGCTGGGTCTGGACGTAAAAAATAAAATAAGAAAAAAAAAAACCTTTTGCTGTGCATGAAGGCTCCGTGCTTTCTGCAACATAGGCAATGTCTGTAAACCTGCCCTAGCGCTGTTTATAAACATGCATGCATAGTACAACTCTTGGAGCTCCAGCTGGGTCTGGACGTAAAAAATAAAAATAAGAAAAAAACAAAAAAAAAACCACCTTTTGCTGTGCATGAAGGCTCCGTGCTTTCTGCAACATAGGCAATGTCTGTAAACCTGCCCTAGCGCTAGTTATAAACATGCATGTATAGTACAACTCTTGGAGCTCCAGCTGGGTCTAGATGTAAAAAAAAAACTCCTGCTGTGCATGAAGGCTCCGTGCTTTCTCCAACATAGGCAATGTCTGTAAACCTGCCCTAGCGCTGTTTATAAATGTGCATGCATAGTACAACTCTTGGAGCTCCAGCTGGGTCCGGACGTAAAAAATAAAAATAAGAAAAAAAACAAAAAAAAAACACCTTTTGCTGTGCATGAAGGCTCCGTGCTTTCTGCAACATAGGCAATGTCTGTAAACCTGCCCTAGCGCTAGTTATAAACATGCATGTATAGTACAACTCTCGGAGATCCAGCAGGGTCTAGAATTAAAAACAAAACAAAAAAAACCCTCCTGCTGTGCATGAAGGCTCCGTGCTTTCTGCAACACAGGCAATGTCTGTAAACCTGCCCTAGCGCTGGTTATAAACATGCATGCATAGTAGAACTCTTGGAGATCCAGCAGGGTCTAGACGTAAAAAACAAAACAAAAAAAACCTCCTTGTGTGCATGAAGGCTCCATGCTTTCTGCAACACAGGCAATGTCTGGAAACCTGCCCTAGCGCTGGTTATAAACATGCATGCATAGTACAACTCTTGGAGATCCAGCAGGGTCTAGAAGTAAAAACAATACAAAAAAAACCTCCCGCTGTGCATGAAGGCTCTGTGCTTTCTGCAACACAGGCAATGTCTGTAAACCTGCCCTAGCGCTGGTTATAAACATGCATGCATAGGGCAACTCTTGGAGACCCAGCAGGGTCTAGAATTAAAAACAAAACAAAAAAAACCCTCCTGCTGTGCATGAAGGCTCCGTGCTTTCTGCAACACAGGCAATGTCTGTAAACCTGCCCTAGCGCTGGTTCTAAACATGCATGCATAGTACAACTCTTGGAGATCCAGCAGGGTCTACACGTAAAAACAAAACAAAAAAAACCTCCTGCTGTGCATGAAGGCTCCGTGCTTTCTGCAACACAGGCAATGTCTGTAAACCTGCCCTAGCGCTGGTTATAAACATGCATGCATAGTACAACTCATGGAGATCCAGCAGGGTCTAGAAGTAAAAAAACAAAAAAAACCTCCTGCTGTGCATGAAGGCTCCGTGCTTTCTGCAACACAGGCAATGTCTGTAAACCTGTCCTAGCGCTGGTTATAAACATGCATGCATAGTACAACTCTTGGAGATCCAGCAGGGTCTAGACGTAAAAACAAAACAAAAAAAAAAAACCTCCTGCTGTGCATGAAGGCTCCGTGCTTTCTGCAACACAGGCAATGTCTGTAAACCTGCCCTAGCGCTGGTGATAAACATGCATGCATAGTAACACTCTTGGAGATCCAGCAGGGTCTAGACGTAAAAACAAAACAAAAAAAACCTCCTGCTGTGCATGAAGGCTCCATGCTTTCTGCAACACAGACAATGTCTGTAAACCTACCCTAGCGCTGGTTATAAACATGCATGCATTGCACAACTCTTAGAGATCCAGCAGGGTCTAGAAGTAAAAACAAAACAAAAAAAAACCTCCTGCTGTGCATGAAGGCTCCGTGCTTTCTGCAACACAGGCAATGTCTGTAAACCTGCCCTAGCGCTGGTTATAAACATGCATGCATAGTACAACACTTGGAGATCCAGCAGGGTCTAGAAGTAAAAAAACAAAAAAAAACCTCCTGCTGTGCATGAATTCTCTGTGCTTTCTGCAACACAGGCAATGTCTGTAAACCTGCCCTGGCGCTGGTTATAAACATGCATGCATAGTACAACTCTTGGAGATCCAGCAGGGTCTAGACGTAAAAACAAAACAAAAAAAAACCTCCTGCTGTGCATGAAGGCTCCGTGCTTTCTGCAACACAGGCATGTCTGTAAACCTGCCCTAGCGCTGGTTATAAACATGCATGCATAGTACAACTCTTGGAGATCCAGCAGGGTCTAGAAGTAAAAACAAAACAAAAAAAACCTCCTGCTTTGCATGAAGGCTCCGTGCTTTCTGCAACACAGGCATGTCTGTAAACCTGCCCTAGCGCTGGTTATAAACATGCATGCATAGTACAACTCTTGGAGATCCAGCAGGGTCTAGAAGTAAAAACAAAACAAAAAAAAACCTCCTGCTTTGCATGAAGGCTCCGTGCTTTCTGCAACACAGGCAATGTCTGTAAACCTGCCCTAGCGCTGGTTATAAACATGCATGCATAGTACAACTCTTGAAGATCCAGCAGGGTCTAGACGTAAAAACAAAACAAAAAAAACCTCCTGCTGTGCATGAAGGCTCCGTGTTTTCTGCAACACAGGCAATGTCTGTAAACCTGCCCTAGCGCTGGTTATAAACATGCATGCATAGTACAACTCTTGGAGCTCCAGCTGGGTCTAGACGTAAAAACAAAACAAAAAAAAAAACTCCTGCTGTGCGTGAAGGCTCCGTGCTTTCTGCAACACAGGCAATGTCTGTAAACCTGCCCTAGCGCTGGTTATAAACATGCATGCATAGTACAACTCTTGGAGATCCAGCAGGGTCTAGAAGTAAAAAAACAAAAAAAAAACCTCCTGCTGTGCATGAAGGCTCCGTGCTTTCTGCAACACAGGCAATGTCTGTAAACCTGCCCTAGCGCTGGTTATAAACATGCATGCATAGTACAACTCTTGGAGATCCAGCAGGGTCTAGAATTAAAAACAAAACAAAAAAAAAACCTCCTGCTGTGCATGAAGGCTCTGTGCTTTCTGCAACACAGGCAATGCCTGTAAACCTGCCCTAGCGCTGGTTATAAACATGCATGCATAGTACAACACTTGGAGATCCAGCAGGGTCTAGAAGTAAAAAAACAAAAAAAACCTCCTGCTGTGCATGAAGGCTCCGTGCTTTCTGCAACACAGGCAATGTCTGTAAACCTGCCCTAGCGCTGGTTATAAACATGCATGCATAGTACAACTCTTGGAGATCCAGCAGGGTCTAGACGTAAAAACAAAACAAAAAAACCTCCTGCTGTGCATGAAGGCTCCGTGCTTTCTGCAACACAGGCAATGTCTGTAAACCTGCCCTAGCGCTGGTTATAAACATGCATGCATAGTACAACTCTTGGAGACCCAGCTGGGTCTAGAGATAAAAACAAAACAAAAAAAAACCTCTTGCTGTGCATGAAGGCTCCGTGCTTTCTGCAACACAGGCAATGTCTGTAAACCTGCCCTAGCGCTGGTTATAAACATGCATGCATAGTACAACTCTTGGAGATCCAGCAGGGTCTAGAAGTAAAAACAAAACAAAAAAAACCTCCTGCTGTACATGAAGGCTCCGTGCTTTCTGCAACACAGGCAATGTCTGTAAACCTGCCCTAGCGCTGGTTATAAACATGCATGCATAGTACAACTCTTGGAGATCCAGCAGGGTCTAGAAGTAAAAACAAAACAAAAAAAACATCCTGCTGTGCATGAAGGCTCCGTGCTTTCTGCAATACAGGCAATGTCTGTAAACCTGCCCTAGCGCTGGTTATAAACATGCATGCGATCCAGCAGGGTCTAGACGTAAAAAGAAAACAAAAAAAAACCTCCTGTTGTGCATGAAGGCTCCGTGCTTTCTGCAACACAGGCAATGTCTGTAAACCTGCCCTAGCGCTGGTTATAAACATGCATGCATAGTACAACTCTTGGAGCTCCAGCTGGGTCTAGACGTAAAAACAAAACAAAAAAAAACTCCTGCTGTGCGTGAAGGCTCCGTGCATTCTGCAACACAGGCAATGTCTGTAGACCTGCCCTAGCGCTGGTTATAAACATGCATGCATAGTACAACTCTTGGAGCTCCAGCTGGGTCTAGGCGTAAAAACAAAACAAAAAAACCTCCTGCTGTGCATGAAGGCTCCATGCTTTCTGCAACGCAGGCAATGTCTGTAAACCTGCCCTAGCGCTGGTTATAAACATGCATGCATAGTACAACTCTTGGAGATCCAGCAGGGTCTAGACGTAAAAACAAAACAAAAAAAAACCTCCTGCTGTGCATGAAGGCTCCGTGCTTTCTGCAACACAGGCAATGTCTGTAAACCTACCCTAGCGCTGGTTATAAACATGCATGCATAGTACAACTCTTAGAGATCCAGCAGGGTCTAGAAGTAAAAACAAAACAAAAAACCTCCTGCTGTGCATGAAGGCTCCGTGCTTTCTGCAACACAGGCAATGTCTGTAAACCTGCCCTAGTGCTGGTTATAAACATGCATGCATAGTACAACACTTGGAGATCCAGCAGGGTCTAGAAGTAAAAAAACAAAAAAAAAACCTCCTGCTGTGCATGAAGGCTCCGTGCTTTCTGCAACACAGGCAATGTCTGTAAACCTGCCCTAGCGCTGGTTATAAACATGCATGCATAGTACAACTCTTGGAGATCCAGCAGGGTCTAGACGTAAAAACAAAACAAAAAAAACCTCCTGCTGTGCATGAAGGCTCCGTGCTTTCTGCAACACAGGCAATGCCTGTAAACCTGCCCTAGCGCTGGTTATAAACATGCATGCATAGTACAACTCTTGGAGATCCAGCAGGGTCTAGAAGTAAAAACAAAACAAAAAAAAACCTCCTGCTGTGCATGAAGCCTCCGTGCTTTCTGCAACACAGGCAATGTCTGTAAACCTGCCCTAGCGCTGGTTATAAACATGCATGCATAGTACAACTCTTGGAGCTCCAGCTGGGTCTGGACGTAAAAAATAAAAATAAGAAAAAAACAAAAAAAAAACACCTTTTGCTGTGCATGAAGGCTCCGTGCTTTCTGCAACATAGGCAATGTCTGTAAACCTGCCCTAGCGCTGGTTATAAACATGCATGCATAGTACAACTCTTGGAGCTCCAGCTGGGTCTGGACGTAAAAAATAAAATAAGAAAAAAAACACCTTTTGCTGTGCATGAAGGCTCCGTGCTTTCTGCAACATAGGCAATGTCTGTAAACCTGCCCTAGCGCTGTTTATAAACATGCATGCATAGTACAACTCTTGGAGCTCCAGCTGGGTCTGGACGTAAAAAATAAAAATAAGAAAAAAACAAAAAAAAAACCACCTTTTGCTGTGCATGAAGGCTCCGTGCTTTCTGCAACATAGGCAATGTCTGTAAACCTGCCCTAGCGCTAGTTATAAACATGCATGTATAGTACAACTCTTGGAGCTCCAGCTGGGTCTAGATGTAAAAAAAAAACTCCTGCTGTGCATGAAGGCTCCGTGCTTTCTGCAACACAGGCAATGTCTGCAGACCTGCCGTGGCGCTGGTTATAAACATGCATGCATAGTACAACTCTTGGAGCCCCAGCTGGGTCTGGACGTAAAAAATAAAAATAAAAAAAAACAAAAAAAACACCTTTTGCTGTGCATGAAGGCTCCGTGCTTTCTGCAACATAGGCAATGTCTGTAAACCTGCCCTAGCGCTGGTTATAAACACGCATGCATAGTACAACTCTTGGAGCTCCAGCTGGGTCTGGACATAAAAAATAAAAATAAGAAAAAAAAAAACACCTTTTGCTGTGCATGAAGGCTTCGTGCTTTCTTCAACACAGGCAATGTCTGTAAACCTGCCCTAGCGCTGGTTATAAACATGCTTCCATAGTACAACTCTTGGAGATCCAGCAGGGTCTAGACGTAAAAACAAAACAAAAAAAACCTCCTGCTGTGCTTGAAGGCTCCGTGCTTTCTGCAACACAGGCAATGTCTGTAAACCTGCTCTAGCGCTGGTTATAAACACGCATGCATAGTACAACTCTTGGAGATCCAGCAGGGTCTAGACGTAAAAACAAAACAAAAAAAGACCTCCTGCTGTGCATGAAGGCTCCGTGCTTTCTGCAACACAGGCAATGTCTGTAAACCTGCCCTAGCGCTGGTTATAAACATGCATGCATAGTACAACTCTTGGTGCTCCAGCTGGGTCTATACGTAAAAACAAAACAAAAAAAAACTCCTGCTGTGCATGAAGGCTCCGTGCTTTCTGCAACACAGCCAATGTCTGTAAACCTGCCCTAGCGCTGGTTACAAACATGCATGCATAGTACAACTCTTGGAGATCCAGCAGGGTCTAGACGTAAAAACAAAACAAAAAAAACCTCCTGCTGTGCATGAAGGCTCCGTGCTTTCTGCAACACAGGCAATGTCTGTAAACCTGCCCTAGCGCTGGTTATAAACATGCATGCATAGTACAACTCTTGGAGCTCCAGCTGGGTCTAGACGTAAAAACAAAACAAAAAAAAACCTCCTGCTGTGCATGAAGGCTCCGTGCTTTCTGCAACACAGGCAATGTCTGTAAACCTGCCCTAGCGCTGGTTATAAACATGCATGCATAGTTCAACTCTTGGAGATCCAGCAGGGTCTAGACGTAAAAACAAAACAAAAAACCTCCTGCTGTGCATGAAGGCTCCGTGCTTTCTGCAACACAGGCAGTGTCTGTAAACCTGCCCTAGCGCTGGTTATAAACATGCATGCATAGTACAACTCTTGGAGATCCAGCAGGGTCTAGAAGTAAAAACAAAACAAAAAAAATCTCCTGCTGTGCATGAAGGCTCCGTGCTTTCTGCAACACAGGCAATGTCTGTAAACCTGCCCTAGCGCTGGTTATAAACATGCATGCATAGTACAACTCTTGGAGATCCAGCAGGGTCTAGACGTAAAAACAAAACAAAAAAAAACCTCCTGCTCTGCATGAAGGCTACGTGCTTTCTGCAACACAGGCAATGTCTGTAAACCTGCCCTAGCGCTGGTAATAAACATGCATGCATAGTACAACTCTTGGAGCTCCAGCTGGGTCTAGACGTAAAAACAAAACAAAAAAAACTCCTGCTGTGCGTCAAGGCTCCGTGCTTTCTGCAACACAGGCAATGTCTGTAGACCTGCCCGAGCGCTGGTTATAAACATGCATGCATAGTACAACTCTTGGAGCTCCAGCTGGGTCTCGACGTAAAAACAAAACAAAAAAAACCTCCTGCTGTGCATGAAGGCTCCGTGCTTTCTGCAACACAGGCAATGTCTGAACCTGCCCTAGCGCTGGTTATAAACATGCATGCATAGTAACACTCTTGGAGATCCAGCAGGGTCTAGACGTAAAAACAAAACAAAAAAAACCTCCTGCTGTGCATGAAGGCTCCATGCTTTCTGCAACACAGGCAATGTCTGTAAACCTACCCTAGCGCTGGTTATAAACATGCATGCATTGCACAACTCTTAGAGATCCAGCAGGGTCTAGAAGTAAAAACAAAACAAAAAAAACCTCCTGCTGTGCATGAAGGCTCCGTGCTTTCTGCAACACAGGCAATGTCTGTAAACCTGCCCTAGCGCTGGTTATAAACATGCATGCATAGTACAACACTTGGAGATCCAGCAGGGTCTAGAAGTAAAAAAACAAAAAAAAAACCTCCTGCTGTGCATGAATTCTCTGTGCTTTCTGCAACACAGGCAATGTCTGTGAACCTGCCCTGGCGCTGGTTATAAACATGCATGCATAGTACAACTCTTGGAGATCCAGCAGGGTCTAGACGTAAAAACAAAACAAAAAAAAACCTCCTGCTGTGCATGAAGGCTCCGTGCTTTCTGCAACACAGGCAACGTCTGTAAACCTGCCCTAGCGCTGGTTATAAACATGCATGCATAGTACAACACTTGGAGATCCAGCAGGGTCTAGAAGTAAAAACAAAACAAAAAAACCTCCTGCTGTGCATGAAGGCTCCGTGCTTTCTGCAACACAGGCAATGTCTGTAAACCTGCCCTAGCGCTGGTTATAAACATGCATGCATAGTACAACTCTTGGAGATCCAGCAGGGTCTAGAAGTAAAAACAAAACAAAAAAAACCTCCTGCTTTGCATGAAGGCTCCGTGCTTTCTGCAACACAGGCATGTCTGTAAACCTGCCCTAGCGCTGGTTATAAACATGCATGCATAGTACAACTCTTGGAGATCCAGCAGGGTCTAGAAGTAAAAACAAAACAAAAAAAAACCTCCTGCTTTGCATGAAGGCTCCGTGCTTTCTGCAACACAGGCAATGTCTGTAAACCTGCCCTAGCGCTGGTTATAAACATGCATGCATAGTACAACTCTTGAAGATCCAGCAGGGTCTAGACGTAAAAACAAAACAAAAAAAACCTCCTGCTGTGCATGAAGGCTCCGTGTTTTCTGCAACACAGGCAATGTCTGTAAACCTGCCCTAGCGCTGGTTATAAACATGCATGCATAGTACAACTCTTGGAGCTCCAGCTGGGTCTAGACGTAAAAACAAAACAAAAAAAAAAAACTCCTGCTGTGCGTGAAGGCTCCGTGCTTTCTGCAACACAGGCAATGTCTGTAAACCTGCCCTAGCGCTGGTTATAAACATGCATGCATAGTACAACTCTTGGAGATCCAGCAGGGTCTAGAAGTAAAAAAACAAAAAAAAAACCTCCTGCTGTGCATGAAGGCTCCGTGCTTTCTGCAACACAGGCAATGTCTGTAAACCTGCCCTAGCGCTGGTTATAAACATGCATGCATAGTACAACTCTTGGAGATCCAGCAGGGTCTAGAATTAAAAACAAAACAAAAAAAAAACCTCCTGCTGTGCATGAAGGCTCTGTGCTTTCTGCAACACAGGCAATGCCTGTAAACCTGCCCTAGCGCTGGTTATAAACATGCATGCATAGTACAACACTTGGAGATCCAGCAGGGTCTAGAAGTAAAAAAACAAAAAAAAACCTCCTGCTGTGCATGAAGGCTCCGTGCTTTCTGCAACACAGGCAATGTCTGTAAACCTGCCCTAGCGCTGGTTATAAACATGCATGCATAGTACAACTCTTGGAGATCCAGCAGGGTCTAGAATTAAAAACAAAACAAAACAAAAACCTCTTGCTGTGCATGAAGGCTCTGTGCTTTCTGCAACACAGGCAATGTCTGTAAACCTGCCCTAGCTCTGGTTATAAACATGCATGCATAGTACAACTCTTGGAGATCCAGCAGGGTCTAGACGTAAAAACAAAACAAAAAAACCTCCTGCTGTGCATGAAGGCTCCGTGCTTTCTGCAACACAGCCAATGTCTGTAAACCTGCCCTAGCGCTGGTTACAAACATGCATGCATAGTACAACTCTTGGAGATCCAGCAGGGTCTAGACGTAAAAACAAAACAAAAAAAACCTCCTGCTGTGCATGAAGGCTCCGTGCTTTCTGCAACACAGGCAATGTCTGTAAACCTGCCCTAGCGCTGGTTATAAACATGCATGCATAGTACAACTCTTGGAGCTCCAGCTGGGTCTAGACGTAAAAACAAAACAAAAAAAAACCTCCTGCTGTGCATGAAGGCTCCGTGCTTTCTGCAACACAGGCAATGTCTGTAAACCTGCCCTAGCGCTGGTTATAAACATGCATGCATAGTTCAACTCTTGGAGATCCAGCAGGGTCTAGACGTAAAAACAAAACAAAAAACCTCCTGCTGTGCATGAAGGCTCCGTGCTTTCTGCAACACAGGCAGTGTCTGTAAACCTGCCCTAGCGCTGGTTATAAACATGCATGCATAGTACAACTCTTGGAGATCCAGCAGGGTCTAGAAGTAAAAACAAAACAAAAAAAATCTCCTGCTGTGCATGAAGGCTCCGTGCTTTCTGCAACACAGGCAATGTCTGTAAACCTGCCCTAGCGCTGGTTATAAACATGCATGCATAGTACAACTCTTGGAGATCCAGCAGGGTCTAGACGTAAAAACAAAACAAAAAAAAACCTCCTGCTCTGCATGAAGGCTACGTGCTTTCTGCAACACAGGCAATGTCTGTAAACCTGCCCTAGCGCTGGTAATAAACATGCATGCATAGTACAACTCTTGGAGCTCCAGCTGGGTCTAGACGTAAAAACAAAACAAAAAAAACTCCTGCTGTGCGTCAAGGCTCCGTGCTTTCTGCAACACAGGCAATGTCTGTAGACCTGCCCGAGCGCTGGTTATAAACATGCATGCATAGTACAACTCTTGGAGCTCCAGCTGGGTCTCGACGTAAAAACAAAACAAAAAAAACCTCCTGCTGTGCATGAAGGCTCCGTGCTTTCTGCAACACAGGCAATGTCTGAACCTGCCCTAGCGCTGGTTATAAACATGCATGCATAGTAACACTCTTGGAGATCCAGCAGGGTCTAGACGTAAAAACAAAACAAAAAAAACCTCCTGCTGTGCATGAAGGCTCCATGCTTTCTGCAACACAGGCAATGTCTGTAAACCTACCCTAGCGCTGGTTATAAACATGCATGCATTGCACAACTCTTAGAGATCCAGCAGGGTCTAGAAGTAAAAACAAAACAAAAAAAACCTCCTGCTGTGCATGAAGGCTCCGTGCTTTCTGCAACACAGGCAATGTCTGTAAACCTGCCCTAGCGCTGGTTATAAACATGCATGCATAGTACAACACTTGGAGATCCAGCAGGGTCTAGAAGTAAAAAAACAAAAAAAAAACCTCCTGCTGTGCATGAATTCTCTGTGCTTTCTGCAACACAGGCAATGTCTGTGAACCTGCCCTGGCGCTGGTTATAAACATGCATGCATAGTACAACTCTTGGAGATCCAGCAGGGTCTAGACGTAAAAACAAAACAAAAAAAAACCTCCTGCTGTGCATGAAGGCTCCGTGCTTTCTGCAACACAGGCAACGTCTGTAAACCTGCCCTAGCGCTGGTTATAAACATGCATGCATAGTACAACACTTGGAGATCCAGCAGGGTCTAGAAGTAAAAACAAAACAAAAAAACCTCCTGCTGTGCATGAAGGCTCCGTGCTTTCTGCAACACAGGCAATGTCTGTAAACCTGCCCTAGCGCTGGTTATAAACATGCATGCATAGTACAACTCTTGGAGATCCAGCAGGGTCTAGAAGTAAAAACAAAACAAAAAAAACCTCCTGCTTTGCATGAAGGCTCCGTGCTTTCTGCAACACAGGCATGTCTGTAAACCTGCCCTAGCGCTGGTTATAAACATGCATGCATAGTACAACTCTTGGAGATCCAGCAGGGTCTAGAAGTAAAAACAAAACAAAAAAAAACCTCCTGCTTTGCATGAAGGCTCCGTGCTTTCTGCAACACAGGCAATGTCTGTAAACCTGCCCTAGCGCTGGTTATAAACATGCATGCATAGTACAACTCTTGAAGATCCAGCAGGGTCTAGACGTAAAAACAAAACAAAAAAAACCTCCTGCTGTGCATGAAGGCTCCGTGTTTTCTGCAACACAGGCAATGTCTGTAAACCTGCCCTAGCGCTGGTTATAAACATGCATGCATAGTACAACTCTTGGAGCTCCAGCTGGGTCTAGACGTAAAAACAAAACAAAAAAAAAAAACTCCTGCTGTGCGTGAAGGCTCCGTGCTTTCTGCAACACAGGCAATGTCTGTAAACCTGCCCTAGCGCTGGTTATAAACATGCATGCATAGTACAACTCTTGGAGATCCAGCAGGGTCTAGAAGTAAAAAAACAAAAAAAAAACCTCCTGCTGTGCATGAAGGCTCCGTGCTTTCTGCAACACAGGCAATGTCTGTAAACCTGCCCTAGCGCTGGTTATAAACATGCATGCATAGTACAACTCTTGGAGATCCAGCAGGGTCTAGAATTAAAAACAAAACAAAAAAAAAACCTCCTGCTGTGCATGAAGGCTCTGTGCTTTCTGCAACACAGGCAATGCCTGTAAACCTGCCCTAGCGCTGGTTATAAACATGCATGCATAGTACAACACTTGGAGATCCAGCAGGGTCTAGAAGTAAAAAAACAAAAAAAAACCTCCTGCTGTGCATGAAGGCTCCGTGCTTTCTGCAACACAGGCAATGTCTGTAAACCTGCCCTAGCGCTGGTTATAAACATGCATGCATAGTACAACTCTTGGAGATCCAGCAGGGTCTAGAATTAAAAACAAAACAAAACAAAAACCTCTTGCTGTGCATGAAGGCTCTGTGCTTTCTGCAACACAGGCAATGTCTGTAAACCTGCCCTAGCTCTGGTTATAAACATGCATGCATAGTACAACTCTTGGAGATCCAGCAGGGTCTAGACGTAAAAACAAAACAAAAAAACCTCCTGCTGTGCATGAAGGCTCCGTGCTTTCTGCAACACAGGCAATGTCTGTAAACCTGCCCTAGCGCTGGTTATAAACATGCATGCATAGTACAACTCTTGGAGACCCAGCTGGGTCTAGAGATAAAAACAAAACAAAAAAAACCTCTTGCTGTGCATGAAGGCTCCGTGCTTTCTGCAACACAGGCAATGTCTGTAAACCTGCCCTAGCGCTGGTTATAAACATGCATGCATAGTACAACTCTTGGAGATCCAGCAGGGTCTAGAAGTAAAAACAAAACAAAAAAAACCTCCTGCTGTACATGAAGGCTCCGTGCTTTCTGCAACACAGGGAATGTCTGTAAACCTGCCCTAGCGCTGGTTATAAACATGCATGCATAGTACAACTCTTGGAGATCCAGCAGGGTCTAGAAGTAAAAACAAAACAAAAAAAACATCCTGCTGTGCATGAAGGCTCCGTGCTTTCTGCAATACAGGCAATGTCTGTAAACCTGCCCTAGCGCTGGTTATAAACATGCATGCGATCCAGCAGGGTCTAGACGTAAAAAGAAAACAAAAAAAAACCTCCTGTTGTGCATGAAGGCTCCGTGCTTTCTGCAACACAGGCAATGTCTGTAAACCTGCCCTAGCGCTGGTTATAAACATGCATGCATAGTACAACTCTTGGAGCTCCAGCTGGGTCTAGGCGTAAAAACAAAACAAAAAAACCTCCTGCTGTGCATGAAGGCTCCATGCTTTCTGCAACGCAGGCAATGTCTGTAAACCTGCCCTAGCGCTGGTTATAAACATGCATGCATAGTACAACTCTTGGAGATCCAGCAGGGTCTAGACGTAAAAACAAAACAAAAAAAAACCTCCTGCTGTGCATGAAGGCTCCGTGCTTTCTGCAACACAGGCAATGTCTGTAAACCTACCCTAGCGCTGGTTATAAACATGCATGCATAGTACAACTCTTAGAGATCCAGCAGGGTCTAGAAGTAAAAACAAAACAAAAAACCTCCTGCTGTGCATGAAGGCTCCGTGCTTTCTGCAACACAGGCAATGTCTGTAAACCTGCCCTAGTGCTGGTTATAAACATGCATGCATAGTACAACACTTGGAGATCCAGCAGGGTCTAGAAGTAAAAAAACAAAAAAAAAACCTCCTGCTGTGCATGAAGGCTCCGTGCTTTCTGCAACACAGGCAATGTCTGTAAACCTGCCCTAGCGCTGGTTATAAACATGCATGCATAGTACAACTCTTGGAGATCCAGCAGGGTCTAGACGTAAAAACAAAACAAAAAAAACCTCCTGCTGTGCATGAAGGCTCCGTGCTTTCTGCAACACAGGCAATGCCTGTAAACCTGCCCTAGCGCTGGTTATAAACATGCATGCATAGTACAACTCTTGGAGATCCAGCACGGTCTAGAAGTAAAAACAAAACAAAAAAAACCTCCTGCTGTGCATGAAGCCTCCGTGCTTTCTGCAACACAGGCAATGTCTGTAAACCTGCCCTAGCGCTGGTTATAAACATGCATGCATAGTACAACTCTTGGAGATCCAGCAGGGTCTAGACGTAAAAACAAAATAAAAAAAAACCTCCTGCTGTGCATGAAGGCTCCGTGCTTTCTGCAACACAGGCAATGTCTGTAAACCTGCCCTAGCGCTGGTTATAAACATGCATGCATAGTACAACTCTTGGAGATCCAGTAGGGTCTAGACATAAAAACAAAACAAAAAAAAACCTCCTGCTGTGCATGAAGGCTCCGTGCTTTCTGCAACACAGGCAATGTCTGTAAACCTGCCCTAGCGCTGGTTATAAACATGCATGCATAGTACAACTCTTGGAGATCCAGCAGGGTCTAGAAGTAAAAACAAAACAAAAAAAAACCTCCTGCTGTGCATGAAGGCTCCGTGCTTTCTGCAACACAGGCAATGTCTGTAAACCTGCCCTAGCGCTGGTTATAAACATGAATGCATAGTACAACTCTTAAAGATCCAGCAGGGTCTAGATGTAAAAACAAAACAAAAAAAAACCTCCTGCTGTGCATGAAGGCTCCGTGCTTTCTGCAACACAGGCAATGTCTGTAAACCTGCCCTAGCGCTGGTTATAAACATGCATGCATAGTACAACTCTTGGAGCTCCAGCTGGGTCTAGACGTAAAAACAAAACAAAAAAAAACCTCCTGCTGTGCATGAAGGCTCCGTGCTTTCTGCAACACAGGCAATGTCTGTAAACCTGCCCTAGCGCTGGTTATAAACATGCATGCATAGTACAACTCTTGGAGATCCAGCAGGGTCTAGATGTAAAAACAAAACAAAAACCTCCTGCTGTGCATGAAGGCTCCGTGCTTTCTGCAACACAGGCAGTGTCTGTAATCCTGCCCTAGCGCTGGTTATAAACATGCATGCATAGTACAACTCTTGGAGATCCAGCAGGGTCTAGAAGTAAAAACAAAACAAAAAAAAAATCTCCTGCTGTGCATGAAGGCTCCGTGCTTTCTGCAACACAGGCAATGTCTGTAAACCTGCCCTAGCGCTGGTTATAAACATGCATGCATAGTACAACTCTTGGAGATCCAGCAGGGTCTAGACGTAAAAACAAAACAAAAAAACCTCCTGCTGTGCATGAAGGCTCCGTGTTTTCTGCAACACAGGCAATGTCTGTAAACCTGCCCTAGCGCTGGTTATAAACATGCATGCATAGTACAACTCTTGGAGCTCCAGCTGGGTCTAGACGTAAAAACAAAACAAAAAAAAAACTCCTGCTGTGCGTGAAGGCTCCGTGCTTTCTGCAACACAGGCAATGTCTGTAAACCTGCCCTAGCACTGGTTATAAACATGCATGCATAGTACAACTCTTGGAGATCCAGCAGGGTCTAGAAGTAAAAAAACAAAAAAAAAACCTCCTGCTGTGCATGAAGGCTCCGTGCTTTCTGCAACACAGGCAATGTCTGTAAACCTGCCCTAGCGCTGGTTATAAACATGCATGCATAGTACAACTCTTGGAGATCCAGCAGGGTCTAGAAGTAAAAAAACAAAAAAAAAACCTCCTGCTGTGCATGAAGGCTCCGTGCTTTCTGCAACACAGGCAATGTCTGTAAACCTGCCCTAGCGCTGGTTATAAACATGCATGCATAGTACAACTCTTGGAGATCCAGCAGGGTCTAGAATTAAAAACAAAACAAAAAAAAAACCTCCTGCTGTGCATGAAGGCTCTGTGCTTTCTGCAACACAGGCAATGCCTGTAAACCTGCCCTAGCGCTGGTTATAAACATGCATGCATAGTACAACACTTGGAGATCCAGCAGGGTCTAGAAGTAAAAAAACAAAAAAAAACCTCCTGCTGTGCATGAAGGCTCCGTGCTTTCTGCAACACAGGCAATGTCTGTAAACCTGCCCTAGCGCTGGTTATAAACATGCATGCATAGTACAACTCTTGGAGATCCAGCAGGGTCTAGAATTAAAAACAAAACAAAACAAAAACCTCTTGCTGTGCATGAAGGCTCTGTGCTTTCTGCAACACAGGCAATGTCTGTAAACCTGCCCTAGCTCTGGTTATAAACATGCATGCATAGTACAACTCTTGGAGATCCAGCAGGGTCTAGACGTAAAAACAAAACAAAAAAACCTCCTGCTGTGCATGAAGGCTCCGTGCTTTCTGCAACACAGGCAATGTCTGTAAACCTGCCCTAGCGCTGGTTATAAACATGCATGCATAGTACAACTCTTGGAGACCCAGCTGGGTCTAGAGATAAAAACAAAACAAAAAAAACCTCTTGCTGTGCATGAAGGCTCCGTGCTTTCTGCAACACAGGCAATGTCTGTAAACCTGCCCTAGCGCTGGTTATAAACATGCATGCATAGTACAACTCTTGGAGATCCAGCAGGGTCTAGAAGTAAAAACAAAACAAAAAAAACCTCCTGCTGTACATGAAGGCTCCGTGCTTTCTGCAACACAGGGAATGTCTGTAAACCTGCCCTAGCGCTGGTTATAAACATGCATGCATAGTACAACTCTTGGAGATCCAGCAGGGTCTAGAAGTAAAAACAAAACAAAAAAAACATCCTGCTGTGCATGAAGGCTCCGTGCTTTCTGCAATACAGGCAATGTCTGTAAACCTGCCCTAGCGCTGGTTATAAACATGCATGCGATCCAGCAGGGTCTAGACGTAAAAAGAAAACAAAAAAAAACCTCCTGTTGTGCATGAAGGCTCCGTGCTTTCTGCAACACAGGCAATGTCTGTAAACCTGCCCTAGCGCTGGTTATAAACATGCATGCATAGTACAACTCTTGGAGCTCCAGCTGGGTCTAGGCGTAAAAACAAAACAAAAAAACCTCCTGCTGTGCATGAAGGCTCCATGCTTTCTGCAACGCAGGCAATGTCTGTAAACCTGCCCTAGCGCTGGTTATAAACATGCATGCATAGTACAACTCTTGGAGATCCAGCAGGGTCTAGACGTAAAAACAAAACAAAAAAAAACCTCCTGCTGTGCATGAAGGCTCCGTGCTTTCTGCAACACAGGCAATGTCTGTAAACCTACCCTAGCGCTGGTTATAAACATGCATGCATAGTACAACTCTTAGAGATCCAGCAGGGTCTAGAAGTAAAAACAAAACAAAAAACCTCCTGCTGTGCATGAAGGCTCCGTGCTTTCTGCAACACAGGCAATGTCTGTAAACCTGCCCTAGTGCTGGTTATAAACATGCATGCATAGTACAACACTTGGAGATCCAGCAGGGTCTAGAAGTAAAAAAACAAAAAAAAAACCTCCTGCTGTGCATGAAGGCTCCGTGCTTTCTGCAACACAGGCAATGTCTGTAAACCTGCCCTAGCGCTGGTTATAAACATGCATGCATAGTACAACTCTTGGAGATCCAGCAGGGTCTAGACGTAAAAACAAAACAAAAAAAACCTCCTGCTGTGCATGAAGGCTCCGTGCTTTCTGCAACACAGGCAATGCCTGTAAACCTGCCCTAGCGCTGGTTATAAACATGCATGCATAGTACAACTCTTGGAGATCCAGCACGGTCTAGAAGTAAAAACAAAACAAAAAAAACCTCCTGCTGTGCATGAAGCCTCCGTGCTTTCTGCAACACAGGCAATGTCTGTAAACCTGCCCTAGCGCTGGTTATAAACATGCATGCATAGTACAACTCTTGGAGATCCAGCAGGGTCTAGACGTAAAAACAAAATAAAAAAAAACCTCCTGCTGTGCATGAAGGCTCCGTGCTTTCTGCAACACAGGCAATGTCTGTAAACCTGCCCTAGCGCTGGTTATAAACATGCATGCATAGTACAACTCTTGGAGATCCAGTAGGGTCTAGACATAAAAACAAAACAAAAAAAAACCTCCTGCTGTGCATGAAGGCTCCGTGCTTTCTGCAACACAGGCAATGTCTGTAAACCTGCCCTAGCGCTGGTTATAAACATGCATGCATAGTACAACTCTTGGAGATCCAGCAGGGTCTAGAAGTAAAAACAAAACAAAAAAAAACCTCCTGCTGTGCATGAAGGCTCCGTGCTTTCTGCAACACAGGCAATGTCTGTAAACCTGCCCTAGCGCTGGTTATAAACATGAATGCATAGTACAACTCTTAAAGATCCAGCAGGGTCTAGATGTAAAAACAAAACAAAAAAAAACCTCCTGCTGTGCATGAAGGCTCCGTGCTTTCTGCAACACAGGCAATGTCTGTAAACCTGCCCTAGCGCTGGTTATAAACATGCATGCATAGTACAACTCTTGGAGCTCCAGCTGGGTCTAGACGTAAAAACAAAACAAAAAAAAACCTCCTGCTGTGCATGAAGGCTCCGTGCTTTCTGCAACACAGGCAATGTCTGTAAACCTGCCCTAGCGCTGGTTATAAACATGCATGCATAGTACAACTCTTGGAGATCCAGCAGGGTCTAGATGTAAAAACAAAACAAAAACCTCCTGCTGTGCATGAAGGCTCCGTGCTTTCTGCAACACAGGCAGTGTCTGTAATCCTGCCCTAGCGCTGGTTATAAACATGCATGCATAGTACAACTCTTGGAGATCCAGCAGGGTCTAGAAGTAAAAACAAAACAAAAAAAAAATCTCCTGCTGTGCATGAAGGCTCCGTGCTTTCTGCAACACAGGCAATGTCTGTAAACCTGCCCTAGCGCTGGTTATAAACATGCATGCATAGTACAACTCTTGGAGATCCAGCAGGGTCTAGACGTAAAAACAAAACAAAAAAACCTCCTGCTGTGCATGAAGGCTCCGTGTTTTCTGCAACACAGGCAATGTCTGTAAACCTGCCCTAGCGCTGGTTATAAACATGCATGCATAGTACAACTCTTGGAGCTCCAGCTGGGTCTAGACGTAAAAACAAAACAAAAAAAAAACTCCTGCTGTGCGTGAAGGCTCCGTGCTTTCTGCAACACAGGCAATGTCTGTAAACCTGCCCTAGCACTGGTTATAAACATGCATGCATAGTACAACTCTTGGAGATCCAGCAGGGTCTAGAAGTAAAAAAACAAAAAAAAAACCTCCTGCTGTGCATGAAGGCTCCGTGCTTTCTGCAACACAGGCAATGTCTGTAAACCTGCCCTAGCGCTGGTTATAAACATGCATGCATAGTACAACTCTTGGAGATCCAGCAGGGTCTAGAATTAAAAACAAAACAAAAAAAACCTCCTGCTGTGCATGAAGGCTCTGTGCTTTCTGCAACACAGGCAATGCCTGTAAACCTGCCCTAGCGCTGGTTATAAACATGCATGCATAGTACAACACTTGGAGATCCAGCAGGGTCTAGAAGTAAAAAAACAAAAAAAAACCTCCTGCTGTGCATGAAGGCTCCATGCTTTCTGCAACACAGGCAATGTCTGTAAACCTGCCCTAGCGCTGGTTATAAACATGCATGCATAGTACAACTCTTGGAGATCCAGCAGGGTCTAGAATTAAAAACAAAACAAAACAAAAACCTCTTGCTGTGCATGAAGGCTCCGTGCTTTCTGCAACACAGGCAATGTCTGTAAACCTGCCCTAGCTCTGGTTATAAACATGCATGCATAGTACAACTCTTGGAGATCCAGCAGGGTCTAGACGTAAAAACAAAACAAAAAAACCTCCTGCCGTGCATGAAGGCTCCGTGCTTTCTGCAACACAGGCAATGTCTGTAAACCTGCCCTAGCGCTGGTTATAAACATGCATGCATAGTACAACTCTTGGAGACCCAGCTGGGTCTAGAGATAAAAACAAAACAAAAAAAAACCTCCTGCTGTGGATGAAGGCTCCGTGCTTTCTGCAACACAGGCAATGTCTGTAAACCTGCCCTAGCGCTGGTTATAAACATGCATGCATAGTACAACTCTTGGAGATCCAGCAGGGTCTAGAAGTAAAAACAAAACAAAAAAAACCTCCTGCTGTACATGAAGGCTCCGTGCTTTCTGCAACACAGGCAATGTCTGTAAACCTGCCCTAGCGCTGGTTATAAACATGCATGCATAGTACAACTCTTGGAGATCCAGCAGGGTCTAGAAGTAAAAACAAAACAAAAAAAAACATCCTGCTGTGCATGAAGGCTCCGTGCTTTCTGCAATACAGGCAATGTCTGTAAACCTGCCCTAGCGCTGGTTATAAACATGCATGCGATCCAGCAGGGTCTAGACGTAAAAAGAAAACAAAAAAAAAACCTCCTGTTGTGCATGAAGGCTCCGTGCTTTCTGCAACACAGGCAATGTCTGTAAACCTGCCCTAGCGCTGGTTATAAACATGCATGCATAGTACAACTCTTGGAGCTCCAGCTGGGTCTAGACGTAAAAACAAAACAAAAAAAAACTCCTGCTGTGCGTGAAGGCTCCGTGCATTCTGCAACACAGGCAATGTCTGTAGACCTGCCCTAGCGCTGGTTATAAACATGCATGCATAGTACAACTCTTGGAGCTCCAGCTGGGTCTAGGCGTAAAAACAAAACAAAAAAACCTCCTGCTGTGCATGAAGGCTCCATGCTTTCTGCAACGCAGGCAATGTCTGTAAACCTGCCCTAGCGCTGGTTATAAACATGCATGCATAGTACAACTCTTGGAGATCCAGCAGGGTCTAGACGTAAAAACAAAACAAAAAAAAACCTCCTGCTGTGCACGAAGGCTCCGTGCTTTCTGCAACACAGGCAATGTCTGTAAACCTACCCTAGCGCTGGTTATAAACATGCATGCATAGTACAACTCTTAGAGATCCAGCAGGGTCTAGAAGTAAAAACAAAACAAAAAACCTCCTGCTGTGCATGAAGGCTCCGTGCTTTCTGCAACACAGGCAATGTCTGTAAACCTGCCCTAGTGCTGGTTATAAACATGCATGCATAGTACAACACTTGGAGATCCAGCAGGGTCTAGAAGTAAAAAAACAAAAAAAAACCTCCTGCTGTGCATGAAGGCTCCGTGCTTTCTGCAACACAGGCAATGTCTGTAAACCTGCCCTAGCGCTGGTTATAAACATGCATGCATAGTACAACTCTTGGAGATCCAGCAGGGTCTAGACGTAAAAACAAAACAAAAAAAACCTCCTGCTGTGCATGAAGGCTCCGTGCTTTCTGCAACACAGGCAATGCCTGTAAACCTGCCCTAGCGCTGGTTATAAACATGCATGCATAGTACAACTCTTGGAGATCCAGCAGGGTCTAGAAGTAAAAACAAAACAAAAAAAACCTCCTGCTGTGCATGAAGCCTCCGTGCTTTCTGCAACACAGGCAATGTCTGTAAACCTGCCCTAGCGCTGGTTATAAACATGCATGCATAGTACAACTCTTGGAGATCCAGCAGGGTCTAGACGTAAAAACAAAATAAAAAAAAACCTCCTGCTGTGCATGAAGGCTCCGTGCTTTCTGCAACACAGGCAATGTCTGTAAACCTGCCCTAGCGCTGGTTATAAACATGCATGCATAGTACAACTCTTGGAGATCCAGTAGGGTCTAGACATAAAAACAAAACAAAAAAAAACCTCCTGCTGTGCATGAAGGCTCCGTGCTTTCTGCAACACAGGCAATGTCTGTAAACCTGCCCTAGCGCTGGTTATAAACATGCATGCATAGTACAACTCTTGGAGATCCAGCAGGGTCTAGAAGTAAAAACAAAACAAAAAAAAACCTCCTGCTGTGCATGAAGGCTCCGTGCTTTCTGCAACACAGGCAATGTCTGTAAACCTGCCCTAGCGCTGGTTATAAACATGCATGCATAGTACAACTCTTAAAGATCCAGCAGGGTCTAGATGTAAAAACAAAACAAAAAAAAACCTCCTGCTGTGCATGAAGGCTCCGTGCTTTCTGCAACACAGGCAATGTCTGTAAACCTGCCCTAGCGCTGGTTATAAACATGCATGCATAGTACAACTCTTGGAGCTCCAGCTGGGTCTAGACGTAAAAACAAAACAAAAAAAAACCTCCTGCTGTGCATGAAGGCTCCGTGCTTTCTGCAACACAGGCAATGTCTGTAAACCTGCCCTAGCGCTGGTTATAAACATGCATGCATAGTACAACTCTTGGAGATCCAGCAGGGTCTAGATGTAAAAACAAAACAAAAAACCTCCTGCTGTGCATGAAGGCTCCGTGCTTTCTGCAACACAGGCAGTGTCTGTAATCCTGCCCTAGCGCTGGTTATAAACATGCATGCATAGTACAACTCTTGGAGATCCAGCAGGGTCTAGAAGTAAAAACAAAACAAAAAAAAAAATCTCCTGCTGTGCATGAAGGCTCCGTGCTTTCTGCAACACAGGCAATGTCTGTAAACCTGCCCTAGCGCTGGTTATAAACATGCATGCATAGTACAACTCTTGGAGATCCAGCAGGGTCTAGACGTAAAAACAAAACAAAAAAAAACCTCCTGCTCTGCATGAAGGCTACGTGCTTTCTGCAACACAGGCAATGTCTGTAAACCTGCCCTAGCGCTGGTAATAAACATGCATGCATAGTAGAACTCTTGGAGCTCCAGCTGGGTCTAGACGTAAAAACAAAAAAAAAAAAAACTCCTGCTGTGCGTGAAGGCTCCGTGCTTTCTGCAACACAGGCAATGTCTGTAGACCTGCCCTAGCGCTGGTTATAAACATGCATGCATAGTACAACTCTTGGAGCTCCAGCTGGGTCTCGACGTAAAAACAAAACAAAAAAAACCTCCTGCTGTGCATGAAGGCTCCATGCTTTCTGCAACACAGGCAATGTCTGTAAACCTGCCCTAGCGCTGGTTATAAACATGCATGCATAGTACAACTCTTGGAGATCCAGCAGGGTCTAGACGTAAAAACAAAACAAAAAAAACCTCCTGCTGTGCATGAAGGCTCCGTGCTTTCTGCAACACAGGCAATGTCTGTAAACCTGCCCTAGCGCTGGTTATAAACATGCATGCATAGTACAACTCTTGGAGCTCCAGCTGGGTCTAGACGTAAAAACAAAACAAAAAAAAACTCCTGCTGTGCGTGAAGGCTCCGTGCATTCTGCAACACAGGCAATGTCTGTAGACCTGCCCTAGCGCTGGTTATAAACATGCATGCATAGTACAACTCTTGGAGCTCCAGCTGGGTCTAGGCGTAAAAACAAAACAAAAAAACCTCCTGCTGTGCATGAAGGCTCCATGCTTTCTGCAACGCAGGCAATGTCTGTAAACCTGCCCTAGCGCTGGTTATAAACATGCATGCATAGTACAACTCTTGGAGATCCAGCAGGGTCTAGACGTAAAAACAAAACAAAAAAAAACCTCCTGCTGTGCATGAAGGCTCCGTGCTTTCTGCAACACAGGCAATGTCTGTAAACCTACCCTAGCGCTGGTTATAAACATGCATGCATAGTACAACTCTTAGAGATCCAGCAGGGTCTAGAAGTAAAAACAAAACAAAAAACCTCCTGCTGTGCATGAAGGCTCCGTGCTTTCTGCAACACAGGCAATGTCTGTAAACCTGCCCTAGTGCTGGTTATAAACATGCATGCATAGTACAACACTTGGAGATCCAGCAGGGTCTAGAAGTAAAAAAACAAAAAAAACCTCCTGCTGTGCATGAAGGCTCCGTGCTTTCTGCAACACAGGCAATGTCTGTAAACCTGCCCTAGCGCTGGTTATAAACATGCATGCATAGTACAACTCTTGGAGATCCAGCAGGGTCTAGACGTAAAAACAAAACAAAAAAAACCTCCTGCTGTGCATGAAGGCTCCGTGCTTTCTGCAACACAGGCAATGCCTGTAAACCTGCCCTAGCGCTGGTTATAAACATGCATGCATAGTACAACTCTTGGAGATCCAGCAGGGTCTAGAAGTAAAAACAAAACAAAAAAAACCTCCTGCTGTGCATGAAGCCTCCGTGCTTTCTGCAACACAGGCAATGTCTGTAAACCTGCCCTAGCGCTGGTTATAAACATGCATGCATAGTACAACTCTTGGAGATCCAGCAGGGTCTAGACGTAAAAACAAAATAAAAAAAAACCTCCTGCTGTGCATGAAGGCTCCGTGCTTTCTGCAACACAGGCAATGTCTGTAAACCTGCCCTAGCGCTGGTTATAAACATGCATGCATAGTACAACTCTTGGAGATCCAGTAGGGTCTAGACATAAAAACAAAACAAAAAAAAACCTCCTGCTGTGCATGAAGGCTCCGTGCTTTCTGCAACACAGGCAATGTCTGTAAACCTGCCCTAGCGCTGGTTATAAACATGCATGCATAGTACAACTCTTGGAGATCCAGCAGGGTCTAGAAGTAAAAACAAAACAAAAAAAAACTTCCTGCTGTGCATGAAGGCTCCGTGCTTTCTGCAACACAGGCAATGTCTGTAAACCTGCCCTAGCGCTGGTTATAAACATGCATGCATAGTACAACTCTTAAAGATCCAGCAGGGTCTAGATGTAAAAACAAAACAAAAAAAAACCTCCTGCTGTGCATGAAGGCTCCGTGCTTTCTGCAACACAGGCAATGTCTGTAAACCTGCCCTAGCGCTGGTTATAAACATGCATGCATAGTACAACTCTTGGAGCTCCAGCTGGGTCTAGACGTAAAAACAAAACAAAAAAAAACCTCCTGCTGTGCATGAAGGCTCCGTGCTTTCTGCAACACAGGCAATGTCTGTAAACCTGCCCTAGCGCTGGTTATAAACATGCATGCATAGTACAACTCTTGGAGATCCAGCAGGGTCTAGATGTAAAAACAAAACAAAAAACCTCCTGCTGTGCATGAAGGCTCCGTGCTTTCTGCAACACAGGCAGTGTCTGTAATCCTGCCCTAGCGCTGGTTATAAACATGCATGCATAGTACAACTCTTGGAGATCCAGCAGGGTCTAGAAGTAAAAACAAAACAAAAAAAAATCTCCTGCTGTGCATGAAGGCTCCGTGCTTTCTGCAACACAGGCAATGTCTGTAAACCTGCCCTAGCGCTGGTTATAAACATGCATGCATAGTACAACTCTTGGAGATCCAGCAGGGTCTAGACGTAAAAACAAAACAAAAAAAAACCTCCTGCTCTGCATGAAGGCTACGTGCTTTCTGCAACACAGGCAATGTCTGTAAACCTGCCCTAGCGCTGGTAATAAACATGCATGCATAGTAGAACTCTTGGAGCTCCAGCTGGGTCTAGACGTAAAAACAAAAAAAAAAAAACTCCTGCTGTGCGTGAAGGCTCCGTGCTTTCTGCAACACAGGCAATGTCTGTAGACCTGCCCTAGCGCTGGTTATAAACATGCATGCATAGTACAACTCTTGGAGCTCCAGCTGGGTCTCGACGTAAAAACAAAACAAAAAAAACCTCCTGCTGTGCATGAAGGCTCCGTGCTTTCTGCAACACAGGCAATGTCTGTAAACCTGCCCTAGCGCTGGTTATAAACATGCATGCATAGTACAACTCTTGGAGATCCAGCAGGGTCTAGACGTAAAAACAAAACAAAAAAAACCTCCTGCTGTGCATGAAGGCTCCGTGCTTTCTGCAACACAGGCAATGTCTGTAAACCTACCCTAGCGCTGGTTATAAACATGCATGCATTGCACAACTCTTAGAGATCCAGCAGGGTCTAGAAGTAAAAACAATACAAAAAAAAAACCTCCTGCTGTGCATGAAGGCTCCGTGCTTTCTGCAACACAGGCAATGTCTGTAAACCTGCCCTAGCGCTGGTTATAAACATGCATGCATAGTACAACACTTGGAGATCCAGCAGGGTCTAGAAGTAAAAAAACAAAAGAAAAACCTCCTGCTGTGCATGAAGGCTCCGTGCTTTCTGCAACACAGGCAATGTCTGTAAACCTGCACTAGCGCTGGTTATAAACATGCATGCATAGTACAACTCTTGGAGATCCAGCAGGGTCTAGACGTAAAAACAAAACAAAAAAAAACCTCCTGCTGTGCATGAAGGCTCCGTGCTTTCTGCAACACAAGCAATGCCTGTAAACCTGCCTTAGCGCTGGTTATAAACATGCATGCATAGTACAACTCTTGGAGATCCAGCAGGGTCTAGAAGTAAAAACAAAACAAAAAAACCTCCTGCTGTGCATGAAGGCTCCGTGCTTTCTGCAACACAGGCAATGTCTGTAAACCTGCCCTAGCGCTGGTTATAAACATGCATGCATAGTACAACTCTTGGAGATCCAGCAGGGTCTAGACGTAAAAACAAAATAAAAAAAACCCTCCTGCTGTGCATGAAGGCTCCGTGCTTTCTGCAACACAGGCAATGTCTGTAAACCTGCCCTAGCGCTGGTTATAAACATGCATGCATAGTACAACTCTTGGAGATCCAGCAGTGTCTAGAAGTAAAAAAACAAAAAGAAACCTCCTGCTGTGCATGAATTCTCCGTGCTTTCTGCAACACAGGCAATGTCTGTAAACCTGCCCTAGCGCTGGTTATAAACATGCATGCATAGTACAACTCTTGGAGATCCAGCACGGTCTAGACGTAAAAACAAAACAAAAAAAAACCTCCTGCTGTGCATGAAGGCTCCGTGCTTTCTGCAACACAGGCAACGTCTGTAAACCTGCCCTAGCGCTGGTTATAAACATGCATGCATAGTACAACACTTGGAGATCCAGCAGGGTCTAGAAGTAAAAACAAAACAAAAAAAACCTCCTGCTGTGCATGAAGGCTCCGTGCTTTCTGCAACACAGGCAATGTCTGTAAACCTGCCCTAGCGCTGGTTATAAACATGCATGCATAGTACAACTCTTGGAGATCCAGCAGGGTCTAGAAGTAAAAACAAAACAAAAAAACCTCCTGCTTTGCATGAAGGCTCCGTGCTTTCTGCAACACAGGCAATGTCTGTAAACCTGCCCTAGCGCTGGTTATAAACATGCATGCATAGTACAACTCTTGAAGATCCAGCAGGGTCTAGACGTAAAAACAAAACAAAAAAAACCTCCTGCTGTGCATGAAGGCTCCGTGTTTTCTGCAACACAGGCAATGTCTGTAAACCTGCCCTAGCGCTGGTTATAAACATGCATGCATAGTACAACTCTTGGAGCTCCAGCTGGGTCTAGACGTAAAAACAAAAAAAAAAAAAAAACTCCTGCTGTGCGTGAAGGCTCCGTGCTTTCTGCAAAACAGGCAATGTCTGTAGACATGCCCTAGCGCTGGTTATAAACATGCATGCATAGTACAACTCTTGGAGATCCAGCAGGGTCTAGAAGTAAAAACAATACAAAAAAAAACTCCTGTACAACTCTTGGAGATCCAGCAGGGTCTAGAAGTAAAAACAATACAAAAAAAAACTCCTGCTGTGCGTAAAGGCTCCGTGCTTTCTGCAACACAGGCAATGTCTGTAAACCTGCCCTAGCGCTGGTTATAAACATGCATGCATAGTACAACACTTGGAGATCCAGCAGGGTCTAGAAGTAAAAAAAACAAAAAAAAAACCTCCTGCTGTGCATGAAGGCTCCGTGGTTTCTGCAACACAGGCAATGTCTGTAAACCTGCCCTAGCGCTGGTTATAAACATGCATGCATAGTACAACTCTTGGAGATCCAGCAGGGTCTAGAATTAAAAACAAAACAAAAAAAACCTCCTGCTGTGCATGAAGGCTCTGTGCTTTCTGCAACACAGGCAATGCCTGAAAACCTGCCCTAGCGCTGGTTATAAACATGCATGCATAGTACAACACTTGGAGATCCAGCAGGGTCTAGAAGTAAAAAAACAAAAAAAAAACCTCCTGCTGTGCATGAAGGCTGCGTGCTTTCTGCAACACAGGCAATGTCTGTAAACCTGCCCTAGCGCTGGTTATAAACATGCATGCATAGTACAACTCTTGGAGATCCAGCAGGGTCTAGAATTAAAAACAAAACAAAACAAAAACCTCTTGCTGTGCATGAAGGCTCCGTGCTTTCTGCAACACAAGCAATGTCTGTAAACCTGCCCTAGCTCTGGCTATAAACATGCATGCATAGTACAACTCTTGGAGATCCAGCAGGGTCTAGACGTAAAAACAAAACAAAAAAACCTCCTGCTGTGCATGAAGGCTCCGTGCTTTCTGCAACACAGGCAATGTCTGTAAACCTGCCCTAGCGCTGGTTATAAACATGCATGCATAGTACAACTCTTGGAGACCCAGCTGGGTCTAGACGTAAAAACAAAACAAAAAAAAACCTCCTGCTGTGCATGAAGGCTCCGTGCTTTCTGCAACACAGGCAATGTCTGTAAACCTGCCCTAGCGCTGGTTATAAACATGCATGCATAGTACAACTCTTGGAGATCCAGCAGGGTCTAGAAGTAAAAACAAAACAAAAAAAACCTCCTGCTGTACATGAAGGCTCCGTGCTTTCTGCAACACAGGCAATGTCTGTAAACCTGCCCTAGCGCTGGTTATAAACATGCATGCATAGTAAAACTCTTGGAGATCCAGCAGGGTCTAGAAGTAAAAACAAAACAAAAAAAACATCCTGCTGTGCATGAAGGCTCCGTGCTTTCTGCAATACAGGCAATGTCTGTAAACCTGCCCTAGCGCTGGTTATAAACATGCATGCGATCCAGCAGGGTCTAGACGTAAAAACAAAACAAAAAAAAAACCTCCTGTTGTGCATGAAGGCTCCGTGCTTTCTGCAACACAGGCAATGTCTGTAAACCTGCCCTAGCGCTGGTTATAAACATGCATGCATAGTACAACTCTTGGAGCTCCAGCTGGGTCTAGACGTAAAAACAAAACAAAAAAAAACTCCTGCTGTGCGTGAAGGCTCCGTGCATTCTGCAACACAGGCAATGTCTGTAGACCTGCCCTAGCGCTGGTTATAAACATGCATGCATAGTACAACTCTTGGAGCTCCAGCTGGGTCTAGGCGTAAAAACAAAACAAAAAAACCTCCTGCTGTGCATGAAGGCTCCATGCTTTCTGCAACGCAGGCAATGTCTGTAAACCTGCCCTAGCGCTGGTTATGAACATGCATGCATAGTACAACTCTTGGAGATCCAGCAGGGTCTAGACGTAAAAACAAAACAAAAAAAAAACCTCCTGCTGTGCATGAAGGCTCCGTGCTTTCTGCAACACAGGCAATGTCTGTAAACCTACCCTAGCGCTGGTTATAAACATGCATGCATAGTACAACTCTTAGAGATCCAGCAGGGTCTAGAAGTAAAAACAAAACAAAAAACCTCCTGCTGTGCATGAAGGCTCCGTGCTTTCTGCAACACAGGCAATGTCTGTAAACCTGCCGTAGCGCTGGTTATAAACATGCATGCATAGTACAACACTTGGAGATCCAGCAGGGTCTAGAAGTAAAAAAAAACAAAAAAAAAACCTCCTGCTGTGCATGAAGGCTCCGTGCTTTCTGCAACACAGGCAATGTCTGTAAACCTGCCCTAGCGCTGGTTATAAACATGCATGCATAGTACAACTCTTGGAGATCCACCAGGGTCTAGACGTAAAAACAAAACAAAAAAAAACCTCCTGCTGTGCATGAAGGCTCCGTGCTTTCTGCAACACAGGCAATGCCTGTAAACCTGCCCTAGCGCTAATTATAAACATGCATGCATAGTACAACTCTTGGAGCTCCAGCTGGGTCTAGACGTAAAAACAAAACAAAAAAAAACTCCTGCTGTGCGTGAAGGCTCCGTGCATTCTGCAACACAGGCAATGTCTGTAGACCTGCCCTAGCGCTGGTTATAAACATGCATGCATAGTACAACTCTTGGAGCTCCAGCTGGGTCTAGGCGTAAAAACAAAACAATAAAACCTCCTGCTGTGCATGAAGGCTCCATGCTTTCTGCAACGCAGGCAATGTCTGTAAACCTGCCCTAGCGCTGGTTATGAACATGCATGCATAGTACAACTCTTGGAGATCCAGCAGGGTCTAGACGTAAAAACAAAACAAAAAAAACCTCCTGCTGTGCATGAAGGCTCCGTGCTTTCTGCAACACAGGCAATGTCTGTAAACCTGCCCTAGCGCTGGTTATAAACATGCATGCATAGTACAACACTTGGAGATCCAGCAGGGTCTAGAAGTAAAAACAAAACAAAAAAAAACATCCTGCTGTGCATGAAGGCTCCGTGCTTTCTGCAACACAGGCAATGTCTGTAAACCTACCCTAGCGCTGGTTATAAACATGCATGCATTGCACAACTCTTAGAGATCCAGCAGGGTCTAGAAGTAAAAACAATACAAAAAAAAACATCCTGCTGTGCATGAAGGCTCCGTGCTTTCTGCAACACAGGCAATGTCTGTAAACCTGCCCTAGCGCTGGTTATAAACATGCATGCATAGTACAACTCTTGGAGATCCAGCAGGGTCTAGAAGTAAAAACAATACAAAAAAAAACTCCTGTACAACTATTGGAGATCCAGCAGGGTCTAGAAGTAAAAACAATACAAAAAAAAACTCCTGCTGTGCGTAAAGGCTCCGTGCTTTCTGCAACACAGGCAATGTCTGTAAACCTGCCCTAGCGCTGGTTATAAACATGCATGCATAGTACAACACTTGGAGATCCAGCAGGGTCTAGAAGTAAAAAAACAAAAAAAAAAAACCTCCTGCTGTGCATGAAGGCTCCGTGCTTTCTGCAACACAGGCAGTGTCTGTAAACCTGCCCTAGCGCTGGTTATAAACATGCATGCATAGTACAACTCTTGGAGATCCAGCAGGGTCTAGAATTAAAAACAAAACAAAAAAAACCTCCTGCTGTGCATGAAGGCTCTGTGCTTTCTGCAACACAGGCAATGCCTGTAAACCTGCCCTAGCGCTGGTTATAAACATGCATGCATAGTACAACACTTGGAGATCCAGCAGGGTCTAGAAGTAAAAAAACAAAAAAAAACCTCCTGCTGTGCATGAAGGCTCCGTGCTTTCTGCAACACAGGCAATGTCTGTAAACCTGCCCTAGCGCTGGTTATAAACATGCATGCATAGTACAACTCTTGGAGATCCAGCAGGGTCTAGAATTAAAAACAAAACAAAACAAAAACCTCTTGCTGTGCATGAAGGCTCCGTGCTTTCTGCAACACAAGCAATGTCTGTAAACCTGCCCTAGCTCTGGCTATAAACATGCATGCATAGTACAACTCTTGGAGATCCAGCAGGGTCTAGACGTAAAAACAAAACAAAAAAACCTCCTGCTGTGCATGAAGGCTCCGTGCTTTCTGCAACACAGGCAATGTCTGTAAACCTGCCCTAGCGCTGGTTATAAACATGCATGCATAGTACAACTCTTGGAGACCCAGCTGGGTCTAGACGTAAAAACAAAACAAAAAAAAACCTCCTGCTGTGCATGAAGGCTCCGTGCTTTCTGCAACACAGGCAATGTCTGTAAACCTGCCCTAGCGCTGGTTATAAACATGCATGCATAGTACAACTCTTGGAGATCCAGCAGGGTCTAGAAGTAAAAACAAAACAAAAAAAACCTCCTGCTGTACATGAAGGCTCCGTGCTTTCTGCAACACAGGCAATGTCTGTAAACCTGCCCTAGCGCTGGTTATAAACATGCATGCATAGTAAAACTCTTGGAGATCCAGCAGGGTCTAGAAGTAAAAACAAAACAAAAAAAACATCCTGCTGTGCATGAAGGCTCCGTGCTTTCTGCAATACAGGCAATGTCTGTAAACCTGCCCTAGCGCTGGTTATAAACATGCATGCGATCCAGCAGGGTCTAGACGTAAAAACAAAACAAAAAAAAACCTCCTGTTGTGCATGAAGGCTCCGTGCTTTCTGCAACACAGGCAATGTCTGTAAACCTGCCCTAGCGCTGGTTATAAACATGCATGCATAGTACAACTCTTGGAGCTCCAGCTGGGTCTAGACGTAAAAACAAAACAAAAAAAAACTCCTGCTGTGCGTGAAGGCTCCGTGCATTCTGCAACACAGGCAATGTCTGTAGACCTGCCCTAGCGCTGGTTATAAACATGCATGCATAGTACAACTCTTGGAGCTCCAGCTGGGTCTAGGCGTAAAAACAAAACAAAAAAACCTCCTGCTGTGCATGAAGGCTCCATGCTTTCTGCAACGCAGGCAATGTCTGTAAACCTGCCCTAGCGCTGGTTATGAACATGCATGCATAGTACAACTCTTGGAGATCCAGCAGGGTCTAGACGTAAAAACAAAACAAAAAAAAAAAAACCTCCTGCTGTGCATGAAGGCTCCGTGCTTTCTGCAACACAGGCAATGTCTGTAAACCTACCCTAGCGCTGGTTATAAACATGCATGCATAGTACAAATCTTAGAGATCCAGCAGGGTCTAGAAGTAAAAACAAAACAAAAAACCTCCTGCTGTGCATGAAGGCTCCGTGCTTTCTGCAACACAGGCAATGTCTGTAAACCTGCCGTAGCGCTGGTTATAAACATGCATGCATAGTACAACACTTGGAGATCCAGCAGGGTCTAGAAGTAAAAAAAAACAAAAAAAAAACCTCCTGCTGTGCATGAAGGCTCCGTGCTTTCTGCAACACAGGCAATGTCTGTAAACCTGCCCTAGCGCTGGTTATAAACATGCATGCATAGTACAACTCTTGGAGATCCACCAGGGTCTAGACGTAAAAACAAAACAAAAAAAACCTCCTGCTGTGCATGAAGCCTCCGTGCTTTCTGCAACACAGGCAATGCCTGTAAACCTGCCCTAGCGCTGGTTATAAACATGCATGCATAGTACAACTCTTGGAGCTCCAGCTGGGTCTAGACGTAAAAACAAAACAAAAAAAAACTCCTGCTGTGCGTGAAGGCTCCGTGCATTCTGCAACACAGGCAATGTCTGTAGACCTGCCCTAGCGCTGGTTATAAACATGCATGCATAGTACAACTCTTGGAGCTCCAGCTGGGTCTAGGCGTAAAAACAAAACAATAAAACCTCCTGCTGTGCATGAAGGCTCCATGCTTTCTGCAACGCAGGCAATGTCTGTAAACCTGCCCTAGCGCTGGTTATGAACATGCATGCATAGTACAACTCTTGGAGATCCAGCAGGGTCTAGACGTAAAAACAAAACAAAAAAAAACCTCCTGCTGTGCATGAAGGCTCCGTGCTTTCTGCAACACAGGCAATGTCTGTAAACCTGCCCTAGCGCTGGTTATAAACATGCATGCATAGTACAACACTTGGAGATCCAGCAGGGTCTAGAAGTAAAAACAAAACAAAAAAAACATCCTGCTGTGCATGAAGGCTCCGTGCTTTCTGCAACACAGGCAATGTCTGTAAACCTACCCTAGCGCTGGTTATAAACATGCATGCATTGCACAACTCTTAGAGATCCAGCAGGGTCTAGAAGTAAAAACAATACAAAAAAAAACATCCTGCTGTGCATGAAGGCTCCGTGCTTTCTGCAACACAGGCAATGTCTGTAAACCTGCCCTAGCGCTGGTTATAAACATGCATGCATAGTACAACTCTTGGAGATCCAGCAGGGTCTAGAAGTAAAAACAATACAAAAAAAAAACTCCTGTACAACTATTGGAGATCCAGCAGGGTCTAGAAGTAAAAACAATACAAAAAAAAACTCCTGCTGTGCGTAACGGCTCCGTGCTTTCTGCAACACAGGCAATGTCTGTAAACCTGCCCTAGCGCTGGTTATAAACATGCATGCATAGTACAACACTTGGAGATCCAGCAGGGTCTAGAAGTAAAAAAACAAAAAAAAAAACCTCCTGCTGTGCATGAAGGCTCCGTGCTTTCTGCAACACAGGCAATGTCTGTAAACCTGCCCTAGCGCTGGTTATAAACATGCATGCATAGTACAACTCTTGGAGATCCAGCAGGGTCTAGAATTAAAAACAAAACAAAAAAAACCTCCTGCTGTGCATGAAGGCTCTGTGCTTTCTGCAACACAGGCAATGCCTGTAAACCTGCCCTAGCGCTGGTTATAAACATGCATGCATAGTACAACACTTGGAGATCCAGCAGGGTCTAGAAGTAAAAAAACAAAAAAAAAACCTCCTGCTGTGCATGAAGGCTCCGTGCTTTCTGCAACACAGGCAATGTCTGTAAACCTGCCCTAGCGCTGGTTATAAACATGCACGCATAGTACAACTCTTGGAGATCCAGCAGGGTCTAGAATTAAAAACAAAACAAAACAAAAACCTCTTGCTGTGCATGAAGGCTCCGTGCTTTCTGCAACACAAGCAATGTCTGTAAACCTGCCCTAGCTCTGGCTATAAACATGCATGCATAGTACAACTCTTGGAGATCCAGCAGGGTCTAGACGTAAAAACAAAACAAAAAACCTCCTGCTGTGCATGAAGGCTCCGTGCTTTCTGCAACACAGGCAATGTCTGTAAACCTGCCCTAGCGCTGGTTATAAACATGCATGCATAGTACAACTCTTGGAGACCCAGCTGGGTCTAGACGTAAAAACAAAACAAAAAAAAACCTCCTGCTGTGCATGAAGGCTCCGTGCTTTCTGCAACACAGGCAATGTCTGTAAACCTGCCCTAGCGCTGGTTATAAACATGCATGCATAGTACAACTCTTGGAGATCCAGCAGGGTCTAGAAGTAAAAACAAAACAAAAAAAACCTCCTGCTGTACATGAAGGCTCCGTGCTTTCTGCAACACAGGCAATGTCTGTAAACCTGCCCTAGCGCTGGTTATAAACATGCATGCATAGTAAAACTCTTGGAGATCCAGCAGGGTCTAGAAGTAAAAACAAAACAAAAAAAACATCCTGCTGTGCATGAAGGCTCCGTGCTTTCTGCAATACAGGCAATGTCTGTAAACCTGCCCTAGCGCTGGTTATAAACATGCATGCGATCCAGCAGGGTCTAGACGTAAAAACAAAACAAAAAAAAACCTCCTGTTGTGCATGAAGGCTCCGTGCTTTCTGCAACACAGGCAATGTCTGTAAACCTGCCCTAGCGCTGGTTATAAACATGCATGCATAGTACAACTCTTGGAGCTCCAGCTGGGTCTAGACGTAAAAACAAAACAAAAAAAAAAACATCCTGCTGTGCATGAAGGCTCCGTGCTTTCTGCAACACAGGCAATGTCTGTAAACCTGCCTTAGCGCTGGTTGTAAACATGCATGCATAGTACAACGCATGGAGCTCCAGCTGGGTCTAGAAGTAAAAAAAAACCTCCTGCTGTGCATGAAGGCTCCGTGCTTTCTGCAACACAGGCAATGTCTGTAAACCTGCCTTAGCGCTGGTTGTAAACATGCATGCATAGTACAACGCTTGGAGCTCCAGCTGGGTCTAGAAGTAAAAAAAAACCTCCTGCTGTGCATGAAGGCTCCGTGCTTTCTGCAACACAGGCAATGTCTGTAAACCTGCTCTAGCGCTGGTTGTAAACATGCATGCATAGTACAACGCTTGGAGCTCCAGCTGGGTCTAGAAGTAAAAAAAACCTCCTGCTGTGCATGAAGGCTCCGTGCTTTATGCAACACAGGGAATGTCTGTAAACCTGCCTTAGCGCTGGTTGTAAACATGCATGCATAGTACAACGCATGGAGCTCCAGCTGGGTCTAGAAGTAAAAAAAAAACCTCCTGCTGTGCATGAAGGCTCCGTGCTTTCTGCAACACAGGCAATGTCTGTAAACCTGCCTTAGCGCTGGTTGTAAACATGCATGCATAGTACAACGCTTGGAGCTCCAGCTGGGTCTAGAAGTAAAAAAAAACCTCCTGCTGTGCATGAAGGCTCCGCGCTTTCTGCAACACAGGCAATGTCTGTAAACCTGATCTAGCGCTGGTTGTAAACATGCATGCACAGTACAACTCTTGGAGATCCAGCAGGGTCTAGAAGTAAAAAAACAAAAAAAAACCTCCTGCTGTGCATGAAGGCTCCGTGCTTTCTGCAACACAGGCAATGTCTGTAAACCTGCCTTAGCGCTGGTTGTAAACATGCATGCATAGTACAACGCATGGAGCTCCAGCTTGGTCTAGAAGTAAAAAAAAACCTCCTGCTGTGCATGAAGGCTCCGTGCTTTCTGCAACACTGGCAATGTCTGTAAACCTGCCTTAGCGCTGGTTGTAAACATGCATGCATAGTACAACGCTTGGAGCTCCAGCTGGGTCTAGAAGTAAAAAAAAACCTCCTGCTGTGCATGAAGGCTCCGTGCTTTCTGCAACACAGGCAATGTCTGTAAACCTGCCCTAGCGCTGGTTGTAAACATGCATGCATAGTACAACTCTTGGAGATCCAGCAGGGTCTAGAAGTAAAAAAACAAAAAAAAACCTCCTGCTGTGCATGAAGGCTCCGTGCTTTCTGCAACACAGGCAATGTCTGTAAACCTGCCTTAGCGCTGGTTGTAAACATGCATGCATAGTACAACGCATGGAGCTCCAGCTGGGTCTAGAAGTAAAAAAAAAACCTCCTGCTGTGCATGAAGGCTCCGTGCTTTCTGCAACACAGGCAATGTCTGTAAACCTGCCTTAGCGCTGGTTGTAAACATGCATGCATAGTACAACGCTTGGAGCTCCAGCTGGGTCTAGAAGTAAAAAAAAAACCTCCTGCTGTGCATGAAGGCTCCGTGCTTTCTGCAACACAGGCAATGTCTGTAAACCTGCTCTAGCGCTGGTTGTAAACATGCATGCATAGTACAACGCTTGGAGCTCCAGCTGGGTCTAGAAGTAAAAAAAAAACCTCCTGCTGTGCATGAAGGCTCCGTGCTTTATGCAACACAGGGAATGTCTGTAAACCTGCCTTAGCGCTGGTTGTAAACATGCATGCATAGTACAACGCATGGAGCTCCAGCTGGGTCTAGAAGTAAAAAAACCTCCTGCTGTGCATGAAGGCTCCGTGCTTTCTGCAACACAGGCAATGTCTGTAAACCTGCCTTAGCGCTGGTTGTAAACATGCATGCATAGTACAACGCTTGGAGCTCCAGCTGGGTCTAGAAGTAAAAAAAAAAAACCTCCTGCTGTGCATGAAGGCTCCGCGCTTTCTGCAACACAGGCAATGTCTGTAAACCTGATCTAGCGCTGGTTGTAAACATGCATGCACAGTACAACTCTTGGAGATCCAGCAGGGTCTAGAAGTAAAAAAACAAAAAAAAACCTCCTGCTGTGCATGAAGGCTCCGTGCTTTCTGCAACACAGGCAATGTCTGTAAACCTGCCTTAGCGCTGGTTGTAAACATGCATGCATAGTACAACGCATGGAGCTCCAGCTGGGTCTAGAAGTAAAAAAAAACCTCCTGCTGTGCATGAAGGCTCCGTGCTTTCTGCAACACTGGCAATGTCTGTAAACCTGCCTTAGCGCTGGTTGTAAACATGCATGCATAGTACAACGCTTGGAGCTCCAGCTGGGTCTAGAAGTAAAAAAAAAACCTCCTGCTGTGCATGAAGGCTCCGTGCTTTCTGCAACACAGGCAATGTCTGTAAACCTGCCCTAGCGCTGGTTGTAAACATGCATGCATAGTACAACTCTTGGAGATCCAGCAGGGTCTAGAAGTAAAAAAACAAAAAAAAAACCTCCTGCTGTGCATGAAGGCTCCGTGCTTTCTGCAACACAGGCAATGTCTGTAAACCTGCCTTAGCGCTGGTTGTAAACATGCATGCATAGTACAACGCATGGAGCTCCAGCTGGGTCTAGAAGTAAAAAAAAAAACCTCCTGCTGTGCATGAAGGCTCCGTGCTTTCTGCAACACAGGCAATGTCTGTAAACCTGCCTTAGCGCTGGTTGTAAACATGCATGCATAGTACAACGCTTGGAGCTCCAGCTGGGTCTAGAAGTAAAAAAAAAACCTCCTGCTGTGCATGAAGGCTCCGTGCTTTCTGCAACACAGGCAATGTCTGTAAACCTGCCTTAGCGCTGGTTGTAAACATGCATGCATAGTACAACGCTTGGAGCTCCAGCTGGGTCTAGAAGTAAAAAAAAAACCTCCTGCTGTGCATGAAGGCTCCGTGCTTTCTGCAACACAGGCAATTTCTGTAAACCTGCCTTAGCACTGGTTGTAAACATGCATGCATAGTACAACGCTTGGAGCTCCAGCTGGGTCTAGAAGTAAAAAAACAAAAAAAAACCTCCTGCTGTGCATGAAGGCTCCGTGCTTTCTGCAACACAGGGAATGTCTGTAGACCTGCCCTAGCGCTGGTTATAAACATGCATGCATAGTACAACTCTTGGAGCTCCAGCTGGGTCTAGACGTAAAAACAAAACAAAAAAACCTCCTGCTGTGCATGAAGGCTCCGTGCTTTCTGCAACACAGGCAATGTCTGTAAACCTGCCCTAGCGCTGGTTATAAACATGCATGTATAGTACAACTCCTGGAGCTCCAGCTGGGTCTAGAAGTAAAAAAAAACCTCCTGCTGTGCATGAAGGCTCCGTGCTTTCTGCAACACAGGCACTGTCTGTAAACCTGCCTTAGCGCTGGTTGTAAACATGCATGCATAGTACAACGCTTGGAGCTCCAGCTGGGTGTAGAAGTAAAAAAAACCTCCTGCTGTGCATGAAGGCTCCGTGCTTTCTGCAACACAGGCAATGTCTGTAAACCTGCCTTAGCGCTGGTTGTAAACATGCATGCATAGTACAACGCTTGGAGCTCCAGCTGGGTCTAGAAGTAAAAAAAAACCTCCTGCTGTGCATGAAGGCTCCGTGCTTTCTGCAACACAGGCAATGTCTATAAACCTGCCTTAGCGCTGGTTGTAAACATGCATGCATAGTACAACGCTTGGAGCTCCAGCTGGGTCTAGAAGTAAAAAAACAAAAAAAACCTCCTGCTGTGCATGAAGGCTCCGTGCTTTCTGAAACACAGGGAATGTCTGTAGACCTGCCCTAGTGCTGGTTATAAACATGCATGCATAGTACAACTCTTGGAGCTCCAGCTGGGTCTAGACATAAAAACAAAACAAAAAAAACCTCCTGCTGTGCATGAAGGCTCCGTGCTTTCTGCAACACAGGCAATGTCTGTAAACCTGCCCTAGCGCTGGTTATAAACATGCATGTATAGTACAACTCTTGGAGCTCCAGCTGGGTCTAGAAGTAAAAAAAAACCTCCTGCTGTGCATGAAGGCTCCGTGCTTTCTGCAACACAGGCAATGTCTGTAAACCTGCCTTAGCGCTGGTTGTAAACATGCATGCATAGTACAACGCTTGGAGCTCCAGCTGGGTCTAGAAGTAAAAAAAAAAACCTCCTGCTGTGCATGAAGGCTCCGTGCTTTCTGCAACACAGGCAATGTCTGTAAACCTGCCTTAGCGCTGGTTGTAAACATGCATGCATAGTACAACGCATGGAGCTCCAGCTGGGTCTAGAGGTAAAAAAAAACCTCCTGCTGTGCATGAAGGCTCCGTGCTTTCTGCAACACAGGCAATGTCTGTAAACCTGCCTTAGCGCTGGTTGTAAACATGCATGCATAGTACAACGCTTGGAGCTCCAGCTGGGTCTAGAAGTAAAAAAAAAACCTCCTGCTGTGCATGAAGGCTCCGTGCTTTCTGCAACACAGGCAATGTCTGTAAACCTGCTTTAGCGCTGGTTGTAAACATGCATGCATAGTACAACGCTTGGAGCTCCAGCTGGGTCTAGAAGTAAAAAAAAAAACCTCCTGCTGTGCATGAAGGCTCCGTGCTTTCTGCAACACAGGGAATGTCTGTAAACCTGCCTTAGCGCTGGTTGTAAACATGCATGCATAGTACAACGCATGGAGCTCCAGCTGGGTCTAGAAGTAAAAAAAAAACCTCCTGCTGTGCATGAAGGCTCCGTGCTTTCTGCAACAAAGGCAATGTCTGTAAACCTGCCTTAGCGCTGGTTGTAAACATGCATGCATAGTACAACGCTTGGAGCTCCAGCTGGGTCTAGAAGTAAAAAAAAAACCTCCTGCTGTGCATGAAGGCTCCGCGCTTTCTGCAACACAGGCAATGTCTGTAAACCTGCCCTAGCGCTGGTTGTAAACATGCATGCATAGTACAACTCTTGGAGATCCAGCAGGGTCTAGAAGTAAAAAAAACAAAAAAAAACCTCCTGCTGTGCATGAAGGCTCCGTGCTTTCTGCAACACAGGCAATGTCTGTAAACCTGCCTTAGCGCTGGTTGTAAACATGCATGCATAGTACAACGCATGGAGCTCCAGCTGGGTCTAGAAGTAAAAAAAAAAACCTCCTGCTGTGCATGAAGGCTCCGTGCTTTCTGCAACACAGGCAATGTCTGTAAACCTGCCTTAGCTCTGGTTGTAAACATACATGCATAGTACAACGCTTGGAGCTCCAGCTGGGTCTAGAAGTAAAAAAAAAACCTCCTGCTGTGCATAAAGGCTCCGTGCTTTCTGCAACACAGGCAATGTCTGTAAACCTGCCTTAGCGCTGGTTGTAAACATGCATGCATAGTACAACGCTTGGAGCTCCAGCTGGGTCTAGAAGTAAAAAAAAAACCTCCTGCTGTGCATGAAGGCTCCGTGCTTTCTGCAACACAGGCAATGTCTGTAAACCTGCCCTAGCGCTGGTTGTAAACATGCATGCATAGTACAACGCTTGGAGCTCCAGCTGGGTCTAGAAGTAAAAAAAAAACCTCCTGCTGTGCATGAAGGCTCCGTGCTTTCTGCAACACAGGCAATGTCTGTAAGCCTGCCTTAGCGCTGGTTGTAAACATGCATGCATAGTACAACGCTTGGAGCTCCAGCTGGGTCTAGAAGTAAAAAAAAACCTCCTGCTGTGCATGAAGGCTCCGTGCTTTCTGCAACACAGGCAATGTCTGTAAACCTGCCTTAGCGCTGGTTGTAAACATGCATGCATAGTACAACGCATGGAGCTCCAGCTGGGTCTAGAAGTAAAAAAAAACCTCCTGCTGTGCATGAAGGCTCCGTGCTTTCTGCAACACAGGCAATGTCTGTAAACCTGCCTTAGCGCTGGTTGTAAACATGCATGCATAGTACAACGCTTGGAGCTCCAGCTGGGTGTAGAAGTAAAAAAAAACCTCCTGCTGTGCATGAAGGCTCCGTGCTTTCTGCAACACAGGCAATGTCTGTAAACCTGCCCTAGCGCTGGTTGTAAACATGCATGCATAGTACAACTCTTGGAGATCCAGCAGGGTCTAGAAGTAAAAAAACAAAAAAAAAAACCTCCTGCTGTGCATGAAGGCTCCGTGCTTTCTGCAACACAGGCAATGTCTGTAAACCTGCCTTAGCGCTGGTTGTAAACATGCATGCATAGTACAACGCATGCAGCTCCAGCTGGGTCTAGAAGTAAAAAAAAAAACCTCCTGCTGTGCATGAAGGCTCCGTGCTTCCTGCAACACAGGCAATGTCTGTAAACCTGCCTTAGCGCTGGTTGTAAACATGCATGCATAGTACAACGCTTGGAGCTTCAGCTGGGTCTAGAAGTAAAAAAAAACCTCCTGCTGTGCATGAAGGCTCTGTGCTTTCTGCAACACAGGCAATGTCTTTAAACCTGCCTTAGCGCTGGTTGTAAACATGCATGCATAGTACAACGCTTGGAGCTCCAGCTGGGTCTAGAAGTAAAAAAAAACCTCCTGCTGTGCATGAAGGCTCCGTGCTTTCTGCAACACAGGCAATTTCTGTAAACCTGCCTTAGCGCTGGTTGTAAACATGCATGCATAGTACAACGCTTGGAGCTCCAGCTGGGTCTAGAAGTAAAAAAACAAAAAAAAACCTCCTGCTGTGCATGAAGGCTCCATGCTTTCTGCAACACAGGGAATGTCTGTAGACCTGCCCTAGCGCTGGTTATAAACATGCATGCATAGTACAACTCTTGGAGCTCCAGCTGGGTCTAGACGTAAAAACAAAACAAAAAAAACCTCCTGCTGTGCATGAAGGCTCCGTGCTTTCTGCAACACAGGCAATGTCTGTAAACCTGCCCTAGCGCTGGTTGTAAATATGCATGCATAGTACAACTCTTGGAGATCCAGCAGGGTCTAGAAGTAAAAAAAACAAAAAAAAAACCTCCTGCTGTGCATGAAGGCTCCGTGCTTTCTGCAACACAGGCAATGTCTGTAAACCTGCCTTAGCGCTGGTTGTAAACATGCATGCATAGTACAACGCATGGCGCTCCAGCTGGGTCTAGAAGTAAAAAAAAAGCTCCTGCTGTGCATGAAGGCTCCGTGCTTTCTGCAACACAGGCAATGTCTGTAAACCTGCTTAGCGCTGGTTGTAAACATGCATGCATAGTACAACGCTTGGAGCTCCAGCTGGGTCTAGAAGTAAAAAAAACCTCCTGCTGTGCATGAAGGCTCCGTGCTTTCTGCAACACAGGCAATATCTGTAAACCTGCCTTAGCGCTGGTTGTAAACATGCATGCATAGTACAACGCTTGGAGCTCCAGCTGGGTCTAGAAGTAAAAAAAAAAACCTCCTGCTGTGCATGAAGGCTCCGTGCTTTCTGCAACACAGGCAATTTCTGTAAACCTGCCTTAGCGCTGGTTGTAAACATGCATGCATAGTACAACGCTTGGAGCTCCAGCTGGGTCTAGAAGTAAAAAAACAAAAAAAAACCTCCTGCTGTGCATGAAGGCTCCGTGCTTTCTGCAACACAGGGAATGTCTGTAGACCTGCCCTAGCGCTGGTTATAAACATGCATGCATAGTACAACTCTTGGAGCTCCAGCTGGGTCTAGACGTAAAAACAAAACAAAAAAAACCTCCTGCTGTGCATGAAGGCTCCGTGCTTTCTGCAACACAGGCAATGTCTGTAAACCTGCCCTAGCGCTGGTTGTAAACATGCATGCATAGTACAACTCTTGGAGATCCAGCAGGGTCTAGAAGTAAAAAAACAAAAAAAAAACCTCCTGCTGTGCATGAAGGCTCCGTGCTTTCTGCAACACAGGCAATGTCTGTAAACCTGCCTTAGCGCTGGTTGTAAACATGCATGCATAGTACAACGCATGGAGCTCCAGCTGGGTCTAGAAGTAAAAAAAAACCTCCTGCTTTGCATGAAGGCTCCGTGCTTTCTGCAACACAGGCAATGTCTGTAAACCTGCCTTAGCGCTGGTTGTAAACATGCATGCATAGTACAACGCTTGGAGCTCCAGCTGGGTCTAGAAGTAAAAAAAAAACCTCCTGCTGTGCATGAAGGCTCCGTGCTTTCTGCAACACAGGCAATGTCTGTAAACCTGCCTTAGCGCTGGTTGTAAACATGCATGCATAGTACAACGCTTGGAGCTCCAGCTGGGTCTAGAAGTAAAAAAAAAACCTCCTGCTGTGCATGAAGGCTCCGTGCTTTCTGCAACACAGGCAATTTCTGTAAACCTGCCTTAGCACTGGTTGTAAACATGCATGCATAGTACAACGCTTGGAGCTCCAGCTGGGTCTAGAAGTAAAAAAACAAAAAAAAACCTCCTGCTGTGCATGAAGGCTCCGTGCTTTCTGCAACACAGGGAATGTCTGTAGACCTGCCCTAGCGCTGGTTATAAACATGCATGCATAGTACAACTCTTGGAGCTCCAGCTGGGTCTAGACGTAAAAACAAAACAAAAAAAACCTCCTGCTGTGCATGAAGGCTCCGTGCTTTCTGCAACACAGGCAATGTCTGTAAACCTGCCCTAGCGCTGGTTATAAACATGCATGTATAGTACAACTCTTGGAGCTCCAGCTGGGTCTAGAAGTAAAAAAAAACCTCCTGCTGTGCATGAAGGCTCCGTGCTTTCTGCAACACAGGCAATGTCTGTAAACCTGCCTTAGCGCTGGTTGTAAACATGCATGCATAGTACAACACTTGGAGCTCCAGCTGGGTGTAGAAGTAAAAAAAAACCTCCTGCTGTGCATGAAGGCTCCGTGCTTTCTGCAACACAGGCAATGTCTGTAAACCTGCCTTAGCGCTGGTTGTAAACATGCATGCATAGTACAACGCTTGGAGCTCCAGCTGGGTCTAGAAGTAAAAAAAAAACCTCCTGCTGTGCATGAAGGCTCCGTGCTTTCTGCAACACAGGCAATGTCTGTAAACCTGCCTTAGCGCTGGTTGTAAACATGCATGCATAGTACAACGCTTGGAGCTCCAGCTGGGTCTAGAAGTAAAAAAACAAAAAAAACCTCCTGCTGTGCATGAAGGCTCCGTGCTTTCTGCAACACAGGGAATGTCTGTAGACCTGCCCTAGCGCTGGTTATAAACATGCATGCATAGTACAACTCTTGGAGCTCCAGCTGGGTCTAGACGTAAAAACAAAACAAAAAAAAACCTCCTGCTGTGCATGAAGGCTCCGTGCTTTCTGCAACACAGGCAATGTCTGTAAACCTGCCCTAGCGCTGGTTATAAACATGCATGTATAGTACAACTCTTGGAGCTCCAGCTGGGTCTAGAAGTAAAAAAAAAACCTCCTGCTGTGCATGAAGGCTCCGTGCTTTCTGCAACACAGGCAATGTCTGTAAACCTGCCTTAGCGCTGGTTGTAAACATGCATGCATAGTACAACGCTTGGAGCTCCAGCTGGGTGTAGAAGTAAAAAAAAACCTGCTGTGCATGAAGGCTCCGCGCTTTCTGCAACACAGGCAATGTCTGTAAACCTGCCCTAGCGCTGGTTGTAAACATGCATGCATAGTACAACTCTTGGAGATCCAGCAGGGTCTAGAAGTAAAAAAACAAAAAAAAAACCTCCTGCTGTGCATGAAGGCTCCGTGCTTTCTGCAACACAGGCAATTTCTGTAAACCTGCCTTAGCACTGGTTGTAAACATGCATGCATAGTACAACGCTTGGAGCTCCAGCTGGGTCTAGAAGTAAAAAAACAAAAAAAAAACTCCTGCTGTGCATGAAGGCTCCGTGCTTTCTGCAACACAGGGAATGTCTGTAGACCTGCCTTAGCGCTGGTTGTAAACATACATGCATAGTACAACGCTTGGAGCTCCAGCTGGGTCTAGAAGTAAAAAAAAAAACCTCCTGCTGTGCATAAAGGCTCCGTGCTTTCTGCAACACAGGCAATGTCTGTAAACCTGCCTTAGCACTGGTTGTAAACATGCATGCATAGTACAACGCTTGGAGCTCCAGCTGGGTCTAGAAGTAAAAAAAAACCTCCTGCTGTGCATGAAGGCTCCGTGCTTTCTGCAACACAGGCAATGTCTGTAAACCTGCCCTAGCGCTGGTTGTAAACATGCATGCATAGTACAACGCTTGGAGCTCCAGCTGGGTCTAGAAGTAAAAAAAAACCTCCTGCTGTGCATGAAGGCTCCGTGCTTTCTGCAACACAGGCAATGTCTGTAAGCCTGCCTTAGCGCTGGTTGTAAACATGCATGCATAGTACAATGCTTGGAGCTCCAGCTGGGTCTAGAAGTTAAAAAAAAACCTCCTGCTGTGCATGAAGGCTCCGTGCTTTCTGCAACACAGGCAATGTCTGTAAACCTGCCTTAGCGCTGGTTGTAAACATGCATGCATAGTACAACGCATGGAGCTCCAGCTGGGTCTAGAAGTAAAAAAAAAACCCTCCTGCTGTGCATGAAGGCTCCGTGCTTTCTGCAACACAGGCAATGTCTGTAAACCTGCCTTAGCGCTGGTTGTAAACATGCATGCATAGTACAACGCTTGGAGCTCCAGCTGGGTGTAGAAGTAAAAAAAAACCTCCTGCTGTGCATGAAGGCTCCGTGCTTTCTGCAACACAGGCAATGTCTGTAAACCTGCCTTAGCGCTGGTTGTAAACATGCATGCATAGTACAACGCTTGGAGCTCCAGCTGGGTCTAGAAGTAAAAAAAGACCTCCTGCTGTGCATGAAGGCTCCGTGCTTTCTGCAACACAGGCAATGTCTGTAAACCTGCCCTAGCGCTGGTTGTAAACATGCATGCATAGTACAACGCTTGGAGCTCCAGCTGGGTCTAGAAGTAAAAAAAAACCTCCTGCTGTGCATGAAGGCTCCGTGCTTTCTGCAAGACAGGCAATGTCTGTAAACCTGCCTTAGCGCTGGTTGTAAACATGCATGCATAGTACAACGCTTGGAGCTCCAGCTGGGTCTAGAAGTAAAAAAAAAACCTGCTGTGCATGAAGGCTCCGTGCTTTCTGCAACACAGGCAATGTCTGTAAACCTGCCTTAGCGCTGGTTGTAAACATGCATGCATAGTACAACGCTTGGAGCTCCAGCTGGGTCTAGAAGTAAAAAAAAAACCTCCTGCTGAGCATGAAGTCTCCGTGCTTTCTGCAACACAGGCAATGTCTGTAAACCTGCCTTAGCGCTGGTTGTAAACATGCATGCATAGTACAATGCTTGGAGCTCCAGCTGGGTCTAGAAGTAATAAAAAACCTCCTGCTGTGCATGAAGGCTCCGTGCTTTCTGCAACACAGGCAATGTCTGTAAACCTGCCTTAGCGCTGGTTGTAAACATGCATGCATAGTACAACGCTTGGAGCTCCAGCTGGGTCTAGAAGTAAAAAAAAAACCTCCTGCTGTGCATGAAGGCTCCGTGCTTTCTGCAACACAGGCAATGTCTGTAAACCTGCCTTAGCGCTGGTTGTAAACATGCATGCATAGTACAACTCATGGAGCTCCAGCTGGGTCTAGAAGAAAAAAAAAACCTCCTGCTGTGCATGAAGGCTCCGTGCTTTCTGCAACACAGGCAATGTCTGTAAACCTGCCTTAGCGCTGGTTGTAAACATGCATGCATAGTACAACGCTTGGAGCTCCAGCTGGGTCTAGAAGTAAAAAAAAACCTCCTGCTGTGCATGAAGGCTCCGTGCTTTCTGCAACACAGGCAATGTCTGTAAACCTGCCCTAGCGCTGGTTGTAAACATGCATGCATAGTACAATGCTTGGAGCTCCAGCTGGGTCTAGAAGTAAAAAAAAAACCTCCTGCTGTGCATGAAGGCTCCGTGCTTTCTGCAACACAGGCAATGTCTGTAAACCTGCCTTAGCGCTGGTTGTAAACATGCATGCATAGTACAACGCTTGGAGCTCCAGCTTGGTCTAGAAGTAAAAAAAAAAACCTCCTGCTGTGCATGAAGGCTCCGTGCTTTTTTCAACACAGGCAATGTATGTAAACCTGCCTTAGCGCTGGTTGTAAACATGGATGCATAGTACAACGCTTGGACCTCCAGCTGGCTCTAGAAGTAAAAAAAAAAACCTCCTGCGGCTCCGTGCTTTCTGCAACACAGGCAATGTCTGTAAACCTGCCTTAGCGCTGGTTGTAAACATGCATGCATAGTACAACGCTTGGAGCTCCAGCTGGGTCTAGAAGTAAAAAAAAACCTCCTGCTGTGCATGAAGGCTCCGTGCTTTCTGCAACACAGGCAATGTCTGTAAACCTGCCTTAGCGCTGGTTGTAAACATGCATGCATAGTACAACGCATGGAGCTCCAGCTGGGTCTAGAAGTAAAAAAAAAAAACCTCCTGCTGTGCATGAAGGCTCCGTGCTTTCTGCAACACAGGCAATGTCTGTAAACCTGCCTTAGCGCTGGTTGTAAACATGCATGCATAGTACAACGCTTGGAGCTCCAGCTGGGTCTAGAAGTAAAAAAAAAAACCTCCTGCTGTGCATGAAGTCTCCGTGCTTTCTGCAACACAGGCAATGTCTGTAAACCTGCCTTAGCGCTGGTTGTAAACATGCATGCATAGTACAACGCATGGAGCTCCAGCTGGGTCTAGAAGTAAAAAAAACCTCCTGCTGTGCATGAAGGCTCCGTGCTTTCTGCAACACAGGCAATGTCTGTAAACCTGCCTTAGCGCTGGTTGTAAACATGCTTGCATAGTACAACGCTTGGAGCTCCAGCTGGGTCTAGAAGTAAAAAAAAACCTCCTGCTGTGCATGAAGGCTCCGTGCTTTCTGCAACACAGGCAATGTCTGTAGACCTGCCCTAGCGCTGGTTGTAAACATGCATGCATAGTACAACTCTTGGAGATCCAGCAGGGTCTAGAAGTAAAAAAACAAAAAAAAACCTCCTGCTGTGCATGAAGGCTCCGTGCTTTCTGCAACACAGGCAATGTCTGTAAACCTGCCTTAGCACTGGTTGTAAACATACATGCATAGTACAACGCTTGGAGCTCCAGCTGGGTCTAGAAGTAAAAAAAAAAACCTCCTGCTGTGCATAAAGGCTCCGTGCTTTCTGCAACACAGGGAATGTCTGTAGACCTGCCCTAGCGCTGGTTATAAACATGCATGCATAGTACAACTCTTGGAGCTCCAGCTGGGTCTAGACGTAAAAACAAAACAAAAAAACCTCCTGCTGTGCATGAAGGCTCCGTGCTTTCTGCAACACAGGCAATGTCTGTAAACCTGCCCTAGCGCTGGTTATAAACATGCATGTATAGTACAACTCTTGGAGCTCCAGCTGGGTCTAGAAGTAAAAAAAAAAACCTCCTGCTGTGCATGAAGGCTCCGTGCTTTCTGCAACACAGGCAATGTCTGTAAACCTGCCTTAGCGCTGGTTGTAAACATGCATGCATAGTACAATGCTTGGAGCTCCAGCTGGATGTAGAAGTAAAATAAAACCTCCTGCTGTGCATGAAGGCTCCGCGCTTTCTGCAACACAGGCAATGTCTGTAAACCTGCCCTAGCGCTGGTTGTAAACATGCATGCATAGTACAACTCTTGGAGATCCAGCAGGGTCTAGAAGTAAAAAAACAAAAAAAAAAAACCTCCTGCTGTGCATGAAGGCTCCGTGCTTTCTGCAACACAGGCAATGTCTGTAAACCTGCCCTAGCGCTGGTTGTAAACATGCATGCATAGTACAACGCTTGGAGCTCCAGCTGGGTCTAGAAGTAAAAAAAAAACCTCCTGCTGTGCATGAAGGCTCCGTGCTTTCTGCAACACAGGCAATGTCTGTAAACCTGTCTTAGCGCTGGTTGTAAACATGCATGCATAGTACAACGCATGGAGCTCCAGCTGGGTCTAGAAGTAAAAAAAAAAACCTCCTGCTGTGCATGAAGGCTCCGTGCTTTCTGCAACACAGGCAATGTCTGTAAACCTGCCTTAGCGCTGGTTGTAAACATGCATGCATAGTACAACGCTTGGAGCTCCAGCTGGGTGTAGAAGTAAAAAAAAAACCTCCTGCTGTGCATGAAGGCTCCGTGCTTTCTGCAACACAGGCAATGTCTGTAAACCTGCCTTAGCGCTGGTTGTAAACATGCATGCATAGTACAACGCTTGGAGCTCCAGCTGGGTCTAGAAGTAAAAAAAAACCTCCTGCTGTGCATGAAGGCTCCGTGCTTTCTGCAACACAGGCAATGTCTGTAAACCTGCCCTAGCGCTGGTTATGAACATGCATGCATAGTACAACTCTTGGAGATCCAGCAGGGTCTAGACGTAAAAACAAAACAAAAAAAAAAACCTCCTGCTGTGCATGAAGGCTCCGTGCTTTCTGCAACACAGGCAATGTCTGTAAACCTACCCTAGCGCTGGTTATAAACATGCATGCATAGTACAACTCTTAGAGATCCAGCAGGGTCTAGAAGTAAAAACAAAACAAAAAACCTCCTGCTGTGCATGAAGGCTCCGTGCTTTCTGCAACACAGGCAATGTCTGTAAACCTGCCGTAGCGCTGGTTATAAACATGCATGCATAGTACAACACTTGGAGATCCAGCAGGGTCTAGAAGTAAAAAAAAACAAAAAAAAAACCTCCTGCTGTGCATGAAGGCTCCGTGCTTTCTGCAACACAGGCAATGTCTGTAAACCTGCCCTAGCGCTGGTTATAAACATGCATGCATAGTACAACTCTTGGAGCTCCAGCTGGGTCTAGACGTAAAAACAAAACAAAAAAAACCTCCTGCTGTGCATGAAGGCTCCGTGCTTTCTGCAACACAGGCAATGTCTGTAAACCTGCCCTAGCGCTGGTTGTAAATATGCATGCATAGTACAACTCTTGGAGATCCAGCAGGGTCTAGAAGTAAAAAAAACAAAAAAAAAACCTCCTGCTGTGCATGAAGGCTCCGTGCTTTCTGCAACACAGGCAATGTCTGTAAACCTGCCTTAGCGCTGGTTGTAAACATGCATGCATAGTACAACGCATGGCGCTCCAGCTGGGTCTAGAAGTAAAAAAAAAGCTCCTGCTGTGCATGAAGGCTCCGTGCTTTCTGCAACACAGGCAATGTCTGTAAACCTGCTTAGCGCTGGTTGTAAACATGCATGCATAGTACAACGCTTGGAGCTCCAGCTGGGTCTAGAAGTAAAAAAAACCTCCTGCTGTGCATGAAGGCTCCGTGCTTTCTGCAACACAGGCAATATCTGTAAACCTGCCTTAGCGCTGGTTGTAAACATGCATGCATAGTACAACGCTTGGAGCTCCAGCTGGGTCTAGAAGTAAAAAAAAAAACCTCCTGCTGTGCATGAAGGCTCCGTGCTTTCTGCAACACAGGCAATTTCTGTAAACCTGCCTTAGCGCTGGTTGTAAACATGCATGCATAGTACAACGCTTGGAGCTCCAGCTGGGTCTAGAAGTAAAAAAACAAAAAAAAACCTCCTGCTGTGCATGAAGGCTCCGTGCTTTCTGCAACACAGGGAATGTCTGTAGACCTGCCCTAGCGCTGGTTATAAACATGCATGCATAGTACAACTCTTGGAGCTCCAGCTGGGTCTAGACGTAAAAACAAAACAAAAAAAACCTCCTGCTGTGCATGAAGGCTCCGTGCTTTCTGCAACACAGGCAATGTCTGTAAACCTGCCCTAGCGCTGGTTGTAAACATGCATGCATAGTACAACTCTTGGAGATCCAGCAGGGTCTAGAAGTAAAAAAACAAAAAAAAAACCTCCTGCTGTGCATGAAGGCTCCGTGCTTTCTGCAACACAGGCAATGTCTGTAAACCTGCCTTAGCGCTGGTTGTAAACATGCATGCATAGTACAACGCATGGAGCTCCAGCTGGGTCTAGAAGTAAAAAAAAACCTCCTGCTTTGCATGAAGGCTCCGTGCTTTCTGCAACACAGGCAATGTCTGTAAACCTGCCTTAGCGCTGGTTGTAAACATGCATGCATAGTACAACGCTTGGAGCTCCAGCTGGGTCTAGAAGTAAAAAAAAAACCTCCTGCTGTGCATGAAGGCTCCGTGCTTTCTGCAACACAGGCAATGTCTGTAAACCTGCCTTAGCGCTGGTTGTAAACATGCATGCATAGTACAACGCTTGGAGCTCCAGCTGGGTCTAGAAGTAAAAAAAAAACCTCCTGCTGTGCATGAAGGCTCCGTGCTTTCTGCAACACAGGCAATTTCTGTAAACCTGCCTTAGCACTGGTTGTAAACATGCATGCATAGTACAACGCTTGGAGCTCCAGCTGGGTCTAGAAGTAAAAAAACAAAAAAAAACCTCCTGCTGTGCATGAAGGCTCCGTGCTTTCTGCAACACAGGGAATGTCTGTAGACCTGCCCTAGCGCTGGTTATAAACATGCATGCATAGTACAACTCTTGGAGCTCCAGCTGGGTCTAGACGTAAAAACAAAACAAAAAAAACCTCCTGCTGTGCATGAAGGCTCCGTGCTTTCTGCAACACAGGCAATGTCTGTAAACCTGCCCTAGCGCTGGTTATAAACATGCATGTATAGTACAACTCTTGGAGCTCCAGCTGGGTCTAGAAGTAAAAAAAAACCTCCTGCTGTGCATGAAGGCTCCGTGCTTTCTGCAACACAGGCAATGTCTGTAAACCTGCCTTAGCGCTGGTTGTAAACATGCATGCATAGTACAACACTTGGAGCTCCAGCTGGGTGTAGAAGTAAAAAAAAACCTCCTGCTGTGCATGAAGGCTCCGTGCTTTCTGCAACACAGGCAATGTCTGTAAACCTGCCTTAGCGCTGGTTGTAAACATGCATGCATAGTACAACGCTTGGAGCTCCAGCTGGGTCTAGAAGTAAAAAAAAAACCTCCTGCTGTGCATGAAGGCTCCGTGCTTTCTGCAACACAGGCAATGTCTGTAAACCTGCCTTAGCGCTGGTTGTAAACATGCATGCATAGTACAACGCTTGGAGCTCCAGCTGGGTCTAGAAGTAAAAAAACAAAAAAAACCTCCTGCTGTGCATGAAGGCTCCGTGCTTTCTGCAACACAGGGAATGTCTGTAGACCTGCCCTAGCGCTGGTTATAAACATGCATGCATAGTACAACTCTTGGAGCTCCAGCTGGGTCTAGACGTAAAAACAAAACAAAAAAAAACCTCCTGCTGTGCATGAAGGCTCCGTGCTTTCTGCAACACAGGCAATGTCTGTAAACCTGCCCTAGCGCTGGTTATAAACATGCATGTATAGTACAACTCTTGGAGCTCCAGCTGGGTCTAGAAGTAAAAAAAAAACCTCCTGCTGTGCATGAAGGCTCCGTGCTTTCTGCAACACAGGCAATGTCTGTAAACCTGCCTTAGCGCTGGTTGTAAACATGCATGCATAGTACAACGCTTGGAGCTCCAGCTGGGTGTAGAAGTAAAAAAAAACCTGCTGTGCATGAAGGCTCCGCGCTTTCTGCAACACAGGCAATGTCTGTAAACCTGCCCTAGCGCTGGTTGTAAACATGCATGCATAGTACAACTCTTGGAGATCCAGCAGGGTCTAGAAGTAAAAAAACAAAAAAAAAACCTCCTGCTGTGCATGAAGGCTCCGTGCTTTCTGCAACACAGGCAATTTCTGTAAACCTGCCTTAGCACTGGTTGTAAACATGCATGCATAGTACAACGCTTGGAGCTCCAGCTGGGTCTAGAAGTAAAAAAACAAAAAAAAAACTCCTGCTGTGCATGAAGGCTCCGTGCTTTCTGCAACACAGGGAATGTCTGTAGACCTGCCTTAGCGCTGGTTGTAAACATACATGCATAGTACAACGCTTGGAGCTCCAGCTGGGTCTAGAAGTAAAAAAAAAAACCTCCTGCTGTGCATAAAGGCTCCGTGCTTTCTGCAACACAGGCAATGTCTGTAAACCTGCCTTAGCACTGGTTGTAAACATGCATGCATAGTACAACGCTTGGAGCTCCAGCTGGGTCTAGAAGTAAAAAAAAACCTCCTGCTGTGCATGAAGGCTCCGTGCTTTCTGCAACACAGGCAATGTCTGTAAACCTGCCCTAGCGCTGGTTGTAAACATGCATGCATAGTACAACGCTTGGAGCTCCAGCTGGGTCTAGAAGTAAAAAAAAACCTCCTGCTGTGCATGAAGGCTCCGTGCTTTCTGCAACACAGGCAATGTCTGTAAGCCTGCCTTAGCGCTGGTTGTAAACATGCATGCATAGTACAATGCTTGGAGCTCCAGCTGGGTCTAGAAGTTAAAAAAAAACCTCCTGCTGTGCATGAAGGCTCCGTGCTTTCTGCAACACAGGCAATGTCTGTAAACCTGCCTTAGCGCTGGTTGTAAACATGCATGCATAGTACAACGCATGGAGCTCCAGCTGGGTCTAGAAGTAAAAAAAAAACCCTCCTGCTGTGCATGAAGGCTCCGTGCTTTCTGCAACACAGGCAATGTCTGTAAACCTGCCTTAGCGCTGGTTGTAAACATGCATGCATAGTACAACGCTTGGAGCTCCAGCTGGGTGTAGAAGTAAAAAAAAACCTCCTGCTGTGCATGAAGGCTCCGTGCTTTCTGCAACACAGGCAATGTCTGTAAACCTGCCTTAGCGCTGGTTGTAAACATGCATGCATAGTACAACGCTTGGAGCTCCAGCTGGGTCTAGAAGTAAAAAAAAACCTCCTGCTGTGCATGAAGGCTCCGTGCTTTCTGCAACACAGGCAATGTCTGTAAACCTGCCCTAGCGCTGGTTGTAAACATGCATGCATAGTACAACGCTTGGAGCTCCAGCTGGGTCTAGAAGTAAAAAAAAACCTCCTGCTGTGCATGAAGGCTCCGTGCTTTCTGCAAGACAGGCAATGTCTGTAAACCTGCCTTAGCGCTGGTTGTAAACATGCATGCATAGTACAACGCTTGGAGCTCCAGCTGGGTCTAGAAGTAAAAAAAAAACCTGCTGTGCATGAAGGCTCCGTGCTTTCTGCAACACAGGCAATGTCTGTAAACCTGCCTTAGCGCTGGTTGTAAACATGCATGCATAGTACAACGCTTGGAGCTCCAGCTGGGTCTAGAAGTAAAAAAAAACCTCCTGCTGAGCATGAAGTCTCCGTGCTTTCTGCAACACAGGCAATGTCTGTAAACCTGCCTTAGCGCTGGTTGTAAACATGCATGCATAGTACAATGCTTGGAGCTCCAGCTGGGTCTAGAAGTAATAAAAAACCTCCTGCTGTGCATGAAGGCTCCGTGCTTTCTGCAACACAGGCAATGTCTGTAAACCTGCCTTAGCGCTGGTTGTAAACATGCATGCATAGTACAACGCTTGGAGCTCCAGCTGGGTCTAGAAGTAAAAAAAAAACCTCCTGCTGTGCATGAAGGCTCCGTGCTTTCTGCAACACAGGCAATGTCTGTAAACCTGCCTTAGCGCTGGTTGTAAACATGCATGCATAGTACAACTCATGGAGCTCCAGCTGGGTCTAGAAGAAAAAAAAAACCTCCTGCTGTGCATGAAGGCTCCGTGCTTTCTGCAACACAGGCAATGTCTGTAAACCTGCCTTAGCGCTGGTTGTAAACATGCATGCATAGTACAACGCTTGGAGCTCCAGCTGGGTCTAGAAGTAAAAAAAAACCTCCTGCTGTGCATGAAGGCTCCGTGCTTTCTGCAACACAGGCAATGTCTGTAAACCTGCCCTAGCGCTGGTTGTAAACATGCATGCATAGTACAATGCTTGGAGCTCCAGCTGGGTCTAGAAGTAAAAAAAAAACCTCCTGCTGTGCATGAAGGCTCCGTGCTTTCTGCAACACAGGCAATGTCTGTAAACCTGCCTTAGCGCTGGTTGTAAACATGCATGCATAGTACAACGCTTGGAGCTCCAGCTTGGTCTAGAAGTAAAAAAAAAAACCTCCTGCTGTGCATGAAGGCTCCGTGCTTTTTTCAACACAGGCAATGTATGTAAACCTGCCTTAGCGCTGGTTGTAAACATGGATGCATAGTACAACGCTTGGACCTCCAGCTGGCTCTAGAAGTAAAAAAAAAAAACCTCCTGCGGCTCCGTGCTTTCTGCAACACAGGCAATGTCTGTAAACCTGCCTTAGCGCTGGTTGTAAACATGCATGCATAGTACAACGCTTGGAGCTCCAGCTGGGTCTAGAAGTAAAAAAAAACCTCCTGCTGTGCATGAAGGCTCCGTGCTTTCTGCAACACAGGCAATGTCTGTAAACCTGCCTTAGCGCTGGTTGTAAACATGCATGCATAGTACAACGCATGGAGCTCCAGCTGGGTCTAGAAGTAAAAAAAAAAAACCTCCTGCTGTGCATGAAGGCTCCGTGCTTTCTGCAACACAGGCAATGTCTGTAAACCTGCCTTAGCGCTGGTTGTAAACATGCATGCATAGTACAACGCTTGGAGCTCCAGCTGGGTCTAGAAGTAAAAAAAAAAACCTCCTGCTGTGCATGAAGTCTCCGTGCTTTCTGCAACACAGGCAATGTCTGTAAACCTGCCTTAGCGCTGGTTGTAAACATGCATGCATAGTACAACGCATGGAGCTCCAGCTGGGTCTAGAAGTAAAAAAAACCTCCTGCTGTGCATGAAGGCTCCGTGCTTTCTGCAACACAGGCAATGTCTGTAAACCTGCCTTAGCGCTGGTTGTAAACATGCTTGCATAGTACAACGCTTGGAGCTCCAGCTGGGTCTAGAAGTAAAAAAAAACCTCCTGCTGTGCATGAAGGCTCCGTGCTTTCTGCAACACAGGCAATGTCTGTAGACCTGCCCTAGCGCTGGTTGTAAACATGCATGCATAGTACAACTCTTGGAGATCCAGCAGGGTCTAGAAGTAAAAAAACAAAAAAAAACCTCCTGCTGTGCATGAAGGCTCCGTGCTTTCTGCAACACAGGCAATGTCTGTAAACCTGCCTTAGCACTGGTTGTAAACATACATGCATAGTACAACGCTTGGAGCTCCAGCTGGGTCTAGAAGTAAAAAAAAACCTCCTGCTGTGCATGAAGGCTCCGTGCTTTCTGCAACACAGGCAATGTCTGTAAACCTGCCTTAGCGCTGGTTGTAAACATGCATGCATAGTACAACGCATGGAGCTCCAGCTGGCTCTAGAAGTAAAAAAAAAAAACCTCCTGCGGCTCCGTGCTTTCTGCAACACAGGCAATGTCTGTAAACCTGCCTTAGCGCTGGTTGTAAACATGCATGCATAGTACAACGCTTGGAGCTCCAGCTGGGTCTAGAAGTAAAAAAAAACCTCCTGCTGTGCATGAAGGCTCCGTGCTTTCTGCAACACAGGCAATGTCTGTAAACCTGCCTTAGCGCTGGTTGTAAACATGCATGCATAGTACAACGCATGGAGCTCCAGCTGGGTCTAGAAGTAAAAAAAAAAAACCTCCTGCTGTGCATGAAGGCTCCGTGCTTTCTGCAACACAGGCAATGTCTGTAAACCTGCCTTAGCGCTGGTTGTAAACATGCATGCATAGTACAACACTTGGAGCTCCAGCTGGGTGTAGAAGTAAAAAAAAACCTCCTGCTGTGCATGAAGGCTCCGTGCTTTCTGCAACACAGGCAATGTCTGTAAACCTGCCTTAGCGCTGGTTGTAAACATGCATGCATAGTACAACGCTTGGAGCTCCAGCTGGGTCTAGAAGTAAAAAAAAAACCTCCTGCTGTGCATGAAGGCTCCGTGCTTTCTGCAACACAGGCAATGTCTGTAAACCTGCCTTAGCGCTGGTTGTAAACATGCATGCATAGTACAACGCTTGGAGCTCCAGCTGGGTCTAGAAGTAAAAAAACAAAAAAAACCTCCTGCTGTGCATGAAGGCTCCGTGCTTTCTGCAACACAGGGAATGTCTGTAGACCTGCCCTAGCGCTGGTTATAAACATGCATGCATAGTACAACTCTTGGAGCTCCAGCTGGGTCTAGACGTAAAAACAAAACAAAAAAAAACCTCCTGCTGTGCATGAAGGCTCCGTGCTTTCTGCAACACAGGCAATGTCTGTAAACCTGCCCTAGCGCTGGTTATAAACATGCATGTATAGTACAACTCTTGGAGCTCCAGCTGGGTCTAGAAGTAAAAAAAAAACCTCCTGCTGTGCATGAAGGCTCCGTGCTTTCTGCAACACAGGCAATGTCTGTAAACCTGCCTTAGCGCTGGTTGTAAACATGCATGCATAGTACAACGCTTGGAGCTCCAGCTGGGTGTAGAAGTAAAAAAAAACCTGCTGTGCATGAAGGCTCCGCGCTTTCTGCAACACAGGCAATGTCTGTAAACCTGCCCTAGCGCTGGTTGTAAACATGCATGCATAGTACAACTCTTGGAGATCCAGCAGGGTCTAGAAGTAAAAAAACAAAAAAAAAACCTCCTGCTGTGCATGAAGGCTCCGTGCTTTCTGCAACACAGGCAATTTCTGTAAACCTGCCTTAGCACTGGTTGTAAACATGCATGCATAGTACAACGCTTGGAGCTCCAGCTGGGTCTAGAAGTAAAAAAACAAAAAAAAAACTCCTGCTGTGCATGAAGGCTCCGTGCTTTCTGCAACACAGGGAATGTCTGTAGACCTGCCTTAGCGCTGGTTGTAAACATACATGCATAGTACAACGCTTGGAGCTCCAGCTGGGTCTAGAAGTAAAAAAAAAAACCTCCTGCTGTGCATAAAGGCTCCGTGCTTTCTGCAACACAGGCAATGTCTGTAAACCTGCCTTAGCACTGGTTGTAAACATGCATGCATAGTACAACGCTTGGAGCTCCAGCTGGGTCTAGAAGTAAAAAAAAACCTCCTGCTGTGCATGAAGGCTCCGTGCTTTCTGCAACACAGGCAATGTCTGTAAACCTGCCCTAGCGCTGGTTGTAAACATGCATGCATAGTACAACGCTTGGAGCTCCAGCTGGGTCTAGAAGTAAAAAAAAACCTCCTGCTGTGCATGAAGGCTCCGTGCTTTCTGCAACACAGGCAATGTCTGTAAGCCTGCCTTAGCGCTGGTTGTAAACATGCATGCATAGTACAATGCTTGGAGCTCCAGCTGGGTCTAGAAGTTAAAAAAAAACCTCCTGCTGTGCATGAAGGCTCCGTGCTTTCTGCAACACAGGCAATGTCTGTAAACCTGCCTTAGCGCTGGTTGTAAACATGCATGCATAGTACAACGCATGGAGCTCCAGCTGGGTCTAGAAGTAAAAAAAAAACCCTCCTGCTGTGCATGAAGGCTCCGTGCTTTCTGCAACACAGGCAATGTCTGTAAACCTGCCTTAGCGCTGGTTGTAAACATGCATGCATAGTACAACGCTTGGAGCTCCAGCTGGGTGTAGAAGTAAAAAAAAACCTCCTGCTGTGCATGAAGGCTCCGTGCTTTCTGCAACACAGGCAATGTCTGTAAACCTGCCTTAGCGCTGGTTGTAAACATGCATGCATAGTACAACGCTTGGAGCTCCAGCTGGGTCTAGAAGTAAAAAAAAACCTCCTGCTGTGCATGAAGGCTCCGTGCTTTCTGCAACACAGGCAATGTCTGTAAACCTGCCCTAGCGCTGGTTGTAAACATGCATGCATAGTACAACGCTTGGAGCTCCAGCTGGGTCTAGAAGTAAAAAAAAACCTCCTGCTGTGCATGAAGGCTCCGTGCTTTCTGCAAGACAGGCAATGTCTGTAAACCTGCCTTAGCGCTGGTTGTAAACATGCATGCATAGTACAACGCTTGGAGCTCCAGCTGGGTCTAGAAGTAAAAAAAAAACCTGCTGTGCATGAAGGCTCCGTGCTTTCTGCAACACAGGCAATGTCTGTAAACCTGCCTTAGCGCTGGTTGTAAACATGCATGCATAGTACAACGCTTGGAGCTCCAGCTGGGTCTAGAAGTAAAAAAAAAACCTCCTGCTGAGCATGAAGTCTCCGTGCTTTCTGCAACACAGGCAATGTCTGTAAACCTGCCTTAGCGCTGGTTGTAAACATGCATGCATAGTACAATGCTTGGAGCTCCAGCTGGGTCTAGAAGTAATAAAAAACCTCCTGCTGTGCATGAAGGCTCCGTGCTTTCTGCAACACAGGCAATGTCTGTAAACCTGCCTTAGCGCTGGTTGTAAACATGCATGCATAGTACAACGCTTGGAGCTCCAGCTGGGTCTAGAAGTAAAAAAAAAACCTCCTGCTGTGCATGAAGGCTCCGTGCTTTCTGCAACACAGGCAATGTCTGTAAACCTGCCTTAGCGCTGGTTGTAAACATGCATGCATAGTACAACTCATGGAGCTCCAGCTGGGTCTAGAAGAAAAAAAAAACCTCCTGCTGTGCATGAAGGCTCCGTGCTTTCTGCAACACAGGCAATGTCTGTAAACCTGCCTTAGCGCTGGTTGTAAACATGCATGCATAGTACAACGCTTGGAGCTCCAGCTGGGTCTAGAAGTAAAAAAAAACCTCCTGCTGTGCATGAAGGCTCCGTGCTTTCTGCAACACAGGCAATGTCTGTAAACCTGCCCTAGCGCTGGTTGTAAACATGCATGCATAGTACAATGCTTGGAGCTCCAGCTGGGTCTAGAAGTAAAAAAAAAACCTCCTGCTGTGCATGAAGGCTCCGTGCTTTCTGCAACACAGGCAATGTCTGTAAACCTGCCTTAGCGCTGGTTGTAAACATGCATGCATAGTACAACGCTTGGAGCTCCAGCTTGGTCTAGAAGTAAAAAAAAAAACCTCCTGCTGTGCATGAAGGCTCCGTGCTTTTTTCAACACAGGCAATGTATGTAAACCTGCCTTAGCGCTGGTTGTAAACATGGATGCATAGTACAACGCTTGGACCTCCAGCTGGCTCTAGAAGTAAAAAAAAAAAACCTCCTGCGGCTCCGTGCTTTCTGCAACACAGGCAATGTCTGTAAACCTGCCTTAGCGCTGGTTGTAAACATGCATGCATAGTACAACGCTTGGAGCTCCAGCTGGGTCTAGAAGTAAAAAAAAACCTCCTGCTGTGCATGAAGGCTCCGTGCTTTCTGCAACACAGGCAATGTCTGTAAACCTGCCTTAGCGCTGGTTGTAAACATGCATGCATAGTACAACGCATGGAGCTCCAGCTGGGTCTAGAAGTAAAAAAAAAAAACCTCCTGCTGTGCATGAAGGCTCCGTGCTTTCTGCAACACAGGCAATGTCTGTAAACCTGCCTTAGCGCTGGTTGTAAACATGCATGCATAGTACAACGCTTGGAGCTCCAGCTGGGTCTAGAAGTAAAAAAAAAAACCTCCTGCTGTGCATGAAGTCTCCGTGCTTTCTGCAACACAGGCAATGTCTGTAAACCTGCCTTAGCGCTGGTTGTAAACATGCATGCATAGTACAACGCATGGAGCTCCAGCTGGGTCTAGAAGTAAAAAAAACCTCCTGCTGTGCATGAAGGCTCCGTGCTTTCTGCAACACAGGCAATGTCTGTAAACCTGCCTTAGCGCTGGTTGTAAACATGCTTGCATAGTACAACGCTTGGAGCTCCAGCTGGGTCTAGAAGTAAAAAAAAACCTCCTGCTGTGCATGAAGGCTCCGTGCTTTCTGCAACACAGGCAATGTCTGTAGACCTGCCCTAGCGCTGGTTGTAAACATGCATGCATAGTACAACTCTTGGAGATCCAGCAGGGTCTAGAAGTAAAAAAACAAAAAAAAACCTCCTGCTGTGCATGAAGGCTCCGTGCTTTCTGCAACACAGGCAATGTCTGTAAACCTGCCTTAGCACTGGTTGTAAACATACATGCATAGTACAACGCTTGGAGCTCCAGCTGGGTCTAGAAGTAAAAAAAAAAACCTCCTGCTGTGCATAAAGGCTCCGTGCTTTCTGCAACACAGGGAATGTCTGTAGACCTGCCCTAGCGCTGGTTATAAACATGCATGCATAGTACAACTCTTGGAGCTCCAGCTGGGTCTAGACGTAAAAACAAAACAAAAAAACCTCCTGCTGTGCATGAAGGCTCCGTGCTTTCTGCAACACAGGCAATGTCTGTAAACCTGCCCTAGCGCTGGTTATAAACATGCATGTATAGTACAACTCTTGGAGCTCCAGCTGGGTCTAGAAGTAAAAAAAAAAACCTCCTGCTGTGCATGAAGGCTCCGTGCTTTCTGCAACACAGGCAATGTCTGTAAACCTGCCTTAGCGCTGGTTGTAAACATGCATGCATAGTACAATGCTTGGAGCTCCAGCTGGATGTAGAAGTAAAATAAAACCTCCTGCTGTGCATGAAGGCTCCGCGCTTTCTGCAACACAGGCAATGTCTGTAAACCTGCCCTAGCGCTGGTTGTAAACATGCATGCATAGTACAACTCTTGGAGATCCAGCAGGGTCTAGAAGTAAAAAAACAAAAAAAAAAAACCTCCTGCTGTGCATGAAGGCTCCGTGCTTTCTGCAACACAGGCAATGTCTGTAAACCTGCCCTAGCGCTGGTTGTAAACATGCATGCATAGTACAACGCTTGGAGCTCCAGCTGGGTCTAGAAGTAAAAAAAAAACCTCCTGCTGTGCATGAAGGCTCCGTGCTTTCTGCAACACAGGCAATGTCTGTAAACCTGTCTTAGCGCTGGTTGTAAACATGCATGCATAGTACAACGCATGGAGCTCCAGCTGGGTCTAGAAGTAAAAAAAAAAACCTCCTGCTGTGCATGAAGGCTCCGTGCTTTCTGCAACACAGGCAATGTCTGTAAACCTGCCTTAGCGCTGGTTGTAAACATGCATGCATAGTACAACGCTTGGAGCTCCAGCTGGGTGTAGAAGTAAAAAAAAAACCTCCTGCTGTGCATGAAGGCTCCGTGCTTTCTGCAACACAGGCAATGTCTGTAAACCTGCCTTAGCGCTGGTTGTAAACATGCATGCATAGTACAACGCTTGGAGCTCCAGCTGGGTCTAGAAGTAAAAAAAAACCTCCTGCTGTGCATGAAGGCTCCGTGCTTTCTGCAACACAGGCAATGTCTGTAAACCTGCCCTAGCGCTGGTTATGAACATGCATGCATAGTACAACTCTTGGAGATCCAGCAGGGTCTAGACGTAAAAACAAAACAAAAAAAAAAAACCTCCTGCTGTGCATGAAGGCTCCGTGCTTTCTGCAACACAGGCAATGTCTGTAAACCTACCCTAGCGCTGGTTATAAACATGCATGCATAGTACAACTCTTAGAGATCCAGCAGGGTCTAGAAGTAAAAACAAAACAAAAAACCTCCTGCTGTGCATGAAGGCTCCGTGCTTTCTGCAACACAGGCAATGTCTGTAAACCTGCCGTAGCGCTGGTTATAAACATGCATGCATAGTACAACACTTGGAGATCCAGCAGGGTCTAGAAGTAAAAAAAAACAAAAAAAAAACCTCCTGCTGTGCATGAAGGCTCCGTGCTTTCTGCAACACAGGCAATGTCTGTAAACCTGCCCTAGCGCTGGTTATAAACATGCATGCATAGTACAACTCTTGGAGATCCACCAGGGTCTAGACGTAAAAACAAAACAAAAAAAACCTCCTGCTGTGCATGAAGGCTCCGTGCTTTCTGCAACACAGGCAATGCCTGTAAACCTGCCCTAGCGCTGGTTATAAACATGCATGCATAGTACAACTCTTGGAGCTCCAGCTGGGTCTAGACGTAAAAACAAAACAAAAAAAAACTCCTGCTGTGCGTGAAGGCTCCGTGCATTCTGCAACACAGGCAATGTCTGTAGACCTGCCCTAGCGCTGGTTATAAACATGCATGCATAGTACAACTCTTGGAGCTCCAGCTGGGTCTAGGCGTAAAAACAAAACAATAAAACCTCCTGCTGTGCATGAAGGCTCCATGCTTTCTGCAACGCAGGCAATGTCTGTAAACCTGCCCTAGCGCTGGTTATGAACATGCATGCATAGTACAACTCTTGGAGATCCAGCAGGGTCTAGACGTAAAAACAAAACAAAAAAAAACCTCCTGCTGTGCATGAAGGCTCCGTGCTTTCTGCAACACAGGCAATGTCTGTAAACCTGCCCTAGCGCTGGTTATAAACATGCATGCATAGTACAACACTTGGAGATCCAGCAGGGTCTAGAAGTAAAAACAAAACAAAAAAAACATCCTGCTGTGCATGAAGGCTCCGTGCTTTCTGCAACACAGGCAATGTCTGTAAACCTACCCTAGCGCTGGTTATAAACATGCATGCATTGCACAACTCTTAGAGATCCAGCAGGGTCTAGAAGTAAAAACAATACAAAAAAAACATCCTGCTGTGCATGAAGGCTCCGTGCTTTCTGCAACACAGGCAATGTCTGTAAACCTGCCCTAGCGCTGGTTATAAACATGCATGCATAGTACAACTCTTGGAGATCCAGCAGGGTCTAGAAGTAAAAACAATACAAAAAAAAAAACTCCTGTACAACTATTGGAGATCCAGCAGGGTCTAGAAGTAAAAACAATACAAAAAAAAACTCCTGCTGTGCGTAAAGGCTCCGTGCTTTCTGCAACACAGGCAATGTCTGTAAACCTGCCCTAGCGCTGGTTATAAACATGCATGCATAGTACAACACTTGGAGATCCAGCAGGGTCTAGAAGTAAAAAAACAAAAAAAAAAAACCTCCTGCTGTGCATGAAGGCTCCGTGCTTTCTGCAACACAGGCAATGTCTGTAAACCTGCCCTAGCGCTGGTTATAAACATGCATGCATAGTACAACTCTTGGAGATCCAGCAGGGTCTAGAATTAAAAACAAAACAAAAAAAACCTCCTGCTGTGCATGAAGGCTCTGTGCTTTCTGCAACACAGGCAATGCCTGTAAACCTGCCCTAGCGCTGGTTATAAACATGCATGCATAGTACAACACTTGGAGATCCAGCAGGGTCTAGAAGTAAAAAAACAAAAAAAAAACCTCCTGCTGTGCATGAAGGCTCCGTGCTTTCTGCAACACAGGCAATGTCTGTAAACCTGCCCTAGCGCTGGTTATAAACATGCATGCATAGTACAACTCTTGGAGATCCAGCAGGGTCTAGAATTAAAAACAAAACAAAACAAAAACCTCTTGCTGTGCATGAAGGCTCCGTGCTTTCTGCAACACAAGCAATGTCTGTAAACCTGCCCTAGCTCTGGCTATAAACATGCATGCATAGTACAACTCTTGGAGATCCAGCAGGGTCTAGACGTAAAAACAAAACAAAAAACCTCCTGCTGTGCATGAAGGCTCCGTGCTTTCTGCAACACAGGCAATGTCTGTAAACCTGCCCTAGCGCTGGTTATAAACATGCATGCATAGTACAACTCTTGGAGACCCAGCTGGGTCTAGACGTAAAAACAAAACAAAAAAAAACCTCCTGCTGTGCATGAAGGCTCCGTGCTTTCTGCAACACAGGCAATGTCTGTAAACCTGCCCTAGCGCTGGTTATAAACATGCATGCATAGTACAACTCTTGGAGATCCAGCAGGGTCTAGAAGTAAAAACAAAACAAAAAAAACCTCCTGCTGTACATGAAGGCTCCGTGCTTTCTGCAACACAGGCAATGTCTGTAAACCTGCCCTAGCGCTGGTTATAAACATGCATGCATAGTAAAACTCTTGGAGATCCAGCAGGGTCTAGAAGTAAAAACAAAACAAAAAAAACATCCTGCTGTGCATGAAGGCTCTGTGCTTTCTGCAATACAGGCAATGTCTGTAAACCTGCCCTAGCGCTGGTTATAAACATGCATGCGATCCAGCAGGGTCTAGACGTAAAAACAAAACAAAAAAAAACCTCCTGTTGTGCATGAAGGCTCCGTGCTTTCTGCAACACAGGCAATGTCTGTAAACCTGCCCTAGCGCTGGTTATAAACATGCATGCATAGTACAACTCTTGGAGCTCCAGCTGGGTCTAGACGTAAAAACAAAACAAAAAAAAACATCCTGCTGTGCATGAAGGCTCCGTGCTTTCTGCAACACAGGCAATGTCTGTAAACCTGCCTTAGCGCTGGTTGTAAACATGCATGCATAGTACAACGCATGGAGCTCCAGCTGGGTCTAGAAGTAAAAAAAAACCTCCTGCTGTGCATGAAGGCTCCGTGCTTTCTGCAACACAGGCAATGTCTGTAAACCTGCCTTAGCGCTGGTTGTAAACATGCATGCATAGTACAACGCTTGGAGCTCCAGCTGGGTCTAGAAGTAAAAAAAAACCTCCTGCTGTGCATGAAGGCTCCGTGCTTTCTGCAACACAGGCAATGTCTGTAAACCTGCTCTAGCGCTGGTTGTAAACATGCATGCATAGTACAACGCTTGGAGCTCCAGCTGGGTCTAGAAGTAAAAAAAACCTCCTGCTGTGCATGAAGGCTCCGTGCTTTATGCAACACAGGGAATGTCTGTAAACCTGCCTTAGCGCTGGTTGTAAACATGCATGCATAGTACAACGCATGGAGCTCCAGCTGGGTCTAGAAGTAAAAAAAAAACCTCCTGCTGTGCATGAAGGCTCCGTGCTTTCTGCAACACAGGCAATGTCTGTAAACCTGCCTTAGCGCTGGTTGTAAACATGCATGCATAGTACAACGCTTGGAGCTCCAGCTGGGTCTAGAAGTAAAAAAAAACCTCCTGCTGTGCATGAAGGCTCCGCGCTTTCTGCAACACAGGCAATGTCTGTAAACCTGATCTAGCGCTGGTTGTAAACATGCATGCACAGTACAACTCTTGGAGATCCAGCAGGGTCTAGAAGTAAAAAAACAAAAAAAAACCTCCTGCTGTGCATGAAGGCTCCGTGCTTTCTGCAACACAGGCAATGTCTGTAAACCTGCCTTAGCGCTGGTTGTAAACATGCATGCATAGTACAACGCATGGAGCTCCAGCTTGGTCTAGAAGTAAAAAAAAACCTCCTGCTGTGCATGAAGGCTCCGTGCTTTCTGCAACACTGGCAATGTCTGTAAACCTGCCTTAGCGCTGGTTGTAAACATGCATGCATAGTACAACGCTTGGAGCTCCAGCTGGGTCTAGAAGTAAAAAAAAAACCTCCTGCTGTGCATGAAGGCTCCGTGCTTTCTGCAACACAGGCAATGTCTGTAAACCTGCCCTAGCGCTGGTTGTAAACATGCATGCATAGTACAACGCTTGGAGCTCCAGCTGGGTCTAGAAGTAAAAAAAAAACCTCCTGCTGTGCATGAAGGCTCCGTGCTTTATGCAACACAGGGAATGTCTGTAAACCTGCCTTAGCGCTGGTTGTAAACATGCATGCATAGTACAACGCATGGAGCTCCAGCTGGGTCTAGAAGTAAAAAAAAACCTCCTGCTGTGCATGAAGGCTCCGTGCTTTCTGCAACACAGGCAATGTCTGTAAACCTGCCTTAGCGCTGGTTGTAAACATGCATGCATAGTACAACGCTTGGAGCTCCAGCTGGGTCTAGAAGTAAAAAAAAAACCTCCTGCTGTGCATGAAGGCTCCGCGCTTTCTGCAACACAGGCAATGTCTGTAAACCTGATCTAGCGCTGGTTGTAAACATGCATGCACAGTACAACTCTTGGAGATCCAGCAGGGTCTAGAAGTAAAAAAACAAAAAAAAACCTCCTGCTGTGCATGAAGGCTCCGTGCTTTCTGCAACACAGGCAATGTCTGTAAACCTGCCTTAGCGCTGGTTGTAAACATGCATGCATAGTACAACGCATGGAGCTCCAGCTGGGTCTAGAAGTAAAAAAAAAACCTCCTGCTGTGCATGAAGGCTCCGTGCTTTCTGCAACACTGGCAATGTCTGTAAACCTGCCTTAGCGCTGGTTGTAAACATGCATGCATAGTACAACGCTTGGAGCTCCAGCTGGGTCTAGAAGTAAAAAAAAAACCTCCTGCTGTGCATGAAGGCTCCGTGCTTTCTGCAACACAGGCAATGTCTGTAAACCTGCCCTAGCGCTGGTTGTAAACATGCATGCATAGTACAACTCTTGGAGATCCAGCAGGGTCTAGAAGTAAAAAAACAAAAAAAACCTCCTGCTGTGCATGAAGGCTCCGTGCTTTCTGCAACACAGGCAATGTCTGTAAACCTGCCTTAGCGCTGGTTGTAAACATGCATGCATAGTACAACGCATGGAGCTCCAGCTGGGTCTAGAAGTAAAAAAAAAAACCTCCTGCTGTGCATGAAGGCTCCGTGCTTTCTGCAACACAGGCAATGTCTGTAAACCTGCCTTAGCGCTGGTTGTAAACATGCATGCATAGTACAACGCTTGGAGCTCCAGCTGGGTCTAGAAGTAAAAAAAAAACCTCCTGCTGTGCATGAAGGCTCCGTGCTTTCTGCAACACAGGCAATGTCTGTAAACCTGCCTTAGCGCTGGTTGTAAACATGCATGCATAGTACAACGCTTGGAGCTCCAGCTGGGTCTAGAAGTAAAAAAAAAACCTCCTGCTGTGCATGAAGGCTCCGTGCTTTCTGCAACACAGGCAATTTCTGTAAACCTGCCTTAGCACTGGTTGTAAACATGCATGCATAGTACAACGCTTGGAGCTCCAGCTGGGTCTAGAAGTAAAAAAACAAAAAAAAACCTCCTGCTGTGCATGAAGGCTCCGTGCTTTCTGCAACACAGGGAATGTCTGTAGACCTGCCCTAGCGCTGGTTATAAACATGCATGCATAGTACAACTCTTGGAGCTCCAGCTGGGTCTAGACGTAAAAACAAAACAAAATAACCTCCTGCTGTGCATGAAGGCTCCGTGCTTTCTGCAACACAGGCAATGTCTGTAAACCTGCCCTAGCGCTGGTTATAAACATGCATGTATAGTACAACTCCTGGAGCTCCAGCTGGGTCTAGAAGTAAAAAAAAACCTCCTGCTGTGCATGAAGGCTCCGTGCTTTCTGCAACACAGGCACTGTCTGTAAACCTGCCTTAGCGCTGGTTGTAAACATGCATGCATAGTACAACGCTTGGAGCTCCAGCTGGGTGTAGAAGTAAAAAAAACCTCCTGCTGTGCATGAAGGCTCCGTGCTTTCTGCAACACAGGCAATGTCTGTAAACCTGCCTTAGCGCTGGTTGTAAACATGCATGCATAGTACAACGCTTGGAGCTCCAGCTGGGTCTAGAAGTAAAAAAAAACCTCCTGCTGTGCATGAAGGCTCCGTGCTTTCTGCAACACAGGCAATGTCTATAAACCTGCCTTAGCGCTGGTTGTAAACATGCATGCATAGTACAACGCTTGGAGCTCCAGCTGGGTCTAGAAGTAAAAAAACAAAAAAAACCTCCTGCTGTGCATGAAGGCTCCGTGCTTTCTGAAACACAGGGAATGTCTGTAGACCTGCCCTAGTGCTGGTTATAAACATGCATGCATAGTACAACTCTTGGAGCTCCAGCTGGGTCTAGACATAAAAACAAAACAAAAAAAACCTCCTGCTGTGCATGAAGGCTCCGTGCTTTCTGCAACACAGGCAATGTCTGTAAACCTGCCCTAGCGCTGGTTATAAACATGCATGTATAGTACAACTCTTGGAGCTCCAGCTGGGTCTAGAAGTAAAAAAAAACCTCCTGCTGTGCATGAAGGCTCCGTGCTTTCTGCAACACAGGCAATGTCTGTAAACCTGCCTTAGCGCTGGTTGTAAACATGCATGCATAGTACAACGCTTGGAGCTCCAGCTGGGTCTAGAAGTAAAAAAAAAACCTCCTGCTGTGCATGAAGGCTCCGTGCTTTCTGCAACACAGGCAATGTCTGTAAACCTGCCTTAGCGCTGGTTGTTAACATGCATGCATAGTACAACGCATGGAGCTCCAGCTGGGTCTAGAGGTAAAAAAAAACCTCCTGCTGTGCATGAAGGCTCCGTGCTTTCTGCAACACAGGCAATGTCTGTAAACCTGCCTTAGCGCTGGTTGTAACATGCATGCATAGTACAACGCTTGGAGCTCCAGCTGGGTCTAGAAGTAAAAAAAAAACCTCCTGCTGTGCATGAAGGCTCCGTGCTTTCTGCAACACAGGCAATGTCTGTAAACCTGCTTTAGCGCTGGTTGTAAACATGCATGCATAGTACAACGCTTGGAGCTCCAGCTGGGTCTAGAAGTAAAAAAAAAACCTCCTGCTGTGCATGAAGGCTCCGTGCTTTCTGCAACACAGGGAATGTCTGTAAACCTGCCTTAGCGCTGGTTGTAAACATGCATGCATAGTACAACGCATGGAGCTCCAGCTGGGTCTAGAAGTAAAAAAAAAACCTCCTGCTGTGCATGAAGGCTCCGTGCTTTCTGCAACAAAGGCAATGTCTGTAAACCTGCCTTAGCGCTGGTTGTAAACATGCATGCATAGTACAACGCTTGGAGCTCCAGCTGGGTCTAGAAGTAAAAAAAAAACCTCCTGCTGTGCATGAAGGCTCCGCGCTTTCTGCAACACAGGCAATGTCTGTAAACCTGCCCTAGCGCTGGTTGTAAACATGCATGCATAGTACAACTCTTGGAGATCCAGCAGGGTCTAGAAGTAAAAAAAACAAAAAAAACCTCCTGCTGTGCATGAAGGCAACGTGCTTTCTGCAACACAGGCAATGTCTGTAAACCTGCCTTAGCGCTGGTTGTAAACATGCATGCATAGTACAACGCATGGAGCTCCAGCTGGGTCTAGAAGTAAAAAAAAAAACCTCCTGCTGTGCATGAAGGCTCCGTGCTTTCTGCAACACAGGCAATGTCTGTAAACCTGCCTTAGCTCTGGTTGTAAACATACATGCATAGTACAACGCTTGGAGCTCCAGCTGGGTCTAGAAGTAAAAAAAAAACCTCCTGCTGTGCATAAAGGCTCCGTGCTTTCTGCAACACAGGCAATGTCTGTAAACCTGCCTTAGCGCTGGTTGTAAACATGCATGCATAGTACAACGCTTGGAGCTCCAGCTGGGTCTAGAAGTAAAAAAAAAACCTCCTGCTGTGCATGAAGGCTCCGTGCTTTCTGCAACACAGGCAATGTCTGTAAACCTGCCCTAGCGCTGGTTGTAAACATGCATGCATAGTACAACGCTTGGAGCTCCAGCTGGGTCTAGAAGTAAAAAAAAAACCTCCTGCTGTGCATGAAGGCTCCGTGCTTTCTGCAACACAGGCAATGTCTGTAAGCCTGCCTTAGCGCTGGTTGTAAACATGCATGCATAGTACAACGCTTGGAGCTCCAGCTGGGTCTAGAAGTAAAAAAAAACCTCCTGCTGTGCATGAAGGCTCCGTGCTTTCTGCAACACAGGCAATGTCTGTAAACCTGCCTTAGCGCTGGTTGTAAACATGCATGCATAGTACAACGCATGGAGCTCCAGCTGGGTCTAGAAGTAAAAAAAAAACCTCCTGCTGTGCATGAAGGCTCCGTGCTTTCTGCAACACAGGCAATGTCTGTAAACCTGCCTTAGCGCTGGTTGTAAACATGCATGCATAGTACAACGCTTGGAGCTCCAGCTGGGTGTAGAAGTAAAAAAAAACCTCCTGCTGTGCATGAAGGCTCCGTGCTTTCTGCAACACAGGCAATGTCTGTAAACCTGCCCTAGCGCTGGTTGTAAACATGCATGCATAGTACAACTCTTGGAGATCCAGCAGGGTCTAGAAGTAAAAAAACAAAAAAAAAACCTCCTGCTGTGCATGAAGGCTCCGTGGTTTCTGCAACACAGGCAATGTCTGTAAACCTGCCTTAGCGCTGGTTGTAAACATGCATGCATAGTACAACGCATGCAGCTCCAGCTGGGTCTAGAAGTAAAAAAAAAACCTCCTGCTGTGCATGAAGGCTCCGTGCTTCCTGCAACACAGGCAATGTCTGTAAACCTGCCTTAGCGCTGGTTGTAAACATGCATGCATAGTACAACGCTTGGAGCTTCAGCTGGGTCTAGAAGTAAAAAAAAACCTCCTGCTGTGCATGAAGGCTCTGTGCTTTCTGCAACACAGGCAATGTCTGTAAACCTGCCTTAGCGCTGGTTGTAAACATGCATGCATAGTACAACGCTTGGAGCTCCAGCTGGGTCTAGAAGTAAAAAAAAACCTCCTGCTGTGCATGAAGGCTCCGTGCTTTCTGCAACACAGGCAATTTCTGTAAACCTGCCTTAGCGCTGGTTGTAAACATGCATGCATAGTACAACGCTTGGAGCTCCAGCTGGGTCTAGAAGTAAAAAAACAAAAAAAAACCTCCTGCTGTGCATGAAGGCTCCATGCTTTCTGCAACACAGGGAATGTCTGTAGACCTGCCCTAGCGCTGGTTATAAACATGCATGCATAGTACAACTCTTGGAGCTCCAGCTGGGTCTAGACGTAAAAACAAAACAAAAAAAACCTCCTGCTGTGCATGAAGGCTCCGTGCTTTCTGCAACACAGGCAATGTCTGTAAACCTGCCCTAGCGCTGGTTGTAAATATGCATGCATAGTACAACTCTTGGAGATCCAGCAGGGTCTAGAAGTAAAAAAAAACAAAAAAAAACCTCCTGCTGTGCATGAAGGCTCCGTGCTTTCTGCAACACAGGCAATGTCTGTAAACCTGCCTTAGCGCTGGTTGTAAACATGCATGCATAGTACAACGCATGGAGCTCCAGCTGGGTCTAGAAGTAAAAAAAAAGCTCCTGCTGTGCATGAAGGCTCCGTGCTTTCTGCAACACAGGCAATGTCTGTAAACCTGCTTAGCGCTGGTTGTAAACATGCATGCATAGTACAACGCTTGGAGCTCCAGCTGGGTCTAGAAGTAAAAAAAACCTCCTGCTGTGCATGAAGGCTCCGTGCTTTCTGCAACACAGGCAATATCTGTAAACCTGCCTTAGCGCTGGTTGTAAACATGCATGCATAGTACAACGCTTGGAGCTCCAGCTGGGTCTAGAAGTAAAAAAAAAACCTCCTGCTGTGCATGAAGGCTCCGTGCTTTCTGCAACACAGGCAATTTCTGTAAACCTGCCTTAGCGCTGGTTGTAAACATGCATGCATAGTACAACGCTTGGAGCTCCAGCTGGGTCTAGAAGTAAAAAAACAAAAAAAAACCTCCTGCTGTGCATGAAGGCTCCGTGCTTTCTGCAACACAGGGAATGTCTGTAGACCTGCCCTAGCGCTGGTTATAAACATGCATGCATAGTACAACTCTTGGAGATCCAGCAGGGTCTAGAAGTAAAAAAACAAAAAAAAAACCTCCTGCTGTGCATGAAGGCTCCGTGCTTTCTGCAACACAGGCAATGTCTGTAAACCTGCCTTAGCGCTGGTTGTAAACATGCATGCATAGTACAACGCATGGAGCTCCAGCTGGGTCTAGAAGTAAAAAAAAACCTCCTGCTTTGCATGAAGGCTCCGTGCTTTCTGCAACACAGGCAATGTCTGTAAACCTGCCTTAGCGCTGGTTGTAAACATGCATGCATAGTACAACGCTTGGAGCTCCAGCTGGGTCTAGAAGTAAAAAAAAAACCTCCTGCTGTGCATGAAGGCTCCGTGCTTTCTGCAACACAGGCAATGTCTGTAAACCTGCCTTAGCGCTGGTTGTAAACATGCATGCATAGTACAACGCTTGGAGCTCCAGCTGGGTCTAGAAGTAAAAAAAAAACCTCCTGCTGTGCATGAAGGCTCCGTGCTTTCTGCAACACAGGCAATTTCTGTAAACCTGCCTTAGCACTGGTTGTAAACATGCATGCATAGTACAACGCTTGGAGCTCCAGCTGGGTCTAGAAGTAAAAAAACAAAAAAAAACCTCCTGCTGTGCATGAAGGCTCCATGCTTTCTGCAACACAGGGAATGTCTGTAGACCTGCCCTAGCGCTGGTTATAAACATGCATGCATAGTACAACTCTTGGAGCTCCAGCTGGGTCTAGACGTAAAAACAAAACAAAAAAAACCTCCTGCTGTGCATGAAGGCTCCGTGCTTTCTGCAACACAGGCAATGTCTGTAAACCTGCCCTAGCGCTGGTTATAAACATGCATGTATAGTACAACTCTTGGAGCTCCAGCTGGGTCTAGAAGTAAAAAAAAACCTCCTGCTGTGCATGAAGGCTCCGTGCTTTCTGCAACACAGGCAATGTCTGTAAACCTGCCTTAGCGCTGGTTGTAAACATGCATGCATAGTACAACACTTGGAGCTCCAGCTGGGTGTAGAAGTAAAAAAAAACCTCCTGCTGTGCATGAAGGCTCCGTGCTTTCTGCAACACAGGCAATGTCTGTAAACCTGCCTTAGCGCTGGTTGTAAACATGCATGCATAGTACAACGCTTGGAGCTCCAGCTGGGTCTAGAAGTAAAAAAAAAACCTCCTGCTGTGCATGAAGGCTCCGTGCTTTCTGCAACACAGGCAATGTCTGTAAACCTGCCTTAGCGCTGGTTGTAAACATGCATGCATAGTACAACGCTTGGAGCTCCAGCTGGGTCTAGAAGTAAAAAAACAAAAAAAACCTCCTGCTGTGCATGAAGGCTCCGTGCTTTCTGCAACACAGGGAATGTCTGTAGACCTGCCCTAGCGCTGGTTATAAACATGCATGCATAGTACAACTCTTGGAGCTCCAGCTGGGTCTAGACGTAAAAACAAAACAAAAAAAAACCTCCTGCTGTGCATGAAGGCTCCGTGCTTTCTGCAACACAGGCAATGTCTGTAAACCTGCCCTAGCGCTGGTTATAAACATGCATGTATAGTACAACTCTTGGAGCTCCAGCTGGGTCTAGAAGTAAAAAAAAAACCTCCTGCTGTGCATGAAGGCTCCGTGCTTTCTGCAACACAGGCAATGTCTGTAAACCTGCCTTAGCGCTGGTTGTAAACATGCATGCATAGTACAACGCTTGGAGCTCCAGCTGGGTGTAGAAGTAAAAAAAAACCTGCTGTGCATGAAGGCTCCGCGCTTTCTGCAACACAGGCAATGTCTGTAAACCTGCCCTAGCGCTGGTTGTAAACATGCATGCATAGTACAACTCTTGGAGATCCAGCAGGGTCTAGAAGTAAAAAAACAAAAAAAAAACCTCCTGCTGTGCATGAAGGCTCCGTGCTTTCTGCAACACAGGCAATTTCTGTAAACCTGCCTTAGCACTGGTTGTAAACATGCATGCATAGTACAACGCTTGGAGCTCCAGCTGGGTCTAGAAGTAAAAAAACAAAAAAAAAACTCCTGCTGTGCATGAAGGCTCCGTGCTTTCTGCAACACAGGGAATGTCTGTAGACCTGCCTTAGTGCTGGTTGTAAACATACATGCATAGTACAACGCTTGGAGCTCCAGCTGGGTCTAGAAGTAAAAAAAAAAACCTCCTGCTGTGCATAAAGGCTCCGTGCTTTCTGCAACACAGGCAATGTCTGTAAACCTGCCTTAGCACTGGTTGTAAACATGCATGCATAGTACAACGCTTCGAGCTCCAGCTGGGTCTAGAAGTAAAAAAAAACCTCCTGCTGTGCATGAAGGCTCCGTGCTTTCTGCAACACAGGCAATGTCTGTAAACCTGCCCTAGCGCTGGTTGTAAACATGCATGCATAGTACAACGCTTGGAGCTCCAGCTGGGTCTAGAAGTAAAAAAAAACCTCCTGCTGTGCATGAAGGCTCCGTGCTTTCTGCAACACAGGCAATGTCTGTAAGCCTGCCTTAGCGCTGGTTGTAAACATGCATGCATAGTACAATGCTTGGAGCTCCAGCTGGGTCTAGAAGTTAAAAAAAAACCTCCTGCTGTGCATGAAGGCTCCGTGCTTTCTGCAACACAGGCAATGTCTGTAAACCTGCCTTAGCGCTGGTTGTAAACATGCATGCATAGTACAACGCATGGAGCTCCAGCTGGGTCTAGAAGTAAAAAAAAAACCCTCCTGCTGTGCATGAAGGCTCCGTGCTTTCTGCAACACAGGCAATGTCTGTAAACCTGCCTTAGCGCTGGTTGTAAACATGCATGCATAGTACAACGCTTGGAGCTCCAGCTGGGTGTAGAAGTAAAAAAAAACCTCCTGCTGTGCATGAAGGCTCCGTGCTTTCTGCAACACAGGCAATGTCTGTAAACCTGCCTTAGCGCTGGTTGTAAACATGCATGCATAGTACAACGCTTGGAGCTCCAGCTGGGTCTAGAAGTAAAAAAAAACCTCCTGCTGTGCATGAAGGCTCCGTGCTTTCTGCAACACAGGCAATGTCTGTAAACCTGCCCTAGCGCTGGTTGTAAACATGCATGCATAGTACAACGCTTGGAGCTCCAGCTGGGTCTAGAAGTAAAAAAAAACCTCCTGCTGTGCATGAAGGCTCCGTGCTTTCTGCAAGACAGGCAATGTCTGTAAACCTGCCTTAGCGCTGGTTGTAAACATGCATGCATAGTACAACGCTTGGAGCTCCAGCTGGGTCTAGAAGTAAAAAAAAAACCTCCTGCTGTGCATGAAGGCTCCGTGCTTTCTGCAACACAGGCAATGTCTGTAAACCTGCCTTAGCGCTGGTTGTAAACATGCATGCATAGTACAACGCTTGGAGCTCCAGCTGGGTCTAGAAGTAAAAAAAAAACCTCCTGCTGTGCATGAAGTCTCCGTGCTTTCTGCAACACAGGCAATGTCTGTAAACCTGCCTTAGCGCTGGTTGTAAACATGCATGCATAGTACAATGCTTGGAGCTCCAGCTGGGTCTAGAAGTAACAAAAAACCTCCTGCTGTGCATGAAGGCTCCGTGCTTTCTGCAACACAGGCAATGTCTGTAAACCTGCCTTAGCGCTGGTTGTAAACATGCATGCATAGTACAACGCTTGGAGCTCCAGCTGGGTCTAGAAGTAAAAAAAAAACCTCCTGCTGTGCATGAAGGCTCCGTGCTTTCTGCAACACAGGCAATGTCTGTAAACCTGCCTTAGCGCTGGTTGTAAACATGCATGCATAGTACAACTCATGGAGCTCCAGCTGGGTCTAGAAGAAAAAAAAAACCTCCTGCTGTGCATGAAGGCTCCGTGCTTTCTGCAACACAGGCAATGTCTGTAAACCTGCCTTAGCGCTGGTTGTAAACATGCATGCATAGTACAACACTTGGAGCTCCAGCTGGGTCTAGAAGTAAAAAAAAACCTCCTGCTGTGCATGAAGGCTCCATGCTTTCTGCAACACAGGCAATGTCTGTAAACCTGCCCTAGCGCTGGTTGTAAACATGCATGCATAGTACAACGCTTGGAGCTCCAGCTGGGTCTAGAAGTAAAAAAAAAACCTCCTGCTGTGCATGAAGGCTCCGTGCTTTCTGCAACACAGGCAATGTCTGTAAACCTGCCTTAGCGCTGGTTGTAAACATGCATGCATAGTACAACGCTTGGAGCTCCAGCTTGGTCTAGAAGTAAAAAAAAAAACCTCCTGCTGTGCATGAAGGCTCCGTGCTTTTTTCAACACAGGCAATGTATGTAAACCTGCCTTAGCGCTGGTTGTAAACATGGATGCATAGTACAACGCTTGGACCTCCAGCTGGCTCTAGAAGTAAAAAAAAAAACCTCCTGCGGCTCCGTGCTTTCTGCAACACAGGCAATGTCTGTAAACCTGCCTTAGCGCTGGTTGTAAACATGCATGCATAGTACAACGCTTGGAGCTCCAGCTGGGTCTAGAAGTAAAAAAAAACCTCCTGCTGTGCATGAAGGCTCCGTGCTTTCTGCAACACAGGCAATGTCTGTAAACCTGCCTTAGCGCTGGTTGTAAACATGCATGCATAGTACAACGCATGGAGCTCCAGCTGGGTCTAGAAGTAAAAAAAAAAACCTCCTGCTGTGCATGAAGGCTCCGTGCTTTCTGCAACACAGGCAATGTCTGTAAACCTGCCTTAGCGCTGGTTGTAAACATGCATGCATAGTACAACGCTTGGAGCTCCAGCTGGGTCTAGAAGTAAAAAAAAAAACCTCCTGCTGTGCATGAAGTCTCCGTGCTTTCTGCAACACAGGCAATGTCTGTAAACCTGCCTTAGCGCTGGTTGTAAACATGCATGCATAGTACAACGCATGGAGCTCCAGCTGGGTCTAGAAGTAAAAAAAAACCTCCTGCTGTGCATGAAGGCTCCGTGCTTTCTGCAACACAGGCAATGTCTGTAAACCTGCCTTAGCGCTGGTTGTAAACATGCTTGCATAGTACAACGCTTGGAGCTCCAGCTGGGTCTAGAAGTAAAAAAAAACCTCCTGCTGTGCATGAAGGCTCCGTGCTTTCTGCAACACAGGCAATGTCTGTAGACCTGCCCTAGCGCTGGTTGTAAACATGCATGCATAGTACAACTCTTGGAGATCCAGCAGGGTCTAGAAGTAAAAAAACAAAAAAAAACCTCCTGCTGTGCATGAAGGCTCCGTGCTTTCTGCAACACAGGCAATGTCTGTAAACCTGCCTTAGCACTGGTTGTAAACATACATGCATAGTACAACGCTTGGAGCTCCAGCTGGGTCTAGAAGTAAAAAAAAACCTCCTGCTGTGCATAAAGGCTCCGTGCTTTCTGCAACACAGGGAATGTCTGTAGACCTGCCCTAGCGCTGGTTATAAACATGCATGCATAGTACAACTCTTGGAGCTCCAGCTGGGTCTAGACGTAAAAACAAAACAAAAAAACCTCCTGCTGTGCATGAAGGCTCCGTGCTTTCTGCAACACAGGCAATGTCTGTAAACCTGCCCTAGCGCTGGTTATAAACATGCATGTATAGTACAACTCTTGGAGCTCCAGCTGGGTCTAGAAGTAAAAAAAAAAAAACCTCCTGCTGTGCATGAAGGCTCCGCGCTTTCTGCAACACAGGCAATGTCTGTAAACCTGCCCTAGCGCTGGTTGTAAACATGCATGCATAGTACAACTCTTGGAGATCCAGCAGGGTCTAGAAGTAAAAAAACAAAAAAAAAACCTCCTGCTGTGCATGAAGGCTCCGTGCTTTCTGCAACACAGGCAATGTCTGTAAACCTGCCCTAGCGCTGGTTGTAAACATGCATGCATAGTACAACGCTTGGAGCTCCAGCTGGGTCTAGAAGTAAAAAAAAAACCTCCTGCTGTGCATGAAGGCTCCGTGCTTTCTGCAACACAGGCAATGTCTGTAAACCTGCCTTAGCGCTGGTTGTAAACATGCATGCATAGTACAACGCATGGAGCTCCAGCTGGGTCTAGAAGTAAAAAAAAAAACCTCCTGCTGTGCATGAAGGCTCCGTGCTTTCTGCAACACAGGCAATGTCTGTAAACCTGCCTTAGCGCTGGTTGTAAACATGCATGCATAGTACAACGCTTGGAGCTCCAGCTGGGTGTAGAAGTAAAAAAAAAACCTCCTGCTGTGCATGAAGGCTCCGTGCTTTCTGCAACACAGGCAATGTCTGTAAACCTGCCTTAGCGCTGGTTGTAAACATGCATGCATAGTACAACGCTTGGAGCTCCAGCTGGGTCTAGAAGTAAAAAAAAACCTCCTGCTGTGCATGAAGGCTCCGTGCTTTCTGCAACACAGGCAATGTCTGTAAACCTGCCCTAGCGCTGGTTGTAAACATGCATGCATAGTACAACGCTTGGAGCTCCAGCTGGGTCTAGAAGTAAAAAAAAAACCTCCTGCTGTGCATGAAGGCTCCGTGCTTTCTGCAACACAGGCAATGTCTGTAAACCTGCCTTAGCGCTGGTTGTAAACATGCATGCATAGTACAACGCTTGGAGCTCCAGCTGGGTCTAGAAGTAAAAAAAAAAACCTCCTGCTGTGCATGAAGGCTCCGTGCTTTCTGCAACACAGGCAATGTCTGTAAACCTGCCTTAGCGCTGGTTGTAAACATGCATGCATAGTACAATGCTTGGAGCTCCAGCTGGGTCTAGAAGTAATAAAAAACCTCCTGCTGTGCATGAAGGCTCCGTGCTTTCTGCAACACAGGCAATGTCTGTAAACCTGCCTTAGCGCTGGTTGTAAACATGCATGCATAGTACAACGCTTGGAGCTCCAGCTGGGTCTAGAAGTAAAAAAAAAACCTCCTGCTGTGCATGAAGGCTCCGTGCTTTCTGCAACACAGGCAATGTCTGTAAACCTGCCTTAGCGCTGGTTGTAAACATGCATGCATAGTACAACGCTTGGAGCTCCAGCTGGGTCTAGAAGTAAAAAAAAAAACCTCCTGCTGTGCATGAAGGCTCCGTGCTTTCTGCAACACAGGCAATGTCTGTAAACCTGCCTTAGCGCTGGTTGTAAACATGCATGCATAGTACAACTCATGGAGCTCCAGCTGGGTCTAGAAGAAAAAAAAACCTCCTGCTGTGCATGAAGGCTCCGTGCTTTCTGCAACACAGGCAATGTCTGTAAACCTGCCTTAGCGCTGGTTGTAAACATGCATGCATAGTACAACGCTTGGAGCTCCAGCTGGCTCTAGAAGTAAAAAAAAAAACCTCCTGCGGCTCCGTGCTTTCTGCAACACAGGCAATGTCTGTAAACCTGCCTTAGCGCTGGTTGTAAACATGCATGCATAGTACAACGCTTGGAGCTCCAGCTGGGTCTAGAAGTAAAAAAAAAACCTCCTGCTGTGCATGAAGGCTCCGTGCTTTCTGCAACACAGGCAATGTCTGTAAACCTGCCTTAGCGCTGGTTGTAAACATGCATGCATAGTACAACGCATGGAGCTCCAGCTGGGTCTAGAAGTAAAAAAAAAACCTCCTGCTGTGCATGAAGGCTCCGTGCTTTCTGCAACACAGGCAATGTCTGTAAACCTGCCTTAGCGCTGGTTGTAAACATGCATGCATAGTACAACGCTTGGAGCTCCAGCTGGGTCTAGAAGTAAAAAAAAAACCTCCTGCTGTGCATGAAGTCTCCGTGCTTTCTGCAACACAGGCAATGTCTGTAAACCTGCCTTAGCGCTGGTTGTAAACATGCATGCATAGTACAACGCATGGAGCTCCAGCTGGGTCTAGAAGTAAAAAAAAACCTCCTGCTGTGCATGAAGGCTCCGTGCTTTCTGCAACACAGGCAATGTCTGTAAACCTGCCTTAGCGCTGGTTGTAAACATGCTTGCATAGTACAACGCTTGGAGCTCCAGCTGGGTCTAGAAGTAATAAAAAACCTCCTGCTGTGCATGAAGGCTCCGTGCTTTCTGCAACACAGGCAATGTCTGTAAACCTGCCTTAGCGCTGGTTGTAAACATGCATGCATAGTACAACGCTTGGAGCTCCAGCTGGGTCTAGAGTAAAAAAAAAACCTCCTGCTGTGCATGAAGGCTCCGTGCTTTCTGCAACACAGGCATTGTCTGTAAACCTGCCTTAGCGCTGGTTGTAAACATGCATGCATAGTACAACTCATGGAGCTCCAGCTGGGTCTAGAAGATAAAAAAAACCTCCTGCTGTGCATGAAGGCTCCGTGCTTTCTGCAACACAGGCAATGTCTGTAAACCTGCCTTAGCGCTGGTTGTAAACATGCATGCATAGTACAACGCTTGGAGCTCCAGCTGGGTCTAGAAGTAAAAAAAAACCTCCTGCTGTGCATGAAGGCTCCGTGCTTTCTGCAACACAGGCAATGTCAGTAAACCTGCCCTAGCGCTGGTTGTAAACATGCATGCATAGTACAACGCTTGGAGCTCCAGCTGGGTCTAGAAGTAAAAAAAAACCTCCTGCTGTGCATGAAGGCTCCGTGCTTTCTGCAACACAGGCAATGTGTGTAAACCTGCCTTAGCGCTGGTTGTAAACATGCATGCATAGTACAACGCTTGGAGCTCCAGCTGGGTCTAGAAGTAAAAAAAAAACCTCCCGCTGTGCATGAAGGCTCCGTGCTTTCTGCAACACAGGCAATGTCTGTAAACCTGCCTTAGCGCTGGTTGTAAACATGGATGCATAGTACAACGCTTGGAGCTCCAGCTGGCTCTAGAAGTAAAAAAAAAACCTCCTGCGGCTCCGTGCTTTCTGCAACACAGGCAATGTCTGTAAACCTGCCTTAGCGCTGGTTGTAAACATGCATGCATAGTACAATGCTTGGAGCTCCAGCTGGGTCTAGAAGTAAAAAAAAACCTCCTGCTGTGCATGAAGGCTCCGTGCTTTCTGCAACACAGGCAATGTCTGTAAACCTGCCTTAGCGCTGGTTGTAAACATGCATGCATAGTACAACGCATGGAGCTCCAGCTGGGTCTAGAAGTAAAAAAAAAACCTCCTGCTGTGCATGAAGGCTCCGTGCTTTCTGCAGCACAGGCAATGTCTGTAAACCTGCCTTAGCGCTGGTTGTAAACATGCATGCATAGTACAACGCTTGGAGCTCCAGCTGGGTCTAGAAGTAAAAAAAAACCTCCTGCTGTGCATGAAGGCTCCGTGCTTTCTGCAACACAGGCAATGTCTGTAAACCTGCCCTAGCGCTGGTTGTAAACATGCATGCATAGTACAATGCTTGGAGCTCCAGCTGGGTCTAGAAGTAAAAAAAAAAAACCTCCTGCTGTGCATGAAGGCTCCGTGCTTTCTGCAACACAGGCAATGTCTGTAAACCTGCCTTAGCGCTGGTTGTAAACATGGATGCATAGTACAACGCTTGGAGCTCCAGCTGGCTCTAGAAGTAAAAAAAAAACCTCCTGCGGCTCCGTGCTTTCTGCAACACAGGCAATGTCTGTAAACCTGCCTTAGCGCTGGTTGTAAACATGCATGCATAGTACAACGCTTGGAGCTCCAGCTGGGTCTAGAAGTAAAAAAAAAACCTCCTGCTGTGCATGAAGGCTCCGTGCTTTCTGCAACACAGGCAATGTCTGTAAACCTGCCTTAGCGCTGGTTGTAAACATGCATGCATAGTACAACGCATGGAGCTCCAGCTGGGTCTAGAAGTAAAAAAAAAACCTCCTGCTGTGCATGAAGGCTCCGTGCTTTCTGCAACACAGGCAATGTCTGTAAACCTGCCTTAGCGCTGGTTGTAAACATGCATGCATAGTACAACGCTTGGAGCTCCAGCTGGGTCTAGAAGTAAAAAAAAACCTCCTGCTGTGCATGAAGGCTCCGTGCTTTCTGCAACACAGGCAATGTCTGTAAACCTGCCCTAGCGCTGGTTGTAAACATGCATGCATAGTACAACGCTTGGAGCTCCAGCTGGGTCTAGAAGTAAAAAAAAACCTCCTGCTGTGCATGAAGGCTCCGTGCTTTCTGCAACACAGGCAATGTCTGTAAATCTGCCTTAGCGCTGGTTGTAATCATGCATGCATAGTACAACGCTTGGAGCTCCAGCTGGGTCTAGAAGTAAAAAAAAACCTCCTGCTGTGCATGAAGGCTCCGTGCTTTCTGCAACACAGGCAATGTCTGTAAACCTGCCTTAGCGCAAAGCGTAAACCTGCCATTTCAGCAAAGCCTTTATCTAGGTAGTCACGGATGACTGCATCATGGACCATTAGCCTGCTCTTGTTGGGTCTCAGACGCCGCATCAACCAGGCCAGGCGTTTTCTTGCTACAACTTCGTTGTTGGCTAGACCTTGGTCAAGTGCCTTCCACGGGAAGCTCGCCTCGTATCGCCCATCGGTCAAAGTCAGAGAACGAGTAAAGTCTTCTCTCACCTGCTGCTCCTCGCTTACAAGTAGACAGCTGCTTGAGGAGATACCGACGCTCTCCAGCTCCCAGAACGCTCCAAGTTCGTCTGACAGGTTGGCGTCCATGTCACAGACGCTGGTACGCAGAACGGCAATGGTGGAACACGACACACTTGAAGCAGACAGTGGTATCGGCCCTTGCAATTTCCAGCCGAAGTCAGTCTTGATCGCAACCAAAGGCCCCTTGCCCTTTCTTTACTTTTGCGTGCACAACAGTCCAATAATATTCAGAGCCGATTAGAATTTCGATGCCTTGTGTGAATAGGCGAGTTGGTGAGATAGTGACATCCGCTAATTTCAAATCAGCTACCTGACTAATCTCAACGGCGTTTTCTGGAAGCATCAGTTGGTCGGAGCAGATTTCTTCAATTTCGAGGGCTTCGATGCTGTGCTCCTTGCGGTCGTACTGTCTTCGTAGCCTGAGCTTCACTCAGCGTCGTTTTTTCTTCATAACGTTGGTCGAGCCGCCGAAAGGGTAAATGGTCACTTCCTCTTCACCGGTCACCTCAAGATCCAGTATTCGCGAGAGCTTCTCTGTTATAAACGATCGTTGACTGCCTCCGTCAGACAGGCAGCGAGCGAAGCGTTTTCTTTTCGGTCCGTCGACCCACACTTGCGCCGTCTGCAGCAGCACGGCGTTTTTATTGCTCTTGCTAAGAGACGCTGTTGAGTGCAACCCAGTAGCGGTCTCGCCCTCGGCGTTCGGTGCCGGTGGATCACAGAGTGAGGTGACGTTTCGTCGGCCACACTTCGCGCAACGTAGTGTCCAATTCTTACACCCTTTCGTCATGTGCCCCTTCTTCGCGCATCGGTAGCACCTCCCTTCCTTTCGCAGTTTTCTTTTCTTTTCATCGATTGATATCGGAGCATTGCAATCTGCCACCTCATGCCTCTCTGAAGCGCAGAAAGGGCATCTTTCCTTGCTCGATTTGGCACCCACCTGGAGGCTGGCCGCTGAGCCCTTGCCGTAGACGTTGTTGGGACGCCGTTCACTGGCGCGGTCAGGTCGCGTTTGCTGAGGAGCGTTCGTGCTTTCTCCGTGCACCTTTTCCCTGCTCTCCACTTCCAGGCGAACTGATTGCAAAATGGCTTGAAGACTCGAGCTGTCGAACACATCCTTGTCTGCACTGTGGGCCTTATGGTACTCAACCACCCATTCGGCCGGCAATACCCGAAGCAAAGCCGCGCACAGCATCGCATCATAGCTGTCCGATTTGACACTAAAGTTTCAAGTCCTGCGATGTTTCGCTGAACATGATCGTGGAGGCGTCGCAGCGCGTTCACGTCACTGAGAGCTCTAACCTGGGGAAGGTTTAATAGCTGCGTAAGGTGTTCTTGCACGAGCACGTCCTGACGCCCGAAACGCTCTTGGAGTGTCTTTACAGCGTAGTCGTAATTCTTCTCCGTCGCTTGGACGCCGGTCAAAGCGGCCGCCGCCTTTCCTGTCAACGCTGTCCGCAGGTACAAGAACTTTTCTATGCTGGTCAAGCCGTTATTCTCGTGGACTGCTTGCCGGAATTGTTGCCAGAACGGTTGCCAGTCGAGCTTGTTGCCGCTGAATTTCTGAAGCTCCAGCTTAGGCAACCTCAGTTGTCCCGAATGGGCAGGAGGTAATCTGGACGCAGTTTCTTCTGCACTCAATGTGCTTGTTGCACCGTTAGAATTTCTTTCACTGAAACGTCGAAGTTTTGTCCGCATTCGTGTCATGAGAGCTTGGCACTAACGAACGCCTTTGTATTCTTCCGCGAGGCCTTCGTCACACACATATGCGGCTCAATCAAGGCATCTAACTGTTTCAAATATCTCGAAACAATGTCCAACTCATCTGATATTTCCGCGAGGAGGTCTCGTTGCTGGGGGCGGAGGTCATCCGTCGTCGTTAGTCGCTCTAGCTCCTCGTTGAGTCGGTTCAGTTCGGCGCGCGTAACTTCTCTCTTTGTTTGGAGACGCTTCATCGCTGTCGTCCGTTGCAGTTGGAACGCTGGTTTCAAGTTGCCGTTGTTCTTCGCTTCCTCCCGGATTTCGGCACCAAAAAAATATGTTCGATATTCAAATACGTTACGGAGAACTTTTAAAACAACAACATGAATTTTAATTCTCCAAACTGCACTCACTACAACAATGGTCGGAGAGCGTCTCCATAAACTATGCACCGCACTGCTCCGTAAACGCTGAGTCTTTCTTCCACATGAAGGGAGCACGTGCACGAGCATCCCTCTCGCGCGCCACCCACCGACCACACTCCACAACATACGCGCACACAGCCGTATCCCGCGGTGAAGAATGGGTGATTCCAGTCCGTGCACGTCCATCCCCCGTTGTCAGTGCGGAGTCAGATGTCGTGCCGTGAAGACCGCGAAGGCAGTACCCGGAATATTCAACATATACGAAGCTGACCTCGCCGGGCGTTCTATCCCTGTGTCATTGTGGCGCCTTTCATTTGGCGCTTCCTCGAACGCCGCACAACGCAGCATATATAAAGATGGACTACAAGAAATAGTTAACTCCCTCAATTAGGGAGATGCCACGGATGTGACGTCACCGATCTGCCCTAAGCTATGAGGACCAAGCGGAAACGAGTGCGCTCCAACGCCACCGGGCGGCGTTCTTTGCCTTCCGCGAGTGACAGGTGCTGCGCCTTTTCTTTCCTGTAAACGAATTACCGAATGCCGGTGAACTTAGATGCGCTCGACATTGAAAACAAGGAGAGTTCAGCTTCTGGTGAACGGCGCAGAAGACTGGAGAAATTAACTTCTGATCCCGAAGTAGTCACTGCTTTTCGCTACGTATATCCAGGCATAGCAGAGCTAAGCCATCTTTCATTTTTTCAGCCCCCTTTTAGCCGCGCCATTTGGTTCAACTGGTTTAAGAGCGCTACCGTTCATTAGTGTGCTATCCTCTCCCGCAGCCTCTTCGATCGTCCGCTGAAGGTGAACTAGCTCGTTAGCCTTAAACCATTTTTCGCCTTCTTGAAGCTTTACGTACTTATTGGCTTCTTCATTTAAGCCCGTATTCATCTGGTCTGCAACGAGAAGCTCCAAAAGGTCTTCAAAAACTTCACGCCGCGTGCGTCTACGTAAAAGTTCGCGTAGCTGCGCAGACGCGTCGTGAATGCTTTCCAAGTCTCACCTGCACGCTTGGTAGCTGACGGGAATCGTCATTCATATTCGGCGGGAGTTAGTTTAAGCTCTTCCAGTGCAATTTTCTTAAGCCTCTCATCATCACGGTGATGTGCAGGCGTGAGTTGCTTGGATATATGTACTGCACCCTCTCCGCAATAAACGGGAAAACAATCTGCCCCAAAAACTCTTTCGGCGCTCCGTAAGCGCCCCGCCGGGGTGGTGCAGTGGTACGACGCCCGACTACTGTGCCGGAGTTCCCGGGTTCGAACCCGACCGCGGCGGCTGCGTTTCGATGGAGGCGAAACGAAGTGGCGTCCGTGTGCTGTGCGATGTCAGCGCACGTTAAAGATCCCCACGTGGTCGAAATTACTCCGTAGCCCTCCACTACGGCTCCTCTTTCTCTCTTTCCACTTTCATTCCCACCTTCCTCCCTTCCCTTACGGCGCGGTTCGGGTGTCCACATAGCAAGTGTGACAGTTACTGCGCCTTTCCCTTCCTGTGAACCAATTTAACTTTAACTTAACTTTAACTCCGTAAGCCTCCAGCGAGCTCTCTATTGATTCGAACAAAATTGGTACTTCCGCACCAGTGGGGAATTTCGCGATGGCATCTGTCAACAGTTTATTATAATTTCTTAGTGCCATCCGGCTGCTTTGCGGTTCTCCTTTGCTGGCATTGTCACGTGTGCGCCTTGCAGCTGGACCATTAAGTCGAGCGAGTTCTACTTTATATTCCAAAGCTTCGCGTCGCTCCTCCGTTATTTTCAGATTATATTCTATTTCCCGCCCAGAGAGACGTATGTGGGAGCCGTCACTGTTACCCACTACACCCTCGCTATCGACCTTCGCGGTGCGAAGTCAGTCGAGGTCTAGATCAAGAAACTCATCAGCACTGTCCTCCCCACTTCCCCGTTTCTTTCTTTAGCGTTTAGAGATATTTTGTCCGGATTCAAGTGAGCAAATCTCGTCTTCATACAAAACCATTGACTCGAGTAACCATGCGTTCACTCAAAAATAAAAAAGAGGACTCACTTAGATATACCGGTGTGAACTTCAGTCTGTCGGAAGTCGCTCGCCGCCAAGTTCGCCGCTTTTTCGTCGCGGTGGTGCTGGCTGCCTTCAAGTTGACTTCTCTTCTGTTGCCTGTGGTCTTCTGACATTGGATGTGGTTGGACGTTCCTCGCTTATCCCGATGACCACTTTCTAGCAATCACCCGAAGCTGGTACTCCGCCTTTGGTGTCCTACACGTGAGGGCAGGGGCGGATTAGCAGCGATGAGGGTCCGGTTCAAAAATCAAGAGGGCCCCTATGGTCCCCCCCCCCTCTCCATGTTGTCTTGTTCGAGACTTGACGCGTTTTAGAATTTCCAAGAGACGACATGCCATGTTTACTAGAAGAATCTGCTGACTGTTTATGAAGAATAGACTGAGCTCTTCTACGAAATGACAGGACACGCAACGTCCTGCTTCAAAAATAAAAACGTGTATTCGTTAAAATAAATTCGTATAGTGGTTATTTTGTTCGCTAATTCATAGCGCATAATGACGGCTGCGTGTGTACGCAGACGAAGTAAAGATGGGTCTCGTTCATAAGCTGTCCGCAAATTCTTACCATGATACGCTAATCATCTTATAGGTTTGTGAATTCATCCAGCAAGACGAATTGGTGCTGGACTAAGGCAGTGTTTTTACAAACTACGATATTATGCTCTATATACTGACTTCAAGTATAAGAAAAAATATTTATTACTAAGGACGCTTTCATAATGCTGGGCGCGAATGACGAAGGTACGGAACTGGCACAAAATAAAGTTTTATCACGCTCAAATATTCAGTAATATATATTTGCATTTATACAGATTGTCCCCCTTTACAAAAACCGCGTATTTACATTTTGCACATAATTTCTACATTTAGAAGAGAATTAAGCGCTTTTGCATGAACCTGCTTTTCCGGATTCAATTTACAGAATAAATTTACATTTTACGAGTTAGCATTTGAAGCTCTGGGGTGTTCCTCTGCTGCCCAGTGTAAATTTGTCCGATTTGTGCTCTCCAATTTGGATGGTTGCTTCTTTCGAGAAAACGGGTGCGACAACCGGAAGTCGGCGGACCGAGCGTCACCCAATGACGTTTTCATGGGCGGGGCGGAGTTTCGAGCTGAGGGGCGAGAGGAGGAGCGCCATTTTTAATCGCCCATATCCCCGGCGTTAATGAAGCTAGCTGAAACATTATGATGACTTCACTTGTGAGGGAGCACCTAACTCTCGACCGCTTTGATTTATCTCATTTTAGGCATCTCATAGTCTTAGGGTGTCTCGATACCAGCGCCGCCGTACAGGGTGGTGACACCCTTTGGCATGCCCCGCGCCGCCGCATTCTCCGCGCTCGCCATCTTGGGGCAAGTCGCTTCGTGCAGTTGCTGCGGAGAGTCCGAAGCGGTTGTGCTGTGCGCTGGGCGATTGTACTGTGTTCAGTGGTTCAGTCACAAAAACTAGCATGCCAGGATCTTGGGTTCCATTCTGTGCTGACTCAGCAGAAAAAAAAAAAAGAAGCCAGATGATTTTGTTTTCCACGGGATAAGAGACGGAGAAATGTATGGGAGGCGAAAGTGAAGCGTGAAGACTGGACAGCGAATGGCAACGCGAAGATCTGCGAGGTAAGCCACAATACCTGTGCTGCTTTTATGCACCCATAAAATTTCTTTTGAGCGAATAGGTGCATTTCGATTGTGTAAAAAAAGGCCTAGCGCAGACACAGACCACTAGAAAGATGACACACACACAAGCGCCTGCTTATGTGCGCGTGTCGTCTTTCTTGCGGTCTGTATCTGTTTATACGAAAGCGTTTTACAATATATTTTTGTACTTTTCTAATGCAGTTACCCACTTCTGTTTGGAATGACATTACCTCACGCCGCTTCACCCATCTGCTTGTAAGCACGAGCTTTGTGCGGGTTTTGGCTTCCCAATCTAGCGTTTTGCGCAACAGATTTTGGTCTACCTTCTTCAACGTTGAAGCAGGTCGAAGCATCGCATTGCCTGGCATCGGGAGTAGCGCGGTGTGTTTTTAAGTCTAAATTTTGAAGTTTCAACGTACGTGAGGGCTTATAAGCTAAATATATGGACAATTGCATCTGCTATGTTGTAGTCACTCGGGAAAATTTTGTGTAACTTTCAGTGAGTGACATTCGACTTTAGTATCATTCGCGTAGTGTCACACAATAATATCTGTTGAGGATCTCCTCCCTTTCTGTGTTCATAGCCGCACCAAGAGCATGCGGAGAAGGTCGAGCCTGGTATTTGGCAAAGGAATGCACCATTGCGCCCTTTCGATCGCTCCCCTTTACACTCGATCTTGAAAGCTAGTGTCAACCGCCGAGGCTTCAGATTATTCACACGGATGACATTCTCTCTCTCCTTCTCGGGACATAATACAAGGGAGAGCGACGAATGGCGTGTCACCTCGCGACAGAGTAGGAAGTGAAACGCAGTTTGTAACAATTATTTTGTTCGCAGAAAAAAAAAATACCGTGAGTGGTTCCGCTGGAATTTGGCAAGTGTGCCCGGCATATCGCTAGTACAACATTTCGCGAAACAGCGATAACAGGTCCTCTGAAGCTGTTTTTTTTTATTATACACAGGAACAGTTTTTCGCGAGGTTTTTGAGATTCGCAATAATATAAAAAAATTGGGTTCTCGTGAAAATTGGGTCGTTTTAAGCATATGATTGGCAGCTCGACAAGTCTCAAAGAAACTGCTCTCGTGAGCTGGAAGGTGTAGCGGCATCATCTTGTGAAAGCAGTCGTGAGGAAGCAAGGTGCAATTGCGCAGTACAAAAGTTCATCCCGAATGCAGCTTTTCCTTCCCTGTGTAATTAATTGCTCATCGCGAGGCGATGTGCACACCCTGTTATCCCCGCACTCGTCTGAGGTTAAGCCAAATTTAGGTGAAGCTAAATTTGACCGCCTGTCACCCGAATTGGTGCTGTCGCTTGCTTGGCATCCACAGTAAAATTGTGCGATCGCACATGTAAATATCGCATTGCTTTCATAATGTTTTTATTACTTCATTCATTTGCGTGTACACTACAAAAGACGCAAAATGACTGTTTCGTCGCTTATCTCATTTCAGCGCCAGTTCGAGGGCAAACACAGTGTATGGACGGCGGCTCCTCAAGTCAACGGTTGTCCCGACATCGTTTGTTGCGTTTAAAAATTTATCAGAATAAAATATCTGCCATTTGAAGAGTCTAGTAAACTCCGTTTAATGCCTTATCGAACAAACCGTTCCGATTCCAGTGGTTGATTGCGCGGAACACCCAAAGCTGATAAACAGACTGTTAGAGCGGTTTGTGACGATGCGCTTGCACATTTACTTGAATTGGCTAAGTCAGCCAGAAAAATCGAATGATGGGTACGGCAGCAAAACTGTAGCTGGCGCCAACCTTGATTAAAAGATGTCTCCTAGGCGTGCATCCAAAATCAGCTTCGAAGTCTTGATGGGGATTGTTTTGGAATAAAATGCCGTGCGCATCAGCGTGCGACACGTGTCAAAGGTTGATTTACGCATCGTTTTTTGCTGTGTCTTTCTACGGTTTACGATGGGCCATTGCGATACAAATAATTTTCGGTATACGGCTGACTGAAACGTAGACATCGTTGTTTATCTATAGCAATGGACACAACCGAATGCTATGCACCTCATAAACTCATTCATGTCCGGCAGAGAAAAGTGCATTGCTTTATAAAACAGCCAGTCTTCAAGATAACTGCATTTGAGCATCCGAGATGGCGAAGTAGTAAATGCTCACCATCTGCAATTTGATCATTTCCTCTTAGAACTACGTATGCTAGCAAGCAGTAGTTGCTTTCACATTTTTTTTTTTCGAGCAAGAAAGCGCTCAGGATTGCGAGTATGTGTGTAAAAACTTCAACCAGCTGAACCTGCTAGCGCAAGAGCGTACTGAACAAGAAATCGGGCCGACGCTCCATAGCCCGCCGTGTCTACGCTTGCCCCAGCATGGCGCCGTCGACGGCGGTGTCTCCACCCTGTACGGCGGCGCGCTACATCGAGGCACCCTACATAGTCTCTTTAGATGCTGCCATCTATCGTCAAAAAAGTTCAAATCTGAGTTGCCTTGGAGCTGATGAGCTCTCTTATTCCAAGAGTTTGAGGATGATAAAGAGTACACGCTGACAGGCTGGCACAGCTTGTGATGTTCCACTTGTCGCCGTACCAATAATAATGGAAGTATTTGTGAAGTTTTTACTGCAAGCACAACATAGGCATTAACATACACAGCAAATAAAGGAGGGTAAAAAAGGAAGCATGCTAGCATTTTAGACTGTAGATACAAAGAAATCAAAAGGTTGTACTGAATCTTTTTCTTTAATCACGATGACACATAAAATTGTGTCTTCTGAGGGCTGTGTTATTTAGAAATGATTTCGGGCAAACCGAGCAAAAGAATTTCTTCTTGCTGCCATGGGCTTCCTGCATGACATCCGCCTGGCAACCGTCACACCTGTAAGCCAGAAGCGTGTGATAAGCTGAGCGACGCGAGTGAAACACATTTCTTTCAACGTAGGGTACATAAGTTTGTCAGCTATATCTGATCCCTATGTAGCTAGAAGAACAAAAAAGTATCTGAAGAGACCTGGAAGGGTATCAGATAAAAAAGGACATGTAAATTCAATAACAATGAGCTGATTTTTTTTCTTTTTGCTGGGCACCAGATTCGAAGTAAGTCCACTCGTGGCATGTACCACTAAACTGATCATGTGTCATCATGCCTGCTACAATTTATGTGCGACTAATCTATATGGTCGTGATAGAATGCAGCCAATAATTCAGCTTTCTGTCATATCCATTTCTACGCTACAATTCAAAGACAAGGAACGCAAAAATGACGCTTCATCATCATGCGTAATTCACAGCGTTTTGAAGCAATCGTATCCAGAGTGGTCTGAGTCGACCTAGTCCTGGAGAAATAAATATAGAGTGAACTAATCGCAGAGGCAAGAAAAGTTTTCGATTAGCTCTTTGGGTAACTTTTCGCCTTTGTGAGCTAAAAGTGTTGACAGGTTTCGACCTGCTGCTCTTTATTACATCTTGCCTCCATGGTAACCCAGTGACTACTACTCGCTAGGCCTAGCGGCTATATAAACATGGAAGCAACCTGGAAACAGGCGCTTTCTCATCTCTATTATACGAGGCAAGCTCTTTTCATTACCACCGTTATTCCATTACCTATTCATGTCCCTTTAACACGCACTGACGAGATATAGGCAATGCGGGAAGGACATTTAATGGCAGGAGTGGGATAGTAGAGAACTCTGCCGTCCAAAAATCTTGTTGCATTTATGGCACCAGAACCTTGACCCAGACTCTGCAGGAGCCGGTCTTGATTCTGGCCATGTTACTGTTCCCGCATTCGACATCACCTCCAACGGTAAGTTGTCTCCGGTCTGTAGCTGTTGACTGCTCTCATTCCGACCTGCATGGTTGGAACCTGCATAGATAGCACATTGAAAAATATTTCGCATGGAAGAGCTAACTGTGCGACTTTAAATGATACAAGCATGAGCAGTTATCCGCAAAAGAAACATCAATGCCGCGTTAAAAGAGTTACAGCTCGTGTTAAGACCTGAAACACACCATGGAGGTGAAAACACATATACACTTTCACAGACCCCTTAACACCACCCCGAAATACGAAAGGCACTCTCGACATTACACCAGACGAAAATACAGATGACCAGCCATTTTTTGCGGTGCGGCAAGGCAGTTTAGGTACTCTGCAAGTATGCAAGGATGAAAGCTAATCAGCTTCTTTCGATCTTAATATGCAGTGCGTCAAACTTTCACTCTCAAGCAAGTATCCGATGGTCTTTCCGTGGCCTGTTTCCTGCAACCAAAAAACGCCAACATTTTAGCAAGGATGGAAACGAGAAGAATTCATCTAAATAATTCGACAAAGTACAGGCAAAACAGAAAGAATTCTCTCATAGCGGCACCCCCTGCAGAGAGAAAATAGCTGCAAATGTTAGAATTCGAGAAAGTTACACAAATGCATAGTGATGAGATCAAACATAGCGACTGGGGATGTTCTGCACTTTTCATGACAAAGTAAAAGTTCAGTTCAAAGAGCGTGACAAAAACGATGTCTTGAAGACAGCTCTCGTGCTGCATCACCTGCAGAAGAGGAGTAAAAGGTATAATAGAAAAACACTGGAAAGATTACTGCCCTTGAAACATAAAGCAAAAAGCAGGGGAAATACATAAGCGCTGAAACGAGCTTCATCTGCAAGATGAACTGTAAGGATGTCTAAAGCAAAAGTCCAAAGCTGTACATGCAGTCAACAATATATACTTTCTCATTGGGCGAATCGCACGAGGGCATGTAAACGTTCCCTGCGTGCGCACAAACATTAATCGGCTTACATAGTCACTGACGCGAAAGTAGCCTTCACGAGGGAGGGCGAGAGACACGGAGCTATCAGCTCAAAGTGTTCAAACGCACTGAAGAACAAAGAAAATTAAGCAACATAAAGCTGAAGCGCGCAGTGTCCAGCCCTATCATCACGCCTTGTGTTGTCCCGTGAGTCACCGGCACTTTGGCGAAGGTCGGCCTCCCAAGCTCCACAATCTGCAGGTGCTCGATCTGTGGGACAGCATACCAGTAGCGCAGCATCCTCGGGGAAACAGTTTCAACCTGGAAGGCTGACGCTGTTTGCCTTTGGCGACAGTGGAGACGCAGGCTGTGTTTCTTACCCTGCGGAAGCTCCAAGGTCTAGTGTTTGCTTCGTAGAACCAACGACGAATCGGTTCAGCATTGTTCAGGAACCCTCCATTGTGTCATGTCCCCAGCAGAGTAGGGTCGACCATGGCGTCCTCCCCGGAGACCACTTTTCTGCCAATGCCAGTGGAGACGTTGGCTGTGTCCCGAGCAGCCCAGGTACAACAGTAGGAGGGGTGGGAACCATCTGGAAGGAACGTTCTCGGAGAAGAGGTGCAAGCCACAAAGTCGTCTTCACACACGCGCTGTTTCTTTTTTCTCCAATACTGTAACCGGTAGACAGCTCGTGAGGGCGAATGTTTCGGCTGAAACAATCAGATGAAATTCAGCGACTAAAGCAACGAGCCAAGCCTAGTAGATGCGTCGACGGACACTTTTTAGCGGGTATCCCCAGCAGCCGTACAACACTTCGGCGCCGACTGTTACAGCGACTTCGTCTGATGCTGATGCTGATGCTGATGCGGCCATTCCCCTTTGTATCGGGGATCACAAAGTTCTGGTAATGATGATGATGATGATGACCTGTGAAAAAATGTCACATACCCACGGCTGGGGATGGGCCAGTGTGCATTGTAATTTGTAAATAATTATATTCAAGGACTGGAGTGTTCAGATAAATATGTATATTTAACTAGAATTTACAAAAAAAATAAAAATGAAAAGAAAAGTTGAAATCGTACCTAGCATAGGAATCTACCTGTTGAAACTATGTAATCATGAATGAAATCGCAAACTGGTTTTAAGGCATCTCTTGACGCTTGCTCCGAAGGAGAGGAGAACTGGAATGGTTAGTGGAAGGCCTAATGTCCACTCATTGAAATTTCGTTAGCATGGAAGTGTAACCTTCGTTTTGTTTTCATTTGCTTACGTCCTCGCTCATGACAAAGTCTGGGAAGAGGGACTTGGTGCCGCAAAACTCGATTCCCTGCTCAAACAAGAAGCGATCAGCTTTATATCATGAATAAAGATTGTGAAGTGCAGTTCACGAGTATTGCATGAAACTAGCGCAACCACTTCGACATCTCAGCCAAGAACTAGCGCTGAAAAGGATAATAATATAGCGATTCCAAAATATATTCCATTCCCTCGGCGATGACGTAAAAATTGCGTATGAGGTGACGACTACGTGAACTTACTTGTGAAGTTCTGTGACGTCCTGCAACGCAACCTTATTATGCACATATTCAAATTTTAACCGGTCAATGGCAGAGAAGGCGATAGAATGGAATCGTTTTCAGATGGAATAGAATCAGGTCTCCGTACTGACCACATCAATATGGCGCATAGCAAGGCGAGCCGTAAAAGCACCTGGTAGCCCACGCACCGGCAGGTCACGGAGCAAACTTGTGTTCAACGTATCCGATATATACGGCATGAAAGAAATTTTTCATGGCACTAAGACCACCTACGTGCACGAATGTGAAAGGTTGATCGCGCAGCGGCTTCCGATTCAAATACAGGCGCTGCGCTAAGTCACCTGGTCACTTCAGGTGATTAGGTCATACAGGTGGAGGTGCACAAGTCTGTTAATTCCTGGGTCTTATATAAACTAGCTGATGTATGCCAATTACAGAGATAAATGATAAGAAAATTTTTGTTGTGCTGCACAAAAAACGAATGCGCCACAAGTTTGAAAAGAAAAAAGTACAAATTTGGCGCGAACAGGGGGACAATCTTTGGCGCAGGTGTACAGGTGCGGAGATAAGCAAACAGAGCACCCTTTTCAATTCAAATTGAAATCACGCTTTCTGCACTGGAGATAAGAAAACAATATTTGTCCAGGTGAAAGTGCACTGACGTCTACTGCCAGTTCGCACATACCATGACTGCCAGTTTCAATTATGCAACAGGTGAAAAAAAATAAAAGGAAATAGCGTGCTCCATTTACTTTTGTCCGCACCGGTACAAGTTATTGTGCCGTTGTCCGAATCGCCGCTTCAGTGGCTCGACAATGGCTTGTGTCATGTGTGCAGTTGTTATGGCAACTGTGAGGGACTTGAACCAACGATCTTGTCTGGGGATCAAACCTTCGACCTGATGCATATGGCACTGAAGTTGCTGTAGCGCGAGCGAGGGGCTCAAGCCTACAACCTTCTCTGTGACTCCAACACTACATACTCTGGGACTCAAACATACGAAGTTTCCTGGGACTCGAATCAACCTTTTCTAAGACAAACTCTAGACGTCACCTAGGATTCAAACGCGAAACCTTAATTGAGGACTAGAACCCTTAACCATAGTTTACCTTCTCTCTCTAAACCATTAACAATATTACGCCACATTGGCGTCAAACCACTTCCGGTGCTAATTTTCATGACAGGTTTTGAGGACGCTAATTCATCTCATGAGCCGTATAAAGCTCTCGCCTTAAAAAGTTATCGCACGGTATTTTTTTATGCAGCATGAGCGTGCCTCTTCATCGTCTGCTAACTCTCCTTTAGTTTTTCCACTCTGTCATAATTTTATTAGACAATCAAAATGGCCGGAAGTGCCACCACGCGTTTCCCTGGGTCCGTCTCGGCTCTCCCACGCAACCATGCAGTAAGCCGTGGCATGCATAATCTTTAAGAAAGAAACAATTGCTGAGATATATCGGCTTAGCTCGGTTAAGCCCGGTTACGCAAGAGAAAGCTTGTTTATGCTTGATTACGCTGTGTTGCTAAACCAGGTTAGGCTGGTGCAGATAACCTAGTTTACAGAGCGGAAGCTAGATTATGCATTATCAGACGTGGTTAGCTGTGCTTTAACTCCTACATCGCTATCAGCGAACGCCAAGAAAACCCAACCTAAGCTCTGGCTCCAACTCGTGCACCTCCTCCATAGCTGTCTGCGAACCTCAAGGGCACCACAGCTGGGTGTCTAGGGCATATTGTAGGATGGAGGTCTCAGGTGGTGAGCCAGGTGGGAAATCCTGATGGAGGAAAAGCGTACGAAGTGAAAGTCTGTGCGGCATTGTGGTAGGCAATGCTGTGTATTTGTGAAGACATGTACCGGCAGGCATAACGTTTACCGGGTGTGTGAGGAAGAAGAATTAGAAGGGTTCAACGCTGCTGACCCAAATGTGGAGCGAAAGCTTTGGCTGTGGGTGTTGCATCTAGCGCTACCAGCGTTCCGTTGAACTCATCAAAGTTCACCGGTGATCTATGCAAAACCCAATTTCATGCCCTGTGCATGCGATGCCGGCAGACGCTTTCCCGCTCCACTCGGTCAGCTCTCGGTGGCGGCGTTTTCGATAGTTTCGACTGTATGAACCAGTTGTGTTACGACGGCAAACGTCCGTTTAGATGCTCCCATCACTTTACCGGAGGTACGAGCTGAGCTCAATCGTCTCAAGACAAACTCAACTGCAGGCCCGGACCGGATATCTAACCGTAGGCTTCGGAACCTCGACGACGCCTCGATTCATGCTCTCACAGACTTTATGCAAAACTACTGGGAGAGGGGAGCCATCCCGCAAGAGTGGAAATGCGCCAACCTCGTGCTCATCCCCAAGCCGGCAAACCACCTACTCTCTCGAACCTCCGCCCCATTTCTCTCACGTCCTGCATGGGAAAACTATTGGAGCATGTAATTCAGACCCGTCTTCTTCGTTACCTAGAAGAACATCACCTACTTCCAGACACGATGTTTGGTTTTCGACCACATCTCGCGGCCCCAGACATCATGCTCTTGCTCAAGCATCAGGCGCTGACACATAGCGCTTTGGACACCAAAGTCATAGCTGGTCTAGATGTCGCGAAGGCCTTTACAATGTACGGCACGAAGCCATTCTGCAGAACCTCCAGACCCTAGGGGTGGGACAACGAACGTATGCATATATACGCGACTTTCTCACGAACCGCACGGTGCAATTTGACACCGGCTCAGGAGATCCTTCCATCATCTCTCCTGGAAGCCGGGGTACACCCCAAGGCTCAGTGCTTTCCCCACTCACGTTCGGTGTTGCGCTGCTTGGCCTTGTAGGGCTCGTGGCGCGCCGCGCATTCGAAGGCCGCGCCACTTCCCAATGCTCCCTGCGCGCGTGCCTGTTTCCCTCTCCCCGCTCGCGCGGGGATAACCGGTCCCGCGCGAGGGGGCTATAAAAGAAGGCACGCGCCGCCGTCGCGCTCTCTTCTTGGTCCCTGGCGCTTCCTGGTCCCTGGCTCGTCGCTCCCGCTTCCCTCCCGGCTCTCCACGGAAACGACCCGCAGCCACCCGGACGACAAGATCCCTGTGAGATTAAATATGTTTGTTATACGGCCCACTGTGTGTTTGTCGTGCGCATCCCTCGGGCAGAGGAATCGCCCACAACTGGCACCCAACTGGGGCTGAATTAGCGCCCATGTGGACGATTTTTCTGCCAACGTGGCAGCGCACGGCAACACGACGGGCCGGTCCTTTGTATGTTAGGCGCGACGCCATTTTGAGTTTAGGGCTATCGTGTGTACAGATGACACGGAGTGTAGTATAGTAGTGTTTGTACAGTGTTTTATTTTGTTTTGGGTTATGTGCGTGTTTGTTAGTGTCGGGCGGTTTGTGTTTTAATTTTTTTGTGCATATGTTCGTTTTATGAAGTGTTTAGCCTTTGTGACTAGCCTCTTGATGCGGGCTAGGTGGTAGTCGTGTGCGTTTAGGCTCCCGACCGGCCTTAGTTATTGAGTGAAATGCCTCCCAGAAAAGACGTGCCAGATAGGGCCGCCGCTTCGGACGCCAGTGCGTCCGGAAGTGAGGTAAAGGACGCGGTAGAGTCTGTGCAGGTTACCGATGCGGCCGCCTTGATGAGGCAGATGAACGAGGTGTTGTCGGTGTTCGCCCTTCAGCTCGGTTCGGTGGCTAGCGCCAACCAAGCCACAGCTGCGGCGGCAGTCTCGCGTCCGCGGATAAATGTAGAGGTTCCCTCCTTTTCCGGCTACACGGACGTGAAGTCAGTCCACGAGTTCTTGCAAGAACTCGAGGATTATCAGACGGCACTGGGTTCCCCAGACGACGTGGTGCTAGCGCAGGTAATCCCCGTGGCACTTGTTGAGAGCGCGGCGCGGTGGAGACGCTGCCAGCCGGCCTTCCAGTCGATGGCAGACTTCACAGATCGCTTCCGCGCCGAGTTCTTGCCGCCCGATTACGAACGCCGGATGCTTGAGGAGCTAGCGTTGCGCACACAGCACCCGGAGGAGAGCCTCCTCGAGTATGTACGCGCAATGCAGGAGCTCTACAAGAGGGCAGATCCCACGGCAACCGATCTAGAACAGGTCACGCGCGTGATGAGGCAATGCCATCCGCGCTTCAAGCCGTATTTGCGGGGACGTGGTTTTGCAAACCTCGAGGCCCTAGCACAGGAAGCGAAGGTAGTACAGGCGGATTTACTCGCTGAATTGCGCTACCAGCCACCCCTAAGGCCAGCCGAATCGCTAGAGCCGCGATGCGCCTGGGCCGGAGGCCAAGACTCCGCGCCGCGCGCCAGGGGCGCAGACGTAATGACGGTTGGGCAGGAAAGGCCAGCGGAAGGCTCCGATATTCCTCGCGCTCTTGACCCGTACGCGTTCGAGCAGCGGCGTCGAGCTGGGCTCGCCAGCGACGTCCGCATAGGCGCGGAGAGAGGGGAAATACGTCCCCAACCGCTTCGTGGAACGCGGCATCCCCCGACCGCGCGGCAGGTGAACGATCGGCTTTGCTGGAATTGCAACCAGCCGGGCCACGTGGCACGAGAGTGTCAAGCAAGGCGTACGCAGGGAAACGCGGACCGCCGGCGGCCATAATTGGTAACACCAGCCTGTCGCCGTCGGCGGGAGAATTTCGTGGTAACCACGGCGGAAAATGGGAAATGTACTCCCACGCCGCGTCACCGGGCGACCGCCCCGGGGGCGCAGAGGCTTTTGTCCCCCTCGCCTGTAGAGCGCAAGGAATGTTGTCGCGCTCGAGCCCTTTTATGCTAGTGCGGTTAGCTGGTCAAAGCTACTCGGCACTCATTGACACGGGCTCAACTCTGTCACTGGTCGGTGATGATGTGTTCGAGGCCTGCCGTAGATGTAACATCCGTGTCAGGCCAGCAGAAACCTCTTTGAGCTTAGCAGCAGGGACGACAAAAGCGGAAGGAGCGGTGCGTCTGGTCCTGCGTTTTGACGGCAGGAAGCGGAGGCATCGCTTCGTCTATCTGCCCGGCTTAACCATACCAGTTATTCTGGGAAGAGATTTTCTTTCGAGCGAAGGCATTGTGCTTGACATGGGGGAGAACGGCTATCGCTACAGCCCCTTCACCCCCCTCATTCCCTTTGTTAGCGCACCCAAGCAGGAATGCGTCGCTGAGCGAGCGAGCGTTCACGCTTTTGTCGCAGAGGGCTCCCCCGCGACACTGAATGGTAGCCCATTAGAAGCAATTATCGCGTCCTTCTCGGGAACCGGTAGTCAGCGCCGAAGGCTCGTAGAAACTTTACTCCCGTTTTCGGATTGTTTCACAGAGAAACCAGGCAGGACCGACTTGCTTCAGCACGAGATCGAAACGGGTGATGCGCGCCCTTTCAGATGTAACCCGCGGCCGTTAAGCGCGCATAAGAGACAGCTTCTCGACAGCGCCCTTGACGAGATGATAGATACCGGCGCGGTGAGACCCTCACAAAGTCCCTGGGCGTCCCCAGTGGTTCTAGTGCCAAAGAAAGATGGTTCGGTCAGGCTGTGTGTTGATTATCGAAAGCTCAACTCACTGACGCCTACGGTTGCGTACCCTTTCCAGTCGATCGAGGCTGTGATGTACGCGTTAGGGAACGCAAGGTTCTTCACAGTCCTGGATGCAAGCAGAGGGTACCTGCAGATTGAGGTGGCGGAAGGTGACATTCAGAAAACCGCATTCACCTGTCACCGCGGGCTCTTCGAATTTACTCGACTCCCGTTTGGCTTGTCTAATGCACCGAGCACGTTCATGCGATTGATGGACATCGTGCTGGGCGATGCAAGGTTCAACTACGCGATGGCGTACCTCGACGACGTCGTGATATTCTCACAGTCGTTCGAAGAACATCTCATTCACTTGAATTCCGTTCTTGAAAGAATGAGACGTGCGGGTATAACGATCAACCCAAAGAAAGTGCAGTTGGCATCAAAGAGAGTGAACCTCTTGGGATTTGTGGTTGATGATGGCACTTTGAGACCGAATGATGACAAACTCCAGGCAATTCTTAACTACCCCTGCCCGACGGACGTGAAAAGCTTGCAGAGGTTTTTGGGAATGGTTGCCTTCTACAGACAATTCATCCCTAGTTGTTCAGAGCTCGCTAGGCCGTTGAACCAGCTGTTGCGAAAAGGCTCGAAGTGGGTCTGGGGCAAGGAACAGAACGACGCTTTTGTTGCCTTGGCTCGCGCGATAGCGAACACCGCTAGTTTGCGCCTCCCCGACCTGAACAAGCCGTTTGTCTTGCAGACAGATGCTAGTGATGCCGGTGTAGGAGCTGTTTTGTTGCAGGAACACGAGGGCAAACTGCGCCCTGTCGCGTTCGCTAGCCGCACGCTCACATCGGCGGAGCGGAATTACTCCGTGACCGAAAAGGAATGCCTGGCGATAATGTTCGCATTGTCAAAGTTCGACATGTACCTAGACGGAGCGGTTTTCACCGTGCAGACAGATCACCAGGCACTTTCGTGGTTAAAGAGGCTGAAAAACCCCGCAGGCAGACTCGCGAGATGGGCGCTGACGTTGCAACGTTACGCGTACGCCATTGAGTACCGCCGGGGCAGCATGAATAAGGTGGCCGATGCTTTATCGCGCGCACCGTTGAAGGCCGGCAGATGCGCAGAAGAGGCGCAGACCAGCATTGCTGAAAGCGGCGTCGCCGCCAGTGGAGAGGAGGAGAGGGCGGACGCGAGTGTCGCGCCCTGCGTAGGTAAAAAGAGAAAGGAGGCGGACAGAGTTGCCGCGCGGTGCTGCGAGAGAGAGAAGGCGCAGCAGCTGGTGGCGGCGACTACTCGCCTGCCAAGAAGCGAGGCAGAGAGAAATCTGTCATGGGGAGTAGCGGTCAGTAGGGAAGAGCTAATTGAGGCCCAGAAAGCAGATGGTCTATGCCAGCGGGTGCTGACAGAGCTTGCGAGTAGTGCAGCTTGCACCGGGAACGCTGAGGGCAAGTACGACGCGTATCTGCTGGGCGAGGATGGCTTACTGCTCCGCTACATCCCCCAACTTGACGAGGAAGAGGCGATTGCATCCCCCTTCCGAGTCGTGGTCCCGAGGAAGTTGCGGAAACGATTCCTCCAGTACTTCCATGACTCAGCGCTGGCAGGCCATGGCAGCGGCAGTAAGACTTACGACAAGTTATGCCGTGTCGCGACCTGGCCAGGTATGAGAAAGGATGTGCTGGGTTACGCCCGTACATGTCCTGTTTGCCAGGTAGCCAAGCCTCGGGCGGGGAAACCCGCTGGCATGATGAAGCCGGTAGTTAGCAACTATCCGTGGCAAGTGGTCGCGTGCGATATCATGGGACCCCTCCCTCGCTCCGCGCGCGGACACCAATATATCCTGGTAATAACAGACCACTATTCCAAGTGGGTTGAGGTTTTCCCCCTTAGGAAGCTTGTGTCAGAACGGATTTGGGAGAAACTGTTGGAGACATTCACTCGTTTCGGTTTCCCTTCCGACCTCATTACAGACAATGCTTCGTATTTCACAAGCAAAGTCTTTGCTGATTCCTGTCGGGCGCTTCAAATCCGCCACAGGAAAACGAGTCCCTACCACGCTCAGAGCAACATAACCGAGAGAGTGAATCGGAATGTTAAGAGTATGCTGGTCGCGACGACCGAGCAGCACAGAGATTGGGACTCACGGCTGTCCGAACTGGCTTTCGCCACTAGAACAACCGTGAACAGGTCGGTAGGTATGACACCTGCTTACTTGAATTTTGGGAAAGAGATCGCTTTTCCGCTAGAGAACGCCCTACTTGACGCGGCGGGGCCCGCGCCCCCTCCGCTTACACAGTACGCGGCAAAGCTCCGCGAGCGCCTTGAGGCAGCGCAGCGCGCGGCTCGTGAAAACCTCGATGTCGCGCGCATGGAGCAAGCGGATCAGTACAACAAAGGTCGTCGTCACGTCGTTTTCAACACGGGCGACTTGGTACTGAAAAGAACGCACCCGCTTAGTAACGCAGCGCGTGGTTTCGCCGCGTCGCTAGCGCACAAGTGGGTTGGACCGTTCGAAGTTACGGCACGGACTACGCCACTCACCTACCAGCTGCGGTTGTTGGCGAGCGGTGAAACCGCTGGTCCGGTGCACGTCGCAGACTTGAAAGCTTACCACCTTCGCAAGGACGATAACTGCGAAGCGGGGGAAGCTCAAAACGATGCAGGTAGCAACCCGGTTCGCAACCGACGCTATAACCTAAGGCCAAGGTAGTGCACTACTTTGTCTAACGTCTTTGCTTCTTTCAGAATGCATTCTGATAAGATTTTGCAGCAGCCAGATGAACCACCGTCGCTGGGGCGGGAAACCGCACCCAGCGCTTGGTTCAAGGAGGGGCCACTTAAACAGGGGGTACCCCCCTAGTTTGTGGCCCATTATTGTGACCAGCGCGGCCATGCTGGCCGTCTTCAACGCGTCTGGAGTGGAGCCCGCTGCCCAGGCCTGGAGTACGGGCCTCAGGAAGCCAGGTGTGCCCGGGGCGAAAACGCCTGCTGCAATGTACATCCAGCACGGCGCTACGTGGAAAGGGGTCAACGATGTAGAGCAGCAGCTCAGGGCCGCTGCCAGGCGTATCCAGGGCCAAGCCCAGCTGCGCTGTGACCCCGAGGATGTGGCCGCTGCTGGAGAGGGACCAGCCGGAACAGCCCCGCCATGCCTGCTGCTTCTCCCGTCCCACGGACCAGCTGAGATGGCATCCCGCCAGAGCCAGGCGACAAGCTTTCATATTTTACGCTGACCCGGGCTCGGACATGGACATGGCCCGGCTGTTGGCGGAGCCCGGGTCGGACGCTGAGGGGGGGGAAGATGTAGGGCTCGTGGCGCGCCGCGCATTCGAAGGCCGCGCCACTTCCCAATGCTCCCTGCGCGCGTGCCTGTTTCCCTCTCCCCGCTCGCGCGGGGATAACCGGTCCCGCGCGAGGGGGCTATAAAAGAAGGCACGCGCCGCCGTCGCGCTCTCTTCTTGGTCCCTGGCGCTTCCTGGTCCCTGGCTCGTCGCTCCCGCTTCCCTCCCGGCTCTCCACGGAAACGACCCGCAGCCACCCGGACGACAAGATCCCTGTGAGATTAAATATGTTTGTTATACGGCCCACTGTGTGTTTGTCGTGCGCATCCCTCGGGCAGAGGAATCGCCCACAGCCTGTCAAATATTTTGGCAGATATCCCCCACTTGCACCACAGCCTATACGCCGACGACCTCACTCTGTGGATTACACAGGCAGTGACGGCCAGATCGAGGAGACTCTGCAGACAGCCATCGATCGCGTTGGTACCTACCTGGCCACAGTCGGCCTATCCTGCTCGGCCACCAAGTCTGAATACATCATTGTCCCAACCGAGGGAAGACGCCCCAGATCACCTCCGGCATCCTTCAATATGCAAGTACAGGGCACCCCCATACCCCGTACCGACCGAATCCGTATCCTGGGCCTTCATCTACAAGATAATGGAGGAAACGCCACTACTCTTCAGCTAATAGATCAATCTGTAATTCAGATCAGCCGCCTGCTCAAGAGAGTCGCCAACAAGCATAAGGGCATGCGCGAATCCAACCTTTTGCGCCTCGTACAAGCCTTCGCTTGTACGAGGCGCAAGAGAGTAAGAGAGTCGTAATAGAGTTCTACTTAAGTTGCGGACAACTCATAGGGCTATGGAACGAAACATGGTAGGGGTAACATTAAGAGATAGAAAGCGTGCAGAGTGGGTCAGAGAAATAACTCAGGTTACCGACATTCTAGTGGAAATTAAGAAGAAGAAATGGGCATGGGGAGGACATGTAGTGCGAAGAGAGGAGAACCGATGGTCGCTTATGGTAACAAACTGGATTCCAAGGGAAGGAAAGCGTAGCAGGGGGCGGCAGAAAGTTAGGTGAGCGGATGAGGTTAAGAAGTTCGCAAGGGTCAAGTGGATGCAGCTAGCACCGAACCGGGTTAAGTGGAGAAATATGGGAGAGGCCTTCTCCCCGCAGTGGGTATAGTCAGGCTAATGATGATGATGACAAGCCTTCGTTTGCACGCGCATTGCCTACGTTGCCCCTTACCTTCGCCTCACGCGAACAGATCGGGAGTGACTGGATGCATCGCTGCGCAAGGCATACAAGACAGCATTGGGTCTACCCATGTCCACTTCCACCACCAAACTGATGACCCTCGAGATCTCCAACACATTCGACGAGCTGATTGAAGCGACTCTAACTTTCCAATATGAGCGCCTCTCGCTGACACATGCGGGCCGTGCAGTACTGAGCCAGGTAGGAATCACTCCTCTGAGGGCGACTTCTACGTATATGGACCTCACGCCTAAGCAGAGACTCAGTCTTCGTATACCTCCGCTTCCCAAACGTATGCATCCAAAGTATCATACAGAGCGCAGAGCCGACCGAGCCCGGCAACTCCACCAACGTTTTACCGGTCGCCCCGACCTTACATACACAGATGCCTCCCACCACCCCCGTCACCCCGCTATGAATGCGGTTGCATTGGCACCGCACCGAAACTGGCACAACGCCTGCAGCGTTCTCAACGCCGCAACTGTTACAACCGCGGAAGAGGTTGCCATCGCATTAGCTCTGACCGACCGCTCCACTAAAGTAGTCGTTAGCGATTCCCAACAGGCAATTCGTAACTTCGATGCAGGTTATATATCCCGACAGGCGCACACTATCCTCTGATCTCTCCCCTTACCGTCTACACCTCGTCTTCTCATATGGACACCAGCTCATGAGGGGCTCAGCGGGAACGGACAGGCGCATGCTCTAGCCCGAGAACTCAGCTACCGGGCGGGGCACCCTCATCAGCCTGCCGCCTCCTGTGACGCTCCCCAAGGCACTCATTCACGCCTTGTTACATACACGGACATCCTCCAGCATTATCGGCTCGAACGGTGTCTATACCCCCCTGCACACCGGGAACTATCCGGCGCGAGGCCGTCCATTGGCGCAAAATACAAACAGGAACCTTTCCAGACCCCCATGGCTATATAGCAAAATTTTCCCAAATCTTATTGCACCTAGCTGCAAACACTGCTCACAACCGGCCACATTCATACACATGGTGTGGACATGTATACAACACAACGCAGACAATACAGCTACAGTGGATGCGCGGGAGTCCCTCCTGCGTACCACCGAGCTCGCCCAACAGCGCCAGCTCATTTTGCGCGCATTGGAGGCCACAAAGTCCCAAGGTATCCCTGCTGACCTTCTCTAAGCAGTGCAACCAGTCTTTCGGCTGGTTCCCCTTCTTTGGGAGTAAATAAAGAGTTTATCATCATCATCATCATCGGTGGCGGCGTGCGCATGCGCGGTGCGGGAACTACCGTTCTCTCCGCGCCAGCACGCGCATCTGTTGCGATGCCGCTATCATCCTCCATGCGGCGAGCACCACGTGCATGACGACTCACCGTGTGACGTGACAACTGGCGAGAGCGAGCTGTTGGAGCGACGTTCGCCGCTACAGTGCAAATGACTGCGAAGCGTATAGCGGCGGTGGTGACGCGCCTCCCGTTAGAGGAAATTTCCAAGCCTGACTTGACTTTCAGCTGTGCATGCGAGAAGTGGAGCTTCGCTCCAAATATGTGACATTACGCCACATACTCCGCCGCGCTGGGTCAGTGGTTAAGACGCTCGACTACCGAATCGGAGTACCCGGGTTCGGACCTGACCACCGGCGGATGTTTCGGTGGAGGCGACACCGAGGCGTCCGAGTGTTGTCCGATGTCATCCAGGTGGTCGAAATTACTCAGCAGCCCTCTACAACGGCACCTCTTCCTCTCTTTTCGGCTTCACTCCCGCCTTCCTCCCTTTCCTTACGGCACGCTTCAGGTTTCCACAGAGAAAGTGTGACAGATATACTACCCCTTCATTTCCAAGTGCAGAGCTGAAGGTCGAATCAGGTTTAGAAATGACCGCAAACGGAATAGTTTATAGGAAGGAAAGGCGCGCTATCTGTCACACTTTCTCCGTGGGCACCTAAACTGCGACGAAGAGATTATTTTCAAACCTTCACTTGACTTTCAACGAGCCCTCACTTGACTTACAAATGACCTATAACGAAATGGTCTATAGGAAGGAAAGGAGCAGTATCTGTCACACTTACTTTGTGGTACGAGAACTAGGCCGTAGAGGTCATTTCCAAGTATTATTTCACCTTCAGCTGTGCATGCGATAAGTGGAGATTCGCTTTAAAAGAGGCAGTAGGTGGGTGAAGCAGATGAGGAAGAAACCAACGCCGCCGGCTTCACGCGCCACTCGTGAAGAACCAAGCGCCGCCGGCTGCTTGCGCCGCACGTGCAAAGGATACTCCGAGTCTCGCGTGTGCTCCGTCGTTAGAAAAAGCCACAGCTGCGCATGCGCAAACCACGTGACGTCATCGGCCGGGACGTCATGACCGGATGTATGACGTCACATGTATAATTATGTATAAAAACCGGAAGTGATAATGACGTAACATCCGGTCATGACTGGTGGTGAGGTCACCAGGAGATTCACGCATATACGAAGCTGACCCCGCCGGGCGTTTTATCCCTGTGGCGCCTTTCATTTGGCGCTTCCTCGAACGCCGCACCACGGAGCATATATAAAAATAGCCTACATAATAGTTAAGTCACTCAATTATGGAGACGCCAAGGATGTGACGTCACCGATCTGCCGTAAGCTATGAGGACCAAGCGGGAACGAGTGCGCTCCAACGCCGCCAGGCGGCGTTCTTTGCCTTCCGCGAGTGACAGGTGCTGCGCCTTTTCTTTCCTGTATACAAATTACAGAATGCCGGTGAACTTAGATGTGCTCGACATGGAAACGAAGTAGAGTTTAGCTTCTGGTGAACGGCGCAGAAGACTGGAGAAATTAACTTCTGATCCCGAAGTAGTCACTGCTTTTCGCTACGTATATCCAGGCATAGCAGAGCTAAGCCATCTTTCATTTTTTCAGCCCCCTTTTAGCCGCGCCATTTGGTTCAACTGGTTTAAGAGCGCTGCCGTTCATTAGTGTGCTATCCTCTCCCGCAGCCTTTCCGATGGTCCGCAGAAGGTGAACTAGCTCGTTAGCCTTAAACCATTTTTCGCCTTCTTGAAGCTTTACGTACTTATTGGCTTCTTCATTTAAGCCCGTATTCATCTGGTCTGAAACGAGAAGCTGCAAAAGTTCTTCAAAAGACTTCACGCCGCGTGCGTCTACGTAAAAGTTCGCGTAGCTGCGCAGACGCGTCGTGAATGCTTTCCAAGTCTCACCTGCGCGCTTGGTAGCTGACGGGAATCGTCTTTGATATTCGGCTGCAGATAGTCTAAGCTCTTCCAGTACAATTTTTTTAAGCCCCTCATCATCACGGTGATGTGCAGGCGTGAGTTGTCTGGATAGGTACTGCACCCTCTCAGCAATAAACGGGAAAACAATCTGCCCCAAATACTCGTTCAGCACTTCGTACGCCTCCAGCGAGCTCTCTATGGATTCGAACAAAATTGGTACTTCCGCACCAGTGGGGAATTTCGCGATGGCATCTGTCAACAGTTTATTATAATTTCTAAGTGCCATCCGGCTGCTTTGCGGTTCTCCTTTGCTGGCATTGTCACATGTGCGCCTTGCACTGGGACCATAAAGTCGAGCGAGTTCTACTTTATATTCCAAAGCTTCGCGTCGCTTCTCCGTCATTTTCAGATTATATTCTATCTCCCGCTCAGTGAGACGTATGTGGGACCTGTCACTGTTACCCACTACACCCTCGCTATCGACCTTCGCGGTGCGAAGTCAGCCGAGGTCTAGATCAGGAAGCTCATCAGCACTGTCCTCCCCACTTCCTCGTTTCTTTCTTTAGCGTTTAGAGATATTTTGTCCGGATTCAAGTAAGCAAATCTCGTCTTCATACAAAACCACTGACTCGAGTAACCATGCGTTCACCCAAAAATAAATAAGAGGACTCACTTGGATGTACCGGTGCGAATTTCAGTCTGTCGGAAGTCGCTCGCCGCCATGTTCGCCGCTTCTTCGTCGCGGTGGGGCTGGCTGCCTTCCAGTTGACTTCTGTTCTGTTGCCTGTGGTCTTCTGACATTGGATGTGGTTGGACGTTCCTCGCTGATCCCGATGACCACTTTCTAGCAATCACCCGAAGCTGGTACTCCGCCTTTGGTGTCCTACATGTGAGGGCAGGGGCGGATTAGCAGCGATGAGGGCACGGTTCAAAAATCAAGAGGGTCCCTATAGTCGCCCCCCCCCCCCCCTCCATGCTGTCTTGTTCGAGACATGACGCGTTTTAGAATTTCCAAGAGACGACATGCCATGTTTACTAGAAGAATCTGCTGACTGTTTATGAAGAATAGACTGACCTATTCTACGAAATGATAGGAGACGCAACGTCGTGCTACAAAAAATAAAAACGTGTATTTTTGAAAAATAAATTCCTATAGAGGTTATTTTATTCGCTAATTCATAGTGCAGGATGACGGCTGCGTGTGTACGCAGACGAAGTAAAGATGGGTCTCGTTCATAAGCTGTCCGCAAATTCTTACCATGATACGCTAATCATCTTATAGGTTTGTGAATTCGTCCAGCAAGACGAATTGGTGCTGGACTAAGGCAGTGTATTTACAAACTACGATATTATGTTCTATATGCTGACTTCAAGTATAAGAAAAAATATTTATTACTGAGAACGCTGTCATTATTCTGGGCGCTAATGACGAAGGTACGGAACTGGCACGAAATAATGTTTTATCACGCTCAAATATTCAGTAATATATATTTACATTTATACAGATTGTCCCCCTTTACAAAATCCGCGTATTGACATTTTGCACATAATTTCTACTTTTAGAAGAGAATTAAGCGCTTTTGCATGAACCTTCTTTTCCGGATTCAATTTACAGAATAAATTTACATTTTACGAGTTAGCATATGAAGCTCTGGGGTGTTCCTCTGCTGCCCAGTGTAAATTTGTCCGATTTGTGTTCTCAAATTTGGATGGTTGCTTCTTTCGAGAAAACGGGTGGGACAACCGGAAGTCGGCGGACCGAGCGTCACCCAATGACGTTTTCATTGGCGGGGCGGAGTTTTGAGTTGAGGGGCGAGAGGAGGAGCGGCATTTTTAATCTCCTATATCCCCGGTGTTAATGAAGCTAGCTGAAACATTATGATGACTTCACTTGTGAGGGAGCACCTAATTCTCGACCGCTTTGATTTATCTCATTTTAGGCATCTCGTAGTCTCTTTAGATGCTGCCATCTATCGTCAAAAAAGTTCAAATTTGAGTTGCCTTGGAGCTGATGAGCTCTCTTATTCCAAGAGTTTGAGGATGATAAAGAGTACACGCTGACAGGCTGGCACAGCTTGTGAGGTTCCACTTGTCGCCGTACCAATAATGATGGAAGTATTTGTGAAGTTTTTACTGCAAGCTCAACATAGGCATTAACATACACAGCAAATAAAGGAGGGGAAAAAAGCAAGCATGCTAGCATTTTAGACTGTAGATACAAAGAAATCAAAAGGTTGTACTGAATCTTTTTCTTTAATCACGATGACACATAAAATTGTGTCATCTGAGGGCTGTGTTATTCAGAAATGATTTCGGGCAAACCGAGCAAAAGAATGCCTTCTTGCTGCCATGGGCTTCCTGCATGAGGTCCGCCTGGCAACCGTCACACCTGTAAGCCAGAAGCGTGTGTTCAGCTGAGCGACGCGAGTGAAACACATTTCTTTCAACGTAGGGTACATAAGTTTGTCAGCTATATCTGATCACTATGTAGCTATAAGAACAAAATAGTATTTGAAGAGACCTGGAAGGGTATCGGATAAAAGAGGACATGCAAATTCAATAACAATGAGCTGATTTTTTTTCTTTTTGCTGGGCACCAGATTCGAAGTAAGTCCACTCGTGGCATGTACCACTAAACTGATCATGTGTCATCACGCCTGCTACATTTTAGGCGCAAAAATGACGCTCCATCATCATGCGTAATTCACGGCGTCTTGAAGTAATCGTATCCAAAGTGGTCTGAGTAGGTCTAGTCCTGCAGAAATAAATCTGGAGCGAACTAATCGCAGATGCAAGAAAAGCTTTCGATTATCTATGGTTAACATTTCGCCTTTGTGAGCCAAACGCGTTGACAGGTTTCGACCTGCTGCTCTTTATTACATCTTGCCTCCATGGTACCCCAGTGACTCCTACTCGCTAGGCCTAGCAGCTATGTAAACATGGAAGCAACCTGGAAACAGGCGCGTTCTGATCTCTATTATAAGAGGCAAGCTTTTTTCATTTCCACCGTTATTCCATTACCTATTCATGTCCCTTTAACATGCACTGACGAGATATAGGCAAAGCGGGAAAGGTATTTAATGGCAGGAGTGGGATAGAAGAAAACTCTGCCGTCCAAAAATCTTGTTGCATTTATGGCACCAGAACCTTGACCCAAACTCTGCAGGAGCCGGTCTTGATTCTGGCCATGTCACTGTTCCCGCAAAGGATGGCACCTCCAGTGGTAAGGTATCTCCAGGCTGTAGCGGTTGACCGCGCTCATTCCAACCTGCATGGTACCCCGAGACCCAGCGACAGGGTATTGAAAAATATTTCGCATGAAAGAGCTAACTGTGCGACTTTAAATGATACAAGCAAGCACAGTTATCCGCAAAAGAAACATCAATGCCGCGTTAAATGAGTTACAGCTCGTGTTAAGACCTGAAACACACACTAGAGGTGAAAACAAATAAGCACTTTCACAGCCCCCTTAACACCACCCCGAAATACGGAAGGCACTCTCGACATTATACTAGACGAAAATACAGATGACCAGCCATTTTTTGCGGTGCGGCAAGGCAGTTTCGGTACTCTGCGAGTATGCAAGGATGAAAGCTAATCAGCTTTTTTCGATATTAATATGCAGTGCGTCAAACTTTCACTCTCAAGCAAGTATCCGATTGTCTTTCCGTGGCCTGTTTCCTGCAACTAAAAAACGCCTACATTTTAGCAAGGATGGAAACGAGAAGAATCCATCTAAATAATTCCACACTATACAGGCAAAACAGAAAGAATCCTCTCATAGCGGCACCCCCTGCCGAAAGAAAATAGCCGCAAATGTTAGAATTCGAGAAAGTTACACAAATTCATAGCAATGAGATCAAACATAGCGACTGGGGATGTTCTGCACTTTTCATCACAATGTAAAAGTTCAGTTCAAAAAGTTACAAAAACGATGTCTTGAAGACGGCTCTCGTGCTGCATCACCTGCAGAAGAGGAGTAAATGGTATAATAGAAAAACACTGGAAATATTACTGCCCTTGAAACATAAAGCAAAAAGCAGGGGAAAGACAAACGCGCTGAAACGAGCTTCATCTGCAAGATGAATTGTAAGAATGTCTAAAGCAAAAGCCCAAAGCTGTACATGCAGTCCACAATATATACTTTCTTATTGGGCGAATTGCACGAGGGCATGTAAACGTTCCCTGCGTGAGCACAATAATTAATCGGCTTACTCAGTCACTGACGCGTAAGTAGTCTTTACCAGGGCGGGCGAGAGACACGGAGCTATCAGCTCAAAGTGTTGAAACGCACTGAAGAACAAAGAAAATTAAGCAACATAAAGCTGAAGCGCGCAGTGTTCAGCCCTATCATCACGCCTTGTCTTGTCCCGTGAGTCACCGGCTCTTTGGCGAATGTCGGCCTTCCAAGCCCCGTAATCTGGTGCTCGATCTGTGGGATAGCATACAAGTAGCGCAGCATCCTCGGGGAAACAGTTTCAACCTGGAAGGCTGACGCTGTTTGCCTTTGGCGACAGTGGAGACGCAGGCTGTGTTTCTTACCCTGAGGAAGCTCCAAGGTCTGGTGTTTGCTTCGTAGGACCAGCGAAAAAGCCATTCAACGTTGTTCAAGGACCCTCCATTGTGTCATGTCCCCAGCAGAGCAGGGTCGACCATGACGTCCTCCCCGGAGACCACTTTTCTTCCAATGCCAGTGGAGATGTAGGCTGTGTCCCGACCAGCCCAGGTACAACAGTAACAGGGGTGCGAACCATCTGGAAGGAACGTTCTCGGAGCAGAGGTGCACGCCACAACGTCGTCTTCACACACGCGCTGTTTCTTTTTTCTCCAATACTGTAACCGGTAGACAGCTCGTGCGGGCAAATGTTTCGGCTGAAACAATCAGATGAAATTCAGCGACTAAAGCGACGAGCCAAGCCTTGTAGATGCGTCGACGGACACTTTTTGGCGGGTATCCACAGCAGCCGTACAACACTTCGGCGCCGACTTTTACAGCGACTTCGTCTGTCCACTCATTGATGATGATGATGATGATGAACTGTGAAAAAAATGGCACATACCCACGGCGGGGAATTGGCCAGGGTGCATTGTAGTTTGTAAATAATTATGTTCAAGGACTGGAGTGTTCAGATAAATATGTATCTTTAACTAGAATTTAGAAAAAATTAAAAGGAAAAGAAAAGTTGAAATCGCACCTAGCATAGGAATCTACATGTTGAAATTATGTAATCATGAAGAAATCGCAAACTGGTTTTAAGGCATATCCCTTGACGCTTGCTCCGAAGGAGAGGAGAACTGGAATGGTTAGTGGAAGGCCTAATGTCCACTCATTGAAATTTTGTTAGCATGGAAGTGTAACCTTCGTTTTTTTTTCATTCGCTTACGTCCTCGCTCATGACAAAGTCTGGGAAGAGGGACTTGGTGCCGCAAAACTCGATTCCCTGCTCAAACAAGAAGCGATCAGCTTTATATCATGAATAAAGATTGTGAAATGCAATTCACGAGTATTGCATGAATCTAGCGCAACCACTTCGACATCTCAGCGAAGAACTAGCGCTGAAGAGTGGAATAATATCGCGATTCCAAAATATATTCCATTCCCTCGGCGATGATGTAAAAATTGCGTATGAGGTGACGACTACGTGAACTTACTTGTGAAGTTCTGTGACGTCCTGCAACGCAACATTATTATGCACATATTCAAATTTTAACCGGTCAATGGCAGAGAAGACGATAGAATGGAATCGTTTTCAGATGGAATAGAATCAGGTCTCCGTACTGACCACATCAATATGGCGCATAGCAAGGCGAGCGGTAAAAGCACCTGGTAGCCCAAGCACTGGCAGGACACGGAGCAAAGTTGTGTTCAACGTATCCGATATACGGCTTAAAAGAAATTTTTCGAGACACTAGGACCACCAACATGCACGAATGTGAAAGGTTGATCGCGCAGCGACTTTCGATTCACATACAGGCGCTGCGCTAAGTCACCTGGTTTAGTCAGGTGAATAGGTCATGCAGGTGGAGGTAGACAAGTCTGTTCAAATTCCTGTGGCTTAAATGAACTAGCAGATGAATGCCAATTAGACAGATAAATGGTAAGATACTTTCTGTAATGCTGCACTAAAAACGAAGGCGCCACAAGTTTGAAAAGAAAGGTACAAATTTGGCGCGAGGAGAGGGACCATCCTTGGCACAGGTGTACAGGTGCGGAGCAGAGCACGCTTCTCAATTCAAATTAAAATCCCGCCTTCTGCACTGGAGATAAGAAAACAATATTTGTCCAAGTGAAAGTGCACTGACGTCTACTACCAGTTCGCACATACCATGACTGACAGTTTCAGTTATGCAACCGGTGAAAAAAAAAATAAAATGAAATAACGTGCTCTGTTTACGTTTGTCCGCACCGGCACATGTTATCCTGCCGTTGTCCGAATCACCGCTTCGGTGACTCGACAACGGCTTGAGTCGTGTGTGCAGTTGGTACGGCAACTGTGAGGGACTTGAACCAACGACCTTGACTGGGGATCGAACCCTCGACCTAATGCATATCGCACTGCAGTTGCTGTAGCGCGAGCGAGGGGCTCAAACCTACAACGTTCTCTATGACTCGAACACTACATACTCTGGGACTCAAACATACGAAGTTTCCTGGGACTCGAACCAACCTTTTCTAAGGCAAACTCTAGACGTCACCTGGGATTCAAACGCGAAACCTTAAATTAGGACTAGAACTTATGGTAAAATTTGCCTTCTCTCTCTAAATCATTCATCATATTTCGCGACACTGGCGTCCAACCACTTTCAGTGCTAATTTTCATGACAGGTTCTGAGGACACGAATTCATCTTCATGAACCATATGAAGCTCTCGCCTTAAAAAGTTATCGCACAGTATTTTCAATGCAGCATGAGCGTGCCTCTTCAGCGTCTGCTAACTCTTTTTAGTTTTTCCACTCTGCCATAGTTTTGTAAGAGACTGATTCAAAACGGCCAGAAGTGCCACCGCGCGTTTCCCTGGGTCCATCTCGGCTCTACCACGCAACCATGCCGTGAGCGGTGGCATGCATAACCTTTAAGGAAGAAACAATTGCTGAGATTTATCGGCTTAGCTCGGCTAAGCCCGGTTACGCAAGAGAAAGCTTTGTTATGCTTGATTACGCTGTGTTGCTAAGCCAGTTTAGGCACGTATAGATAACTATAGTTTACAGAGCGGAAGCTAGATTATGCATGATCTGACGTGGTTTTCTCTGCTTTAACTCCTACATCGCTATCTGCGAACGCCAAGGAAACCCAACCGAAGCTCTGGCTCCAGCGCGCGCCTGCTCCATAGCTGTCTGCGAACCTCAAGGGCACCACAGCTGGGTGTCTAGGGCATAATGAAGGATGGAGGTCCCAGGTGGTGAGCCAGGTGGGAAATGGTGATGGAGGAAAAGCGTAGGGAGATCGAGGAATGAGCGTCTGTGCGGCATTGTGCCAGGCGATACTGAATATTTGTGAAGATATGTACCGTCAGGCATAACGTTTACCGGGTGTGTGAGGAAGAAACATTAGAGGGGCTCAACGCCGCTAATCCAAATGTGGAGCGAAAGCTTTGGCTGCTACTTAGCACGCACAGAGTCCACCCTTACAGCTGTAACTGACCCCGATACAGGTTCCATTGAAAAAACCCCTGAGGGCATTTTGAAATTGGCAAGGCAGTTTTATCTTAATTTGTACACAGCTCCTCCTCCGTCAACGACCTCTTTTTCTTTTGAGAGGCCGTCAAAAAATGGTAGATGTCCCAGGTGGTCCTTTAGAGGCAGAGGAAATTTTAGCAGCCATTAAGGCTTCCAATCGGAATCGTAGTCCAGGGACGGACGGCCTTCCCGTTGAGTTTTACGTCAAATTTTGGGGGCAACGGGGGGGATCCTTTCACCTCATTAGTGAATAGGCTCCTTAGTGAGGGGGCTTTGTCAGACACTCAAAGGGAGGGGCTGATCACTCTCCTGTGTAAGGACGAGTCGAGACACACTGACCTGAGAGCCTAGCGTCCCATCACGCTCCTGAACTGCGACTACAAGCTCATCGCGAGATGCCTGTCCAAACGGTTAACATTGTTCATTAGCGACCTATTTGGTCCGTATCAGGCTTGTTGCGTTCCAGGCCGCTCCACCCAGCTTCATGGTTTCGCCCTTAGAGACCTCTTTCTTTGGGCGCAGGCACGCAATGTATCAGGCATTCTTTGTTCTTTTGACCAAGAAAAGGCATTCGACATCATTAGTCATGCCTACTTGTTCAGAGTGTTAGAGGAGGCTGGCCTCCACTCTGATTTTCAGAGGATGGTGAGAGTTTTGTACTCAAGGCATACCTCTGCGTTAACAGTTCAAGGTATGGTTTCGCAGGTTTTCGATGTAGGCCGTGGAGTTCGACAGGGATGTCCCCTATCACCTGCTCTCTATGTGCTTGCTATCGAACCTCTCCTCCAAAGACTAGCAAAAGACTTCCAGATAGGCAGGTTCCCGTTACCGCCAGGCTCTCCGCCTGTCCCCATGTTTGCCTATGCAGACGACCTGACTATCGCCGTTCCGAAAGAAGCATCTGTGTGCTCCGTTCTGAGCGTCATAGAAGGGTACTGCAGGGCTAGTGGCGCTAGGCTGAATAAATCCAAGAGTGCCACCCTGTATATCAGGCAAGCACCGTCCAGTCCAAACCCCTCTCATGGCCTTCCTGTGAGGGATGAAGTTCGTATACTAGGATTCCACTTCCGTTCCGATGGGTTATCAGAGACCAACCGGCCTCTTGCTAAAGAGAAGCTTGAGAAGAGAGTTAGAGAATATGGGACGTTGGCGTGCCCTCTCACGGCGCGGGCTACTGTCGTTCGGTCAATTCTGTTCTCGTTCCTGACGTATGTTGCCTGCATAACACCTCTGCCGGCACGTACCAAGCTGCAGCTTGAGAGAATCCTCTTCCGTTTCCTGTGGAACGGAATGATAGATCAAATCGGGAGGCCTGTGGTGAAACAGCCTCGGGACAAGGGAGGCCTTGGCCTCCCCGACCTGGGCATAGTAACCGCAGCGCTACACGTCAGGTGGACCCAGACAGCCCTGAATTGAGACATGTCCCTGATTCTAAGCTTGACCTCGTTCTTCATGAGCACCCGCCTTCGTATTTTTTCGCAAACCACGTTTTCCCACTGTGTTTCCCGTTCCGACTCTCCTTCGCCCTTTTATGCACGAGCAGCTAACTGCTTGGAGCGACTCAGAGGCCTCCAGGCCGACATAGATATTCTGGCACTACCGTTAAAGGATCTATACCAATCTTTTGACGCCGAAGCTCCCCCCTAGGTATATTCAAACAGATCTGTCCAATATGCGACCAAGCTGGAATCTGATACTGGCAAATGTTTTGGATGCAAGCAGAGCAACGTTCATGTATCGCTTTGCACACGGACGGCTCCCAATCCGCAGCAAGGCGTTCACACGAGCGAGCTTGCATCCAGTTTGCCCGTTCTGTGGTGGTCGTGAAGACATTGTGCATATCTTTACACAATGTCTTCTCCCAGCAGCCCTCCTTCGACGAGTGGCTACCTTGTTTGACGTTCCAGGAGTGCCGTATCAAACTGTCAGGTACCTCAACCCGTTACCCAGGCATGCTGTGAAACAGTTTGTGCTCTTGCTCGTTGAGTGCATGTACCAAGTCTGGTCTGCCAGGTGCGCCGCTGCGTTTGCGCGCAGTGTTCCGGGCCTTCATGAGGTGCTCGCACGAGTTCGCAGGGAGGTCTGGTTTCACCTAAGCCGTGAGCAGCGTCACCTCAGCGAGCAAGAGTACATAGACACGTGGAGCAGGCCACCGATTATTTGCGAGGTTTCTGGGCGTACCATAACAGTATTAATATGAAGCACTTTAAGGTAACAGTTGTCCTTCAGGACATCCGAGGTCCAAAGAAGGTCCGGTCTCCCTGTGTTTGGCCTGCTGTCACAGCGGGGACCTTAAACGCAGTTGGCATAGTTTTCGGTGACTGCTGTGTGCGTGTCACCACACGACTGCCCCCTTGCCAGGGTACAGCCGTCATCCGGAATCAAAATCCTCCTCCCCCCGGACATCCGGGAGGAGGGGGGAGGTACCGGGGATGATGTATGAATGATGACGGGCAGATAGGTTATGTGAAACCTTGAGGTGCGGCGCCTTCTGGAGCCAAACCTCCTCCCATCTGACAACGGTACCTCCACGCCGTTCACTGGCGCGGTCAGGTCGCGTTTGCTGAGGAGCGTTCGTGCTTTCTCCGTGCACCTTTTCCCTGCTCTCCACTTCCAGGCGAACTGATTGCAAAATGGCTTGAAGACTCGAGCTGTCGAACACATCCTTGTCTGCACTGTGGGCCTTATGGTACTCAACCACCCATTCGGCCGGCAATACCCGAAGCAAAGCAGCGCATAGCATCGCACCATAGCTGTCCGATTTGACACCTAAAGTTTCAAGTCCTGCGATGTTTCGCTGAACATGATCGTGGAGGCGTCGCAGCGCGTTCACGTCACTGAGAGCTCTAACCTGGGGAAGGTTTAATAGCTGCGTAAGGTGTTCTTGCACGAGCACGTCCTGACGCCCGAAACGCTCTTGGAGTGTCTTTACAGCGTAGTCGTAATTCTTCTCCGTCGCTTGGACGCCGGTCAAAGCGGCCGCCGCCTTTCCTGTCAACGCTGTCCGCAGGTACAAGAACTTTTCTATGCTGGTCAAGCCGTTATTCTCGTGGACTGCTTGCCGGAATTGTTGCCAGAACGGTTGCCAGTCGAGCTTGTTGCCGCTGAATTAATGAAGCTCCAGCTTAGGCAACCTCAGTTGTCCCGAATGGGCAGCAGGTAATCTGGACGCGGTTTCTTCTGAATTCAATGTGCTTGTTGCACCGTTAGAATTTCTTTCACTGAAACGCAGAAGTTTTGTCCGCATTCGTGTCATGAGAGCTTGGCACTGACGAACGCCTTTGTATTCTTCAGCGTGGCCTTCGTCACACACATATGCGGCTCAATCAAGGCATCTAACTGTTTCAAATATCTCGAAACAATGTCCAACTCACCTGATATTTCCGCGAGGAGGTCTCGTTGCTGGGGGCCGAGGTCATCCGTCGTCGTTAGTCGCTCTAGCTCCTCGTTGAGTCGGTTCAGTTCGGCGCGCGTAACTTCTCTCTTTGTTTGGAGACGCTTCATCGCTGTCGTCCGTTGCAGTTGGAACGCTGGTTTCAAGTTGCCGTTGTTCTTCGCTTCCTCTCGGATTTCGGCACCAAAAAAATATGTTCGATATTCAAATACGTTACGCAGAACTTTTAAAACAACAACAACATGAATTTTGATTCTCCAAACTGCACTCACTACAACAATGGTCGGAGAGCGTCTCCATAAACTATGCACCGCACTGCTCCGTAAACGCTGAGTCTTTCTTCCACATGAAGGGAGCACGTGCACGAGCATCCCTCTCGCGCGCCACCCACCGACCACACTCCACAACATACGCGCACACAGCCGTACCCCGCGGTGAAGAATGGGTGATTCCAGTCCGTGCACGTCCATCCCCCGTTGTCAGTGCGGAGTCAGATGTCGTGCCGTGAAGACCGCGAAGGCAGTACCCGGAATATTCAACATATACGAAGCTGACCTCGCCGAGCGTTCTATCCCTGTGTCATTGTGGCGCCTTTCATTTGGCGCTTTCTCGAACGCCGCACAACGCAGCATATGTAAAGATGGACTACAAGAAATAGTTAACTCCCTCAATTAGGGAGATGCCACGGATGTGACGTCACCGATCTGCCCTAAGCTATGAGGACCAAGCGGAAACGAGTGCGCTCCAACGCCACCGGGCGGCGTTCTTTGCCTTCCGCGAGTGACAGGTGCTGCGCCTTTTCTTTCCTGTAAACAAATTACGGAATGCCGGTGAACTTAGATGCGCTCGACATTGAAACCAAGGAGAGTTCAGCTTCTGGTGAACAGCGCAGAAGACTGGAGAAGTTAACTTCTGATCCCGAAGTAGTCACTGCTTTTCGCTACGTATATCCAGGCATAGCAGAGCTAATCCGTCTTTCATTTTTTCAGCCCCCTTTTAGCCGCGCCATTTGGTTCAACTGGTTTAAGAGCGCTACCGTTCATTAGTGTGCAATCCTCTCCCGCAGCCTTTCCGATGGTCCGCTGAAGGTGAACTAGCTCGTTAGCCTTAAACCATTTTTCGCCTTCTTGAAGCTTTACGTACTTATTGGCTTCTTCATTTAAGCCCGTATTCATCTGGTCTGCAACGAGAAGCTCCAAAAGGTCTTCAAAAACTTCACGCCGCGTGCGTCTACGTAAAACTTCGCGTAGCTGCGCAGACGCGTCGTGAATGCTTTCCAAGTCTCACCTGCACGCTTGGTACCTGACGGGAATCGTCATTCATATTCGGCGGCAGATAGTTTAAGCTCTTCCAGTGCAATTTTGTTAAGCCTCTCATCATCACGGTGATGTGCAGGCGTGAGTTGCTTGGATGTGTGTACTGCACCCTCTCAGCAATAAACGGGAAAACAATCTGCCCCAAAAACTCTTTCGGCCCTCCGTAAGCCTCCAGCGAGCTCTCTATTGATTCGAACAAAATTGGTACTTCCGCACCAGTGGGGAATTTCGCGATGGCATCTGTCAACAGTTTATTATAATTTCTAAGTGCCATCCGGCTGCTTTGCGATTCTCCTTTCCTCGCATTGTCACGTGTGCGCCTTGCAGTTGGACCATGAAGTCGAGCGAGTTCTACTTTATGTTCCAATGGTTTGCGTCGCTCCTCCGTTATTTTCAGCTAATATTCGATTTCCCGCCCAGAGAGACGTATGTGGGACCCGTCACTGTTACCCACTACACCCTCGCTATCGACCTTCGCGGTACGATGTCAGTCGAGGTCTAGATCAAGAAACTCATCAGCACTGTCCTCCCCACTTCCCCGTTTCTTTCTTTACCGTTTAGAGATATTTTGTCCGGATTCAAGTGAGCAAATCTCGTCCCCATACAAAACCTCTGACTCGAGTAACCATGCGTTCACCCAAAAATAAACAAGAGGACTCACTTAGATATACCGGTGTGAACTTCAGTCTGTCGGAAGTCGCTCGCCGCCATGTTCGCCGCTTTTTCGTCGCAGTGGTGCTGGCTGCCTTCCAGTTGACTTATCTTCTGTTGCCTGTGGTCTTCTGACATTGGATGTGGTTGGACGTTCCTCGCTGATCCCGATGACCACTTTCTAGCAATCACCCGAAGCTGGTACTCCGCCTTTGGTGTCCTACACGTGAGGGCAGGAGCGGATTAGCAGCGATGAGGGTCCGGTTCAAAAATCAAGAGGGCCCCTATGGTCCCCTCCCCCCCTCCATGTTGTCTTGTTCTAGACTTGACGCGTTTTAGAATTTCCAAGAGACGACATGCCATGTTTACTAGAAGAATCTGCTGACTGTTTATGAAGAATAGACTGAGCTCTTGTACGAAATGACCGGACACGCAACGTCCTGCTTCAAAAATAAAAACGTGTATTCGTTAAAATAAATTCGTATAGTGGTTATTTTGTTCGCTAATTCATAGCGCAGGATGACGGCTGCGTGTGTACGCAGACGAAGTAAAGATGGGTCTCGTTCATAAGCTGTCCGCAAATTCTTACCATGATACGCTAATCATCTTATAAGTTTGTGAATTCGTCCAGCAAGACGAATTGGTGCTGGACTAAGGCAGTGTCTTTACAAACTACGATATTATGCTCTATATACTGACTTCAAGTATAAGAAAAAATATTTATTACTGAGGACGCTGTCATAATGCTGGGCGCGAATGACGAAGGTACGGAACTGGCACAAAATAAAGTTTTATCACGCTCAAATATTCAGTAATATATATTTGCATTTATACAGATTGTCCCCCTTTACAAAAACCGCGTATTTACATTTCGCACATAATTTCTACATTTAGAAGAGAATTAAGCGCTTTTGCATGAACCTGCTTTTCCGGATTCAATTTACAGAATAAATTTACATTTTACGAGTTAGCATATGAAGCTCTGGGGTGTTCCTCTGCTGCCCAGTGTAAATTTGTCCGATTTGTGTTCTCCAATTTGGATGGTTGCTTCTTTCGAGAAAACGGGTGCGACAACCGGAAGTCGGCGGACCGAGCGTCACCCAATGACGTTTTCATGGGCGGGGCGGAGTTTCGAGCTGAGGGGCGAGAGGAGGAGCGCCATTTTTAATCGCCCATATCCCCGGTGTTAATGAAGCTAGCTGAAACATTCTTATGATGACTTGACTTGAGGGAGCACCTAACCCTCGACAGCTTTGATTTATCTCATTTTAGGCATCTCATAGTCTATTTAGATGCTGCCATCTATCGTCAAAAAAGTTCAAATCTGAGTTGCCTTGGAGCTGATGAGCTCTCTTATTCCAAGAGTTTGAGGATGATAAAGAGCACACGCTGACAGGCTGGCACAGCTTGTGAGGTTCCACTTGTCGCCGTACCAATAATAATGGAAGTATTTGTGAAGTTTTTACTGCAAGCACAACATAGGCATTAACATATACAGCAAATAAAGGAGGGTAAAAAAGGAAGCATGCTAGCATTTTAGACTGTAGATACAAAGAAATCAAAAGGGTGTACTGAATCTTTTTCTTTAATCACGATGACACATAAAATTGTGTCCTCTGAGGGCTGTGTTATTTAGAAATGATTTCGGGCAAACCGAGCAAAAGAATTTCTTCTTGCTGCCATGGGCTTCCTGCATGACATCCGCCTGGCAACCGTCACACCTGTAAGCCAGAAGCGTGTGATAAGCTGAGCGACGCGAGTGAAACATATTTCTTTCAACGTAGGGTACATAAGTTTGTCAGCTTTATCTGATCCCTATGTAGCTAGAAGAACAAAAAAGTATCTGAAGAGACCTGCAAGGGTATCAGATAAAAGAGGACATGTAAATTCAATAACAATGAGCAGATTTTTTTTCTTTTTGCTGGGCACCAGATTCGAAATAAATCCACTCGTGGCATGTACCACTAAACTGATCATGTGTCATCATGCCTGCTACAATTTATGTGCGACTAATCTATATGGTCGTGATAGAATGCAGCCAATAATTCAGCTTTCTGTCATATCCATTTCTACGCTACAATTCAAAGACAAGGAACGCAAAAATAACGCTTCATCATCATGCGTAATTCACAGCGTTTTGAAGCAATCGTATCCAGAGTGGTCTGAGTCGACCTAGTCCTGGAGAAATAAATATAGAGTGAACTAATCGCAGAGGCAAGAAAAGTTTTCGATTAGCTCTTTGGGTAACTTTTCGCCTTTGTGAGCTAAAAGTGTTGACAGGTTTCGACCTGCTGCTCTTTATTACATCTTGCCTCCATGGTAACCCAGTGACTACTACTCGCTAGGCCTAGCGGCTATATAAACATGGAAGCAACCTGGAAACAGGCGCCTTCTCATCTCTATTATACGAGGCAAGCTCTTTTCATTACCACCGTTATTCCATTACCTATTCATGTCCCTTTAACACGCACTGACGAGATATAGGCAATGCGGGAAGGACATTTAATGGCAGGAGTGGGATAGTAGAGAACTCTGCCGTCCAAAAATCTTGTTGCATTTATGGCACCAGAACCTTGACCCAGACTCTGCAGGAGCCGGTCTTGATTCTGGCCATGTTACTGTTCCCGCATTCGACATCACCTCCAACGGTAAGTTGTCTCCGGTCTGTAGCTGTTGACTGCTCTCATTCCGACCTGCATGGTTGGAACCTGCATAGATAGCACATTGAAAAATATTTCGCATGGAAGAGCTAACTGTGCGACTTTAAATGATACAAACATGAGCAGTTATCCGCAAAAGAAACATCAATGCCGCGTTAAAAGAGTTACAGCTCGTGTTAAGACCTGAAACACACCATGGAGGTGAAAACACATATGCACTTTCACCGACCCCTTAACACCACCCCGATATACGAAAGGCACTCTCGACATTACACTAGACGAAAATACAGATGACCAGCCATTTTTTGCGGTGCGGCAAGGCAGTTTAGGTACTCTGCAAGTATGCAAGGATGAAAGCTAATCAGCTTCTTTCGATCTTAATATGCAGTGCGTCAAACTTTCACTCTCAACAAAGTATCCGATGGTCTTTCCGTGGCCTGTTTCCTGCAACCAAAAAACGCCAACATTTTAGCAAGGATGGAAACGAGAAGAATTCATCTAAATAATTCGACAAAGTACAGGCAAAACAGAAAGAATCCTCTCATAGCGGCACCCCCTGCAGAGAGAAAATAGCTGCAAATGTTACAATTCGAGAAAGTTACACAAATGCATAGTGATGAGATCAAACATAGCGACTGGGGATGTTCTGCACTTTTCATGACAAAGTAAAAGTTCAGTTCAAAGAGCGTGACAAAAACGATGTCTTGAAGACAGCTCTCGTGCTGCATCACCTGCAGAAGAGGAGTAAAAGGTATAATAGAAAAACACTGGCAAGATTACTGCCCTTGAAACATAAAGCAAAAAGCAGGGGAAATACATAAGCGCTGAAACGAGCTTAATCTGCAAGATGAACTGTAAGGATGTCTAAAGCAAAAGTCCAAAGCTGTACATGCAGTCCACAATATATACTTTCTCATTGGGCGAATCGCACGAGGGCATATAAACGTTCCCTGCGTGCGCACAAACATTAATCGGCTTACACAGTCACTGACGCGAAAGTAGCCTTCACCAGGGAGGGCGAGAGACACGGAGCCATCAGCTCAAAGTGTTCAAACGCACTCAAGAACAAAGAAAATTAAGCAACATAAAGCTGAAGCGCGCAGTGTCCAGCCCTATCATCACGCCTTGTGTTGTCCCGTGAGTCACCGGCACTTTGGCGAAGGTCGGCCTCCCAAGCCCCACAATCTGCAGGTGCTCGATCTGTGGGACAGCATACCAGTAGCGCAGCATCCTCGGGGAAACAGTTTCAACCTGGAAGGCTGACGCTGTTTGCCTTTGGCGACAGTGGAGACGCAGGCTGTGTTTCTTACCCTGCGGAAGCTCCAAGGTCTAGTGTTTGCTTCGTAGAACCAACGACGAATCGGTTCAGCATTGTTCAGGAACCCTCCACTGTGTCATGTCCCCAGCAGAGTAGGGTCGACCATGGCGTCCTCCCCGGAGACCACTTTTCTGCCAATGCCAGTGGAGACGTTGGCTGTGTCCCGAGCAGCCCAGGTACAACAGTAGGAGGGGTGGGAACCATCTGGAAGGAACGTTCTCGGAGAAGAGGTGCAAGCCACAACGTCGTCTTCACACACGCGCTGTTTCTTTTTTCTCCAATACTGTAACCGGTAGACAGCTCGTGTGGGCAAATGTTTCGGCTGAAACAATCAGATGAAATTCAGCGACTAAAGCAACGAGCCAAGCCTTGTAGTTGCGTCGACGGACACTTTTTAGCGGGTATCCCCAGCAGCCGTACAACACTTCGGCGCCGACTGTTACAGCGACTTCGTCTGATGCTGATGCTGATGTGGCCATTCCCCTTTGTGTCGGGGATCACAAAGTTCTGGTAATGATGATGATGATGATGACCTGTGAAAAAATGTCACATACCCACGGCTGGGGATTGGCCAGGGTGCATTGTAATTTGTAAATAGTTATATTCAAGGACTGGAGTGTTCAGATAAATATGTATATTTAACTAGAATTTACAAAAAAATAAAAAGGAAAAGAAAAGCTGAAATCGTACCTAGCATAGGAATCTACCTGTTGAAATTATGTAATCATGAATGAAATCGCAAACTGGTTTTAAGGCATCCCTTGACGCTTGCTCCGAAGGACAGGAGAACTGGAATGGTTAGTGGAAGGCCTAATGTCCACTCATTGAAATTTCGTTAGCATGGAAGTGTAACCTTCGTTTTGTTTTCATTTGCTTACGTCCTCGCTCATGACAAAGTCTGGGAAGAGGGACTTGGTGCCGCAAAACTCGATTCCCTGCTCAAACAAGAAGCGATCAGCTTTATATCATGAATAAAGATTGTGAAGTGCAGTTCACGAGTATTGCATGAAACTAGCGCAACCACTTCGACATCTCAGCCAAGAACTAGCGCTGAAAAGGATAATAATATAGCGATTCCAAAATATATTCCATTCCCTCGGCGATGACGTAAAAATTGCGTATGAGGTGACGACTACGTGAACTTGTGAAGTTCTGTGACGTCCTGCAACGCAACCTTATTATGCACATATTCAAATTTTAACCGGTCAATGGCAGAGAAGGCGATAGAATGGAATCGTTTTCAGATGGAATAGAATCAGGTCTCCGTACTGACCACATCAATATGGCGCATAGCAAGGCGCGCCGTAAAAGCACCTGGTAGCCCACGCACCGGCAGGACACGGAGCAAACTTGTGTTCAACGTATCTGATATATACGGCATGAAAGGAATTTTTCATGGCACTAAGACCACCTACGTGCACGAATGTGAAAGGTTGATCGCGCAGCGGCTTCCGATTCAAATACAGGCGCTGCGCTAAGTCACCTGGTTTAGTCAGGTGAATAGGTCATGCAGGTGGAGGTAGACAAGTCTGTTCAAATTCCTGGGGCTTATATAAACTAGCTGATGTATGCCAATTACAGAGATAAATGATAAGAAAATTTTTGTTGTGCTGCACAAAAAACGAATGCGCCACAAGTTTGAAAAGAAAAAAGTACAAATTTGGCGCGAAAAGGGGGACAATCTTTGGCGCAGTTGTACAGGTGCGGTGATAAGCAAACAGAGCAGCCTTTTCAATTCAAATTGAAATCACGCTTTCTGCACTGGAGATAAGAAAACAATATTTGTCCAGGTGAAAGTGCACTGACGTCTACTGCCAGTTCGCACATACCATGACTGCCAGTTTCAATTATGCAACAGGTGAAAAAAATTAAAAGGAAATAGCGTGCTCCGTTTACTTTTCTCCGCACCGGTACAAGTTATTGTGCCGTTGTCCGAATCGCCGCTTCAGTGGCTCGACAATGGCTTGTGTCATGTGTGCAGTTGTTATGGCAACTGTGAGGGACTTGAACCAACGATCTTGTCTGGGGATCGAACCTTCGACCTGATGCATATGGCACTGAAGTTGCTGTAGCGCGAGCGAGGGGCTCGAGCCTACAACCTTCTCTGTGACTCCAACACTACATACTCTGGGACTCAAACATACGAAGTTTCCTGGGACTCGAATCAACCTTTTCTAAGACAAACTCTAGACGTCACCTAGGATTCAAACGCGAAACCTTAATTGAGGACTAGAACCATTAACCATAGTTTACCTTCTCTCTCTAAACCATTAACAATATTACGCCACATTGGCGTCAAACCACTTCCGGTGCTAATTTTCATGACAGGTTTTGAGGACGCTAATTCATCTCATGAGCCGTATAAATCTCTCGCTTTAAAAAGTTATCGCACGGTATTTTTTTATGCAGCATGAGCGTGCCTCTTCATCGTCTGCTAACTCTCCTTTTAGTTTTTCCACTCTGTCATAATTTTATAAGACAATCAAAATGGCCGGAAGTGCCACCACGCATTTCCCTGGGTCCGTCTCGGCTCTCCCACGCAACCATGCAGTGAGCCGTGGCATGCATAATCTTTAAGAAAGAAACAATTGCTGAGATATATCGGCTTAGCTCGGTTAAGCCCGGTTGCGCAAGAGAAAGCTTGTTTATGCTTGATTACGCTGTGTTGCTAAACCAGGTTAGGCTGGTGCAGATAACCTAGTTTACAGAGCGGAAGCTAGATTATGCATTATCAGACGTGGTTAGCTGTGCTTTAACTCCTACATCGCTATCAGCGAACGCCAAGAAAACCCAACCTAAGCTCTGGCTCCAACTCGCGCACCTCCTCCGTAGCTGTCTGCGAACTTCAAGGGCACCACAGCTGGGTGTCTAGGGTATATTGTAGGATGGAGGTCTCAGGTGGTGAGCCAGGTGGGAAATCCTGATGGAGGAAAAGCGTACGAAGTGAAAGTCTGTGCGGCATTGTGCTAGGCAATGCTGTGTATTTGTGAAGACATGTACCGGCAGGCATAACGTTTACCGGGTGTGTGAGGAAGAAGAATTAGAAGGGTTCAACGCTGCTGACCCAAATGTGGAGCGAAAGCTTTGGCTGTGGGTGTTGCATCTAGCGCTACCAGCGTTCCGTTGAACTCATCAAAGTTCACCGGTGATCTATGCAAAACCCAATTTCATGCCCTGTGCATGCGATGCCGGCAGACGCTTTCCCGCTCCACTCGGTCAGCTCTCGGTGGCGGCGTTTTCGATAGTTTCGACTGTATGAACCAGTTGTGTTACGACGGCAAACGTCCGTTTAGATGCTCCCATCATTTTACCGGAGGTTCGAGCTGAGCTCAATCGTCTCAAGACAAACTCACCTGCAAGCCCGGACCGGATATCTAACCGTAGGCTTCGGAACCTCGACGACGCCTCGATTCATGCTCTCACAGACTTTATGCAAAACTACTGGGAGAGGGGAGCCATCCCGCAAGAGTGGAAATGCGCCAACCTCGTGCTCATCCCCAAGCCGGCAAACCACCTACTCTCTCGAACCTCCGCCCCATTTCTCTCACGTCCTGCATGGGAAAACTATTGGAGCATGTAATTCAGACCCGTCTTCTTCGTTGCCTAGAAGAACATCACCTACTTCCAGACACGATGTTTGGTTTTCGACCACATCTTGCGGCCCCAGACATCATGCTCTTGCTCAAGCATCAGGTGCTGACACATAGCACTTTGGACACCAAAGTCATAGCTGGTCTAGATGTCGCGAAGGCCTTTACAATGTACGGCACGAAGCCATTATGCAGAACCTCCAGACCCTAGGGGTGGGACAACGAACGTATGCATATATACGCGACTTTCTCACGAACCGCACGGTGCAATTTGACACCGGCTCAGGAGATCCTTCCATCATCTCTCCTGGAAGCCGGGGTACACCCCAAGGCTCAGTGCTTTCCCCACTCACGTTCGGTGTTGCGCTGCTTGGCCTGCCAAATATTTTGGCAGATATCCCCCACTTGCAACACAGCCTATACGCCGACGACCTCACTCTGTGGATTACACAGGCAGTGACGGCCAGATCGAGGAGACTCTGCAGACAGCCATCGATCGCGTTGGTACCTACCTGGCCACAGTCGGCCTATCCTGCTCGGCCACCAAGTCTGAATACATCATTGTCCCAACCGAGGGAAGACGCCCCAGATCACCTCCGGCATCCTTCAATATGCAAGTACAGGGCACCCCCATACCCCGTACCGACCGAATCCGTAGCCTGGGCCTTCATCTACAAGGTAATGGAGGAAACGCCACTACTCTTCAGCTAATAGATCAATCTGTAATTCAGATCAGCCGCCTGCTCAAGAGAGTCGCCAACAAGCATAAGGGCATGAGCGAATCCAACCTTTTGCGCCTCGTACAAGCCTTCGCTTGTACGAGGCGCAAGAGAGTAAGAGAGTTGTAAGAGAGTTCTACTTAAGTTGCGGACAACTCAGAGGGCTATGGAACGAAACATGGTAGGGGTAGCATTAAGAGATAGAAAGCGTGCAGAGTGGGTCAGAGAAATAACTCAGGTTACCGACATTCTAGTGGAAATTAAGAAGAAGAAATGGGCATGGGGAGGACATGTAGTGCGAAGAGAGGAGAACCGATGGTCGCTTATGGTAACAAACTGGATTCCAAGGGAAGGAAAGCGTAGCAGGGGCGGCAGAAAGTTAGGTGAGCGGATGAGGTTAAGAAGTTCGCAAGGGTCAAGTGGATGCAGCTAGCACAGAACCGGGTTAAGTGGAGAAATATGGGAGAGGCCTTCTCCCCGCAGTGGGTATAGTCAGGCTAATGATGATGATGACAAGCCTTCGTTTGCACGCGCATTGCCTACGTTGCCCCTTACCTTCGCCTCACGCGAACAGATCGGGAGTGACTGGATGCATCGCTGCGCAAGGCATACAAGACAGCATTGGGTCTACCCATGTCCACTTCCACCACCAAACTGATGACCCTAGAGATCTCCAACACATTCGACGAGCTGATTGAAGCGACTCTAACTTCCCAATATGAGCGCCTCTCGCTGACACATGCGGGCCGTGCAGTACTGAGCCAGGTAGGAATCCCTCCTCTGAGGGCGACTTCTACGTATATGGACCTCACGCCTGAGCAGAGACTCAGTCTTCGTATACCTCCGCTTCCCAAACGTATGCATCCAAAGTATCATACAGAGCGCAGAGCCGACCGAGCCCGGCAACTCCACCAACGTTTTACCGGTCGCCCCGACCTTACATACACAGATGCCTCCCACCACCCCCGTCACCCCGCTATGAATGCGGTTGCATTGGCACCGCACCGAAACTGGCACAACGCCTGCAGCGTTCTCAACGCCGCAACTGTTACAACCGCGGAAGAGGTTGCCATCGCATTAGCTCTGACCGACCGCTCCACTAAAGTAGTCGTTAGCGATTCCCAACAGGCAATTCGTAACTCGATGCAGGTTATATATCCCGACAGGCGCACACTATCCTCCGATCTCTCCCCTTACCGTCTACACCTCGTCTTCTCATATGGACACCAGCTCATGAGGGGCTCAGCGGGAACGGACAGGCGCATGCTCTAGCCCGAGAACTCAGCTACCGGGCGGGGCACCCTCCTCAGCCTGCCGCCTCCTGTGACGCTCCCCAAGGCACTCATTCACGCCTTGTTACATACACGGACATCCTCCAGCATTATCGGCTCGAACGGTGTCTATACCCCCCTGCACACCGGGAACTATCCGGCGCGAGGCCGTCCATTGGCGCAAAATACAAACAGGAACCTTTCCAGACCCCCATGGCTATATAGCAAAATTTTCCCAAATCTTATTGCACCTAGCTGCAAACACTGCTCACAACCGGCCACATTCATACACATGGTGTGGACATGTATACAACACAACGCAGACAATACAGCTACAGTGGATGCGTGGGAGTCCCTCCTGCGTACCACCGAGCTCGCCCAACAGCGCCAGCTCATTTTGCGCGCATTGGAGGCCACAGAGTCCCAAGGGATCCCTGCTGACCTCTAAGCAGCGCAACCAGTCTTTCGACTGGTTCCCCTTCTTTGGGAGTAAATAAAGAGTTTATCATCATCATCATCATCATCATCATCGGTGGCGGCGTGCGCATGCGCGGTGCGGGAACTACCGTTCTCTCCGCGCCAGTACGCGCATCTGTTGCGATGCCGCTATCATCCTCCATGCGGCGAGCACCACGTGCATGACGACTCACCGTGTGACGTGACAACTGGCGAGAGCGAGCTGTTGGAGCGACGGTCGCCGCTACAGTGCAAATGACTGCGAAGCGTATAGCTGCGGTGGTGACGCGCCTCCCGTTAGAGGAAATTTCCAAGCCTGACTTGACTTTCAGCTGTGCATGCGAGAAGTGGAGCTTCGCTCCAAATGTGTGACATTACGCCACATACTCCGCCGCGCTGGGTCAGTGGTTAAGACGCTCGACTACCGAATCGGAGTACCCGGGTTCGGACCTGACCACCGGCGGCTGTTTCGGTGGAGGCGACACCGAGGCGTCCGAGTGTTGTCCGATGTCATCCAGGTGGTCGAAATTACTCAGCAGCCCTCTACAACGGCACCTCTTCCTCTCTTTTCGGCTTCACTCCCGCCTTCCTCCCTTTCCTTACGGCACGCTTCAGGTTTCCACAGAGAAAGTGTGACAGATATACTACCCCTTCATTTCCAAGTGCAGAGCTGAAAGTCGAATCAGGTTTAGAAATGACCGCAAACGGAATAGTTTATAGGAAGGAAAGGCGCGCTATCTGTCACACTTTCTCCGTGGGCACCTAAACTGCGACGAAGAGATTATTTTCAAACCTTCACTTGACTTTCAACGAGCCCTCACTTGACTTACAAATGACCTATAACGAAATGGTCTATAGGAAGGAAAGGAGCAGTATCTGTCACACTTACTTTGTGGTACGAGAACTACGCCGTAGAGGTCATTTCCAAGTATTATTTCACCTTCAGCTGTGCATGCGATAAGTGGAGATTCGCTTTAAAAGAGGCAGTAGGCGGGTGAAGCAGATGAGGAAGAAACCAACGCCGCCGGCTTCACGCGCCACTCGTGAAGAACCAAGCGCCGCCGGCTGCTTGCGCCGCACGAGCAAAGGATACTCCGAGTCTCGCGTGTGCTCCGTCGTTAGAAAAAGCCACAGCTGCGCATGCGCAAACCACGTGACGTCATCGGCCGGGACGTCATGACCGGATGTATGACGTCACATGTATATTTATGTATAAAACCGGAAGTGATAATGACGTAACATCCGGTCATGACTGGTGGTGAGGTCACCAGGAGATTCACGCATATACGAAGCTGACCCCGCCGGGCGTTTTATCCCTGTGGCGCCTTTCATTTGGCGCTTCCTCGAACGCCGCACCACGGAGCATATATAAAAATAGCCTACATAATAGTTAAGTCACTCAATTATGGAGACGCCAAGGATGTGACGTCACCGATCTTCCGTAAGCTATGAGGACCAAGCGGGAACGAGTGCGCTCCAACGCCGCCAGGCGGCGTTCTTTGCCTTCCGCGAGTGACAGGTGCTGCGCCTTTTCTTTCCTGTAAACAAATTACAGAATGCCGGTGAACTTAGATGCGCTCGACATGGAAACGAAGTAGAGTTTAGCTGCTGGTGAACGCCGCAGAAGACTGGAGAAGTTAACTTCTGATCCCGAAGTAGTCACTGCTTTTCGCTACGTATATCCAGGCATAGCAGAGCTAATCCATCGTTCATTTTTTCAGCTCTCTTTTAGCCGCGCCATTTGGTTCAACTGGTTTAAGAGCGCTACTCTTCATTAGTGTGCTACCCTCTCCCGCAGCCTCTTCGATGGTCCGCAGAAGGTGAACTAGCTCGTTAGCCTTAAACCATTTTTCGCCTTCCTGAAACTTTACGTACTTATTGGCTTCTTCATTAACGCCCGTATTCATCTGGTCTGAAACGAGAAGCTGCAAAAGTTCTTTAAAAGACTTCACGCCGCGTGCGTCTACGTAAAAGTTCACGTAGCTGCGCAGACGCGTCGTGAATGCTTTCAAAGTCTAACCTGCGCGCTTGGTAGCTGACTGGAATCGTCTTTGATATTCGGCTGCAGATAGTCTAAGCTCTTCCAGTACAACTTTGTTAAGCCTCTCATCATCACGGTGATGTGCAGGCGTGAGTTTCTTGGATATATGTACTGCACCCTCTCCGCAATAAACGGGAAAACAATCTGCCCCAAATACTCGTTCAGCACTTCGTACGCCTCCAGCGAGCTCTCTATGGATTCGAACAAAATTGGTACTTCCGCACCAGTGGGGAATTTCGCAATGGCATCTGTCAACAGTTTATTATAATTTCCAAGTGCCATCCGGCTGCTTTGCGGTTCTCCTTTGCTGGCATTGTCACGTGTGCGCCTTGCAGTGGGACCATGAAGTCGAGCGAGTTCTACTTTATGTTCCAAAGCTTCGCGTCGCTCCTCCGTCATTTTCAGATTATATTCTATCTCCCGCTCAGTGAGACGTATGTGGGACCTGTCACTGTTACCCACTACACCATCGCTATCAACCTTCGCGGTGCAAAGTCAGCCGAGGTCTAGATCAGGAAACTCATCAGCACTGTCCTCCCCACTTCCTCGTTTCTTTCTTTAGCGTTTAGAGATATTTTGTCCGGATTCAAGTGAGCAAATCTCGTCTCCATACAAAACCACTGACTCGAGTAACCATGCGTTCACCCAAAAATAAACAAGAGGACTCACTTGGATGTACCGGTGCGAACTTCAGTCTGTCGGAAGTCGCTCGCCGCCATGTTCCCCGCTTCTTCGTAGCGGTGGTGCTGGCTGCCTTCCAGTTGACTTCTCTTCTGTTGCCTGTGGTCTTCTGACATTGGATGTGGTTGGACGTTCCTTGCTGATCCCGATGACCACTTTCTAGCAATCACCCGAAGCTGGTACTCCGCCTTTGGTGTCCTACATGTGAGGGCAGGGGCGGATTAGCAGCGATGAGGGCACGGTTCAAAAATCAAGAGGGTCCCTATAGTCGCCCCCCCCCCCCCCCCTCCATGCTGTCTTTGTCGAGACATGACACATTTTAGAATTTCCAAGAGACGACATGCCATGTTTACTAGAAGAATCTGCTGACTGTTTATGAAGAATAGACTGAGCTATTCTACGAAATGATAGGAGACGCAACGTCGTGCTACAAAAATAAAAACGTGTATTTTTGAAAAATAAATTCCTATAGAGGTTATTTTGTTCGCTAATTCATAGTGCAGGATGACGGCTGCGTGTGTACGCAGACGAAGTAAAGATGGGTCTCGTTCATAAGCTGTCCGCAAATTCTTACCATGATACGCTAATCATCTAATAGGTTTGTGAATTCGTCCAGCAAGACGAATTGGTGCTGGACTAAGGCAGTGTCTTTACAAACTACGATATTATGTTCTATATGCTGACTTTAAGTATAAGAAAAAATATTTATTACTGAGAATGCAGTCATAATGCTGGGCGCTAATGACGAAGGTACGGAACTGGCACAAAATAAAGTTTTATCACGCTCAAATATTCAGTAATATATATTTACATTTATACAGATTGTCCCCCTTTACAAAAACCGCATATTTACATTTTGCACATAATTTCTACCTTTAGAAGAGAATTAAGCGCTTCTGCATGAACCTTCTTTTCCGGATTCAATTTACAGAATAAATTTACATTTTACGAGTTAGCATATGAAGCTCTGGGGTGTTCCTCTGCTGCCCAGTGTAAATTTGTCCGATTTGTGTTCTCAAATTTGGATGGTTGCTTCTTTCGAGAAAACGGGTGAGACAACCGGAAGTCGGCGGACCGAGCGTCACCCAATGACGTTTTCATGGGCGGGGCGGAGTTTTGAGTTGAGGGGCGAGAGGAGGAGCGCCATTTTTAATCTCCCATATCCCCGGTGTTAATGAAGCTAGCTGAAACATTATGATGACTTCACTTGTGAGGGAGCACCTAACTCTCGACCGCTTTGATTTATCTCATTTTAGGCATCTCATAGTCTCTTTAGATGCTGCCATCTATCGTCAGAAAAGTTCAAATCTGAGTTGCCTTCGAGCTGATGAGCTCTCTTATTCCAAGAGTTCTAGGATGATAAAGAGTACACGCTGACAGGCTGGCACAGCTTGTGAGGTTCCACTTGTCGCCGTACCAATAATGATGGAAGTATTTGTGAAGTTTTTACTGCAAGCTCAACATAGGCATTAACATACACAGCAAATAAAGGAGGGGAAAAAAGCAAGCATGCTAGCATTTTAGACTGTAGATACAAAGAAATCAAAAGGTTGTACTGAATCTTTTTCTTTAATCACGATGACACATAAAATTGTGTCATCTGAGGGCTGTGTTATTCAGAAATGATTTCGGGCAAACCGAGCAAAAGAATGCCTTCTTGCTGCCATGGGCTTCCTGCATGAGGTCCGCCTGGCAACCGTCACACCTGTAAGCCAGAAGCGTGTGTTAAGCTGAGCGACGCGAGTGAAACACATTTCTTTCAACGTAGGGTACATAAGTTTGTCAGCTATATCTGATCACTATGTAGCTATAAGAACAAAATAGTATTTGAAGAGACCTGGAAGGGTATCGGATAAAAGAGGACATGCAAATTCAATAACAATGAGCTGATTTTTTTTTCTTTCTGCTGGGCACCAGGTTCGAAGTAAGTCCACTCGTGGCATGTACCACTAAACTGATCATGTGTCATCACGCCTGCTACATTTTAGGCGCAAAAATGACGCTCCATCATCATGCGTAATTCACGGCGTCTTGAAGTAATCGTATCCAAAGTGGTCTGAGTAGATCTAGTCCTGCAGAAATAAATCTGGAGCGAACTAATCGCAGATGCAAGAAAAGTTTTCGATTATCTATGGTTAACTTTTCGCCTTTGTGAGCCAAACGCGTTGACAGGTTTCGACCTGCTGCTCTTTATTACATCTTGCCTCCATGGTACCCCAGTGACTCCTACTCGCTAGGCCTAGCAGCTATGTAAACAGGGAAGCAACCTGGAAACAGGCGCGTTCTGATCTCTATTATAAGAGGCAAGCTTTTTTCATTTCCACCGTTATTCCATTACCTATTCATGTCCCTTTAACATGCACTGACGAGATATAGGCAAAGCGGGAAAGGTATTTAATGGCAGGAGTGGGATAGAAGAAAACTCTGCCGTCCAAAAATCTTGTTGCATTTATGGCACCAGAACCTTGACCCAAACTCTGCAGGAGCCGGTCTTGATTCTGGCCATGTCACTGTTCCCGCAAAGGATGGCACCTCCAGTGGTAAGGTATCTCCAGGCTGTAGCGGTTGACCGCGCTCATTCCAACCTGCATGGTATACCCCCGAGACCCAGCGATAGGGTATTGAAAAATATTTCGCATGAAAGAGCTAACTGTGCGACTTTAAATGATACAAGCATGCACAGTTATCCGCAATGGAAACATCAATGCCGCGTTAAATGAGTTACAGCTCGTGTTAAGACCTGAAACACACACTAGAGGTGAAAACAAATAAGCACTTTCACAGCCCCCTTAACACCACCCCGAAATACGGAAGGCACTCTCGACATTACACTAGACGAAAATACAGATGACCAGCCATTTTTTGCGGTGCGGCAAGGCAGTTTCGGTACTCTGCGAGTATGCAAGGATGAAAGCTAATCAGCTTCTTTCGATCTTAATATGCAGTGCGTCAAACTTTCACTCTCAAGCAAGTATCCGATGGTCTTTCCGTGGCCTGTTTCCTGTAACTAAAAAACGCCTACATTTTAGCAAGGATGGAAACGAGAAGAATCCATCTAAATAATTCCACATTATACAGGAAAAACAGAAAGAATCCTCTCATAGCGGCACCCCCTGCCGAAAGAAAATAGCTGCAAATGTTAGAATTCGAGAAAGTTACACAAATTCATAGCGATTAGATCAAACATAGCGACTGGGGATGTTCTGCACTTTTCATCACAATGTAAAAATTCAGTTCAAAAAGTTACAAAAACGATGTCTTGAAGACGGCTCTCGTGCTGCATCACCTGCAGAAGAGGAGTAAATGGTATAATAGAAAAACACTGGAAATATTACTGCCCTTGAAACATAAAGCAAAAAGCAGGGGAAAGACAAACGCGCTGAAACGAGCTTCATCTGCAAGAAGAATTGTAAGAATGTCTAAAGCAAAAGCCCAAAGCTGTACATGCAGTCCACAATATATACTTTAGCACAATATATAGCACAATAATTAATCGGCTTACTCAGTCACTGACGAGTAAGTAGTCTTTACCAGGGTGGGCGAGAGACACGGAGCTATCAGCTCAAAGTGTTCAAACGCACTCAAGAACAAAGAAAATTAAGCAACATAAAGCTGAAGCGCGCAGTGTCCAGCCCTATCATCACGCCTTGTGTTGTCCCGTGAGTCACCGGCACTTTGGCGAAGGTCGGCCTCCCAAGCCCCACAATCTGCAGGTGCTCGATCTGTGGGACAGCATACCAGTAGCGCAGCATCCTCGGGGAAACAGTTTCAACCTGGAAGGCTGACGCTGTTTGCCTTTGGCGACAGTGGAGACGCAGGCTGTGTTTCTTACCCTGAGGAAGCTCCAAGGTCTGGTGTTTGCTTCGTAGGACCAGCGACAAAGCGATTCAACGTTGTTCAAGGACCCTCCATTGTGTCATGTCCCCAGCAGAGCAGGGTCGACCATGACGTCCTCCCCGGAGACCACTTTTCTTCCAATGCCAGTGGAGACGTAGGCTGTGTCCCGACCAGCCCAGGTACAACAGTAACAGGGGTGCGAACCATCTGGAAGGAACGTTCTCGGAGCAGAGGTGCACGCCACAACGTCGTCTTCACACACGCGCTGTTTCTTTTTTCTCCAATACTGTAACCGGTAGACAGCTCGTGCGGGCAAATGTTTCGGCTGAAACAATCAGATGAAATTCAGCGACTAAAGCGACGAGCCAAGCCTTGTAGATGCGTCGACGGACACTTTTTGGCGGGTATCCACAGCAGCCGTACAACACTTCGGCGCCGACTTTTACAGCGACTTCGTCTGTCCACTCATTGATGATGATGATGATGATGACCTGTGAAAAAAATGGCACATACCCACGGCGGGGAATTGGCCAGGGTGCATTGTAGTTTGTAAACAATTATGTTCAAGGACTGGAGTGTTCAGATAAATATGTATCTTTAACTAGAATTTAGAAAAAATGAAAAGGAAAAGAAAAGTTGAAATCGTACCTAGCATAGGAATCTACCTGTTGAAATTATGTAATCATGAATGAAATCGCAAACTGGTTTTAAGGCATATCCCTTGACGCTTGCTCCGAAGGAGAGGAGAACTGGAATGGTTAGTGGAAGGCCTAATGTCCACTCATTGAAATTTTGTTAGCATGGAAGTGTAACCTTCGTTTTTTTTTTCATTCGCTTACGTCCTCGCTCATGACAAAGTCTGGGAAGAGGGACTTGGTGCCGCAAAACTCGATTCCCTGCTCAAACAAGAAGCGATCAGCTTTATATCATGAATAAAGATTGTGAAGTGCTATTCACGAGTATTGCATGAATCTAGCGCAACCACTTCGACATCTCAGCCAAGAACTAGTGCTGAAGGGTGGAATAATATCGCGATTCCAAAATATATTCCATTCCCTCGGCGATGACGTAAAAATTGCGTATGAGGTGACGACTACGTGAACTTACTTGTGAAGTTCTGTGACGTCCTGCAACGCAACCTTATTATGCACATATTCAAATTTTAACCGGTCAATGGCAGAGAAGGCGATAGAATGGAATCGTTTTCAGATGGAATAGAATCAGGTCTCCGTACTGACCACATCAATATGGCGCATAGCAAGGCGAGCGGTAAAAGCACCTGGTAGCCCACGCACCGGCAGGACACGGAGCAAAGTTGTGTTCAACGTATCCGATATACGGCTTAAAAGAAATTTTTCGAGACACTAGGACCACCAACATGCACGAATTTGAAAGGTTGATCGCGCAGCGACTTTCGATTCAAATACAGGCGCTGCGCTAAGTCACCTGGTTTAGTCAGGTGAATAGGTCATGCAGGTGGAGGTAGACAAGTCTGTTCAAATTCCTGTGGCTTAAATAAACTAGCAGATGAATGCCAATTAGACAGATAAATGGTAAGATACTTTCTGTAATGCTGCACTAAAAACGAAGGCGCCACAAGTTTGAAAAGAAAAAAGTACAAATTTGGCGCGAGGAGAGGCACCATCCTTGGCACAGGTGTACAGGTGCGGAGGAGAGCACGCTTTTCAATTCAAATTAAAATCCCGCCTTCTGCACTGGAGATAAGAAAACAATATTTGTCCAAGTGAAAGTGCACTGACGTCTACTACCAGTTCGCACATACCATGACTGCAAGTTTCAGTTATGCAACCGGTAAAAAAAAAATAAAATGAAATAACGTGCTCTGTTTACGTTTGTCCGCACCGGCACATGTTATCCTGCCGTTGTCCGAATCACCGCTTCGGTGACTCGACAACGGCTTGAGTCGTGTGTGCAGTTGGTACGGCAACTGTGAGGGACTTGAACCAACGACCTTGTCTGGGGATCGAACCCTCGACCTGATGCATATGGCACTGCAGTTGCTGTAGCGCGAGCGAGGGGCTCAAACCTACAACGTTCTCTGTGACTCGGACACTACATACTCTGGGACTCAAACATACGAAGTGTCCTGGGACTCGAACCAACCTTTTCTAAGGCAAACTCTAGACGTCACCTGGGATTCAAACGCGAAACCTTAAATTAGGACTAGAACTTATGGTAAAATTTGCCTTCTCTCTCTAAATCATTAATCATATTTCGCGACACTGGCGTCCAACCACTTTCAGTGCTAATTTTCATGACAGGTTCTGAGGACACGAATTCATCTTCATGAACCGTATGAAGCTCTCGCCTTAAAAAGTTATCGCACAGTATTTTCAATGCAGCATGAGCATGCCTCTTCAGCGTCTGCTAACTCTCTTTTTAGTTTTTCCACTCTGTCATAGTTTTGTAAGAGACTGATTCAAAACGGCCAGAAGTGCCACCGCGCGTTTCCCTGGGTCCATCTCGGCTCTACCACGCAACCATGCCGTGAGCCGTGGCATGCATAACCTTTAAGAAAGAAACAATTGCTGAGATTTATCGGCTTAGCTCGGCTAAGCCCGGTTACGCAAGAGAAAGCTTTGTTATGCTTGATTACGCTGTGTTGCTAAGCCAGTTTAGGCTCGTATAGATAACTATAGTTTACAGAGCGGAAGCTAGATTATGCATGATCAGATGTGGTTTTCTCTGCTTTAACTCCTACATCGCTATCTGCGAACACCAAAGAAACCCAACCGAAGCTCTGGCTCCAGCGCGCGCCTGCTCCATAGCTGTCTGCGAACCTCAAGGGCACCACAGCTGGGTGTCTAGGGCATAATGAAGGATGGAGGTCCCAGGTGGTGAGCCAGGTGGGAAATGGTGATGGAGGAAAAGCGTAGGGAGATCGAGGAATGAGCGTCTGTGCGGCATTGTGCCAGGCGATACTGTATATTTGTGAAGATATGTACCGTCAGGCATAACGTTTACCGGGTGTGTGAGGAAGAAACATTAGAGGGGTTCAACGCCGCTAATCCAAATGTGGAGCGAAAGCTTTGGCTGCCACTTAGCACGCACAGAGTCCACCCTTACAGCTGTAACTGACCCCGATACAGGTTCCATTGAAAAAACCCCTGAGGGCATTTTGAAATTGGCAAGGCAGTTTTATCTTACTTTGTACACAGCTCCTCCTCCGTCAACGACCTCTTTTTCTTTTGAGAGGCCGTCAAAAAATGGTAGATGTCCCAGGTGGTCCTTTAGAGGCAGAGGAAATTTTAGCAGCCATTAAGGCTTCCAATCGGAATCGTAGTCCAGGGACGGACGGCCTCCCCGTTGAGTTTTACGTCAAATTTTGGGGGCAACGGGGGGGATCCTTTCACCTCATTAGTGAATAGGCTCCTTAGTGAGGGGGCTTTGTCAGGTACTCAAAGGGAGGGGCTGATCACTCTCCTGTGTAAGGACGAGTCGAGACGCACTGACCTGAGAGCCTGGCGTCCCATCACGCTCCTGAACTGCGACTACAAGCTCATCGCGAGATGCCTGTCCAAACGGTTAACATTGTTCATTAGCGACCTATTAGGTCCGTATCAGGCTTGTTGCGTTCCAGGCCGCTCCACCCAGCTTCATGGTTTCGCCCATGGAGACCTCTTTCTTTGGGCGCAGGCACGTAATGTATCAGGCATTCTTTGTTCTTTTGACCAAGAAAAGGCATTCGACATCATTAGTCATGCCTACTTGTTCAGAGTGATAGAGGAGGCTGGCCTCCACTCTGATTTTCAGAGGATGGTGAGAGTTTTGTACTCAAGGCCTACCTCTGCGTTAACAGTTCAAGGTATGGTTTCGCAGGCTTTCGATGTAGGCCGTGGAGTTCGACAGGGATGTCCCCTATCACCTGCTCTCTGTGTGCTTGCAATCGAACCTCTCCTCCAAAGACTAGCAAAAGACTTCCAGATAGGCAGGTTCCCGTTACCGCCAGGCTCTCCGCCTGTCCCCATGTTTGCCTATGCAGACGACCTGACTATCGTCGTTCCGAACGAAGCATCTGTGTGCTCCGTCCTGAGCGTCATAGAAGGGTACTGCAAGGCTAGTGGCGCTAGGCTGAATAAATCCAAGAGTGCCACCCTGTATATCAGGCAAGCACCGTCCAGTCCAAACCCCTCTCATGGCCTTCCTGTGAGGGATGAAGTTCGTATACTAGGATTCCACTTCCGTTCCGATGGGTTATCAGAGACCAACCGGCCTCTTGCTAAAGAGAAGCTTGAGAAGAGAGTTAGAGAATATGGGACGTTGGCGTGCCCTCTCACGGCGCGGGCTACTGTCGTTCGGTCAATTCTGTTCTCGTTCCTGACGTACGTTGCCTGCATAACACCTCTGCCGGCACGTACCAAGCTGCAGCTTGAGAGAATCCTCTTCCGTTTCCTGTGGAACGGAATGATAGATCAAATCGGGAGGCCTGTGGTGAAACAGCCTCGGGACAAGGGTGGCCTTGGCCTCCCCGACCTGGGCATAGTAACCGCAGCGCTACACGTCAGACGGACCCAGACAGCCCTGAATTGAGACATGTCCCTGACTCTAAGCTTGACCTCGTTCTTCATGAGCACCCGCCTTCGTATTTTTTCGCAAACCACGTTTTGCCACTGTGTTCCCCGTTCCGGCTCTCCTTCGCCCTTTTATGCACAAGCAGCTAACTGCTTGGAGCGACTCAGAGGCCTCCAGGCCGACATAGATATTCTGGCACTACCGTTAAAGGATCTATACCAATCTTTTGACGCCGAAGCTCCCCCCTAGGTATATTCAAACAGATCTGTCCAATATGCGTCCAAGCTGGAATCTGATACTGGCAAATTTTTTGGATGCAAGCAGAGCAACGTTCATGTATCGCTTTGCACACGGACGGCTCCCAATCCGCAGCAAGGCGTTCACACGAGCGAGCTTGCATCCAGTTTGCCCGTTCTGTGGTGGTCGTGAAGACATTGTGCATATCTTTACACAATGTCTTCTCCCAGCACCCCTCCTTCGACGAGTGGCTACCTTGTTTAGCGTTCCAGGAGTGCCGTATCAAACTGTCAGGTACCTCAACCCGTTACCCAGGCATGCTGTGAAACAGTTCGTGCTCTTGCTCGTTGAGTGCATGTACCAAGTCTGGTCTGCCAGGTGCGCCGCTGCGTTTGCGCGCAGTGTTCCGGGCCTTCATGAGGTGCTCACACGAGTTCGCAGGGAGGTCTGGTTTCACCTAAGCCGTGAGCAGCGTCACCTCAGCGAGCAAGAGTACATAGACACGTGGAGCAGGCCACCGATTATTTGCGAGGTTTCTGGGCGTACCATAACAGTGTTAATATGAAGTACTTTAAGGTAACAGTTGTCCTTCAGGACATCCGAGGTCCAAAGAAGGTCCGGTCTCCCTGTGTTTGGCCTGCTGTCACAGCGGGGACCTTAAACGCAGTTGGCATAGTTTTCGGTGGCTGCTGTGTGCGTGTCACCACACGACTGCCCCCTTGCCAGGGTACAGCCGTCATCCGGAATCAAAATCCTCCTCCCCCCGGACATCCGGAAGGAGGGGGGAGGTACCGGGGATGATGTATGAATGATGACGGGCAGATAGGTTATGTGAAACCTTGAGGTGCGGCGCCTTCTGGAGCCAAACCTCCTCCCATCTGACAACGGTACCTCCCTTCCTTTCGCAGTTTTCTTTTCTTTTCATCGATTGATATCGGAGCATTGCAATCTGCCACCTCATGCCTCTCTGAAGCGCAGAAAGGGCATCTTTCCTTGCTCGATTTGGCACCCACCTGGAGGCTGGCCGCTGAGCACTTGCCGTAGACGCTGTTGGGACGCCGTTCACTGGCGCGGTCAGGTCGCGTTTGCTGAGGAGCGTTCGTGCTTTCTCCGTGCACCTTTTCCCTGCTCTCCACTTCCAGGCGAACTGATTGCAAAATGGCTTGAAGACTCGAGCTGTCGAACACATCCTTGTCTGCACTGTGGGCCTTATGGTACTCAACCACTCATTCGGCCGGCAATACCCGAAGCAAAGCCGCGCATAGCATCGCACCATAGCTGTCCGATTTGACACCTAAAGTTTCAAGTCCTGCGATGTTTCGCTGAACATGATCGTGGAGGCGTCGCAGCGCGTTCACGTCACTGAGAGCTCTAACCTGGGGAAGGTTTAATAGCTGCGTAAGGTGTTCTTGCACGAGCACGTCCTGACGCCCGAAACGCTCTTGGAGTGTCTTTACAGCGTAGTCGTAATTCTTCTCCGTCGCTTGGACGCCGGTCAAAGCGGCCGCCGCCTTTCCTGTCAACGCTGTCCGCAGGTACAAGAACTTATCTATGCTGGTCAAGCCGTTATTCTCGTGGATTGCTTGCCGGAATTGTTGCCAGAACGGTTGCCAGTCGAGCTTGTTGCCGCTGAATTAATGAAGCTCCAGCTTAGGCAACCTCAGTTGTCCCGAATGGGCAGCAGGTAATCTGGACGCGGTTTCTTCTGAATTCAATGTGCTTGTTGCACCGTTAGAATTTCTTTCACTGAAGCGCCGAAGTTTTGTCCGCATTCGTGTCATGAGAGCTTGGCACTGACGAATGCCTTTGTATTCTTCCGCGAGACCTTCGTCACGCACATGCGGCTCAATCAAGGCATCTAACTGTTTCAAATATCTCGAAACAATGTCCAACTCATCTGATATTTCCGCGAGGAGGTCTCGTTGCTGAGGGCCGAAGTCATCCGCCGTCGTTAGTCGCTCAAGCTCCTCGTTGAGTCGGTTCAGTTCGGCGCGCGTAACTTCTCTCTTTGTTTGGAGACGCTCCATCGCTGTCGTCCGTTGCAGTTGGAACGCTGGTTTCAAGTTGCCGTTGTTCTTCGCTTCCTCCCGGATTTGGGCACCAAAAAAATATGTTCGATATTCAAATACGTTACGGAGAACTTTTCAACAACAACAACATGAATTTTAATTCTCCAAACTGCACTCACTACAACAATGGTCGGAGAGCGTCTCCATAAACTATGCACCGCACTGCTCCGTAAACGCTGAGTCTTTCTTCCACATGAAGGGAGCACGTGCACGAGCATCCCTCTCGCGCGCCACCCACCGACCACACTCCACAACATACGCGCACACAGCCGTACCCCGCGGTGAAGAATGGGTGATTCCAGTCCGTGCACGACCATCCCCCGTTGTCAGTGCGGAGTCAGATGTCGTGCCGTGAAGACCGCGAAGGCAGTACCCGGAATATTCAACATATACGAAGCTGACCTCGCCGAGCGTTCTATCCCTGTGTCATTGTGGCGCCTTTCATTTGGCGCTTTCTCGAACGCCGCACAACGCAGCATATATAAAGATGGACTACAAGAAATAGTTAACTCCCTCAATTAGGGAGATGCCACGGATGTGACGTCACCGATCTGCCCTAAGCTATGAGGACCAAGCGGAAACGAGTGCGCTCCAACGCCACCGGGCGGCGTTCTTTGCCTTCCGCGAGTGACAGGTGCTGCGCCTTTTCTTTCCTGTAAACGAATTACCGAATGCCGGTGAACTTAGATGCGCTCGACATTGAAAACAAGGAGAGTTCAGCTTCTGGTGAACGGCGCAGAAGACTGGAGAAATTAACTTCTGATCCCGAAGTAGTCACTGCTTTTCGCTACGTATATCCAGGCATAGCAGAGCTAAGCCATCTTTCATTTTTTCAGCCCCCTTTTAGCCGCGCCATTTGGTTCAACTGGTTTAAGAGCGCTGCCGTTCATTAGTGTGCTATCCTCTCCCGCAGCCTTTCCGATGGTCCGCAGAAGGTGAACTAGCTCGTTAGCCTTAAACCATTTTTCGCCTTCTTGAAGCTTTACGTACTTATTGGCTTCTTCATTTAAGCCCGTATTCATCTGGTCTGAAACGAGAAGCTGCAAAAGTTCTTTAAAAAACTTCACGCCGCGTGCGTCTACGTAAAAGTTCGCGTAGCTGCGCAGACGCATCGTGAATGCTTTCAAAGTCTCACCTGCGCGCTTGGTAGCTGACTGGAATCGTCTTTGATATTCGGCTGCAGATAGTCTAAGCTCTTCCAGTACAACTTTGTTAAGCCTCTCATCATCACGGTGATGTGCAGGCGTGAGTTGCTTGGATGTGTGTACTGCACCCTCTGCGCAATAAACGGGAAAACAATCTGCGCCAAAAACTCTTTCGGCTCTCCGTAAGCCTCCAGCGAGCTCTCTATTGATTCGAACAAAATTGGTACTTCCGCACCAGTGGGGAATTTCGCGATGGCATCTGTCAACAGTTTATTATAATTTCTAAGTGCCATCCGGCTGCTTTGCGATTCTCCTTTCCTCGCATTGTCACGTGTGCGCCTTGCAGTTGGACCATGAAGTCGAGCGAGTTCTACTTTATGTTCCAATGGTTTGCGTCGCTCCTCCGTTATTTTCAGATTATATTCTATTTCCCGCCCAGAGAGACGTATGTGGGACCCGTCACTGTTACCCACTACACCCTCGCTATCGACCTTCGCGGTACGATGTCAGTCGAGGTCTAGATCAAGAAACTCATCAGCACTGTCCTACCCACTTCCCCGTTTCTTTCTTTACCGTTTAGAGATATTTTGTCCGGATTCAAGTGAGCAAATCTCGTCTCCATACAAAACCACTCACTCGAGTAACCATGCGTTCACCCAAAAATAAACAAGAGGACTCACTTGGATGTACCGGTGCGAACTTCAGTCTGTCGGAAGTCGCTCGCCGCCATGTTCGCCGCTTCTTCGTAGCGGTGGTGCTGGCTGCCTTCCAGTTGACTTCTCTTCTGTTGCCTGTGGTCTTCTGACATTGGATGTGGTTGGACGTTCCTTGCTGATCCCGATGACCACTTTCTAGCAATCACCCGAAGCTGGTACTCCGCCTTTGGTGTCCTACATGTGAGGGCAGGGGCGGATTAGCAGCGATGAGGGCACGGTTCAAAAATCAAGAGGGTCCCTATAGTCGCCCCCCCCCTCCATGCTGTCTTTGTCGAGACATGACACATTTTAGAATTTCCAAGAGACGACATGCCATGTTTACTAGAAGAATCTGCTGACTGTTTATGAAGAATAGACTGAGCTATTCTACGAAATGATAGGAGACGCAACGTCGTGCTTCAAAAATAAAAACGTGTATTCGTTAAAATAAATTCGTATAGTGGCTATTTTGTTCGCTAATTCATAGCGCATAATGACGGCTGCGTGTGTACGCAGACGAAGTAAAGATGGGTCTCGTTCATAAGCTGTCCGCAAATTCTTACCATGATACGCTAATCATCTTATAGGTTTGTGAATTCGTCCAGCAAGACGAATTGGTGCTGGACTAAGGCAGTGTATTTACAAACTACGATATTATGTTCTATATGCTGACTTCAAGTATAAGAAAAAATATTTATTACTGAGAACGCTGTCATTATTCTGGGCGCTAATGACGAAGGTACGGAACTGGCACGAAATAATGTTTTATCACGCTCAAATATTCAGTAATATATATTTACATTTATACAGATTGTCCCCCTTTACAAAATCCGCGTATTGACATTTTGCACATAATTTCTACTTTTAGAAGAGAATTAAGCGCTTTTGCATGAACCTTCTTTTCCGGATTCAATTTACAGAATAAATTTACATTTTACGAGTTAGCATATGAAGCTCGTTATACGGAGATACCATCGCCGCTGTAGACGGTAGTCGGAAAAAATAGGGTGGGAACTGAAAATAGGGTGGACGCTTAAACTCCTCCTTTACGTGTATTATAGGACAGCGTTAATGGCGATGGTTCCTGTTTTCTGGCTCCCCATGCAGGCCCTCGTTCACTTACATGCAATTTCTTTTAAGGCGAAGCTTAAGCGACCTTTTAATTTTGTATAGTTACATTACATATTTGAACAGTGAAGGAAATTTGAGTTTAAATATTTCACAAGAAAAAAAATACAAATTTTAAACGGGGCGTGCATTTAAGCAAGTGAACAAAGGTATTTATGTTTCTATAAGTTTTTCCGGATCTATAGCTGGCAGAGCTTCTTGATGAATCTTCTATGTTGATCCGCCCGATAATCTGCGTCTCCACTGTCAGCAGCGATAAATCGCTCTGGCGGCTGTCATCTATGAACAGTCAGAATCTCTAACTAATAATGTAATGCTCTTGTAGGAGCATTTACTTCTCAGAATTATAAAAAAACACAACTGACCTCCCCTGCAGTAACGACAGATGACAGTTGGTTTGCCAGCTGGTACGAGTTGACTTCCCAATTAAAGCTAGCTAGAACCCGTTGATTCCACTTGACAGCCAACTGGGGCCCGCTGACTACCAACTGGTAGCTTCTGGGACCAGTTATTGCCAGTTAAGTAGGAGCTTGAACCAGCTGGAATCAGTTAGAACCAGCTAAAACCATTTCGTTTTTGTTTTTTATCTATTTGGTCGAGTACAAAGTTTTGTAATTTGACTGGCTGAATACGAGGCTGACTGAGTGCGATGAACAGCTTTTGAAATATTCTAAATTGCAATGGTATAAGCTGTAATTTTAATCATGGGAAATCATGAAGGCGGTTTGACTATTTTTCGGACCGACGCGGCGGCCGCTTCTCGATGGAGACGAAAAACAAGGCGCCCGTGTGCTGTGCGATGTCAGTGCACGTTAAAAAGCCCCGGATGGTCAAAATTTCCGAAGCTCTCACCTACGGTGTCTCTCATAGCTTCAGTTGCTTTGGGAAGTTAAATCCCACTTGCGATAAACCATATTTTACGGCCCAAACCTCGAAATCCGCATTTTTTTCCAGCTCTAGGGGGGGGGGGGGGGGTCCCTGAGAATGGTTGGGCCCGGTTCATTTGAACCCTTTGAATCCTAGATAATCAGTCCCTGATAAAGGGTTTGCTATCGTCTTCCACTTGTCGTCTTCCGGGTCTCTTTTTATGTAATTCTTCGTGCTATCGACTGCGCCAGTAAAGGGTGTTTTTTTTTTTTTTTCTTGATATGTTTCGCAATGGTCGTTCTTCCTTTCTTCTTTCTTCCTCTGAAGTGCTGTGCAAGTAGGAAGTCTTGTAGTGAAGGAAATGACAGGGGACTCTTGTCGAGCACTGGGTATAGAGGTTTTCACGCGCAAAGAAAAAAAAAAAACACAAAGTCGCGAGCAGGATGAGTTTCGTCAAACCAGGTTTACAGCATATGCTTTCGCTCTCTCCCGAACAGAACCGATCTCAGCGCTGTATACAGCTTGAAAACTCAGCGACGGGCGCCCAGCCGCAACACGGACCGCGAAAGGCCCTCCAGACAGGCAAGATGCTACTAGTTTCCCCAGATGCAGACACCGGGCATTGTCTGTACTGCGCCAGGCCGCGGGGTACCTGCCCTGTCGAGAAAGGCACGCCTTCATTAACTGCAAGCACGCCCTCCTCAAGCTTAACTCTTTAAAGAAAGCCGCGAGGCGCGAATGCTGCCTTTCCCCGGACGATCCACCCTCGGCCACGGCGGACGCTTTCTTCCCGCAATCTGCGACCGGGCAGAAACGCGACCGTCAACTGACAAATGACACTGTTCGTTCACCTTGGCTCGAGAAAGAAAGACACGAAAACCAGCTTTTACCGAAACAACGAGCGCCGTCCGGACAAAACACCCGACGCCCTAGCCGCGCCGCGCGCATTGCGGCTGTTCCGGTGGTTAATATGACGCCGGTTAATGCGGACAGAGGCCAAACCTTACAGTGAACATGTTGCACAATGTGTGTATATCCTAGAGCAAAACCAAACCGAAACTTAGAGAGAAAAAAATGCCAACCAACACCCTAATCAAATTAAACCGTGCTTGCTCACGTTTAAATCAGTTTAACCTTCGTTGAAACCCTGCTATTTTTTTTTTCCTAGAAGTTTAAGAGATGCACGCATTAGAATGTCCGAAGCTTGTAAGCTCACGAAGTTGTTTTTGCACTACATTTAAATATATCATGCAATCAACTATGAAAGCCGCAACAATCTTCAAGCTTCTCACCGCAACGAAGCAATGACGAAAACATTGACCACGACATCATTATCTGTGACGTTTCAAATTTCGACTGCTTTCGCCCAATTCCTTTAAAGTATCCCTTGCCGTCAAACGTCTTTACCTTCATTGGTGTTTAGTTCTCGTCCTCATTTTAAGTGTTCGTGCGTTAGAAAGGCACCACGTTCACAGATGACGTCATCATCGGTGTGCCTTCTCGGCGCCGTGTGCTGTGGAGAAGCCTGAACGCCGAAACAGCTTTGAGGTGAAAGCTTCCCTATGCCAGATAGTTCGAGCAGTAAGGCATGCACGGTTTTCACCTTGAGGGAGATTTAGAGGTCAAACTTCCGTGTTAAGCCTGGTGATCGCCATGTGACTTTGGGGCATAGTCATTTAGGGCACCAAGTGGCCCGTGACCACTGTCAGTGTCAAGGACAAGGTCACGTGACGTCAGTGTGACGTGGAAGTAGAGGGTGCTAGAGGGGCGATACGTGTATAAACAGGAGCCCCCGGGTTCCTGCCTAGGTTACAACACTGCGCGAGATGGAGGAGGGCGAACACCCTGCTACAGTATACCGTGGGAACGCGAAGGCACGTCAGAATGAGGCCGTGAAAAAGCGGCGTGCCGAAGAGACCGATGAAGAACAGGCTTTACGTTTGGAGAAACGCACAATGTGTTCAATCTAAGTTTGGCAATGGGCATAGCCATGTGCATGAAGCTTTCGCTTCCCTCCAGGGTTACCCAAAGTTAAACTACCAGCTAATTTTTATTCAATGATTACGGCGTCAATCTAAATGCTAGCGCCAAACAAGTTGGCATGATTTACATCAGCCTTCACAGATCATTCTCCTTTAATTTAGTTGAATTGTATAACCACTTTAGCTACTCTTTAAGAGGGGCTGTAAGTAGTGTCACGATTCTGCTCCTTGCCCGGGTATTAAGTTTCAGGTCCAAACGATGAGGGGAACGAAAGATGAATTTATACAATATTTACAGTCATGGTACACTGCACAACAGTACCAGCACGGGGCTTCACGCGACTGTCTTCGCAAAACGACGGCCAGGGAGGGAGACTCCGCCGCGTCCGCTCCAGGCGCCCAGCACTGCACGCGACGACTCTCTCAACGGTGATATGATCTGAGGACCGGGGCCTATAGGGACTTCACCACAAGGCATTGAGGAAGGCAGAAGACGGCAGGAGTTGTAAGGAGAAGTGCAAACTGAACATTCATTTTACATATTTACAAAACATAAACGTGCAAGCACATGAAAGGGAGCGAGGTAGCTTTTAATGAACTGAGATCACAGGCGAGACACACCGAAGCAGCCCTCGTAGGCTGCTTAAATCACCTTTCAGTCCCACTGTGGAAACCACAGCTGCCCAAACGTCCAATAGGCGCTGAGCCGCTTCTTTTGGCTCCACCCATGGCTTCTTTGGCTCCGCCTAATTGCTCCACCAGCACCTCACGCCCAAACGCGCACACGTACACACACCTCCTCGCACTTGTGCAAGGAATACTGTATACCACTGCACAACAGCCAGGCTATCCCCGTTGTGCTCTCTGAAGCGGCGATGTCCCATCTGGTTTCAGCCATCTTCAATGGCGCCAGACAGGCGATGGGAACTCCTCCTCAGCAGCACAATACCTGGTCCTAATGGCCATCGAGCGGCACGTGCAGCAGCATCTTTGAGTCAACAGTAGCCATCTCCCACTGCTGGGTCACAACACGACGGCATGCCGCGGCTCCTTGTTCGCCCCGGGCCGTGGTCCATTGTTCAGAGGAGGGGTGCCGAAGATCAAAAGACGCCCGTTCCGGTTGCCTGTCGGGAAGATAAGGATCCGTGCTCTTTTGTACTGATGTCCCCCTCAGCACGCCTCGGCCCGCTGCAGCAAGGAAAACCACATCCGGCCTTCCAGCGGCACTCTCCATATGCGCGGACTCTCCGGGGCGATTTAGGGCCCCGGGCATAGCAACGGTCTCGACGGGTCTTGCCGGACCACCGGCCGAGCCCCTTCTTTAATGGGAGCAAGAAAGCCGTTGGTCTTCAAACTGTCCAATTCGGACGCTGTAGTTGGCCGCGGGCCAAGAAGCCCAGTACGAGCGCTCTTAGTTCCCGTCGCGCGGTGCGAGGAGGCAGGAGAGGACAGCACGTCTCCATGGCGCCGGCGGTCGTTGAGGTACCGGAATGTCTGGCATCTGCTCGGGCAAGCCGAGAAAAGTCGACACCGAGGCTTCTCCTAAGTGCGCCTGTGTCATGCGGAGCAACACCGGGCTTGTACGCGGGCGTCAGGCGCTCGCCCGCACCCGCTCGACTCTAGTCGTCGGCCGCTGCAGGGGATCCGGAGCCATGGCTAGTAGCTCGATCATAAGAGCAGTTACTCTGTAACATCGCTAAAAAACAAACCCTGTTGTCTGCTTAATTTTGGGAACCTGTTATGTACACGGTGTTGTGGAAATGCGGGCCTTTAACCATTAAATCATGCCTAGCCTTGGCCAGACTTTGGTGGTCATACCTTCGCTTAAACTGACCAGGCTACTTGTCGGCGTCAGGGCTGCATGGAACCATCATGTGGCGGACGTATAAGGAATAACCAAAATCAAACTCGGCCCAACCTAGTTGGCCGAGGTGGAGCCAGAGTCTGTCGTGTTACATGTCGACGTAGGGCCAATGCTGGACAACGTTGGAACAAGCTAGCTTTTATGCGAAGCATATTAACGTAGGTTTCGGGCCTTCGCGCGACGCCCGGCGGTGGCCACCATTGACCCTGAAGTGGGGTCACATGATGTGACGTCACGTGATGACGTCACACCGGCTGCAGATGGGGCTTCATATCGCGCCGTCGGTCGCCTCCTGGCGGTGGCCACCATTGACCTTGAAGTGAGATCACATGATGTGACGTCACGTGATGACGTCACACCGGCTGCAGATGGGGCCTCATATCGCGCCGTCGGACGTCGCCCGGCGGAGGCCTCCACGCTTCGGTTCGAGCCGTCGCGCGCGACGCGGCGACGGCGCCACCATCGCTGCATCACGTGATATGTGACGTCACGCCAGGGATGAAGCGGCGCGCGCCCGCCGTCGCGTCAGTCTCTGTGCCCGCAACCGCGCCAGCGTCTTTGCGCCGGGCGTGTATGCGTAAGTGACGTGCAAACCAAGAGTCATGCATTTGCGGACCATAAGAGTGTGTTTGTCAGGCTGCAAAGAATAAAGTACGGCGATTAACCTAAAACCACGTCTCCGTTACTTAGCCCCATCCACACTGAGGCAGCTGCTTAACATGCTTCGCATCCACTGGGCTTAACCTTGATAAGCCTCCAATTGTTTCATTGTGAATCTGCTTCTTGCAATCTGGTATTGTAAAAAGTCATTGATTTTGTTTCAGCTTTGCCGATTACTTTGAGGGTCACCTTTTTTCACGAAGAACATGCGTGTTTTGTTGGTAATGTTACGGACTGACGTTTGAAACTTCAGGAAACGTTTTGCAATGTTAGGGGGACACTGCCTGCAAGGTCGACCTCCGACCTTGGCCTAACCTTAGCCTCATGTTCCAACCACACTTGGGGTTAGGTCGGTCAGACTGCTTGTTGATTTGCCTACATATGACCAACATATGAATACTAGGCCAGCCGATCTCAGGCCAATAACTAATAATAAGCTTGGCATGACCTTATCGGCCGAGCTACGACTAAGATCGGCCATGTTTATGTCGAAGTTTGTTTTGTGGAAGTTTATGTCCTAGCGTAGTCATGGTCAATTTTACAGATGGGTACAACGTCCTGGCAAATGTTTGCAGTATAGGTTTTTAAGCCATAATAGGTGCAAAAACTCAGTTCACTATTTCTAATAGGGGAGAGACCCCAACTGAAAAATCGACTCAAGCCCCACATGTTGGTACAATGTCGATATATAACATAATCGGCCTTGGTCCAAACTCGACCGGGCCCAGCTCGTTTTTTTTTTTGTTGTTGATCTTAAACCGGCCTATGTATTAGGTGCTATGTTAGCTCTATGTATGCCCGATGTCATAAACCCACCTCTCCGACCTAGGCTCCAGTATGGTTACCCACGTGAGCCCGAGACTGGGCAAACGTCGGAGGCCGGCTTTGCAGACAATGTCCAGCCTAGCAATGCAAAACGTTACCTGAATAGTTTGAAATGCCAGTCCGTAACGTTGCCAACACATGTTCACGTTCTTTGCAAAAAAAATACCAGCGACCCTCAGAATATTCTCCAAAGTGAGAACAGCGCGTTTATGGGAGAACGTATTGCAATGAGCAGATGTCTGGCAGCTAACATAATCATCACAAGCATTTCCAGGCACCCATGTCCATGACGTCAACAACACAGAAGGAATGCACCAAAGAAACACTACAAAACAAGAAACCACCGCACTGCACACACACACCTCACAAAATATGTGTGTGAGAGGTCGAACAAAAATATGAAGAAGGAAAGTACGTGGGCTTGTGACTGGCACTTGTTTATAGCATCCCCACTACTGCCAGCATATAGATAGAATGAGAAAGGGGTAGAATGGAGAAGAGGAAATGAGTAGAAAGAAAGAGTCGCAGGCAGCCGGCTACGAAGTCGCAGGAGCGCCGCCATTCTACAGTATGACTGTTGTAGGGGGACGTCTGTTGTAGGAAGTCTAGGAGGCCCAGAACGTGTGTGAAGGCTTGTGGCCATGGGAGGGGGTAAGAGATGTCTTCCGAGCTTCGGGAGGGGAGACCCAGTTACTGATAGGCCGATCGAAGCGAAGCTACTGGATATCGAAGGCAGGGCATCACCGAGGAGTTGACCGATGGTTTCCTCTTCGTTGGAGCAGTGGCCGCATTCCTCTAAGGGCGTCAGGCCATTTTTTTTAAGGCGGGCTGCTGTCCAGGCAGCCTACTCGAAGGCGGAGTAGGGGTCTCTCCTACCAGATGAGGTCCTTGGATGGCAGTGGTCGTGGGGGGTGCCCCCTGCCATCCTGTGGCCAGGGTGGTCCCTTAGTAGCAGGAGCGCGAAGATCCCTCTGGCGATGTATAGGGCGCACGCAGCGGTATAAAGCATGAGAAAGGTTGCCATGTGCAGCCTTATCCAGAGTGTCAGTGGCCTCATTCCCGGGAACTCTAGCATGGCTAGGGATCCAGCCCAACCAGAGTCGGCAGCCCCAGGAGGCCAGCTGGTCGAGTCTGGAAGGCAGCCTACCGACTATGGGCAGGCGGGAACGTCGACTCTGGAGAAACTGGAAGGCGGACTTGGAGTCCGTCAAGATGGCAGCCGTACGAACAGCTGGGTTGTCATCGGCCTGGTCCCTGCAGAGGTGTGTGGCCTGGTGCATCTAGCGGGGTGGAGGTCGGGAAGTGTCAGCCCTTTGGGGAAGATGGCGTCCGCCACGAATTCCGCCAGCTGCTAGTAAAAAATTTCCTGGGTGACAACAATGGCCAATGTATCAGATATAGCAGCTCATCAGCTCCAGAACGAAGGGCTTCGTCTTTCCTATTTCGTTCCATTTCCCCTCTTTCGTTTCGTAGCCTTTAAAAGCAGGGAAATAAACCGGCGACGAGGCAGTTCTTCCTCGGCGCAGCACCTTGCTGAAATCCGTGCCTATTCCTCTTAGCCGCCTGTTACAGCCAGGTAGGGAGCCTTTTAGATGTTGGGCAGAAGGAGGAAGCAGAAGAGCCGCCAGGCCCTAGCCGGACTTCTGGCATTCACAAGTGATGCGCAGATGCCCTCCCATCACTCCATTCGGAGGAGTTGGCGGGCACGTCGGCTGCGGGCGTCCAGGCGTTTGTGTTCAATCCAGTGGCCCGGCCTGTCGGTGAGCAAGGCGCTCCGCTCTACCGTTCTGCGTTGGCTCGCAGCTGGAGGAGTGTAACTTCAGGAACTGGCTTGTTGGCAGGATCATCGCAGATGGCAATTGCAGCCTCTGCACGGAGCGCCACATGTGCGAGGATTTCCTCCTTGATCGAGGGACTCCTCAACAGCTCTCGAAACCGGTCACAGTATACTACACTGCACTTCCGCCCATCAATGCGCTTACCCGCATTTGGAGTTAGAACCACGGGGCAATTGTCGGAACCCCACGCATCCGGCGAGGTGCGCCATTCATAAACATATCAAGGTGAAGCGATGGTTTAATCAATGTATGAACGGACTTCATCCCGCCGGAAAAACGTAGGAACCCCGGTATTCAAAACATGGAACCCAGAGCTGCGAGCAATTCCCGGCCTTGCCTGTTCGCCCTACGGGATCCCCACCGTGGATGAGCCGCGTTGAATGCACGGAGCTGCAAGCTTCGAGCTGGCAGAACTTTCCTCAAAGCAGTATCACTTGACACAGAAAGGACCGATCACGGAGCATGTTTTAAGGCTTGTACATATCTGGCCTTAGTAATCTTGTTTCAAATCAGGCTCTACGCAAGAAATCAAACGGATACGTGATTTCGTTGGCTGCGCGAAAATGGCTTTCTTTAATTTGAAAGCTCGTTTACTTTTTTTCGGCCGCAGTGAATTTGCAATGAATGCTCGACTGTCACCAAGTTGCCCAACGGACGGCCTTCCTCTGGCCGTCATGTTCCTGTTCAGGATACGGTGGTGACTTCGAGAGTGCCAATTGCCACAAGCAGCCGACCTCGATGACGCACGGGTGAGCGCGAACAAATGCATCAGTGGGCCAAAGCGACCGTTTCGTAGTCATCTAGCAAATTCCGAGCGGGGCTGAGAAAGACAACGGTCCCGCAGGGACACCAGTATTTTTGTCACATACATATATGTCTTTTTATTTACTCTGTTTGGTCAACCGCCACCATTGTGGCTTGGTGTGGCCATCCCAAGGAAACATATCTCACCGCACGGAGCAAGGAAGCCGCACAGCGGCGTCTGCCCGAGTGCTGCGGGGCTTCTCGGCATTTGGCCGCTCAAGCCACGCGCCGCACGCGCTAGGCCCGCGCTTCGCCGTGCGCGGGCTTTCAGTCGTCACGCCGCTTCTTCGCACCAAGGAAGGCCTCAACTTTCCGCGCATCGTCCGCTGCCTCCACGCGCTTGCTGGACGACCGCTGAACTTCGCACAGACACACCGAGAGTGGACTTGCTGCACTCGCCAGCGTTGTTTACAGACGTCGAACAATAATCTGAGCAAAGCTTGTATGTGGAGGAATACGCGGCACATACTCATTGCCTCTCTACAGAGCAGGCGACGCCAAACATTCGAACTACTAGACTTATTTCTAGTTAATAATCCTATCTGTAGCGGCATAGATTAGGCCACAGTCGAGGCTTAATTCATACCAGTGTACGTTATTTGAAACCCAATTAATTCTCAGTGCGCCTTTAGGCACTTAGTCGCAGCTAAAATGCAATTATATGCCACCTGTCGTATTCGCATTCAGCGCCAGCGGAGACCGCAAACGCGATGTGTTACTCCTAAGCAGCAGCAGCAGTATTAAAAGACTGTGACATCGCTTCAGTGGTTGCCGCGCTCATGTCATGATCAAATACTGCATAAACTTGGAAAATCAGACGGGGGAAGGACGCAGCATATAGTTCCAAGGCAAGATGTGTAATTAGCATCTTTCCAAAAGGTCCTTGTTGTGATGAACATAGAAATTTGCTCCTTTTTTTTTTTTTGCGCTCGTAAAAAGTCGCAGTACTCGTTAATGCAGCTGGTTGCCAAGTTAACGTTTCAACAGCCCCCGTCTTGTCGTCTTTAATTGCCTTCTGTGTCGTAGTTTTACCTCTTGAGCTGCTTCGAAATACGTTAGTTATGAGCCAGACCATCTAAATCAAAATGTTAACACTCGACATGAGCAAACCGCGGTTATAAGAGCTAAAGAAGTCCGGACACCTTTTAATTGAGAGGCAAATGTTGGATGTCAAAAGATATTGTTATGCAGATGCTGATGGGAAGGATCAAAGCTTCCGAAGCGTTGCAAACATTTTCTTCCTAAATTTGTCCTGCGCTCGCCACGAATAATTAAGACTACCATAGAAAACCAGCGGAGTGGGTTTTTGGAAATAAGTTGCTGTATGTACAATCCCGCTGCGGGAAGTTCTGCGGGAAGTGGCGCCGCTACATAATAATGTAACAAAAAATACGTTCAAAAACTCTTTCTCACAATTTGTCCAAAATTTTCCATGTCAAGGGCGGTGCAAGCTGTCAGAGAATATGGGATACCCGACGATAACATGCATGACTTCTGTCCGAAACATTATAAACATTCATTTTTCAGTATCCAAGATATATGAGTGCTCAAACAGAAAGATGGCCCACACCGGGACCTGCGATAACCACAGCCCTTCTCCCGCGAATCGGTGGTCGAAATTTCCGGAGTCCTCCACATACGGCGTCTCTTATAGCCATAGTCGCTTTGGGACGTAAATCCCACAAACCAAATCTCCCGCGAATTTAATTTGCTTAGTGCATTTTGAGTCGTAATAGCTTGTTACTGATAATTTTCTTCTCTGTATCGAGCAAGCGCATTTTGTCATTAAGTGAAGGTCCCTTCAAAGGCCAAAGAACACTTCTATTCCCCTTCACCAAAAACCCAGGGAAGTTTTCGGGGCAGCAAGTGGGTATCCGCTGTATGTCGCCAGGTCAGCAAATAACTAAATCCCTTTCTGCTCGCTTTTAGCGGACTTTGCTTCTATGGTCTATGTGCGACGAGGTCGAAAGTTACCACCGTGTCCGAGATTTATTTGACTCTGGGCTGCACCCTGTCGTAGAACTCGAGGGAGTTCAGGCCTCCCGCCACATTCCAAGACTCCCCTGCTTTGAGAGTCGAAAGGCTTATGAAAAAAAGGATGCTTCTCTTTTTCTTTTTTTTTTGTAACTTCTGCCAGTAAGTTTGATAAAAAAAGCGTTGATACTGACACACACTTTTAGAGTTAGACACAAATTGCATCAGAGCTGATTCACTGTATCGGATAATGCGATCGCGTATCCATTTTGTGCTTTTCAACCCAAGGCACAGAAACGGTGCTGAAATTTACAAAACGTCATTATTCCGAGATTCTTCAATGCATGTCGCCGCTCCAAAATGGAGGTCCAGCGAGAGCCTCACGAAGCCTTGCAGCGCGACGCCCCGTGAGTGGAGACGATTCGTGACCGCAGAGTAGGAAGAAGAAAAATGTTGTCCCCCACCGCTCTCTCCGAGAAGGGAGGAAATGCTTGAGAGAATGCGCAGTCAGCGGAACAAAAACTAGCCTGTGCGACCTCAGTCACGTGCTGAGCTCGTTCAAATGGCAAACGGCCCGTTCAAAAGACAGAAAAGTTAGCTGGCGCTTACAACGAAAAGGTAATCCCGAAGCGTGGGCGGAAAAAACCGTCTCACTGAAAAATGAGTATTAATCCCCCCCACATCATCTTTATTTTTTTTTTTCAGAGATATTCGCCAGGAAGGCAGGAAGGAGAGGAAGATGGGAGCTTTTCTATATTTTTTACTTATATGAGTCCAATTCTTTCTGATGCATCATGCCGTAGGTCGCCTTCCTGAAAGATTTGGTTTGGTTTATGTGGTTATGCCACAAAGCGACTTAGGCTATGAAGGCAGCTGTATTGGAGGACCGGATAGATTCGACCACCTGAAGGATTCTTTAACGTGCACTGACATTGCCGAGTATATGAAATCCTTGCATTTCGCCACGAGCGAAAAATCGGCTGCCGTAGCCAGAATCGAACCCGCGTTCTCGGGATCAGCCGTCGAGCGCCCTAACTAATGAGCCACCGCGACGAGGCCTATCCTGAAAGCGACAGAAGGCAATGGCTCCGCAGAACATGTGACGTGCGATAATCGAATGAACTACCAGAGATCACGAATGGTTCTGGTTGGCTGTTGGGATGGAAGACAGTTGTGATATTTAGTAGATGCAAAATAGTGTGTTACTCTGCACGCAGGAAACAGCGATGTTCTACACGATAACCGCCTCATGACTTGAAAGCATTTGTGAAGACGATGGCGGTAACGAGCGCTGTGAACTGGGGATGAAGTGGAAGAGTAGAAAAAATTAGCAGGATATACACCTTTTCAGTAATTGGTCGTTGGGCGCCGCCATATTGCTTGCTGGACTGCATTTTGCGCTTGGAGCTAGCATGAGGGAAGCCTCAGCGGAAACGGTTTTTCTGCAGTCCAGATTGGAGGCATTTCGACATCTCCCTCGCCCAATGCAGTAAATCATCAACATGCGCACACAGGAGAAATGCCTCTTAGATGCCGTCAACTTTAAGAACTTAAAGCGTGCACCGTAACGCGGTTCAAGGTCAGGGCAGTGTGTGGCGTGATGGAGAAAAAAGATATACTGTCATTGTTCGAGTTTCTGGTTACGGGTAACGACAGTACCTGAATCAACAATCAACACGGTCGGGATGAAGATGCTTCCCTATCCACTCACGAAGCCTGAGAAAGGACGTATCCTGCGCCCTTTGCCTGGGCACGATACATTTGGAACTCAGCTGACCTGCAAATAAAAACGCTTACATTGTATATGTTGCGCGGTTAGTCCTGCGGGCAGGTGTTTGGTGAAACCAGGCTGAGCCACTATGGCGATAAAGTTTTGGTTCTGCAACTTATTCTCACATATTAAAGCGGTAGTGTTAAAGGCAATGTTATCAACAAAAAAGAATCCTGCTAAATCCTTGAAGCACAAGGAAATCCAGAGATTTTTGCGCACTAAAATGAAACTGCGCGCTTCAGAGGCTCGGAGTATACAGCACACCCGCTGATGACGTGATTGCATTAATGAGAGGCACCATTGTAAAAAAGCTGTTCGTATCTGTACAGGCACGCTGCTTCAGTGAAGAGATGCTCAAGAGGATTCATGTTGAAAATTTCTCAGCTGTGATTAAGAAGAGGGAAAGGTAGACGTATTCGCGCAAGTTCACGGTTAGATTCTGAATTGTGTACGGCGTGTTCCATTTCAGCCGTGGTCATAAAGGTTCCATGCGTCAAAGGCTATCTTACCACACGTCTTTAATGGTAGATGAACCAAACTATACTTTTAGAAGCGCAAAGTATACTTCGTCAAGCGACAATTACGTTAACCTGCATGTTTCGAAGCCACACGGTGGCCGCGCAGCATGCAGAAGCGAATTCGTGAATTCCGTCGCGGACACGTTCCTGCGCTGCAGCGCTTGCCAGCACAAACAAGTAGGGTACCTCGATACCTTTCGCCTCCCAAACAAGGCCGTCGCTACCTTGTGCCATGACAGACTTCCGCTTCTTATTGCACACTTTTCTTTGCAAATCTCGCGCACACAGCGTCAGTACATAGAGGCAGCACTTGTCGCGCGCAGGCGACTTTCTCAAAGAGCGAACATATTTCACAAAAACGATACTGGCGAAAACGCAATAACATACGTCGCCAGTCAAACGTTTTTGTTTTCCGAATGCCAATCAATAGCTGTTAACGCATTGATTGTTAATTTTTTTTTGGTATATATTCTCTGAAAAGTGTGTCTGCTGAACGCAAAAAAAAAAAAAAAGAAAGATTTGGTACTGAGTTATATTTGTCCAATATGAGTGAAGTCCATTTATCATTTTGTGCATAGTTTAACTTATGCATGCTTTTCTCCTCGTTTATCCCAATTTATAGCCAGCGCACTGAATGTTCGAAAATTTGTGATCTTAAAGCACCGTTTGTCTTTAAAATATATTGTAGTGAAGAGGGGTTCATTAGGGGTTATTCGGAGGACTGGAGACGGCGACCGGTGACACACGACGATCGTAGAGTAAGGCATATCTCGTCCGAACAAGACAGTCCGAGCTTCGAGTGCGCGCGCCAGCTGATCGGCCAGGAACTCAGCCGTCTTCGTCGTCGTTTGCGTGGGCGCTGAATCATCTTCTTCCTTACAGTAGCAAAAAAAAAAGGAAAGGAGGAGGAGGAGGAGGAGGAGGAGGAGGAGGAGGAGGAGGAGGAGGAGGAGGAGGAGGAGGAGGAGGAGGAGGAGGAGGAGGAGGAGGAGGAAAGGCAGGGAGGTTAACCCGTAAAAGAAACCGGTTTGCTACCCTGCACTGGGGGAAAGGGGGAATGGATATAAAAGTTGTAAGAGAGGGATGAGTGAAGTTAGTACAGTCACATCACAGACATATGTCACATCACAGACATATGTCACATCACATCACGTCACAGTCATATCACGTAACGTGACAGCAAAATTATAGTCTTTCGATTAGGCCTGTGAAGCAGTGCTTGGGAGGCCTTCACCGCAGACGATCGCCGTGGCCAGGGACCTAAAATCTTAATTTCAGTCAATGGGCGTTCATCTAGATGCTCCAGCGAACGGCATAGACACTGTCTTTCCTCACTGTATATGGGGCAGTCACAACGAATGTGGCCTATACTCGTCGCACCCACAATTTGTACATGAAGGGCTGTTTTCCATACGTATCACAAAAGAATACGAGTTTGTGAACGCTACACCAACCCACAGGCGGCACAGCAAAGTTTCTTCGCGTCAGGGTAGGCCAGGTGGAAGCCGGAGCTTCAGGTCAGGGTCCTGGGATTTTAAGCGGCATTTCGCAAACTGGCCAGAATTCCACAATGATAGCGTGTGTTCCCGCGCAAGTGCGCGAAGCCTGCCCGCTGCGTCTGCCCTGGAAAAGGGAATCAACACACAATCGCCGTCTTGGTGGGCTGTTCGTGCGACCTCGTCCGCCCGGAGATTGCCCGCTATGCCGCTGTGTCCTGGAACCCATTGGTAGATGATGTCATGTCCTCCATTAACTGCATAGTGATGAATTTGTTGATTTCCGCACCGAGTTGTTCATGGGCTCCACGGCGAAGAGCCGCTTTTAAGGCTTGCAGGGCTGCTTTTGAATTTGTGAAAATAGACCACCGCTGAGGGCTCTGCTGACTGGTATGCCTAATTGCGACACGAAGAGCAGCTAGCTCTGTAGCTGTTGAAGAAGTCTGATGAATTACCCTAACTTGTATTTCTGTATTAATTATGGGTATGACCATGGAGCCTGAAGAACCCACGGCATTCACTGAACCATCGGTGTAGACGTGCAAATGAATTTTGCATGGTGCTCGTGGATGTATTAAAGAGTGACTTGTTTTAGTTCTGTCGGCAATGGCTCGACCTTCTTCCTGATGCCGGGCATTGAAAGGAGCACGTGTGGTTGATGCAGGCTCCATGGTGGAGAGGACGGTCTAGATGCGGGTGTAAACTGGGATGGCAGAATAGCACGATGTGCATCAACAGTCTCTGTAAACGATGTACGCGGCCTGGTAATAGGAAGTCTGGTCAAATGATGACAGGGAACCCGGGAGATGTCTGAAATGTGCCCTCAAGGCGTCAACAGTTAAGTAGGTAGATATGGGATGCTCCTGTGCAATTCAAATGGTAGCAGTCGTAGAGGCACATTTCGGCAATACTAGACAGGTTCGTGGGTCTTGAGCTTGAACGCTCTGTAGAATTCCTAAGTTGGTTTTCCTGATAATTCCAAGTGCAGGTAAGCTGTACCGAAGAAATCCCACAAGTAATGCACGGTACAGCTGGAGCATCGACCGCACGGACGCTCCCCATGACTTTCCCCCAATAAAGGGAAGTACGTAAGCAATTGCTGTCAGCCTCTTTTTTATGCATGAAATATGGGGAGTCGACGAAAGATTTCGGTCGATGATCACTCCCAGAAAGCGATGGCTGCTTTTGTAGGGTATTGCTTTACCATCAATGAGTACGGTGTAAGGTGGCATGTTCTTGCGTGTAAATGCAACTAGCGAACACTGTTCAGTTTATATCTGTAGAATTTGCAGGTGGAGGTAGGCCGCAACTATACTTTCCGCCTTTTGAAGCCTCGCTCTAACCTGTGGGCGCGTAACTCCTGATGTCCAGATACAGATGCCGTCTGCAAAGTTGCGCCGACTGTGGTATTAGGTTGGCAAGCCCGACAAGAGTAAAATTGAAAAGCGTTGGGCTTAGTACTCCGCCATGTGGGACTCCACGGGAAGTGAACTGAGATGTTGGGCCATCCTCAGTCTGCATAAAGTGAGATCTGTTGGATAAATAACTGCGTATCCAGCAAAAAACACGACCGCCAAGTTCGGCAGCTTCCAGAGCGTCCAAAATGGCCTGGTGAGTGACGTTGTCATATGCGCTCTTTATATCCAGGAACAACGCCGCGGGCAAGCGCATCAAAATTTTTTGACGTTGTACAGATGATACCAGGTCCACCACGTTGTTAATTGAAGAGCGTCCACGTCGAAACTCTGACATTATATCCGGATATATGCGGTAGCGCTCCAAGTACCACTCAATACGTGTAAGCAGCCTTCTTTCCAGTACTTTACCAACGCAACTAGCCAGTACAATTGGACGGTATGATGTCAAGTCTAGAGGCGAGTTGCCAGGCTTCAGGAGCGGAACTAAACGACTGCACTTCCACTCGTCTGGAACTGTACCCTCACTCTATGATTTGTTGTAATATTCCAACAGAGCGTGTCTAGCTTCTCGTCTAAGATTTCCAAGCGCAGCGTATGTTACACTGTCGGGACCCGGCGATGATGACCGTCTGCAAGAAGCCAACGTAGCGTCAAGTTCCTCCACGGAGAAGGGAAGGTCTATTCGTGAATCTCGTGAAGCTGGAACATCGTTGAAATGTAGCGTTGTCGTTGTAATCGATTGGCCTGCTACCCTAGCGCAGAAATCTTCTGCTACCTGAACCTCACCACGTCTTTGGTAGAGTGCGAGAGATTTGAATGGTTAAAGCTGTTTAGAGGATGTTCGAAGACCACGAACGACATTCCAGATGCGTTATAAAGGCTTGCGGGGATCAAGTGTTTCACAAAATGACCGCCAACGTTTTGCCTGGATGGCTTGAATTCTGCGCTGAATTTTCTTTTGCATGCGCCTCGCATCTCTGAAGTCGAGGCGCGACTTCGTGCGTCGGTATCTACGCTCTGCCCTCCGTCGCAATGATCGCAGGCGCTGCAATTCCGTATCAAACTCTGTGCAGGTAGGCATTGGGGTGAAAAAAGGCGTCGCGTTTATTATGGTCTCCTTAGTTTTCTCTTCAATACCTGCTGAGAGGCCTGCTGTGCGAGCATCTTCCATAAGTGCTGAAATGCTGACCAATCGATGCGGCGCATTCGTGGGACAGACGTGGATGTGGAAAGGCCATTATTGATCACATATGTAGGAATGTGGTCACTTCCGTGTGTTTCTATATCTGCAAACCATTGGACGTTGCTGGTAAGGCATCGAGACACGAAAGCTAAATCAAGACAGCTGCTGTAAGTTGCCCCTCGAATAAAGGTCGGTGACACTGCTGGTCATGATCAGAGGCGAAGGTTCTTCCCTTGAGGTTCATTCGAACACTTCCCCACATGATGTAGTGAGCCTTAAAGTATCCTATGATGATCCAAGGGCCAGGTGTAATCGCCATCAAGTCGCTTAATCGTGTGGCGTCAAAACAACTTGATGGCGACATATACGCACCCACCAGTGTAAACGTGAGATTGCGCTTCTTCACTGTCAGGCAAACGTACTGGTTATCGTTGCTGGAAGCTAGGGCCCGGATGGATTACATATATATGTGAGTTCTCGCCGAATATAAATGATGACCTTGCTGTTTCCCTGGTGCGTTGGAGATGCAAATACCTCGTAGCCTGACAGTCGCAAGATCTTCGGTACATTCGGCTCACAAATACCAAGGATGGGGATGCGATTTGCATGAACATACTGTTGAATATCTGCAGTTTGGGACAGAAGCCCACGGGCATTCCATTGAAAAATAGGGGCGTCCTTGAGTTTTGTTCTAAACGTTAATGATGGGCGAGCCATTGTGTCTGCTACTGTAGAGCCGCTAGAACTGGTGTTAGCGCGTCCAGAACCTGTTATGCATTCTGTGCTGCTGGCGTGCGCAGACTAGATAGCACAGCGCGGATTGCATTCATCATAGAAGTGAGAATGGCAATTGCCAGTAGGTTTTGGCCATGTCCCACATCCTGACTTTTCTCTAGTTCGGTAGTGGGTGCAGGACATTCGGTTCGCGGCAAGTTTCCTGGCCCAGCGGACGTGGAAGGTTTTGGTAATGGTGGCCTTTTAGCGTCTGAGGCAGCACCTCCAGCTTCACCGCCCGTCGAGGTCCCTTCATTTAAAACGGCAGGTATAGGAGTAGGACAAGATGCAGGAGTGCTTGAGGCCTTGCTATCAAAATTAACTGCTTTCTTAGATGATCTTCGGCGACCCGAACGACGCCATCGCACCTTAGCAGTGGCCTCTCTGTGCGTAGATTGATCACGCATCTTTTGCTTCAACACTGCCCGTTCGTCTTTAAGCGGGGGCAGTCCTTAGAGGAGGTGTTATGAGGGCCACGGCAGTTGGCGCACTTCAGAACCATCAAGCGGCAAATGTGCCCGATCTTCATACACTTTCTGAACTGAAGTGGCTTGGGCACGAAAAGGCGTACCGGGTGTCGGAAATATCCAACCTCCACATTCGATGGTATGCAGTCTCCCTTGAAAGTGAGCTTGATGCACTTCGATCTCCCGAGGTGCTGCACTTGCAGTATGGAGATGCTATTTGATGCTGGTTTGATTACGACTGGTAGATCGGTGTCAGCGATGGCCACGTCCACAATGTAGATGACGCCGGCCATAGTGCCACTGTCTTGAAGAATATGGGAGCGCACACTGATGTCGCCGAGTTTGTTGATGGCGGTCAATCTCTCCAATGCGCTCCGCTCTATCACATCAATGGCAATTGTGTTTTTGTAAGGATTCACTCTAACGTATTTAATCTTTCCAGGGACGAGGCTTTCAAGGAACACTGACGTGACTTGCCTGTTGAGTTGGTTCAGGTTGTCTCTTGGCGTCTATGGCACAAACAAGACAGCGTGTGTCGGAGGGCCTCGCGTAGTGATGACCGTAGACGTGCTTGATGAGGACGAATCTTGTCGTCGGTGTAGTCTTCGCTTTGCTTTCTTGCTAAGCACCGGCACGAACCTATCGTCATCGGCCGAAAAGTCATCATTAGCAGGCGAGTACAGCACGGTGACCTGGCTGCTTGCGTCACTCGAGTTGTAGAGGCGCTTCCTCTGGACGACCGCTGCCGACGCACCGGGTTCCAAAGGAGGCCCATGGGTGTCCACTTGCATCGCCGTGCGAAAAAGGGAGCGGTACCTCCCGGTTATGGCACAAATTCCAAAAAACAGCAGAGACGGGAACGCAGCGTTCTGGTAAAGAATAACGTCTTCTTTCTCCTCCAAAATACATAGTTCTGCAGTCGGTAGCGGAGCGCTTTATGAGTCCATAGTTGCTGAAGGAATCTTTAAGAAACTCGCATAGATGGTTCGGCCAGCTTTATCTCTATTCAGAAACTCCATACTCAACACCAAGGCGGGTATGAAATAATTCCTTATGCGGGCATGAAATAATTTTTTATTTCATGAAATGAAATAAAAGCCGCTTTGACGCCAGGACCAAGGCGGCTCATCTTCTGGGGAGTCAGTTAACACTTATAATTTTAAATAGCAATAAATTTAGTTGCCTCATAGTTGCATTTCCCTACTTAGCACCAAAATTTCATCACGGCTCATTATTCGGTTTGGACATATGCAGGTAGATACAAGGAAACAAGGAAATAGGAAAGGCAAAGTAACAGGCTTTCAACTGTCCCCGAAGAAAAGGGGAAGAAAAATGACGGTCGATCTAAGATGTAAGCATAAAATGCAATGCAGAAAACGTATACCGTATTTCTGGGCGAATCAAAGATGGTGGTAGCTGCACTCAAGTCTGAAAGAGTCATCAGCAGTTGTTTTGCTTACCTGAGCACCGCACTCGGTCTCCTCCGCCCTCTTTTAAGTGTGGCGCCAGAACGCAGGACACCGTACTCGCTGCGCGTGCTGGCGCCAGCTCATCTTCGACACACATTCCTTTCTTCTCTCATGGTGTGGTTCAGGTGTCCATTGACCATTTTGTCAGTACTCTTCGGCACATATTTCTTTCTCCTCTCCTGGTGCGGTTGAGGTGTCCATTCCGCCTTTGGCCAGCACTCCTCTCATTTGACACATGTTCCTTTCTTCTATTATGGTGAGGTTGAGATGTCCACTGCATCTTTGTTTTTCTTTTCAACAGTTTTTAGCGGCGCAGTACGGAAGAATAAAAAATAAAAGCACAACAAAAACTATTCAGTGAGAGCTGACTGGCATTAGCGACCGAGAGGTCTGGAATGATGGAAGGCCTCAATAGGGCTTCCTCATAGTTGTTCGCAGTTAGTCTGAAAACGCCGGCAGGGGCTCCTCCCCTTCCGCCTGGCACCTCTACTCTTTCCCGATTTATTTTCGGTCTACGTGCCTGAGGTCAGCAAGGATAGCAACAGAAATTTTGGACGAATTCTGGGAAAGAGTTTTAGAACGTATTTTTGTTCACAGATTTTATAACTACACCTTAACAATCAATGAATGTTGTATAACTGCGTCATAACAATCAATATAGCCACAGATCCTCCCTCAACAAGCTTTTAGTTATTCGCTACTTATTCTCAAAAAAAGCGCCCCACTGATTATCTATTGTGAGCGCAGAACCAACTTCAGGAGTAAACTTTTGGTAGGCAACGAAGAAGCTTGCATAATTTTCATTCATTTATTCATAAATTAACTTTCAGTATTCCACAGTTTCCTCAAAATTGCTTAAGCACTGCACCCAATTGGGTTTTCATGAAAAGGCTTAAAAAGGCATTATGAGCACAGTATAAATTTCAGAAGCAAAAGTTCGCTACGCATTGGAAGCTTTTGAGAATTAATATCGAAATGTTCGCAAAAAGTATCTTACAATATTCCACAGTTCCTCTATAGCTTTCTATTTTAGTTATATCTACTCGGAGGAAGCGTAAGAAAAACTTTAAAACCAAAGTTTTGCCAACATGTGCCGAACCATATCTTAAAATACCCAATAATTGCCTCACAATAAAAATGTGTCCCAGAAAACTGGACTTGCTAAGTAAGCATTCGTAAGCGTTTAAAATTGTTTACTGTGCGATGTCTTATTATAATGGCTTGCTTTCTCATTGTGCTTTGCTGCCTACGAACTTTTAGCAAGTTTTTAGCAGCACACACCTATCACTAGCTATTATAGTATAATAACTCCGCACGGTGATTGAGCTCAAGGATGCGGGGTTGAATCCCGGCCGCGGCGGCCGCTTTTCGATGGAGGCTAAAGCAAGGCGCTTTCTGTGGCTATGAAGCCAAGGCTACACAGGAAAGGGCAGGATACAGGCCTTTGTCCCCATTTTATGGTTCATCATCATCATCATCATCATCAGCCTGACTATACCCACTGCAGGGCGAAGGCCTCTCCCATATTTCTCCACTTAACCCGGTTCTGCGCTAGCTGCATCCACTTGACCCCTGCGAACTTCTTAACCTCATCCGCCCACCTAACTTTCTGCCGCCCCCTGCTACGCTTTCCTTCCCTTGGAATCCAGTTTGTTACCCTAAGCGACCATCGGTTATCCTCTCTTCGCACTACATGTCCTGCCGATGCCCATTTCTTCTTAATTTCCACTAGAATATCAGTAACCTGAGTTATTTCTCTGACCCACTCTCCACGCTTCCTACCTCTTAATGTTACCCCTACCATTTTTCGTTCCATAGCCCTCTGACTTGTCCTCAACTTAAGTATAGAACTCTCTTGGGTAGCCTCCACGTTTCAGCCCCATAGGTGAGTACAGGTAAGATGCAACTGTTATATACTTTCCTCTTCAGCGATACCGGTAAGCTGCGAGTCATAATCTGCGAGTGCTTGCCAAATGCGCTCCATCCCTATCTTAATCTTCCTGTTATTTCCTTTTCATGGTCCGGATCTGCGGATACTACTTGTCCTAAGTAGACATATTCGCCCTACTACTTCCAGTACTTCGCTACCTAATGTAAACTGCTGTTCCTTTCCGAGGCTGTTGAACATTACCTTAGTCTTCTGCATATTGATTTTCAAGCCTACATTTCTACTTTTCCTGTCTAGGTCACCAGTCATTATTTGCAGTTCATCCCCCGAGTTGCTTAGCAAGGCAATGTCATCAGCAAATCGCAGATTACTGAGGCATTCTCCATCTACCCTTATCCCTAACTGCTCCCATTCCAAGTCTCTGAATACTTCTTCTAAGCAAGCTGTGAATAGTACTGGGGAGATTGTGTCTCCTTGCCTAACACCTTTCTTTATGGGAATTTTGTTACTTTCTTTATGCAGAACTATGGTTGCAGTGCAGCCACTATATATATCTTCCAGCACTTTCTCGTACGGCTCGTCTACCCCCTGATTTCGCAATGCCTGCATCACCGCCGAGGTTTCAACTGAGTCAAATGCTTTTTCGTAATCAATGAATACTATTTATAAGGGCTGGTTATATTCCGAGCATTTTTCTATCACCTGATTGATGGTATGGATATGATCGATAGTAGAGTACCGTTTCCGAAAACCTGCTTGATCCTTTGCTTGATTGAAGTCTAAGGTTGTCCTAATTCTATTAGCGATTACCTTAGTAAATACCTTATACGTAACAGACAGTAAGCTGATTGGTCTGTAATTTTTAAGGTCTTTAGAGTCCCCTTTCTTATGAATGAGCATAATGTTTGCATTCTTCCATGGCTCCGGTACCGTCGATGACATCAGGCACTGCGTATACAGGGTGGCTAGCTTTTCTAACACGATATCCCCCCCCCCCCCCCGTCCTTCAGCAAATCTGTAGTTATCTGATCCTCTCCAGCTGATTTCCCCCTTTTCATAGTTTCTAATGCTTTCTTGACCTCGTCCTTCGTAACTGGTGGAACGTCTGACTGGTTTTCCTTATCGCCAATCTCCTTACGGTCCTGACTACTTTGGCTACTGTAGAGATCTGTATAGAACTCCTCGGCTACTTTGACTATCTTGTCCATATTCGTGATGACGTTGCCCTCCTTGTCCTTTATCGCATACATCTGGTTTTTGCCTATGCCCAATTTCTTCTTTACCGCTTTAAGGCTTCCCCCGTTCTTTACAGCATGCTCAATTTTCTCCATGTTATACTTCCTTATATCGGCCATCTTGCGCTTATTGATTAGCTTTGATATTTCGGCCAATTCAATCTGGCCTGTTGGATTGGAAGCTTTTATACTCTGGCATTTCTTAATCAAATCTTTCGTCTCCTTACACAGCTTACCGGTATCCTCTCTAACTATCCTACCGCCTACTTCTACCGCACATTCAGTAATGATATGTCTGAAATTATTGTTCATTGCCTAATAAGCGATATAAACCTTCAGTTTATATCGTTTATTAAGGTTATGGTTCAGTTCAGTTCAGTCGTTCAGTCGTGTCCTACTCTTCGTGACCCTATGGACCATATCACGCCACGCTTTCCGGTCTCTATCTTCCTAACATCACATAACTTCATCTGCAGTGCCTCGAGGATGTCATCTAACCATCGCGTTCGCTGCCTACCCCTACTCCGGCGACCCTCAACCTTTCCCAACATCAAATCTTTCTCCAGTGACTCCTCTCTTCTCATCAGATGACCAAAGTAGCTGAGCTTTAACTTTAGAATTTGACCCTCCAATGAGCAGTCAGGGTTTATGGTTATGGTTATGGTTATGGTTATGGTTATGGTTAGCGGGTTCTTAATTTTGGGGTTAGGGGTGCGGTCCGTGCGGAAGTGTGAAGGGGGGTAACTGGAAAGGGTGTAAGGTCGCTAGTATTGAAGAGGCCACGTCCCATGACAGGGGCATCCCCTTCAGTTTCCTGCCTAGCCCTGGCTGCAGAGCCAGAGAAAGTTACAGGGAAGTCTAGCAAGCTCCCCTTTGACTAACCCTTTGCAATGCTCATCCAGCAGAAAAAAAACAGAACAAGCTCAAAAGAGGCTGCTACAGCACCAAAACTCGCGTCTTCTGTCCCCGACTAGCGCAGCCTTGTATATTCTACTAACAAGCTGCCCGCGACGCAGGAGCCTTAGCTATTAACTGATCAGCATACTTGCCCCGCAGTACGAATACCTCGATCACCCTCGCGCTGCGTTCTATAGTCCAATTCATCTGGCCGGACGTCCGCATGGCGCAGCATCAGACGAAAGCAGCGTACGGGCAGCCACAGAATCACAAGATAGCGGTAGCCGCCGTTAGCGATAGCCATCGCCAATCGCACGCCGACTAACCACACTGCATGAGTGCGTCATGACGCCGATACCGAGGTGTGGCCGCTAATAAGGCAATGGTCCGGTCGGCTTCCACGGACGCTTAGAAGCCGTCATTGTGTCACCCAATAGCAATAATCAATGCCAGAGAACCAAGCGGACCCGAAATATAAAATGGAAGCTTATGGGCGTATGGCCCCAGTTCTCCCGTTTCTACCTAGGTGCAATACCATACACCGAAACTTTTCTCTGAGGAAGTTCAGAAATTTGTAAAGGAACCAATTGCCCATCAAAATTGAGAAATAATTACTTTGATCTTCAGGGGAGGAGCCCTGGCCCCCGTCTCTGCTCTTCCCTGTTCGGCAAGTCTGCGATATTAAAACATAGAAAAAACTAGGGACGACCGGGGAGAAGGCAGACGATAAATGTGGAATGTTTTGTTTCCCATCGTTTCTGCTTTGAACTCACCTCGCCATCCTTCAATAACTTCGTACCTTCCCCAAGTGCTGTGAACTTCTCCAATTTTCAAAGAGCGCAAGGCGTGCCAACCACGGAAAAGTTAACAAGTGATGAGTAAAGCCACCTGCGGGGACAAATGAAGTTCCTAGGGATTCTCTAGGTTTCGTCAGGGAGTAGCAGGCGTCATGTTGGGGACACTCGGAGGCTGCGGACGCACTGCCGCGTGGCTCGCACGCTCCAGCCGTTGACGAACGGTACTGCACCGCCCCCTTGAAATCGCTGCCAGCTCCAAACTTACGTCACGTGTTTCGACACTGAGTTGCTTTCTCGATATCAAGAAAAGGTGCTGTGAATTCGGGCTCCATGGTCGCTTAAACGAAGAAAAAGCACAAACGTAAGTGCAGCAACTTTCGGTCATTAGCCTGCATTCCAACGGAAAAACATATTTGTGTTTATGTCCGGACCGCATCTACGCCAAAATTGCGCTTTCCTCGCTGTTGGGCACCGAATTCGGCAAGCCGCTTCGGAAAAGTTGGCAGCTTAGTAGAAATTGTTCGAGACAACGCGGAATTTCGGCAAAAGAAGTCAACCGCGATTGGAGTTGCGCGCTGTCTGTACGGTCGTACACTGAAGGTATCCGGAACGCATTCGCGAGCTTATTGAAGAGTAGACCCATTGTCCAAGAAGCCGCATGAAGTGGAGCTTTTTCATTTTTTTTTTCAGTCCAAAAAGTGTGTTTGTACAAAGATCCCCCACATGTAAGCGTCAAAGCGTGATGGAATATAGGTCACGATATTGCTAACTTTCTGAACTATTGATTTGAGTGGGTGAACAACTGCAGCGTATATCTGCGAAACTGTGTTCCTATAATACGCGCTGTGTCCCAGCTAAAATACTCTAATATTAAAAAAGAAAAAAATTCCATACACTAGGGAAATTGGATAAAATGAAATTTGCAGACTTTGTAAGTATAAAAGACTAATACTGCTTTCAATGTTCCAGTGGAACATTAATTTAATGTCGGCCCATGTTGCCGAATATACTGCCGTCACTGATGAGTCGCCACTAAGAGTTAAGGAGCGTCGCACGAGAGGTCAGTAACATGTACTTCCGAATCTATCAACATGATTAGCAACGCTAACAGCCGCATCTTGTCGGCGAACAGCATGCAGTTATTGCTGTTTATCGACTGGGTGCAGCCGCCGGCATTCGAGCATGGTTCTTTTCAACAGGCGATTAAGAGCGGTTCGCTCGGCGCGTCAGACACGTTGCCGTACGACACTTTTTTTTTGAAAAAGTGCGCGCGCGCGCGCGCGCGTGTGTGTGTGTGTGTGTGTGTGTGTGTGTGTGTGTGTGTGTGTGTGTGTGTGTGTGTGTGTGTGTGTGTGTGTGTGTGTGTGTGTGTGTGTGTGTGTGTGTGTGTGTGTGTGTGTGTGTGTGTGTGTGTGTGTGTGTGTGTGTGTGTGTGTGTGTGTGTGTGTGTGTGTGTGTGTGTGTGTGTGTGTGTGTGTGTGTGTGTGTGTGTGTGTGTGTGTGTGTGTGTGTGTGTGTGTGTGTGTGTGTGTGTGTGTGTGTGTGTGCACGTGTGCACGTGTTCAGGGGGGGGGGGCTTATAATTCTACCAAATACGAGACATGAATCGCACATTCCTCGTGAAGCAACAACATTGCATTGACAGTTCAGAGATGAAGGCAATACATATAAACAGTTATCTAAGTTGCACAATTATACTTCTTGTTAACTAGTCGGAACTGCATATGATGCCGGACGAAAGCCCCGCCGTTGTGGCTCAGTGGTTAGGGACCTAGATAGACTGGTGATCCCGAGGACGCGGGTTCGACCCCGGCCGTTGCGGCCTCGTTCGATGGAGGCGAAACGCAAGGCAACTGTATCCGTCCAAAGTCAGTTGGTGTTAAAAAAAAATAGATAGTGGAAATCATCCTCCTCTACGGCGTTTCTCATATCCGATACCATACCATACCATACCATTCCATACCATACCATACCATACCATACCATACCATACCATACCATACCATACCATACCATACCACACCATACCATACCATACCATACCATACCATACTATAACATATCATAACATAACATACCATAAAACACCATACCATACCAGAAGGTCACCAATTTCGAGCTTATCAGAATAAAGCTCACCTTACTGCTGCATATGTCTATGATGTGAGTATATCGCTGTCTCCTGGACTGTATCGTTGGGGTTAGGTTTTGGGTGGAGGTGCTAACAATTAACAAATAACAGTTAACCATTAACTGCGTGATTGAGGTCATGGCAGTTTACATTAGACTAAGGCTAGGTAAGTTTAGCGTTAATATTTACTTAGGCTTAAGTACAGGGGCTAATGATTAACGATTAGCATTTTTCAATACGTTTTGCGACTTCATGGCAGTGTATGGCAGTGAGACGGCGGCAGAAAGTTAGGTGGGCGGATGAGGTTAAGAGAAGTTCGCAGGGGCCAAGTGGATGTAGCTAGCACGGGACCGGTTTAATTGGAGAAATATTGGAGAGGCCTTCGCCCTGCAGTGGGTATAGTCAGGCTGATGATGATGATGATACCGTAGGTGCGGTTAAGAGTTATGAGGCTAGGTTAGATTTTAAATGGATGCATTAGGAATTAACGGCTAACAATTCAGAAATAACAGCGTAAACCATGACGCTTAAAACAAGTTTGGTTATGATTACGCTGTCTACAGGGTTAGATTAGGACTTAGACGGAAGCGTTAACATTTAACGGTCCTGTTAGCAGACTGCGAGGCTTCGGTGCGATCAGCTTTTGCCTTGATGAGTTCAAAACTGGCGAGCTTATGTTCGTTGAGCTTTTGTCCGGGAATAGAAACGCACACATATTGAGCAATGAGCATGTGGACAAGGAAAAAATAATAATAAATGAAGAAGAGTATGACAGAAAGAAGTAGTCCTATTATAAGCAAAACAAAACTGAACTTAAAACCACTTCAGCTAGCGACGCCAAAAATTTATCTAATCGTGAATGCATCATCTACATCAGTTCTTTAATAAGTCCGCTGTAATTAATAACAGTGCCGTAATCAGTTTAACCTGCAACACCGCCCTCCACGCATATAGCAACCCGCTGCTTTCCTGAAACTGAGGTTACTTGCTATTTATTAGCACAGTGCTCGAGATAAACTCATTTTAAACAATTCGCGAGGAATGGCGAAAAGCAGCCCACATTCAATGAAATGCGCATGCAGCATGTTATGAAACGATGTACGTCGAAACATCGTCGAAACAGTTATCAGCCTTCGTCGAAAAAGGGTTCGACAGACTTTCCTGAAATTTCTACAGCGACACCATCGACAGAAAACAACTATAGATGCGTTGTGCAAGACAGCCTTGGGTTGGAAAGTTAGGTCGCTGCCCAGAGCTTGTCGTCTGCTCGGCTTAATTCGCGCGCAAACAGTCAACAAGAATTCCTGTCCCTCCACTGATGCTCATAGGACTCAGCCGATTAAGGCCAAGAGAAGGACTGCTTCTGCGGATGACTTCTGGCCATTCCCCTTTGAGCTTTGGCTTGGCTAGTCAGATCTGTTTAGGTTCGCTCCGCGCATCGTCTGCGGTGCGCGGAGGCCTTCAAAAACGTGGCGAAAAGGTCGAGTGGCGGTAAAGTCGGTTTCGCCACACACCCGGCCAAGAACATTGACGCGAGGGCGGCCAGCGGCCGCGAACAGAGGGAGCTCCCTGCTGCTAGTGCAAGTGACGCTCTTGACTCGGCCGAGGTCAAAGACCGGCGACTTTGAAAACGCGCCCCACGGTCGTTAGCGCGCCCTGGAAACTCCCCCACGGGGTAGACGGCCACGAGCTCGCCACTGCAGCAGTGCGCCCGCCATCCCGGACGGACGTTAGCGGAAGTTTCTGCGCTGGCCTCTTCTCCTTCCTCAAGCGATGGGAACAGCGCAACCGGGCCGCTCGCACCGAGCCGCGGGCCTCTACAGCTTTCGCTTTTTTCTCGCGCATTTCTACTCTGCGGCCTCTCTCGTCCCATGCAGAGACAAAGGAGGGCCTTCGCCGTCGTAAGACGGCCTGTCAATCATCGTTGTGGGAACTGCAGTTTCCCGGCCGGCTCCACGGTCAGGGTGGTGGCGCGTTCAAAACTGGCGCCGATGGCCCAGCAACCTTTGGAGACTTGGGCTCTCATTGACTGAATGGTGTAGAACGTTGCCTACGACTGCCGCATCATCCGCATCTCCTGAGATGCTGCAAATCACAACCGTCACACCTATTCCCCTTTCCCTTCTTATCTACGAGGGGTCGCTGTCTATATAAAAGTTTCTAGAGGGTGTCCGCCACTTCTTGTCCTGGTCTGCCTCCACTTACAGGTTCGTCTCTCCACCTCATGCCAGGACACCCCTGTGCTTTTCGGCTTCCACCTCACCCCATGGCCAAATCATGTCTTCTTTCCCAATAAATGCCCGTCATTCATAGAGCCTACCGTTAGCAATCTCCTGATGTGCTTTATTGCCTCGACACACATTAGCACACTTACGCTTTCCTAACCCTAATTAAGCTCAGTTATGCTTAACTATGCCTAATAGTACAAACAGCCTACGGTACAAACAGCTTGAAGTGCGTTCGTACTAAAGTACGAACGCACTTCAAGCTTTCGAGCGTAGAACTTGCGCTCAGCTACGCGATGCCCATCGTACAGCTCTTGGATGCCCGGCAAATCCTTTGCACGGAGTACACCTCTGGGAGATTACAAAGAGAGAGCCAGAATGTAGTCTAATGGGACAGATAACTTCGCAATATTCTCTGCGTCGAGATAGACAATGGAAAATAAGATCGTGCCTCATTGTGTTTTTCCTCGTATCAGTTGATGAGGCACGCTGACATAAATGCACAGAAAGAGAAAGGAAATGTGCAAGACATTAACCCCTGTAAAAGAAAAAAATCATAATACAATGCTGTGAAAACACAGCACTGTACTACCCTCTCTGCTTTATGCGTTCAATTTGAAGTCGGAAGCCTTAGATATGAAATGCGGCTGACACAAATGGCAGGTCGGCTGAAAGTACTTTCCAATGCCCTCCATACGGATTCCATCTGCGATTTGATACCGTTGGCCTAAGCATCAATAATGTAGGCATTACTGCAGCATTTCTCTCTTTTGTTCACCTTTCGACATTGAAAACTTACAAGTTGTCAGAGCAGATATGTATGGGTGGCTTTAAAAGGAAAAGGGGCGATCTCCTCCCACAGAGAGAAAGAGAATCCCATTCTTTCTCGACAAAACATTTCATATTACATGGTTCAAATAAAACCGGCCTCCACCACCACTCCTCCGTAACCACCCCTCCGCTTAGAGTGACCCGTAAACCTGCCCCTGAAGATATGCGACATTTAGCATATTGAAGGCTGTTCTAACTTGCGAGTGTCATTTCTTCCCGCCTACGCTCTTAACCGAGTGCAAAGCAACCAGACGACAATGCAAAAAAGCGTGCCGAATTGCCTGCGACTGCAATTCTCTGATCGCTTCCTCCGTCACAATAATGATTTTAAATAGCCATCTTTAGTTGTTTTTTTTTTTTTGTGTGTGTGTGTGTGTGTGTGTGTGTGTGTGTGTGTGTGTGTGTGTGTGTGTGTGTGTGTGTGTGTGTGTGTGTGTGTGTGTGTGTGTGTGTGTGTGTGTGTGTGTGTGTGTGTGTGTGTGTGTGTGTGTGTGTGTGTGTGTGTGAGAGAGAGAGAGAGAGAAGTAAACTTTAACTACGCTTGTGGAATATTCGAAACCGTGCAAAAAAATGAACTCGTCTGAAGCAGTTCAAGGCCAACTGACAACAGCAGGAAACCGTATGACCAAATTTAGTGTTGCTTAAGCGTGGATGCCAAAAATTGTGGTGCATGGGCAGTAATGTCCGCCCTTTATTTGTCCCTTCATGGGATGTGCTGTCCTGTTGTCGCTCGTATTTCCAGCCCTCACGGTCGTAAAAGAATGGTCAGTCTTCCGGCATGTCTCCCTATACTGGCTGTACAGGCCGTATTTTTTTTTTTTCGCCTTTGAGGGAAAGCCAGCGGGTCAGCGCATGCAAGCTCGGTGGCAAAGCTTGTTACGTGGTCCGCGGGGAACGGTGAGCGAGCATAAGCCAACTCGTGTGCGTGGCCGCAGTTTCGAGTTGAGAACGGGGAGTTGAGGGTATATACTGCTGTGTTCCGATAGTAATGGTTCAGGCCTTATACTGTTCACCAGCCAAAGAGCGCCTGAAAATGCCTTAACTGACCTCGCAGCAAAGTATATTGGCGATTTTCACGAAACCGACGCCACGATGCAGTGGCGCCGCGAATAATTATCGGCAGCAAATAGAAGCGTTTTGTGGCTCCTTTGCGAGTGCTTTATCGGCGCATTCGGACGTTGTCATGATTTTTCTATGGAAATATTGGCGATTTTCTCGTAATCGACGCCACACTGCGGTCGCACCGCGATCCTAATCCATGGAGAACTTGATGGGCAAATACGCGCCGCATGCTGCTGGTGCTGCGTATAGCTGGCACTTTAGGATTTTCTGTTGAGTGTCCTGCTAGGAGAAAGCTGGACAGTACTGCTGCATGCCTAAAACTAGATTTAATAGCCGGGATGTGTACCGTTCCATAGCGTTAACACTGCTAGCGACAGGAAAAGAAGGCAGCTTCGTGTGCAGAAACTGCGGATCGGCAAGCCGGTCACAACGTCCATCGTCGTACAAAAACAACAATAATAATAATATAATCAATCAATTGTTTATTTAATGTGCGCAGGAACAACCATACGGCTCTTCGTGCTGCAGCACAAATAAAAATAAATGCGCACACAAGTTTTACACACAGAGATAGAACACAAAAGAAGAAACAAATAACACATGAAATGAAATTGAGACGAAAAGAATCACGGAGAAAAAGAAATCAGTGAATAGCATGTCTTGTATACATGTTGTGAGAATTGTAGAGCACATCACGAAAAAAATATAGATAGAGAAAAAAACAACAACAAATAACTGTCAAATATACATAAAATAAACAACCATACCAGGCGCAACAAGCGCGTGGTACCTAAAACACAGGCTAGAAATAAAGGGACATACAATAAAGAAATAGAATTGAACGCGGGACAGTAAGATTCGAATATAAAATTTAAAGTTAAAATATAGGTAAGAAACGGATAAAAAGCAGTTCAAGATACAAACAGCATTGAACAGGAGAAAAGGAAAAAAGAGAAGTAGAAAAAAAAACAATTTGCCTAGAAGGTGGAAGTTATATGTAATAAAGTACTGTTTAGAATACTACGAACATCCGATATAAATGAAAAGAGTGAGTTTCGGAAGATGTCAAGGTGAATACAAAAAGACTTAAACAACCTCTACATTCTGTCCAGAGGGGAATTTGGAATGAAGAAATGGAGAAACTTGAAACGGTCTGAATTCCCTCATGCTCTTTCGCGGAACGCGCAGTATAGATGTACTCTAAGAGCTGAGTACACATAATGTGACCATGAAGGAGTTTGTACAGAAAAATTATATCTACTCTGACACGACGGTAGTTAATACTCCTGGTGGAGCAAGAGGAGGAAGTTACGCAAAGAAAGCGATATCGAAATATCCGTAAAAATTTTTTGCTGTACTCGGTCAACCTTGTCCCAGTTCAATTTGCAAGTGCCATTCCAAACAGCTGACGCGTACTCCAAAAGCGGCAAGCATATGGACAGGTACAGCTTTAAAAACGGAAGTGGAGTACGGAACTCTCGAAAATCTGCAGACGAATCCGAGTGTGCGCATAGTCCGCTGAGCGATGCGTTTAGTATGAGAGGAGAAGCTGAGGGTGCGGTCAAAAAGTACACCAAGGTCATTAATTTCATCAACCCTGTCCAACAGCACAGAATTCACAGAATAATGGTAGAGAAAGCTATGTGTTTTACGGGTAAATGAGACAACCCTAGTTTTGAAAGAATTGAGGGTAAGTCGATTCTTCGCAAACCAATCAGAAAAAGCAGATATGTCCGATTGCAACAACAAGTAATCTTGAAAAGAATGTATTACCTTGAATATTTTTATGTCATCAGCATAAAGAAGAAACCAGTTCTTTATCGCCGAGGAAACATCATTAATAAAAACGGAGAAGAGAAGCGGGCCTAGTACTGAACCTTCAGGAACTCCACTCGTTGCAGGGTAAACGAAAGAGGTCTGTCCATTGACACTGATAAAGCAGAAGCGATCAAGGAGATAGTTGCGCATGAGGGCTACGATTGAGCCTTCGACGCCAGAGAGTAGAAGGTTTTCAAGAAGTAGTGAGTGAGTAACAACGTCTAAAGCTTTGATCAAATCACAGTACACAGTGTCAACCTGACCTCTCTGAAGGACTGCTTTTCTCCGAAAATGCCTGTGGCGGCATTTTCGGAGAAAAGGCCTCTTCGTAGAGAGGAATGGAACCATGACACTTTTGCGTCCTTTTAATTTAATAGCGACTAAGGGGATAATCATGGTTGATCGTTGCTTGGGGGATGCAACCGAATTATCCCACGCGCAGGTAGATTTAGCCAACGCATGGTAACAAGGATGTACTGCTCACTAACATTCCAACGGCAGCGAAGCCTGCGCTTGTCATACTCAGAATCAGTGACCATGATGCTGTTTTGGCTTGAATGAATCTGGAATATTCGAATGTTCAAGATACTGGAAACATGAATATTTATGCTTATTTATGCGTGCCAAAAGGCTTGTAAGAGCGGAAGTCTCATTTGCGCTGGATCTTTCTTCTGAAGCAATACTAGAGTCACTAAGTATGAATGTTTTATAGAATATATTCTTCAATAAAAGGAGATACCTGCGTGATCAGTACATTCTGTTGCAGCTGGTACAAGAAAAAAGAAAGAATCTTATAAAGTTGTTAAAAAGAACCCGTCGCCGATATAGAAAGATAAGTTTTAACGAGTGACACAAATGAAAACATCCCGATTAAAGCAAAGGGTGTATATGTAGTTTTTCACCCGCCTGTATTAAAAAGTTTCCGAAAATAGTATGGCAGTTCCTGAATGAAATTAAAAAGATAATCTTTTTATTCCGCCACTCGAACATGACGGTGATAAAGTTTGTAATACTCTTGATAGGGCAAACTGTAAGTACATTATTTAGTTCTGTGTTTCCCAATCATGTGGGATGCGACTACGCTGCATTGCTCGGTGCATTCTGCATTGCACCAATGGAGGACAGCATTTTCTATCAGCGTAGAGTTATGTTTTTAAAACGGCATAAATCTTCAAATGTAACTCGACCTGATAGATTATCAAAGGCGTTGCTTTTGCGTTGTGCAGGTTCTCTTGCAAAGCGTCTCTATCTCCTTCTTCAAAATCTTTTGAGGACGGTAAATTGCTGCATCTATGAAAAATGGCCTAAGTTGTGCCCGTTCATAAATCAGCCCTCGCAATCTTTTGAAATCATCACCTGTGTCTAACACGAGTGAGGTTTGCAAGCTTCTGAAGCGCGGATGTTTACCAATATTGTGCATTTCAGTAAGTTTTTTAAATCAACGACAAACAGAATGTATTTCGTATTAGGTTTTCTTGTGTCCCACAGTTAAGCGTGTGTACTGATGCGTGATAAAGCTTGTTCGTTGGATAAAGATTTTTCTGTTCATTGAGTGCTTCTCAATTTAACAGGGGTTTTTGATGTTGTACATCGTACTTTATTACTCGAAGAATCATGATTATATGACATAGCAGTATAGTAAAAGCTTGAATCAAAGTGTATACATTTTAAGAAAGCAGAGGGTGGCAGTTATCGATGAAGCCTCAGAAGAAGTTGTTACACCAGGTGCTCTGCAAGGGTCAGTTCTGCGGCCACTTTTAAAAAGTCTGTAACTATTTAACCCACGCTTTTGCCGACATATATCGTCTTCCTTGTGATTATTCGCTGATGATTAAATTTTATACCGAAATGTTACTAATCTTGCTAACAGTGAAGTTCTAGTTTGACCTTAAAAAGATTACTTACTAGTGTGGTGAATGGGACATGTATATTGTTCTCGAGGAAAAAGTTACTATTCGGCAGCAAATCAGGCATGGTTGGCGTTGTGGGCGAAGAATCATGGGCATATAGCCCTGGAAGGTGGTAGCTGGCAGGTGACATGGCACTGACTGGTCGCCGGGTTGCGTGACGCTGCAGGTGGTGCCAGCTCGGATTTCGCATTTGACATGAAAGTGTGAGGTGTGGATCAAACCTTGCAGGACCCTTTAGCGGTGAACAAGAAACGCTATTCCCAGACCACGCAGACATGTCCGTATGGCTTGATTAAAACGGGGCTTTATACTTATGTCGGGTGCTTTTTCGCATTATTGGGTAGCTTACGGCTAATGAATATATGCGAGATAAAGGCAAACATCAAGGGATTAGTGAATTGAGAATTATAGTGCATGCACTCGAACGATGATCCGCAAGAGGAGCTGCAGATGGCAGCCATGACTGTAGCGCCACACACTTTAAGACGGAACTTAAGTGTCCCGGCATATTTTTGTGTATAAGATTATTACAGTGAACTTTTTGCCCGCACTTGAATATGAATATATTGGTGTTTATTTTACCGGTGAACTTCGTTGACACAGGCATGTTAATTACATAACTGTGAAAGCTAGCCGCGAGTTAGGTTCCCTATGCAAGACGCCAAATGATTTCTTTAGAAACTAAATAATGTTATTCACTTCTATTGCCAGGCCTACACCGGGATACGCGTGTTCATGATGTTACTTTGAAACTAAATTTGGTATTAATCGATTAGAAAAGGTCCAAAATTTGGCTGTTTTTTCTAACGAATAATCACAACAAGCATTTCGGTGTGTCATCAGCGACGGAATCGCTAGAACGGGTTACACTTTAGATGCGCCGCTACGTACTCGGGCTTCAATCCTTCCATAATATTTTTTTAATTCGAAAACTGATGTTAAACGTGACCAAAGTTTGTTTCCCCGAGACTGCACATCATCAAGAAGGGCTCTCGCTTTCAAACAAATATAAGAATACAGAACAGATTTTGTACAAATGTCATTTCATCCGAGACCAATAACTGAATGCAATAAGTTGCCCCAAGAAGACATATGCACAATATATAGGGAGCTTGCACGAAGCGCTGACAGCGCCATTTTCCTGTACAGTGCAGCAGTCGATCGTGTAGCGGGCCCCGCAAATAGTGCCAAAGCGATTGTTTAGTGCGGTCGTGGGCTCCGCCGAAGCATACTAAAGCGCAAAAGGTAAAGTCCGGACAAAACGACTGCGGGTTTTTCAATATATACCAAATGTACGGTTGCACGAATGCGACACGACCAGGAGCGATCGGAACGTCGCAGACGAGAATGGCTTGCACGCATCAACAGACGTGGCATTTACAACAGTCCGGACAAATACCAAGTGTGTGCACGTCATTTCGTGTCAGTATCGCAGTCATCGAAATGTTTAGAAGGCCGAGCTGCAAAATGAACGCGTGAAGCCAGAATGGTGAGCTCCTGCAGTGCCTCAGTGTACAACATTCGAGGTGCACGCATACGCCACTCTCGTCTGCGACGTTCCGATCGCTAGTCTTGTTGGCGCATTCGTGCAATCGTACCTTTGGTATTTTGAAACACCCGCTGTCGTCTTGTCCGGACTTCATCTTTTGCGCTTTAGTCTGCGTTCGACTGTTACAGACCTCGACTGCACAGTAAACCATCGCTTTGGCCCTATTTGTACGGCCCGCTCCACGGTAGACTGCTGCACTGTACAGGAAAATGGCGCTCTCAGCGTTTCGTGCAAGCTCCCTATAACGAATCGCTTGCCTCATTTATGCTCTTGCTAGCATCATATATACTGCATAGCATTTTAAATGCATTTTCTGTTTACCTGGAACTTTGTTGTACTGCTTATTTCGCAATTCTTCCATTCTCCTGTAACGCCAAATTATAATGGCGCTGTCGGTAAAGCGATAAATAAATAAATAAATAAAAGAAACTGCACTCAGAAAGCTCTAATTCGTTGCAACCAATGCTGCAATTAAAGCGTAAGCATTTCATATTTTATCCTCTCTGCGTTTTATATTTTCGCCCTGGTGCTTTTTATTCTAGACACTCGTGTTTCGGTGCCCCCAAAATGAAGCATCAGAATGGAGAGCCCGGAGCGGCAAGGAACGAGTGTATTTGAGAATGTAGGATGTGACGGGCAGGAAACAAAACGGCGAAGAAGCAGGTCGAGCTAGCTTGTCAGCAAGGCGTACGAGATCACTAGCAAGTGAAAGAATGCATGAACAAGGCCCGCGAGCGCATCTCCAGGGCGCTCTTCGACTCGACGGTATCGAGTTCATGCTCCAAAAAGCAGGTGTGAGCAAGCTTGTCTTGAGGTGCTCGAGTGGTCCTCTGCAGAGCAGACGAAGCGAAAATTCGCACCAGGCGCGGCCTCTGCTCGCGCCGAAGTGAAGCTGCGTTGAAATATAAGCAAGGGAACAAGCATATTATCTTTAACACAGCATTTGCGCGTAGCACACCGCCCCAGCGCATCAGACACGTCTGCTCACGAACGCACGTACAAAGACATTGCTCGCTCGTGACGAGCGATGGCCACACGTAAATGGTATTGCAGTTCAGCTTGATGAATTCAAATACAGGCAGACGAAAGTCGAAAGCGAATCAACCGTGAACAGCTTTAGCTCTCCGGGTAATGATTTCGCGAAGCCTTGATTATCAATACAGCATTGAACTCGATGATTACTTCCATTTTTCTGACCTCCCTGCCTTGCAGGAATAATAAGCGCTGGCGATAGCTAAAAATTCCCTCCACAAAAAAAGAGCGACCATCGTGTACGGTTCCGCTTGCACGGCGGCCGTTCGCTGACACAGGTCGACGAATTACAATATGTCATCGTTTCCTTGTTTAAGATTGACTAATGCAAAGTGTTCAGTTAAAACTAGACGTTAACCTTCAGTGAAATAACGTAATTCAAACGTGCAATCAAGGAAACGGGTTACTGCGCTCACTAACGCTAATCATAAACGAAGTCCTTCTTACGGTTCGTGGCTCGATCGTGGTGCCGCCGATAGTTCGTGAAAATCGCCAACATTCGCTTGAGCGACACGCAGGTCATGTGCTTCCGTATATTTATATATACACGTATATTTATGCTCCATTACAGTCTATGACGCGTCAGTTCGTTCATCACTTGGTCATCATGGCCGCCGGTCACCTTTTCTCTCTATGGCACGGCTTCCCTGGACACGAGGTCGAGGGCTCCGTCGCTACTCACAAGAGCAGCCGTATTTTGAGGAGGCGTGGGAACGGCAGTGCACCGATAGTTGTGGTTGTCGCAGAATGCGTCCAAGATTAATCTACACTACGGCCTAGCACGCGCATGCAGCGGGATGCGTGTACACAACACCTCGCATCACTGAAGATGCAGTTTATGACGTCCTCGTATGGTGACCTGTAACGGCCACTTGAGTTTTATTGCGTCTTCATTGGGAGCACGTGGTGCTGCGTAATGCCGCGCAGACTGTGTCGGAAAGAAGAGCGTTCGCACGCCCTCGTCGCAGGACGAGTGAAAACAGTGCCTCTGGGCCGGCGGCGCGTCATACCATCATCAGTGAGGAATTGTTACGGCGCGTGAATGCCGCCGCCGCAGTGGACTCCGCAGAAAACGGGGCCGCGACCGAGCCCCGTGCAGCTGCTAAAAATGTCGTCCGCCGCTCCATTCTTCTACGGTCCCGGCCTTGTGCATCGGAGACGAGAGCGCTTTTTCGCGATCTCAGAAAGCCCGGACGATCTGGACTTATTTCCTCCCTCGTTTCCTTCTCACGACTGCACCGTCTCTCGCCCACTGCGCCTTCCTGAAGAGCGCTTTTCCTTCAGCATCACTTTTCAGGTTTCGCGAGTCAATTTGGAAAGCGGGGGCGTGAGGGGGCCAAGAGAAGCGTACGCCGTCACACCGCTGCCGAGGGCGTTCAGAGACACCATTGAAATAGAGAGGGGGCGGCTGTAGGGTGTGGACGGCTCGATGCAGAAATAATCTTGTTCCGCGGAAATCGACAGCGTCCGACGCAGCCCCTCAGAACAACCTGCGGACGAAACGCCTATCGCAGCGTACACAGGATCGAGAGTCGTGACAATGCTGGGAAGATCGTGCGCTAAAGAAATCTGCTTAGGCAGGCAGATTCCTTTTGTTAGTTAGTTATGTTGAGTTTTGTGGCGTAAAATCAACTAAGGCTATGATGCGCTAAACACAAGGTTAAAAATATAGGTATGGATAAAATAGTTTGACATTTATAGATTGTGTAAAATGCTAGCGTCTTTGAGGAACCTACAGATTTGTGAAATATTAAGAAGTGCTCGTTCACCTAAAAGCAGCATGGGATGTAATGGGATGCATTCTTTGTAAAATACTTTAAAGTATATTTTTCTCAGTTCTTCAAGTTGTGTACATGAGATTAAAAAGTGGTTTACTGTTAGTTCATCACCGCACCTTTCGCAGAGTGGTTTGTCTTCTTTTGTAAGTAAGTAATTGTGCGTGAGGTGGGTGTGTCCGACGCGTAGGCGACATAAATTACTCCTTTAAAACGTTCCTGATGTCGACAGGATTTCTATTTAGATAAAAAAGACTTTACAGAGTATAATTCGTTGTTTACTTGTTCGTTCCATGTAGCTTGCCATTTACCTCTCAATTTATTGCGTACTAGCTTTAAACAATCCCTATGTGGCATGCTTACTCGTTTAATTTGACCAAATCGGGCTTGTCCAGCACATACATCCGCTTTCTCATTTCCCTCAATTCCAACATGGCTAGGGAGCCAGCAGAACTTTATATTATGTTTTCGAGCTGTAGTTTTACCTATGTCATGTATTATGATTCCTAATAAAGGTTCTTGAACATTTTTGTGCTGTATGACTGTAAGTAGGCTCAAGGAATAAATGTAGATCCCGCTGTTTTTTATTTTCTTCTTGGCTATCTCCTCTACAGCGACACATACGGCGTAACACTCGGCAGTGAAAATTGAGGCGCATTCCGGCAGTCGTACTACTGTTTTACTGGCGCCTTGAACTACTGCACTTCCTACATACACTTGTTTTTGAGCCATCTGCATAATATTCGGTATAAGCATCATATTTTGCTTGGACTGCAAAGAATTCTTGTGATACATACTCCTGTGGTATTTTACTTTTCTGTAGAGGTGTCAGTGAGAAGTCACATACTGTAGGGAGGTTATACCACGGTGGTAGAGAGTCATTTCTTAGTGCAATGTTAGGTAAAGCATCAAGAAAATTTAGCTCTTTATATTTATCTTCAAACCGCAATATCAACGGCCTGATAGAATTTGGTCTATTGAAGAATAATGTTTTAGACGGGCATTTTGTTATAATATGGTAGCAGAGATGTCTCGGCAAAAAAAAAAAAAAAAAACGGATTTTTAAGACGTAAGTGAACATCAGTGCAGTTCTGCGATCCTCTAATGGAGGCTCATTTGAATCTACATACAGGCTGGCTACAGGGGATGTTCTGTACGCTCCAGATGTTAGGCGCAGACCGAGATTATGAACAGGCTCGAGGCGTTTCAAATAAGACGGTCTTGCCGAGCCCTTTACTATGCACCCATAATCTAACTTGCATCGAACCACAGAGCGATATATTTGCAACAGACATGCTCGATCAGACCCCCAACGCTTTCGTGACAGAACATTTAGGACATTAAGGGCTCGGACAGCATTCTTTTTCAGGTAGAAATGTGAGCTTTTTGTCAAATGTAATGCCTTAAAATTTTTGTTGGTGTTTCACTGGCAGTGTGGTTTGATCCAGGTGTAGCGTGGGATCAATCTGTAAGCCTCGTCTTAGTGAGAACACGACAGCTACTGTCTTTTGAGGGGAAAACTTAAAACCGTTCCTGTCCGCCCATGCAGCCAGTTTATTAAGTGTCATCTGTATTTGTCTCTCACGTGTAGCTATGTTGGAGGAAGTACATGTTATCTGTAGGTCATCTTCATAAACGGAATACATGGCTGACTTTGGGATTACTTGAGCTAAAGAATTCATTTTTACTATGAAAAGAGTTGTGCTCAGAATAACGCCGTTCTCTTGAATAAAAGTGTTTGAGAAGGTTACACCTAGGCGAACTCGAAACGTGCGGTCAGCCAGAAAGTAGCTCAGGCAGTTTAACATCCTCCCATGAATCCCTAGGTCTACTAGGTCACGGAGGATGCCGAAACTCCACGTGGTATCGTAGGCCCTCTGCAGGTCGAAGAAAACTCCGATACAGTGCTGTTTGTGAATGAACGCCTCCCGGACTCTATTTTCTGGGCGCAGATTGCTTTCGTTCAGAATGAGCCACATCATAGTTTGGCCGTTTATTTCCAACGACTCTTAGGCGGCCATTCAAGAGCTGGCGATGTATCCTTGACAGCGCTAACAAACAACAGCGCTTCCTAAATTGAAGCGAAATCCTAGGTTGTTGTAAGACATTCGGCTGTAATATCACACTGAGATCTCCGAGAAGGAGGTATCGTTTCCTTTGACTGGTGCCTGGAAAACACGCCCCTGAAGCCAGAAGCTCCGAAGGAGGATACAAGATAACAAGCGCTCAAGCTTCTGTCGTCGGAACGCACTGTGCAGGGCCAACTATTGGCGCAGGCAATAGAACCCAAGCGAACCTGCGACCCCCAGGAGGAACAGCTCATGACCAGGCAGTCTGAGATGAACGCGTGTCTCTATTAACGGTTTCTAAACGCAAGTGCGATATGAGTGACAGCACGGTTCAAAGCGGTCAATGGAAAAGGGTCAACGATCGAGGCATAGAGGAACGGATAAATTCGCAGTCAACTGGGAGCTGCCATCACGAGTCCGGGTGCTTCCCCGTCGAGCTTAATAGGCGCTTGAAGACCAAGGGCTTCGCAGGAGTCCGTTTTTTCCGCTTCCGCTTAGGCTGGACCTACCCTACGCCAGTATACAATGGCGCGCCACAAAATGGCGCACGGGCCTGCTTCATGTTGGCTAAATGGCTTCCTAGAGAGTTTCGCCTGTGCAGCCGTTTATAGCCAGCCAGCCGCTTGCGCAGACGCTGCATCCGTTCGCAGAACAGTGTGTCTCTTATATACGCCGCGGTATCGACCACTGGACCGAGTTATTTTTGTATTTTTTTCTGCCACTGCTGTGGCCTTTGCTCACCATTGTCTACCGCCTCGCAAAATGACAGCGGCCTCCGTACGATAATCGTCTTGAAAATGGATGCCACTGATGCTTTCCGAACAATCCGCGCCTGCTGTCAGGGACAAGAGAGCGCGCTCAAGTCCCGTGACACTCGTGCCAAGGCCGCATGCTCAGGAGCGCGATGGCAACACATGCCGCACGTTGTGGACTAGGGAAAGCTTCGTGCTCACTGTGAGACATGCGCTCGTCAGTTTTCAAGGTCACGTACCTATCTTTCATTCCCATTAATCACGCGAGATAACCGCGAGATCACTTTCAGGGCCCGTGGGGAGAATTTTGCGTAGAATAACAATACTGAACCCATTTTGCAGCGAAAGAAGCCCGAGGAATGCCCTGTACAAATGGCACCTCCTCGATCAACCGACCTCTCAGAATGATCCTTAAATCTGCCCCTGGTCACCGCAAGTGAAAGTGTGCAAATTCTATTTCCGACATTACATATTACGGTGAACATTCACAACGCTGCGCCCACTCAAATATACGGCACCGTGATATCATGCTTCTGTGCACGCTGACATCAGTGCATCACATAATTGTAGTGAATGGAAGCCAATCCGTGTAGTTAAGAGAACGAGGGAAAAACTCCTGCATTGTTGCAGTCGGCGGCGAATATCGCTAAATGTGTACGAAATCCGCCAACTACCCACTTGTAAATTTTGTCTTGCCAAATGTTGCCGCCCCAAAAGCGGCAGTCGTGTGGGGCGCCAATCAGAGTCGTTTCTAGGGACCCGCCATGGTGGTGGAGTGGTTAAGGCGCTCGACTACTCTGCCCAAAGATGCGGGGTCGAATCCCGGCCGCGGCGGCCGCTTTTAGATGGAGGCAAAAAGCAAGGCGCCCGTGTGCCGTGCGATGTCAGTGCACGTTAAAGAACCCCAGGTAGACGAAATTTCCAGAGCCCTCCACTACGACATCTCTAATAGTCTGATTCGCTTTAGGACGTTAAACCCCATAAACCAACCAATCATTTCAAGGGATATTTCTTTCACAGGACAGTTCACGACGTTAAAGCATACCAAGACACGAATATAAGTCTCTATAGAATCGGTGCAGGCTCGACAAAAAGAAAGAAAGAAAGAAAGAAAGAAAGAAAGAAAGAAAGAAAGAAAGAAAGAAAGAAAGAAAGAAAGGGAAAGGTGTTTCCTCCATCTTCTAAGCCATGATAAACACCCATGCAAGGGGGTTAAAGGTTATCATAGCCCAGCAGACAAAGGTGGAAGTTTCCCCACTAATTCAACGTCGATTATACCGTAAAATGCCCTTATATACCTGGTGGAAACAGCGCTAACACGCTATACATACATATATATATATATATATATATATATATATATATATATATATATATATATATATATATACCGCAACCCCGTAATCAAGACAGATAAACGTGCTGCGCAAAAGGATGGCGAAGAAAAGGCACGTGCTCAGCTCATGAAAAAATGAAACAATCTAGAGATGAACCGGCAAAAACGTGAACGGGAGTAACAAGAAGGGTGACCGGGTGAAAACAAACAAGAAAAACCGCTAGCAAAGGTAAAGGAAATTGTAACTTGCTACAGGCACGCGTCAAGGATGAAATGAAAGTGGCGAGGTGAATGGCACGTGCTCATTTCGGAAGGAAGAAGAAAGAGGGGAAGATAAAACGACGCCAAAAAAGGGAATGATCCGGTGAAAACAAACAAGAACAACAGTTTCAAGGGCAAAGGTACATCCGAGAAGCGTATGGCGAGTATCATGATTGATGCCCAAGAAAGGCGATTTCTTTTTTAAGCGATTTCTATAAGAGACGTACAGACATCGAACAAGCGCGCACAGTCGTGGTTCCCTATGTGTGTGGTGTGTCCCACAAGCTCAAGAAAATGGGTGCTAAGGTTGGAGTTCGTGTAATTTTGTTCTGCTCGGAACAATCTTCGTGCCTTGTGCAAACGTGTGAATATGGAAAAGACTGAACGGATTGAATGCAGGAAAAAAAAAGACATCACAATCCATTTGTGCAGTGTAAGAAAGACGTGTATGAAATTCCGCTTTCCTGTGGCAGGTCCTATGTAGGGCAGACTGGAAGATGTATTAATACAGGTTGCCCGAGCACGCCAATTCTCAGAATGCCACTACCGGTTCTAACCTAGTCATTCAGCGTACCAAATGCGAATGCTCTCCCTTGCTTGACAAAACCCGCATCATCACGAAATATTTGAGTCAGTATGCTCGAGAATTCTTGCTCCGTCCTGTGTCAGTGCTGTTTCCACCATGATCGTAAACCAACAAGCCCAACTCTCCACTCTTCTGAGACCCTTATATACAGCTTCGCTGTCATGGACGTTCGTTGATCTATAAACTTGGCTCTCAAAACACCTTGCTCGGAGAGCAAAAGCTCCATAGACGGTCAATTCGATTTCATGTGATATACCTATACGCGATAACGTCACTTTTCTAGAGTATGCTATATGATTACATATGCTATCGCCTATGTGTAAAAAAATGACAGAGACACCAGCGATCGTTATTTAAGGGTGCTTTTGAACATATGCTGTCGAAAATGTAGCAATTAATTCAAATTTTTATTGTACTCCAGGGTTTAAACTGGAGTCGCGGTTTTTTTTTTTTTTTTTTTTTTTTTTTTTTTTTTTTTTTTTTTTTTTTAGCCCACATCGTTCGTACATCGCATGCAAGTAAAGCCGCTACGGAGACGGCAGGTTCACACGTTCAACGAAAGAAAACTGAGCGCCATTGCACCTCCGTCCAATCACTACCTGGCCATGTCACCTGACAGCTACCACTTTTTCAAGACTGGGAAGCTTCAAACGGTCGACAACGCCGCGGCCGACGTCGCCGGACATTTTTTTTTTTTTTTTTCTACATGGTAGTACTAGCGTGTTACGAGAAAACGAGAATAAAAAAGCAGACATGTTTAGCGCTCGCTCACAGCATCGTAGGAAAGCGGAGTACTTCGTACGAAGTAACATGTTTAAACTGAAAAAGAAGTATTGTTTGAGCAAGCTTTCGCTCGTTTCCCCTTCTCGTTAAAGAGTCACGCGAGCGGGAGAAAGAAAGCTGACGAAGCTTTCGTGATCCGTGTGTTTTGACAAAAAGGCAAGTCCACTCGCCAGATCGAGGGAAACCGGTAGGCCCGTTTGACGTTCAGTGTGCTTTGTTTCATACAGCCATGTTTGCTCATCTGTCACTTGTGTCGACGTTTCATTGGCAGGCTGCAGTATAGCCCTTCAGGAAGAGTAATTCAACAATGAGTTCGGGGCTGACGCGGTCATGGTGGTCTTATTTACACCCAACATTTCGTGTACACTGTTCCATTGCGTCATGCGTCTTCAGAGATAATCACCTATAAGGAAATCTGGCAACAGTCTGGCTAGGTCTGCCCGGCTACAGTAAACAGTTTTTGAACTTGAAATGTGTAGCGTGCGTGCATGTGTACGTGCGTGCGTGTGCATTTATAGCACAGTGTCCAGTAAGCTATCTCTCAACATGCATCGTCCGCGGAATCATGCTATAATCTCTGTGTAGCGTATCGTCAAAGCTAGTATTCCTTCCATCGGAACCCAGATTTGGTAGTATTTTAAATCGGTGTGAAAGGGAACTCGCAAGTGAGGGAGCCGTACCTTGAAGCTTTAAGCGCTGCCAGTAGTCCTGTTCATGCGCAGCGACACGGACCGGAACAAAGCAGCAAGCTCATGGTCCGGCAGACTTTCGAGCCCTTTCCCCCATCAATACGGGCAGCGGCAGAAAACACTCGGGTACTGCAGGAAAACACAATCACGCGTGGTTTTCTCGCCGTGCCCACACCTCCCTCCTCCTCGGCGTCGGGCTCGGGCACTCGTAGAGGCCCGCGCGGTGGACGCGAGGGCGGTTCGCCGGCGGAGGCATGGCTCGAAGAAAGGTGCGAAACCGCAGACAACCGCGCGAGGAAGGGGGTGACCCAGATCCCCTCTCCTCCACCTGTCAGCACAGAAACACGGTCACGATCCCCTCACGGGCGCAGTATATAAAAGCGGCGGCACTAGGCGGGTGACGGTCGCAGTGGCACGGTGTTGAAGAAGCGCTTTCAGTGTTCGGCGCAGCGAGGTCTTTTCCAGCGCGTCCCTCAACAACGACTGCCGGCCGCCAGCAGTGCTATGAGGCCCGCGGTAGCGCTCGCGCTCCTGCTGGTAGCCTGCCTGCTGCTAGAGGCTGAGGCCAGCAAGAAGAAGCTCAAGAAACTCATCCTCCTCAAGAAGCTCATGAAGAAAGGGAAGATCATCATCCCGTTGCCCATCCCGATACCAAAGTAAGTAAGGCGGAGCAAAGGCAACGACGACCGGCACCGAGCAGGGCCGTTTCCTCGCACGGACATGCTCGGTACGGCGTCGTCGCCTTTGGCCCATCACTTGCCTCCGTGCAGCGTGCCCAATTATTTTAGGTGTCGTTGCGATACCGGTGGTTTCAGTGCAATACCAATGTACAATGCATTCAAGTGCTCTGGAGCGCGCACAGGATAATTTGAAGTTTCTAAAGCCTTTTACATGGGAATCAGAAAGCACTGGAATATGTAAAGGACCTAAACCATATCAACAATCCGGTAAATAGGCATATTAAACGTCGACGGCTCAGAATACAGAAAAAAAAAAACTGGAGAGGCTGAGATCTTTGTCGTACTCTGAAGTAACTAGAGCCAACGTGACGTGAAACATTGTGCAGCAGCAACATGGTTTCACGAAAGCGTGGCAGAATGTATGCTTGTGGAGTTTTAGAGCAAAATGGCATCCTCAGATGCCAGAGAGTGACACTGTGCATGCAGTTTTCTTAGTGGAAAACCTATAAAAAGAGGTCAACATGACATCTATATGATTCAGATGTCCAGATGCCCAAAGACCAGACGTCTTTTTTTTTTTTTTTCCTCAAAGGCCTGCGGCCTAAGGAACGCATTTCTTATGAGGGTGCCTGCATTGGTAAGTCACAGCAGACCAAAAATAACCGCTCAACTCACGCGCAGAAATGTCAACATGCAGCGCAACCTGGCTTTCTTACAATAGCGACATGTCAGTCCATTGCACAAGGCCTGTTTTCTCATTCCGTTGCAGACAGGAGTTGTAAGATATTCCAAAAGACATAAGGAAGCATTAGTAAAGAAGTATTAGCAGGGGCATTCCGCGAAGGCAAAAGAAGAGAGTGGGGGCTGACCACAATTCATCACCTGTCAAGCCACGGGCAGCAGCATACTTTTGCCACAGGACCATTTTGAACACTCGCGTTTGCTTGTTCGCAGGAAAGGAGGCGGCGGCGGGGCCATGATGCACCTCAAGTCTCTCCTCGGGAGCCTTGGCGGTGGCGGAGGTGGCGGAGGTGGCCATGGAGGCGGTGGAGGCGGTGGAGGTCATGGAGGCGGAGGTCATGGCGGCGGTGGTGGCATGACCGAGGTCTGGAAAGTCGAGCTCATCAGCAGCGGTGGCGGCGGCGGCCACGGAGGCGGCGGAGGTCACGGCGGCGGTGGCGGAGGCCACGGCGGCGGAGGCGGCTGGATGGGAGGTGGTGGGGGCGGAGGTGGCGGATGGGACATGGGAGGCGGCGGAGGAGGCTGGTGAACCAGGAGACCACAACGGAATTCGAAAGAAGGCCGCGACGGTGCCTCACCCATCCAAACTCCACCGTCACTCCGTACCGTCGCGGTGGAGACAGCGGGTGCCCGCTCATCACAGGAGGAAGACTTGCAATGAACGCTGTTGCCCGGTGTGCCGTGCGGCATGTGTGGAGTTATGACAGGCCGTTAGTAGCGCGTTTTCCCGCGTTTCGCGAGCTGGTAGGACACTGCATTTAAGGGCGTGCCACAAGCAGGAAAAAAGAAAGAGATGCCAAGAGTATCTGCATTCAGGTGTAAGTTAGGCGGAGCCAGTCTTTAGCATGTGGTCAAAGAAATGCTTGAAGAGCTCTGCTGAGTATAGTTAATTAGATAAAGTACTGGGTAAAAACTCCGAGTACCGAGCTACTCTCGGAGCGGCCTGCAACAGGCTCCGCGCACATCGCATACGACGCGATCGAGGGCATCTTGTCAGTACAGTGTTGTTGTCGAATTTCCGCGCAAGTCAGACGTGTGTATGGAATATCACCGGAACCGTGAGATTCATTTTGAATTGAACCACAGGAAGAAATAAAGAGACGACAGAGCGCGCCGGTGAAAATCGTATAGCCTGTTTTAGGGCAACTGAGAGCACAAAGGAGGGCGTCCGAGGCACCATCAAAGCAAGTGCAGTTGGTCTATGCATGGCTCGTTCATATAGTCGCGCACAGCTAAGCATGTGCAGTGATTTGTACAATATTTTCTCCTCATAGTCATTGCTGTTTCTGTCCTTGCGATGTGTTCGAAAATGTGTTTTGTACCGCAAGCAATAATGAAAAACTTTGGTTTCATCAAAAGAAAATGGCTCTTTATTACACCGCATATGCGCATGCATTACGAGCCGTCCCTAACCACCCACTGAAGGTCAAAGACGGCGTGTGCGCGGGAACTTCCGGGAGTCCAGGAAGTACTACAGCGCAGCCAGCAAGTAATGCTGCAGGCGTACTAAAGAAGCGAGCGCCTGATTAAATGAAGGATTCGTATCGTATAACTCCGAATGAGAGCCTTTGCACGGCTGGCAGTTACCGAACTGCTCGCGTAACGGCCACTGAACTTCGTTGCTCTCAACGCTTTTACACTGTGCATGCGTAAAAGCTCTAGGTCATGAAACTCTATGTCATTTCGACACTGACTTCTGCCATGCAGCCTTCAGCCATACGAGTCCTAAGGTCGAGGTCCGTCAGCAGCCCGTAGAGTTTCCATTGTTCAAAAACAATGCATCATAGTCGTGGTTTCATCCAAGAGGCGATTGCAGACTGCGGTTTCTTCTTTTTCACTGCGCACGGCTGTGCGCGGCGTGAGGTGAATAGAATGAATTAAGTTTACATTACGGTCCTCAAAGTTGGATCTGCGGCATGCATGAACGTTGGTAATTACACTTATGGGCACTGAACACGTTAACTTGTCTCTGTACGTTGCCGAATCGCTGTCTGCTTCCTACTTTTTGTACTGTTCTCGACGCAAAACGCACAAGTAGCCAAGGCAGCAGCAGAGCGAAAAGTGATCGGTCTGCAGTGCCAGACCGCTGGTAGCCAGGGTGATCGCACTCGAGCGAGACTAGCATCGATAAGTGATATCTTCACACTCCACACGTCGGTCTGGAGCGACGGGAAGTTGAAACATTTCGCAGATGAAAATAAGGAATTAGCCAGTGCTGAGCCGAGCGCAGAACAGAGACAGCCTCAATGCGGCATGTAAATTGTATTCCGCCAACTCAATGTGGATGTTAGCGCAACTTACAGGGTTTTTTTTCCAATGATAAAGAAATACAGAAAAAAGCAGTAAATAAGATATGACGTTCAAAACGAAGAAGCCGCCACAGTTAATCAGTAGAAGAATTCTGTTTCTGAGTACGCAAATATATAAAGATGCACATCTACTAAAGTTGGAGGGCCCAAGTAGCATCAACGATTTTAGAGTGGAGGAGATGTTTAAGTCTTTAAAAGGCGTTGATTTCTATTTCAGAATCGTATCATGGAGAATGGTGTAGTTTGAAGTCTAGGGTATAACGTCCCAAAGCAACTCAGGCTATGAGAGACGCCGTAGTGGAGGACATCGGAAATTTCGATCACCGGGGTTCTTTAACGTGCCCTGACATCGCACAGCACACAGGCATGCGCTGCTTTTCGCCCCATCGAAAAGCGGCCGCAGAGGCCGGGATTCGATCCCGCATCCTTGGGCACAGTAGTCGAGAACCCTTACCACTGCACCACCGCGGCGGATTATCATGGAGACTCTCGCTATATTACTTTGAAAGCGACCTTATGTGGAAGTGATAAGAGAGTAATTAATCATTGACATCCACCCAAGCGCTGCCATACAGCTATAAGGAGAAGCTGTGCAGCTTTCTCAGAAACTTCGTTGTTAAAGAAAAATTCGTCCTGGTCCGGGGAAGTATAGTTTATAGTTAGTTTAAAAGTATAGTGGAGTTCGCCTCTGGGTCTAAAACAATAACGGCTTGTATACCTCGCTGCAGGAGCCCGGTCAGGTAAACAGTGAAGAAAGTCGGAGCTCACGAAAATGGATATGTAAAGTGCTCCGAAGCAAAGTCGGTTCTAGCAACCTGAATGGCAGTATCACCCCAACTCAACGTCAGTACGAAATAAAATAACTTGCAGTTGAGTGCCAAAAGAAGAGCACAAAATCATGTGCTCAAAAAGCCGCAGTAACAATATATAGCTCCATCAATAAAAAATAACCAGTCCACGTATAACTGCGGTAGGCAAATTACTAGTGCCTCCGTGTCCAGTAGTCTACGTAACACAGCTACCTTGCAAAATGTGGAGCTAGCTATGTTTAAGGCGAACATGTATACGTGCAAAATGATGATAATGACTACCGTGCGCGATCACAGGGAAAAAGTAACCAATAAAGCGACAAGAAGTGCGGCTATCACGAATCGTAGGGTCGTTTTGAGGCGTAACTCACGTGAAGGGACGCGGATTCGGTTAAAGGTATACCGCCGTGTTTATTTAACGTATTTTTGTGCGGGGGCGCTATTTTCTGGGTTTTGTATGCGTGTCCCCGACGCCTGCGCATGCGAGAGGCGTGCTTGACGTCTCGCAGCAACCTGCTGCTGCGCTTGTGGGTTCTGCGTTGGCGGCGTGAAACATGCGAGGCATCCACAGCTAAAGCGTAGAAGTGGCAGTATGAAAGTCGATTATTCACATATCGAGATGATCATGGAATATGTATCGTTCGGCTAAGATCTCACCGCCTCATCAAGCGACGAAGAGTAAAATTAGCCGCAAGAGTCTGACATTTCGGTTACGCTTGCGCACCCAATAAAGTAATAGCTCTGCATATTATATGAGTCGGTACGTCTCGGAGTAGTTTTCCTGAAACTTAAAACATTTTCTTTTTCAAAGAACCACCGTCATCGATCATCGCTTCGTCCGCCGGGAAGTAGCCGCTGCGTCATAAGGAGATTTTAAAGAGGGATTGTAACATTTCATAAGCAGGGTCAGCGGCGGAGTGACTGCTCGAAATCTAAAAGCAGGGGGCTCAGTAGCACTAGAAAATATGCAGCAATTTTGATTACTGGAGCACTGTATAAGTACCACGTCAAACTTTATCATCTAGTCCTGGTGCAAGGTGCTCGCAAGCCCCAAGGGTGGCGTTGGACTGGCGGCCAGGGCTCAGCCGATAACATCAGAATGTTCTGTCAAAAGACGAGGCATCGATCGTCTAACAAGAACAACGTTTTAATTTTGCATAGCGGAAAAGCGGCCGGGCAAACAGGCCCAAGAGAGAAGAGAGACACAGGAGGCCACCGCCGCTTATATATATACCCTCGCAGTCCAGAAGGAAAGGTGGAAGAGGTCAGAAGAGAGCGTCTACCCACCATCACGCTCGAGCCTGAATCGCCGAGGAAGACATGCCGACGCTGGTAGAAAGTTTCTCCCCGCCTTAGCAGAGCCGGCAACTCATGCGCTTTTCACCAACTTTTTCATGACTTTCCACGAACGGTTTCGCAAGCCTTCGCACAAGCGTACGTATACACGAAGACATACACGGCAAGGAAACAGGTCCGAAAGGGCCCTTGACAAGCCTCGGGCGGCGGTTTTCATAGCCCCGAAATAGTTAAAATGTCTACCGCTCTTGCTGCATCCGCAGCGATGATCCCACGCGACGGAGTCGAAATTTAGCAGATTGCCCCACCAGGGGACGTAGATCTCGATGGGCAAGGAACTGCATCCTCTGTCCCTAACGATGCCTCTCGATGATGATCTTTAATCGAAGTCGCGCGTCCGTCGGCGCTTCTTGAGCCCAGAGCATCCAGAAGGCTTTCTTCGAACGTTTATGTTTACAAAGGACACTTTAAAGTGAAAAAAAAAAAAGTAACTTCGGGAGAGTTTTTTTTTCTTCGCTCCCAGCAGGCATTAGAACTACAGATGCTGATGACTTGACCACTCAAGCAGCAAGCACGACACTAACTCCGCTAAGTGAGGTCAGGCTTTTTCGCTTTTTGTACAGCCATCTAATTTTAGTGCCGTCCAGCAACACTCAGAATGCGTCCACATATTTTCAAATTGCACTAGAAAGCAAACGTCATCAATTAATTTGAAACATTGAACGAAAGCAATACGTTCAAAACCTTTCATCAGGAAGAAAAACACCCGCAAGCATTAACTTTGAGGCTGATTCTCACGTTATGTGCCTCGACTTAAGCCATTGGCGTTTGAGACTCCACATTTTGTAACGCACCTCAAACGAATACTGTTGCTGGAAAGCAAGGGCTCAGCTGAAGTTAACTCGCTTCTTTATAGTCGCTGCTTAGCAGTGCGCGGCGGGGACGCGCTTTCCCTGCTGTCATGCGATGCTGAAGGTCATTGCCTCCGCGAACTTCGAGAGCCCTTGACCGTGCCGGTAGCATGCTAACCAAGGCGTTGTAGCACGAAGAGAGCCAGAGACTGGGCAACGAGTCCTGCGAGCACGGCATCAATCCATGCAATTCACATGGGAAGGCTATAGGCGAAGAGGTCTCCCATCGGAACTCGCCGAGTACTACGTTATAAGAACACGGGGTCTCTCGAGCCTGCCAGTCCACTCACCTCGGTGTCCACGGACAGCGAGCCTAATTGTAGCCAACTCCAGTCTTCAGATCACTCGTCGCCGAGCGATACCGATGCGTCCGATGCAGCTCAGGCTAAAAAAAAAATACACAAAAAACACTCGTGTAAAATCTTTCGAGTGGGCCAACTCTAAGAGGGAGTTCTCTAAGAAGGAGATGTACATTTGGTTTGGTTTAGTTTATGGAGTTTAACGTCCCAAGGCTACTCAGCAGAGGTGGGCATTTGACCTCAAAAACCTAGACCTCACCTCAAACTCAAAAAATATTTGGCGACCTCGCTCAACCTCAACCTCATCAATTGAGGCTGAGGTCCCCCAGGCGACCTCACCTCACTTTTCAGGTGACCATTGGCGACTTCACTCACCCTCACCTCAAAATCAAAATGTGAGGTTGAGGTCGGGCGCTCGACCTCAAAAAAAAAAAAAAAGTATCATTAAAATAAACCGTAACTTAAAACAAATATACATTTCTCGGTAATCCTGGGGTATATATAGGCTAGCCAGAATGTTGTCGTATGAAGGCTGTATTTTACTCCTAATTTTGTACTACAATTAATATCCCGGATAAAAGCAGAGAAACTCTGGACACTACATGTCCAACTCTGCACTAAAGTGGCAATCCTCTCTCCCTCCTCGCCTACCCTTTCGTGGTCGGTTTCAATCTAAGGCCTACATGGGTACCACGTTACTACGCATAGGCCCATAATGCAATACAAAGAGTTTATCCCATCTGACGCACGTGAATAAGATTCCTATTAGAAATAAAACAAGCCAGTTCTTACTATAAACTGAAAAGACAAATGCTGTTGACCCTAGTGACGACGACAACAATGACGATATGCTCTTTTTCTTTTCTTGCCACATAGCGCTAAACAGACAAGGACACAGCGAGACAAACGGGACGGGCGCTTTTTTTTGTCGCCCGTCCCGTATGTCTGGCTGTGTCCCTGTCTGTTTAGCGCTATGAGGCAAGAAAACCGACACCAACTCGCCCAAGCTTTCATCCTTGCTCTTTTCCTTAATTCGAAAAAAAAATTGATGATTGCCGAGCTTTTTTTTTAATACACTGTACATTGTTTTGCGACAGAATACATTAAATTAAGAAAAAATAGGAATACAGTCGTGCCTCGTTAGTATGGACGCTTTGGTTTACGACCAAAACTATCCATAAAGCGAGTCGTCCATAATAACGAGTCATGAATAAAAACGAAAAGTATATAATTGAGAAAAAAATTTTAATTAATGGCTGCTGTTTTAATTAACTTGGGTATATAAACACAGCCGAGATGTCGATGCTACCCTCTTCTCCATAAATCCGTCGACCCGAAACGTCATGTCTGTTCTTAAACCTTGTCAGCCATCCTCTTGAGTAGCTGAAGTCAGTAACGCCTAGACAAAACGTAGAATAATATATCTCAGTAAACATCCCCCTGTTTTACTGAACAAAAATTCCGTAAGTCATCCCAGGTAAAACCTATCAAGACGGAGGAGAAGAAGCACCCATAATGTTGCCGAGGCAGCGAGCCTTCTCTAGAAGCATTTCGTCGCTCACGACGGCACCATTCGCGTGCACATTCCCGAACCAAATTAACAAGGCTGACTCCATTTCTTCGAACTGTGCTGGGCGCTGTCGGACTGTGGCTTACGCTGTGATGCCGACGTTGAGCCATTTATCGGAATCCTGTAGTATATATAGATGGTATACCGTCGACCTGGCGAGGCTGAGGCCTATGTTAAACTTGGGTCCAGTCTTTCACGGCTTGGATTGACTGAGATTGCTTTTGCCGCTTGTATTCACAGATTTCTCGCTTAGCGCCTAAGCTCAGCTCCATTCTTTTGCGTTTAACTCCCACCATGCCAAAAGTCCGACTAAAGTTGAGAGTTACAGGCTCCTGCTTCTTTGCACTCTTTTTCCCTAGTTAACCTCCCTGCCTTTCCGTTCTTCTGATTCTCTTTCTTGCCTTGTACTGTTTCTGTAAGGAAGCGAGGGAGTCAAGTTGGCAGGCTACTATACAGAGGGCTATCAAACAGCCCTTTCCTGTGCCGTTTGTATGTGTTCCTATGAAACAAACACTGCAAGCTGAATTACAGTTTAGAACGACGGCTAGCCGACTACGAAGAGCTCAGACCTTGTCAAGGCCGCATCGTTGACTCAAGGTGAAGCCGACATGCGGATCGCTGTGGTGCAAAATGTGGTAGTTCGGCAGCGCAACAGTGAGGAAAACCAGGAGCATCAGAAGGAAGGGCGTCCAGGACGAGACGCCCGGTCCTGGTTGCGTGGTCGTCGCGTTTCTTTTGTCGCTCTACTTCGTGAGTGTGTCTTAACCCTGACCGAAAAGCGTTAACGGCTTCATGGAACACACTTTGTGTTCTGGGATAGAAAAACTTCAGTTCCCACCCCCAATTTTGGCGCTTGTCTTTCTTCTTATTGTTTCTTTCTTACGCTTTTACCGGCCTCTCTTCTGTTCACGTTCAGCAGAATTTATTGCGACCACATGTTGCTATTTTCCCGACTGCGGCCTCTCATTGCGGCGCTGCCGCTGCACCCAGAAATCTCCCGGTTCCCTCCTTTTGGGGTCTTTCTTAGTTAGCTGACCCTCGGTTTGCTATGTACGATCCCTGTCATCCACCCTCCTTTTCTCCTCCTCCTTCCCCTCCCCTCCTCAAACGACGACACGCCAGCTTTGATTCTTTCCAACTCCACAGGACTCGTTCAGGCATCCGACCGTATCGGCTGTCGCATAGGTTCCCGGCCTGCGCACCCTTCTTTAACTTGCGTTCGGACTCCCCTGCTTTTCTCAAACGATGTCCATATTAACGAGACAAAAATACATGGGCCGAATAGGCTGTGTGCATTCATCCCATCTCCATTGTTCAGAGAGCGAGTTTCTATATTAACGAGACATAAATACATTGAAAAATCTTCGCCCCTAGAAAAACTGTCCATAATTCGGGTCCTCCATATTAACAGATGTCATATTAACGGGGCACAAATTTTCTATAATAGCCACTCATGAAATGACTTGTGAAGACTAAATCCCCAACAAAACAAACAAAAGAGGAAAAGACAGCAAAACACCAATTAATCATAAAACTCGGCCAACGCCGAATAAACTTTCAGAAAATTTCGAAGAGGAATGCTGTTTATCTTATGAGGTCCCAACCGGCCACTCTTGGGCGTTAGTTTATAATTCTGTGATCCCGTGGCATATTGCAAGAATTGGCGAAATTGCTTCTTCGAACACCACGCTTACATTAAAAAATTACAAGGGTCGGAACTGCTAGGAAAAAGGGTTAAAAGTGAACCACTTTGCTGTCGCGAACATCGGCTCGCCCCTCAAATTTCGCCGGAGCAAAATGTCCAACTCCCAACCGCCTAAAAAAAAAAAAATAACACACGATATAAATACTTTTACGTCCGAACCGAATACTGGATGCCATTTCGCCAACAATTCTGAGACGAGCTTCTCTGTGGTATTCACTTGTTTTCCTTTGAAGACTGAACTAATAAATTGCACGGTGGTGTCTCCGAAGCTACTTCGCCGCATGCACCGTAGGTGAATCTAGAGAAACCGTTTCCCCGTTAGTGTCGTATAGTTACAGCACATAAACGTAAAATAAAGACAAGAACAACAGAAAGGAGGCGAGCAAGCAGCCCGGAGGGACCGCGCCCCCCGCTGTGCACGCGCTCCTCCCTTCTCCGTCCGTCTGTAGGCATCTGGTTTTGCTCGTGCGGTAAATGCCGAACTCTCACCAATACACACCAAAAGGCAGTGGCGTATGTGTGCCAGCTCCGCTTTCAGAGACTAGATCGCGCTTTCCAATACTTGCAAAAGAAAAAGAAAAAAAAAACTAAATGACCGCGCGGGTAAGTGGAAAGGAGGGTTGTGCTATGGGCCTCTGAAAAGATGCCAAAGAAAGAGCCTAATGGGAGGGAAGAAGCCTGTTCTCTTTTCGGCAGTGTACGAACTTAATTGACATACAAGAAAATATATATAAATAAATACTATGTTGACGAAAGTAATAACAAATATCGCACACTAAAAACAGAAGAGAACTGCGCTTCCCAGAGCGTATAGAAGGTTTGAGACATCGACTTAATACTGCATTCCTCAGTGCTAGCATGTAATTGGCTTCATATCACGTACATCTAAATTGATTTTTAAAGAAAAAAACAAATATCTGTAAAAATTATTCCGACATCTGGCCACAAAAATTTTCATCCGATTGATTTGTCCGTCTCGAGCAGACGGAAGCACAAAAGAGACACATTCAGTTCGCCACACCAATTCGTCCGTCTAGAAACCAAAATGTCGAGCCGGAAACCATCTCAATACTTTCTAGCTCATAAAAACATGTAGGAGAACGGTTTTCTCTTTTTTTTTTCTGCGCCTGAATAAGAGATTTAAAGAGAAACCTGATATTATGAAGTTAAGAATCCCTTACTCTCCTCCTTCCTCCTGCATTGCTTGATTTCACTAGAATTTGAGAGAGAAATAAAGGGCCTTAGCAGAGCGAAATCATTTTTTTTTTTTCATTGCGCTTTACTGCATACAAGCCCCATATATTTTTCTGTCTCTTCTATCTTGGCAAATGGTTAACATGCGCAGGCTTCTTTCTTGTATACCAGTTGCGTCTTATAAGCTGTGCCGTCCGTTTCATCCTGTTGCATGTTTTACCGCTACACTAGCACCTTCATCCCATTGCAGTTGTTCGGGGCCACCTGTGAATCTGTTAGAAGAAACAAGCAGCACAAGACCAAAGAGAGGTTGTTTTGGAGAATACAAGAGTATAAATTTACAGGACCGGAATATAGAACGATGACGTACAATTCGAAAGGGAGGACTTCGAAAAAATGCCCAGATGGTATTGTGCCGGTTTTTCTGGTTTGTTCATGTTTTTTTTTTTATCTGTCAGCGTCCCCTAACAATGTCGCTGCACCATTTTCTGGTTAGTTTCCGTGTAATGTACAGCGGGGTCCTTTATCGAATGTAAGGCAGCAGCCGTGACGTTAGCGCCTGGAAACGGGCATGCACAAGACACAGTTCTGCTCCGCGCCGTCTGCGCAAAGACAATTTGCTCCGCTTTTTAGGTTTCTTTGCGGCATCCGACAAAAGCACCGCAGGTCAACGTGAGTTATGTGCTTTGCGCGCTCCTGGGTGTTTGTGCCGAGGAGTTCGTGAAGTAAAAAAAAAAAAATATCTCCTTCCAAGTAGACCAGAGGGAAGCGTCCTCGGGCTGCGGACATTACGGTGGAATGCCGAAAGCTGGGCAGGGGCTGCGGCATCCAGTCGTCCAATTGGGGGGTAACCAAACACCGAGAGTCGGCGGGCACACCGCGGCAGTACGCTCGAGCTCCGCGTCAAAAGGGGCGCTCTTCGAAGAAAGCCGCGGCAACAGCAAAAAGCCTGGACCTCACAATTTCGACCTCACACAATGACGACCTCACTCAACCTCAAACTCACGCGTGAGATTGAGGTCCAATTTCGTGACCTCCCTCAAAAAATTTCGAGCTGTCACCGACCTCACCTCACTCCGTGAGGTTGAGGTCGAAACCTCATGAGGTTGCCCACCTCTGCTACTCAGGCTATGAGAGACGCCGTAGTGGAGGGCTCCGGAAATTTCGACCACTTCCTTTTCGCCTCCACCGAAAAGAGACCGCCGCGGCCGGGATTCGATTCCGCATCTTTGGGCAAAGTAGTCGAGTGTCCCGATTTACCACCACGGCGGGTAAATGTATCTTTAAATCTCCGTAGGTAAGATGGCTACGATCACCTTCCTTCAGGTTCCTGAACATCCTCACGCTGAACGTTCAATGTTTTCATAACCCAGACAAACAGCGTGAGGTTGTTCACTCCCACGATCCCAAAAGACCGACCCACTTTTTCTGCAGGGGTGCAATTCGCGCAATCAGCGTGAAGTGCATGAGTTTATTGGCCGGCTTTCTGCTAAACTTTCTTTTAATTTAGTTATTCCCAAAGTCATGGTTTGGGAGTGGTCATTTTTAGGTGCAGTCTACTATGGTAGTCATCACGTCTTTGATACAAGGGCAGAGTCATCGCGCTCGATGTTTTCTACGGCCAGTGGAAGATGCGTGCCATTAACCTGTACGCAGTCCAACCACTTACTTGTGTTCCTTTCACCTTTCTTATGGACAGTCAACCTTATGGAGATTTAATTGTGTTCTGGACTTGTACAGAGACGTACGCTCACTCAAATGCGGCGGACAATGACGCACACTGTCGAGTTGCAGCGCATTATATCGCAGTTTGGTTGTCGTGACGAGTGGCGTCATTTGCATGGAGATTACGTTGACTACACTCGGTGTGGTAAACTAAGTTGGAGCAGATTATATCGTGTATATGTTCCTAGCAAGCGTTTCACTGCAGTTATCCAATGTTGTGCACTAGACGTTCCACCATACGCCGGTCATGTTTCGGACTACCAAACGCCCTCCGCGGCGGTTCACCATATCCGATCGGTCGGGAGACGTAGCGAAACCTTGCGGCTTGATGTTTCGGTTCCGCAGGATCCACAGGCTTCGCGTGAGTTTCAAGACGCGGTCACGGCGTCGTTTGCACAACCCGGACTAGGACCGTGTGACTGGAATGTGCTCAAGGAAAGATGGCGTGAAACATGCGTCAAAGCGAGTCGCCGCAAAGCGAACGGGAAGCAGTCGTTCTCAAGGGCTGTTTGTGGCGCATCCACATGGTTAAGTTAGGTTGTTCGAGGACTCCACCAGGCTCAGGCCTACTTGCAATTCTAGCGTGATCGCTACTCGCGCTTGCTGTGCCTGCATACACGCGAATATCGCATTATTCGGACGCGATATTCGGAGGTCGTGGGTTCGGTTCCCACCATCGTCACGTTGTTTTTCCTTCTACTTTGTGTTTAATTACCTTTCCCCTAAACAGATTACATTATTAATTTATGTGATCATCGAAGTAAAAATTTAAAAAATAAAAGACAAAGTACAATCCCCAATGCTGTCCTTGGCCTCGCCGACTGTTGGCATCTTTCCTTCACGTTACAAGCCAGGAATGCGGAATGCTTGTCAAGCAGTTCGGCTTCATCCTCCAGCGACTTAACGATGAAGACTCGGCGTTTCTCATGTGTGCAACCACCACCACCGCTGAGGTGCTGTCCGTTCTGCAGGGCATTAACGCAGGTACACCTCCGAGCTTGGATGGCATAGCTGTGGAAATTTACAGCACTTTAATTATGGCCAGAAATAAATCCTATTCTAATCAAGATTATTAGCAGCGAACTTTCTCAGAACTTCATTCTATGCTCGTTTCGGAAGGGTCAAATCGTGTTGCTCCCAAAACCGGACAAAGACGGGCGACAGCCATCCAGCTGGCACACTGTTACGATACTATGAACAGATTACAAAATTCTGACTGCTATTCTTGCTCAGCGCATTAACCACCTCCTTCTTCACTCGCTAATTGGGGACATCGTTGCGTTTATTAATGCACGCGAAGCTAGCGGAGTAGAAGCCAGCCCGGATCAAGGAAAGGCGTTCGATCGTCTGGAACACTCATACCTGGAAGGGATCCTTCGCTCTAGAATTTTCTGGAAGTCTTCACTGAACTCATTCATCTGCTTAAAGCAACCCGACTTCTGACGTATATTCGGGCGGAGTTGCTACGCCGCCCTTTGCTGTGTGGCGCGCGCTGTTAGGCACGTTGTCCCGCTTTTGCCGGTGCTCTCGACGTATGGAGGTTTCGGCCTGGCCCTGCCTGGAGCCTCGCAGGCGGTAGACGTCACCTTGCTCTTGCATGAAGCAGACAGCCTGGGAACTTCTCCTACGTACACACAGCAATTATGACTCTCTCTCTCTCTGGCGGCAAGCTGAACGAAATTAAATAACAGGCGCTATGTTTGGGGCGCTCTTCTAAAACGCTTCCGGACATACACTGCTTACCCGCTCCGAGCATATCGCAATTTTGGGAGCGGCATCATTCCACGTACGTGGCAGAAGATTGCCGCAGCAGTACAGAAGCAAACGGCTGCCGTCACTGCTTCTCCCTTGCCCATGAGGGATAGGGCATATTTTGAACCTCCTTCCTAAGCAGTGCGTCACTCTGGCTGGCTTTTGGAAGGCACAACTGAACCAATTTCGCGAGCTCACCTTCGTCTTCCATGTTGTGCGTAGGATGGAGCATGCCATGCTTGGTAACGTTCTGCGGAGCACTCTGCGACAAATGGAAGATCGTTAGCCAAACAGATAAAGTAGCCCCCGCTCCTGCAATGACTTAGCCATTGCAGGAGCAGGGAGCCACCGTCATTCCTTGATGGGTCGCGCCCTTAGCAAGAGTGCGCCCGCGGCAGTCCTGCCTTTGCTGTCCTGTATACGCCGCGGCAGCAGCGTGCGTGCGCAAATAGCTTGAGGAAGTGTTCCCTGGAGAGGTCTGGACTGACAGGGCAGCATCGCGATTGTGCGAGAAGTTGTCTTGCAGGAATGCCACATGCACCAAGGAAAACGCGTGACCGTAAGTCGAAGCACGCTCATTGCGCCGACAATCGTAAGGTATTTCCGCTGCTTCTTTGGGTGGGGAGTCCAAAAAAACTGGCCTCGCACTTTTCGCCGGTTACGCGGCCATTTTCTATCCCAGTCTCACGCATAACGAGACCGTTCGGAGCTTTTGAGCGCCTAGTTATGAAGTCGATCGGCTTCGTACTACGGAAAAACAGAACTGCAGCCATTTACTATCGAATGTACCATATCTTTGTGCGAATGACATGCTGTTGCGGAACTTAGATTCTAAGCTGTTTACATTGGGAAAGCCTGCGGGCTTTCTTGCGGAATTGTGGTCTGCCCGCCACATACGTACATGCATGTCCTCCACGCGAGGGTGGGGTCTGAAATTGCGCTTTCGTAACAGCACGCGCCCTCAAGTGTAGTTTTCGTTACTTGACTTCTTTCTCACCCACATTCCTTCTACTTATGTTTTTTTTTTTTTTATGTTTCCTTCTCTCATGTTTCTGGAGACGTCGTTATTCGTCGTTACCACCCGCCAGCCAGATTCGCTCATGCTGCATGTCGGGCGCTGCATGTGCTAGCTGAAAATTCCTTTACATCTTAGTACGTGCATAAAATTGTAGAGCTGAGCTTGTTTGACTGAGACAACAATGTCAGACAGAAAATAAAATTGCATAGCATGCGGTTTGAAATTGATAATGTCCCCTATAGTTTCCTATTCCTTCTCATCGAATATGCCTCATTTGTATATCAAACTGTTCATTTGAACGATACATTTTTGGAAAAAAGGTTTGCTTTCTTTTGTAACTGTGCTGCTAGTGCATGTGGATCTGTAAATAACTTTTTTTTTTTCACTACTATCACCGTCGCCCAGTTGCTTAGTTCTTTACGGACGCATGATACCATTAATGAATTGATTTCAGTGATCTGGATCTTGTCTTCACAAATAATCCCTATCTTTGTTCTAATATTGCGCTATTAGAAGGCCTTTCGGATCATTCAATAATCACCGGAAAGCTTAATTTCACACACATATAAAAACAGCTCGCAAGAAGCAAATCAGATGCCACAATCGAGCAAACTTCGGGGAAATAAACGCTGAGTTGTCAGTTTTTGCTGATCACTTTCTTCTGGAGTTTGCAACACGTTCAGTTGAGGACAACTGGTTGGTTGGTTTGTGGGGTTTAACGTCCCAAAGCAAATCAGGCTATGAGAGACGCCGTAGTGGAGGACTCCGGAAATTTCGACCACCTGGGGTTCTTTAACGTGCCCTGACATCGCACAGCACACGGGCGCCTTGCTTTTCGCCTCCATCAAAAAGCGGCCGCCGAGACCGGGATTCGATCCCGCGTCCTTGGGAACAGTAGTCGAGTGCCGTAACCACTACGCCACCCCGGCGGGGCAGTTGAGGACAACTGGAACCTTTTCAAAGACAAACTTGCTGCATTTATCGGCCAGTTCATACCTGTTATCACTATACCTCACACTAGCACCGCGCCTCGGCTTAATATCCACATACGTCGCTTAAGCAATAGAAGAAACGTCTTTACAAACAGGCCGACAAAAACAGGCTCTCCTCTTCCTTGCGACGCTACAAAGTATGAGATAAGGAATATCAGACTGCGCTTAAATCTGCTCGTCGCCATTTATTCACCCGTAATTTACCATCAATGTTAAAGAATAACCCTCGTAATTTCTGGCAGGCAATTAACCCTTCGAGTCATCCTGATATAACTAACCAATGCCGAGGGAGGCAGCGTTCCCGCGGCTGAATGCACACAAGCTCTCAATGACGCATTCACGTCAGTCTTTAGCCGAGAAGAGGTTTATTTAGCCCCTCCTACTACGAATTATTCTAATACCTCAAAGGTCCCCAGAAAGGGGTCACAAAGAAGGGTAAACAACGCCATAACACTGATAGTTATTGAACCACCCATCATTCTCCCGCAAAAATTTTCAATCTAGCTTCTGCAACACCAGAGATATCGGCGATTAAAAATGACCCTTCCAATTTTCCCTCTCAACTCGTACGCCGAAGGGAGCCATAAAAAAAAAACAAAGAATACAAGAAAGTTCAAAGCTCCGCCCAGACATACGCCACTTCGACGAACTTCCGGTTTCCGCGCGCTCGCTCGCTGGCGTACTCGCGCCAACCCGTCCTCGCTCGCACACGCCTGAGTTCGCCAGTTCGCGCAGCGACGGTTAGTGTAACCGCGAACCCGTGGTTATCCTATGTTACACGGCGGACCAAACCATGGTTGCACCACTAACCGCGGTTACCGCAAACCGAGCTTGACGACCTCGGTTTGCGGCGTTAACCGAGGTTATGACGGCGTCTGTTGACGGAAGCTACTCGTCGGCGCCCGAGTGCGCGAAACGTACGAGCGGGTCTGCTTCACAAAGTTATTCATTTGCCCACTGTATCACGTTTAAAGATCGATGTATAGATTATGGTGCCTCCCGACGTCTTCGATTACGGCCGACAGCGCAGCGACTGCGTACTGAAGCCTTGTTTTGCCTACAGTATCGTTTTAACGGCTTGTTGCTGAGCAGAACGTCAAAAAATACGCGGCCTTAGCTATGAAAGTACACGAGTTTGCAACGCTTGCAGCACGGGATGCCGCGAGCAGGCTGAGGTACGTTACACAATTACCGCGGGGGTGGAACGTGCAAGTGCCGGCGCCGTGCATGACCGTCCCTAGTCGTCGCTAGGCCTAATTGTTTCGCTTCGAAGCCGCGGCGGTCGACGCTTTGGAACATGATCAACGCTGTCGTAGATCGTCTACTTATGAAACTGCCTTATAGTGATTCCTATCCTTCCATAGTAAAATAATTATAGGATTAACTCTGCCGACGCATTAATCGCAGAGCTATACTCCGTTTCATACATCAGGTGCAACGCAGCGAAAGCTACGCAAGTAGTCCGCAAGAAAAAAAAACAGGAGGCGTATCACTACGCGCTCGTTCTGTAGGCGAGTGGTTCCTGCTGAAACGGGCTCTATTCCGAGCATACACGTTTGCAATAACATGCTTCGCATGCTTAGATATCTTCACATAGCGGATCTTATAGAAAAAATGCGCACCAAAGAACCATTTTCTCAAAAAGAGATGCGCAGCGCGGAGGGCACAGCCAGCGCCATCTGCTGGCACAGCTGGTAAGGTTGCGGGGCAGCAAAACGCGGCACGAGCAAAAACGACATAAAAAAACATACAAATTAGCCGAATCCGACTTTTTTTCCCTAGAAAAGGTGCTTTTTATAAAGTTGATGGCAAATGTAAAATGTATTAAGCTTGCAGATAAAGCAACTATTATTTTCTCTCGTCAAGAGCAGGCACTATTTTTTACCGCGGATGCGGAGAGCGCAAACAAGAGCTGTAGCTTTGGTAGTGTTGCACTTGATGTATGAAACGGAGTATAGTACGAGCAGATCGGATCAGCCGAAATGCACCAGCGGCAGCTGGCTTGAGCAGAAACTAGCTTGTATCACGGCTATCGCTCTTACCAGCAATTTGCTGCTGGTCAGCGATCCTCACGAGGGCTTCATACTTGATATTCGGCTCAGTATTCCAGACGCCAACAAATTTTAGCACGCTTTATTTCGGACATCGGTGCTAACGATCCGCCGTGTCGTTCGCGAACGATAGCGAACCGTATGCGGGAGGAGGGGCCACAACGGCGGTGTTTACGGCGGTCGAGGAGGTGCTGCCATCGTGCGGTGCTTGACCGTGCTGTTGACGCCTCGTCGGACGACACTCCGATACTCCTGAAACCACGTTATATAAATAAGATATTTGTAAATGCAGCTTCGTTCTGCCGATCCCTGCGTCGCTTCGGTTGTTGCACTTAATGGGCAATGACCACCTAACCGATAAGAGCGGCGAGCTGTGTAACAGCCTGCACAGAGTTCGAGCAGCGCACGAGCAGACGACTTTCGCAGCTACCGGAAGTGTGTCCGTGACGTCATGGTTGTAGTGACCGCAGCGAATGGCAGCTTCTAGCAAGCCGTGCAGTCAACCAACCCGTGACGTCACGGGACTAGGAAATAGTTCCATGCGACACCGCCAAGCGACAATCTCTCTGCCCGCGAATTTCAAAAAACGCTGTTTTTAAAAATTAATAATAAATCGCTGGCTTTGTTCCAAGGAGTTATACTTTGCGTTAATGTTCAAAAGGATGTGTTCTACACACTGAACACGTTTATCAGTGGTTTCTTGCGGGCTGTTTCCGTGGACCTTCAATGTCCGAAATAATTATTAGTGAAACTGGAATCCTATCTTTATTAAATAAACTTAAAACGACATCAGCGTCTGATCACCTTGGTTTTAATAACACAATACTCAAGAATTTATCTGCTGGTATCCATCGCATCCTGTCCGCTGTTTTTGAGCAGTCCCTTTCATCTTGTTTGGTTCCACATGACTGGCGCCTTGCTAAGGTTGTGCCCATTTTCAAGTCCGATGATCGTTCTTTAGCACTAAATTATCGACCAATTTCTAGCACGATTTGTAAACTCATTGAACACGTGATTCATTCGCAGGTATTTAACCTTTAGAACAACACAACATCATCTTTAAATACCAACACGCCTTTCGCAAAGGGTACCCGTGCGAAACGCAACTTGCTGGTTTCATCCAAGATCTTCATTAATCTGTTGATGCTGGTATTCAAGTTGACTCAATGTTTCTTGATTTTTCCAAAGCGTTTGATAGGGTACCTCAAAACCGGTTATTAACCAAAATAACACTTCTTAATATTCAGCCTCTTGTTATTGCATGGGTTAAACATTTTCTCTGTTCCAGGTTTCAGTTTACCACTGTCAATAATCATAGTTAGTCCCTCAGCCAAGTTCATTCCGGCGTTTCACAAGGAAGCGTGCTTGGCCCCTTGCTTTTCTTGAGATTTATTAATGATTTACCTAACTCAGTCTCTTCCCGAATCAGACTTTTCGTTGACGATTGTGTGATGTATCGCAAAGTTTATACTAACGAAGATCGCCTCGCCCTTCAATCAGACCTCGACACAGTAACAGCATGGTGCTTACTTGCCTTATGCAACTTAACCTTTCTAAAACAAATTTATGTCTATTACTAACCGAACGTCCAGATTTCAAACAGCGTATTCTTTAAATAACACTCCAGTTGAGTTGGTCCACGTATAAATATCTCGGTCTTCACCTTCTTCGAGGTTTAACATGGAACTACCAAATTAGCCTTATTCTTGCATCCGCTAATCGGTCTTTAAGTCTCTTAAAACATAACTTAAAGCATGCTCCCTCCCACCTCTGATTACGTGTTTATACCACTCTTTTTCGACCTAAAATTGAATATGCTTCGCCTATTTGAGACTCTCACCAAGCATACTTAATAAGTAACAGCGAATCATTGCAGAATCGCGCGGTTCGTTTTATCTACTCTGATTATTCGCGTCATACCAGCATCACAGCCTTGAAGAAACTCGCCGATCTTCAGAATCTATGGCTCCGTCGTAAACTTGCATGTTTATGACTTTTTCATAAACTGTATCATCACTCAACGATTCATAATGACTTTTTTTCTTCGCGTTCTTCCATTTTTGACCGCCGCGACCATTCATTTAAAGACAAGCGCTTGTCATGTCGTACATCTAACTATGCACATTCATTCATACCACGTACTTATAACTGACTGGAACGCTTTGCCTTCACATGTTGCTACCGTCACTGATGCGGATAAATTATATAATCTATTGGCTGCCACTACCTCTGCTGAAACTTTTTGGGGGTCATTGTTAACTTACCAGTACATTAGGTTTCTGTCTTGTATTTCTGTTATGGATGATTCTCATTTTATTTTCATGCCGTTGTTAGTGAGACATTGTATAACTTATATCAACGTTACTGCCTGCTGCTCTGTTCATGTTTGTTTTTCCCCTTTAAGCTTCAATGTTAATTTTGTGTTTTGTATTTTTGCAAATATTCATATGCTTTTATCTGTTGTTGTTTTTTTATTTTCTTGTAATTGTGGCTTATTTGTTTACTTTTGATTGCATGCCTGTATCCCCCCCCCCCATGTAATACTCTCAAACTGAGGGCCCTTAAGGGTATGTTGTATAAATAAATAAACAAATGTACTTGTCTATTGTATTCGTTTGTTGTCTACGGCATAGTCACCACGTGAAAATATTATATGTAGGCAAGACGATTCGCATGACAATGACATACCTAGATATAAATGTACGGCTGCCACGCACAACAAATAGTGGAATACGCACAAGTTCGGGCATAAGTAAACAGAGCACGCTTTTTATGTTCAAATTAAAGAATCACGTCTTCTGCATTGAAGATAAGAAAATAATATTTGTCCATGTCATGCGAACGGGCACTGGCGACTACTAACTGTTTGTTCATGCCAAGACTACCAGTTACAATTACGCTATGCATGCAAAAAATTTTAGATGGAAATAGCGTGCTCCGTGTATTTTTGTCCGCACTGGCACAAGCACAGTCACAAATATCCCCACCATGCACTCTAGTAAAATATATATCCACCAAGACTAGAGCACTGATCAGTTTGCAACAAGAAAAAAACTAAATCGCCAAAAATATGTGCCCATAAAATATGGGCTGGCTGCGACATCCACAATTTTTTTCCTTTCACATGTGCGAATGTTTATGGCCAGTCTAATAAACGATATGTTTTTATTCCCCATGTCTTTCATCGACGCTGCGTCAGTAGTCGCGTGCGATGTAGCTGTGTTGCTGCCTGGGTGGGACAGCAGACCACATGACACAGTGACGTCATTTAATGAACCTCCCTGCGCACACGCAGCCCGCGCGCAATATTCTAGTTACGTGAAAAAATGGTCAAATTTTGTGGAGCCATGGCGCTATGGATAAGCGCGCATTCGAAATTCTAAAAAATAATATGGCTATTACTAACGAGCGTGGGGTATAGTTAGTTGCTTATGTTGGATGAAACAGCACGAAGGACGAGGACAAAGATAGAAGAGCACACATACAGCGCTGACTGACAACAGTTTTTTTTTTTTTTTTTAAGTTTACAAGAATATATATGGCTTGATGCATGCCGGAATGAAACAAGTGTGATTCGCATGCCTAAAACCGAAGCTAATTATCGTTTAAGCGCTTTGCCAAGAATGTCAGCTCTTTGTTCGATAACGCCAGGGAAGGGGTGCTGACGCAACGGTCCCCAAGTTCCAGGATTATTTTCGCTTCAATTATTTCCTTCGTGATGTAGACTTTTTTTTTTTTTCTTTAGGTCCTGTATTGCATTCTTTTCTATGTTCTTTTGTGCACACGAGGCAGTGAAGCGGCAGGTTACAGTCCTTGCTATTAGCTAAATCTTTTTTTGTGTGTGTTCTCGTCATCTCACATTGAGGCGCCGTCAGGTTTGTACCACATATATTTTACCACGCGATAGTGGATTCGAACGGCTGACAAGAAATCTCAAATTGCAGTCAGGTGCTTATCTGTAATGTTTAAAAAGTTAGCTATTAAAATTTAGTTAACCACTTCATTAGTTAACATGATTTCCCTGTTTTTGACAAAGGTGAACACCAGTACTACTTTGCCGCGAAAATGTCCTCTTTACCTCAAAAACCATAGTTTTATGTGCCGACAGAAAGAATCCGCGTGGGCTGCTGCGCATCTATCATTGGAGGCTCGGGGCTGTCAGGCTCCCAAGACGCCGATGGCAATAACCGAAATGTTTTTATCGCTGGTGTCATGAAATGCATGGGATGTCATTGCGAGGAACCTAGGCGGATGTAGCTGTTCAGAATGTGGGTAAAAATGCGCACATTTATTTGTGGCATTTTTTTTTTATTATTATTAGAGGAAGTAGATAAATACCGTCGTTCTGGTTTATATTTTCTTAATAGTTTAGTTATTGAGCGCATGGTCTGGATGTGTATTTCAGTGCTTGTAAATGTTCCACTAGTGCGTAGCAGCCATACATTCATATCCAGTAGTGGGGTCCAGCCTCGGTGTTTCAGTGGTTATGGTGCTCAACTGCAGAACCCAAGAACGCAGGATCAAATTCTGGCCGAGGCGGCCGCTTTCCGATGGAGGCGGTTTAAAGTCCCAAAGAGACTAAACCTGTGAGAGATGTCGTAGTGGAGGCCTCCGAAACTTTCGATTACCTGGAGTTCTTTAACGTGCACTGACATCGCGACGGCGGAGTAATTAACGTCATTCAGTTGGTCCAACACGACGAAGGCGCCATCATACTTGTAGAGAAATTTCTACTACAATCCTCCCTTGCGGGTTGGCGTCCAAAGCCAGACCAAATCTCCAGGAGAAAGTCACTTTACGATGACACAGGTCATAGAATTCTTTCGAGCGGTGTTGAGAGGCCAGGATACGTAAGTGGGCTATACGACGGGCTTCTTCAGCACGGCGTAGTATCTGGGCAACGGTGCGTTGTCGTTGGGGAAAACGCGAAGATGATATCGATGAAAACGCGGGGAGTACTGGCATATAGCAAATAGAAGGGAGAGTACCCGGTGACCTCGTGATTTGACTTGTTATAAGCGTACGTCACATACGGTAGCACTGCCCCAAGTAGCACACAATACGGGACCCCCCTAGGGCCAGTATGGCCAAGTTGGGCTGAGGAAATCACAATAATACCCATGAGAGCCTCCTTTAGGGATCAAGCGGGCAAGCCCAAATTGGGCTTATCTATATATATATATATATATATATATATATATATATATATATATATATATATATATATATATATATATATATATATATTGTAAAGAAGACGAAGAACAAACAACGCTGCGGCATCGCCATCATCATCGCTTGTCTCCGGCGCCCATCTCTCTCGCGCTGAAGCTGTGCCCTGCGGCTGGTAATTCGATCCTGCTGTACCCTAATTACTGCCAGCGCTAGACGTTCGAACCAGCTATTAAATCCACATTTCAATATATATATATTATCATCATCATCATCAGCCTGATTATACCCACTGCAGGGCGAAGGCCTCTCCCATATATATATATATATATATATATATATATATATATATATATATATATATATATATATATATATATATATATATATATATATATATATATATATATATAAGAATTCAGTAAAACAGCGCTAGGGGAGACGAAACACGTGAACGACAGACGCATGCGCTGCGCATGCGTCTGTCGTTCACGTGTTTCGTCCATGAAAGAGACTTATCAAAGGTCACACCTAGAAATTTTTGAGGGCTGACTTATGGTATAGGAGTGTTAGCAACTTTCAGTACGTAACGAGCGAGATCATGTCGTGAAAGTGAAGTTGCTGCGCGCTTTTCTGGAGATATAACAAGAGCTCGCGTGTTTAAGAATAATGTAATGCCCCCTATTGCTCTCTGTAGTCGAGCATGCACAATGCGCCTGTTTCTTCCGGTGCACCATATACAGATGTCATCTGCGTTGAGGGAGTTTTCAAAAGTAGGTGGCAAGGAACAGTCCAAACCAAGAAGAGAGATATTGAAGAGGGTTGGACTTAAAATCCCTCCCTGAGGAACGCCACGAGAAACATGATGTACGGACGTGCCACCTTGATCCGTTGACATGTAAATTGTCCTATCATGAAGATAATCAGAGAGCCAGTTGTGCATTCATCCACCAATACCAATCGAACGCAAGGCTGAATGAGTCGTCTTATGATTGACATTATCAAAAGATCCTTTAACGTCAAGGAAGACAGCAATGCTTATAGACCGCTGAGCTTTGCTGCGCCTGATGCTGTTGGCGAGAGCAATAAGGTTGTCAATACTGCTTCGGCCTTTTCGGAAGCCAGACCTTGACGGGGGTAAAGTCCCCTATTTGTCAGGTCCCAGGTAAGACGTGAATGAACCATTTTTTCCATCAATTTCTCGACACAGCTGAACAGTGCGATAGGACGATAAGCGTTTAGGTCAATTGATGGCTTACCAGGTTTAAGGACAGGTGTTACGCGCGCAGTCTTCCAGCTCTCTACAAGGCTGCCGGCAATCCAAGAGTTGTTATAGACTGTAAGCAGCTGAGTTGTGTTTTTTTTTTTTTTTTTTCAAGACGCTACAGCGAAATGTAGCTAGCACGGTCAGGTCCTGGGCAAGATCTTTTGTTGGTAACTGCTAGCGCGGCTTGAAGTTCTTACATAGTAAACAGTTCGTCTAGGAAAGAAGTTTTGGGCGACGAGACAAAGGTGGGGAGCACATTTTGCAATGAAGGAGCTACTAATGGAGCAATGATCTTTGCACAGAAAGCTTCTGCAAATTGAAGAGAAGTAGTATTGGCATTTAGAGCCTCGCACTCGAAAGGATGTATAGTTGTGAAGGCTGGCTTCGTAAGCTTCGTACAATACTCCATACTTTAGAAAGAGGCTTTCTATGATCTAATTTTGCACAAAATGATCACCATTCCCTTCTTGCCAGCTTGTCCAAATGGCGTACGTGTTCTTGTGCTCGCCTCGGATGTCATCTCTAGAAAGTGTCTTGCGCGCTCGTCTTTCTGCTCTGCGACGTATTGCTCGAAGTTTTTCTTATTCAGCTTCAACAACTGAGTACACCTTTGGCAAATGGAAACTGCGGAAGGAATGGGGGAGGCAGATGGGGAACTGGAATATGCAGAGTTTCAGCGAATAGAGGTTTCGCATGAGCGGTTCCGGGATGCACACTTCAAATGAGGCTGCTGTGCAGTAATGTTTTGTGGGCTTGGTACAGATGGTTGATGAACCTCTGATCGTTGTGGAAAAGGAGGAAATTCAACCACGTCAACAATTCGTGGGTGACTTGAGAGCATCTTTCTGTGATTGTTCTTGTGCTTTCTTCCCCGTCAATGATTTTTTTTCTGTGATGACTGCTCCTGATTTGATTTTTTTTAATTAAATCAGCTTTTGCTGACTTGCGGTCGTTATTGTTTGATGTCTTGTACCTATAGATTAGTTTCTTCTTTTGGTAGGCAGTGCAGCGGGAAAACGTCGCCCTGAGTTGGCACAAATGGGGTTGTCACTTGGGCACGTGGTATACGGTCGTGATTTTCACCACAGCGAGGGCAGCGCAAGGCTAGTCGGCAAGCAGTAGTCACATAGCCGAAGCGCTGACATCTACCACATTGTTGTGATTTTTGGATATATTCATGCACACGGTATCGTGTATATCCAAGAAAAACGTACTCCGGCGCAGATTCTGTCATAAAAACAACGCGGATATTTTCTCAATTTCCCAGACGGCACACAGATTTTATTGCAACTCTCTGCAGTAGTGCCGAGTAGATATCTTCTTGAGAAAGATCCAGGGGCACACCCTTGATAACTCCATGCCACAGTTGTTTGGCCGCGGCTCGTATGCTTGCACTGTTATTGATCGTATCTGTAAAAGGCGTTCAGTAGCGACCGCGGTTCGGGTGTCAACTGCCAGTAGATTAAGCCGCTCGTTGGGGCGAACTTGAAGGACGCCATCTGGAGCCAGAGATTCAAATGCTTGCCTCATTGCCAGCGAATTGGTTTTATGTCTACTGTGAGGTAGCAATTGGGCGCTTTAGAAGCGTTAGGTGCGTCGACACTGAAATGCGCGACCGCCTGGAGCTGCGACGACGCTTCGAAGACACTTGAATAAATCTGTCTGGCTCTTGAGCAGACTTTGCAGCAGCATCTATACAGGTAATGGCAGATGACGTATCTCAGCTATCCGGAAAATCATCCTGACCTGCAGGCGTCGGCCGATCCCAGCTTGCGGTGTAAGGACCAGATGCTTGTTGTAGATGAGTGTCAGATGATGAGAGTCCTGAAGTACCTGGTGATGACAGGTGACCGCATGATACACAGGTTGGGATGACGGGTGATTATTGCAGAGCTGGGACAATCTGCAGAGGTAGGTCTGACGTGACGCCAGAAGAAAACTCAGGTGATGATCCAGGTTGCGGCATCGGCGGAGCCGCACTCGCGTCAGATAACATGTCAGGATCCTGCAATATAGGTTATCTGGGACATATATATCGAGTATTGAATAGAAAATGGATTTCGCAGAGACCAGCGGGCACAGCCCGAGCACCCTGACTTTTTCGTCTTCCGAGAGAAAGGGGTGCCGTATTAGAGGGCTACGGAGTAATTTCGACCACCTGGGAATCTGTGAAGCGCGCTGACATCGCACAGCACACGGACGCCTCTTCGTTTCGCCTCTATCAAAACGCAGCCGCCAGCAGTCGGGATCGAACTAATGTACTCTGGTGCAGTAGTCGGGCGTCTCACCACTGCACCACCGCGGCGGGGCTCGTAGTGCTGCCTTGTAATTGCTGTAATGAATTGAGGCGTACAACATATTAGGATCCAATGAGCGTCAATGATCAATGCGTTTTGTGCACGAGGGGTCTTTTTGTCTGAATAGCGCCTATTTAAAGGAACACAACACTGGCCAAAATATGTCATGATATATAGAAATGAGATTTTGCCTCATGTAGTACAGACCGAGCACTACAACATCAAACAAAAGAGGCTTTACAAATTTAATTTGTCCTTGAAATTCGCATAAAGACAACAGAGGCGTTATCTTGGTGAAAAACCCTACTTTCAATGTAGTACCCCTCGTGACTACATCTCGGCAAAGTATAGCTGATTTTCGCAAGTGCATAATGTTTTTTTTTTTCTTTCCAGGAGTGCTTGCCATATTTTATTTTATTCTAACCTGTGTACTACGGCGCAGTAGTCGGGCATCTTAACCACTGCACCACCGCGGTAAAAAAAAAAAAAAAAAAGCGTTTCCTCTTTCCTCTTTTTGAATCGGCCTTAGACACATCGCAAGGTCAATTCGAAAAGAAGAGGAAACGTCTTCGAACGACAGGGACACGAACGACGATGCACTCGGTAGCGAGAGAATTAGCTATACGTGACGACAGAAAATCATAAAAACGTATTTACAAAAGAGTGAGCGACTTCACTTTCAGTAGACGTGCTCAGTAGACGATGCACTCTGTAGCAAAAGAAGAAGCTATACGCAATGGTAACTACATAACAGCATAGAAACGTATTTATAAAAGAGTGAGCGACTTCATTTTTAGTAGACGTTGCTCCACAAGCTGCGCTTTATTGTCGAGCTCACAGCTCACTAAGGCCGGGGCCTGCCTGCTTCCGCTGTCAGAGCCTACCAACGGTCGCGGCACGAAGCTTATAGAAGAAAGAGGAGCGCTGGAAGAGGGAGAGAGAGCTCAAGCATCGCGGTACGCCAATTCTCTAGAGGGTGTTGGGCACGCGCGACGCTATGCCCTTCTCCTACGGTCTGCCACTCAGCAGCGGTGTCGGCGCGCACCGCCGCCGCTTGACTTCCGGCCGTGCCTCGTCATGTTTGCGATGAGAAGAGGGCCTGTTCCGTGTTGTGAGGTGCAGACGCGGGTTACCTAGAGTGTCCGTGCCATCTCGCCCGTGCTGGAGTCATCCCGCAGTTTCTTCCGCGGTCTCTCAAGTGTCACGTTGGTCGACGAGGGCAGGCTTCTTGATTTTTCCATTTGCACCGCTTTCTTCGATAGGCCCGCCAAACCTGTTGTAAAATGGCCATGCACAGCGGTCTTACATTCACCATCCCAGAGAATTCACACGAATCGTGGTTCACCAAACCCATAAAACGGTTACAAAATCGAAAAAAGCGTCTTTTTTATGTAGCTAAAGCACCAACAAAGTGGCCTGGGATAGGTAATATCTGTCCTGTATTGTGATTGAGTGCCGGCACGAGAGATGGTTCCACCGCCCCGTGCGGCGGACTGGGGGAAACCATCGAGTGATGGGGAACTGCTACACAATGAATTGCTGGTGTGAACTGCTGCGAGAAGCTGCTAGACAGTGAAGAGAGTTGGTGTTGGTCCCAGGTTCAACAGAAAGTATTCAAAGAAATGAAGGAAGACATAATGTCAACTCCAGTATAGTCGTACCACTATACACAGAAGCCTTTGACCATAGCGGACGCATCATCTTATGGCATAGGAGGCGCACTCCTTCAGACAGACAGCGAAGGCCGGGGACAGCCTGTAGCCTATGCCTTATGAGCGATGACATGGGCAGAGAAAAGGTATGCACAAGTGGAAAAAAGAAGCACTTGAAATAGCATGGGCATGTGAACACTTCAGACTGGGACTGCACTTTCACATCGAGACCTACCACAAGCCATTAGTGTCCCTGTTTACAACAAAACGTAACGATGATATGGCTCCAATACTTAACGTTTCCGCATACTTGTGCTCGAGTACGTTTTCACCATCTCACACGCACCCGGAGAAAGAAGTGCATACAGCAGACGTGCTATCACGCAAGCCACTACAGTATTCAAGTGGAGACCTTGCCTGAGCTACGAGCTCCTGACAGTTGAGCAACTGGCAGCTTCAGGTGATATGTTGGAGAGAACTAAAGTTGAGCTCACAAAGGATGCTGCAATCTCATTGGTTATGCACTACTGTGAGACAAAATGGCCGAAAACTGAATCATTGACTCCGGATGTACGGAAATATGTAAGTGTGGCCGAAGAGCTGTCCGTTGTGCATGGACTGTTGCTCAGGGGACAAGGTTCGTCTTTCTATCACTTAAGCCAAGAAGTTCTGGCACGACTGCACACGGACATCGGGGCATATTTAGATGCCGAGCCAGTGCACGAGAGGCTGCATGGTGGCCGGGGATCAGTCATGACATTGAGGTACTCGTGAGCAAGTGCCCAACCTGTACCAAGCCCCGCCGAATACCAACCGAGCATCGCCTTCAGACTGACCTTCCAGGGCACCCATGACAAACAGTTAGCACCAACCTATTCCACCTGGATGGTAGGAATTACATCATTGCAGTCGACTACTACTCAAAGTCCTTCGAAGTGGAAGAGCTACATGGAACGCAAAGCAAGTAGGTTGCTAATTTCTTCAGCCAACAATCTGCTCGCTATGGCCTTCCAAATGTCAACGCTCAAGTTTGTACAATAGGTGGGATGTGAAACACATAACTTCCAGCTCTCACTATGCTCAAAGTAATGGGGAAGCCGAAAGAGCTGTACAGACAGCCAATAACATCGCAAGTCAGCAAGTATCGCTGAAGGCCTTCTTTCTCACAGAGCAACACCAGGACCGGAGAGATAATCACCAGCTGAACTCCTCATGGGCAGCAAACTGAAACGACAGTTCCTACACTGTCCCAAGAACTCGTACCAGAGTGGCAGTACAGGACGGAGTACCATCAACAGAACAAAGTCGTCAAGTAAAGAGAGGCAGCAAATTATAACTCTCGGCACAGGTCGAGAGCAGCACATTTACGGCCAGGCACAATGGTTTTTATCAGATACGGAGCAAAGCGTCATGTAACCATTGTCAGACCAGCGGATTGGTTTGGTTTGGTAAAACTTTATTTCCCACAGTAGGGGTCCTGGAGGACACTCGGCTAGGCGCCAGGTGTAGAGGGCAGCTCCCACGTCGGCACAGATAGCCCGAAGCTCTCCGCCGCCGCGCGGGCCTCCTGGACAGCCCGAAGCTGATCATGTAGGGAAGCACTTTTTAAAACTTTGTCCCAACGTTCCTTGTTCTTGGCGTAGGCGTCGCTTGATGCACAACCACACAGCATATGGTTTAAGTCTACACGATCACTGCACCGTTCACACACATGTTGTCCGTCGTAGTCTGGGTCGATGTGCTTCATGCGCCAGGGGTTGGGGTATGATTTCGTTTGGAGCAAGCGTAACGTGACTGATTGGCTGCTGGTTAGTTTCTTATCCGGGAGGGGAAATGCTCGTCTGCCTAGATAAAAGTGCTTAGTGAGCTCGTTGTACGTGAATAATTGATCTTTGTACTCGATATGTGGAGTAGCAGGGGAAACCGGAGGGACGCGGTCGATGAGTCCTCGCGCCGCCTCGTGTGCAATCTCATTGAGATTCCGCACGCCGCCCCCTAAGCTGCCCATGTGTGCCGGGAACCATACGATGGAGTGAACGGTGATGTTACTTCCGCCTAGTATCCGTAGCGTCGTCTTGTCTATCCCGCCCTTGGCGAAAGCTCGAGTGGCTGCTCTAGAGTCGCTGTATACAGTTGTGAAGTTCGAGTCTTTTAGAGCTAGTGCTATCGCTGCTTGTTCAGCTACCTCTGGCTTCTTGGTGTAAAGTGTGAGTGAGTTGCGCGTACGCCCGTGTCCGTCGACTACTCCTACCGAGTAGGCATGCTTTCCCGGTATGTACGCTGCATCCACGAAAGTTGTCTGGTCGGGAAACTGTGCCGCGTCCGCAGCGAGGGCTTTGGCACGGGCGAGCCTTCTTCCTTGATTGTGGATCGGGTGAACGTTTCTTGGGAAGGGGGACACTTTGATTGCTTCTCGCACGACTTTAGGTAACTGCAGGACGTTGTCCTTTTCTACTATGGTGTTCAGGCCGAGCTTAACGAGAATCTCTCTGCCCGCTTTGGTGCTTGATAGGCGTGCAATCTGTGCCGTGTGCTGTGCCTCGATGATTTCAGCAAGGGTATTGTGCACTCCTAGCTGTAAGAGTAGTTCAGTGGAGGCATTATCGGGGAGCCCTAACGCTGTCTTGAAAGCTCGGCGTATGTGTACTTCAAGCCTTCTCTGATGTTCCTTTTTCAGGTTGAGCATTGCAGCCACGTATGTGATGTGACAGAGTACAAAAGTATGGACCATTTGAATAGCGTTGTCCTCGCTCAGTCCCCTGTGCCTATTCATGATGCGCCGAAACATCCGGATCGCGTTTGCAATCTTGATCGTGATGCTGTCAAGCATCGCCCAGTTGGACCCGTTGCTTTGGATGATTAATCCTAGAATTCGTATTTTATCGACCGTGGGTATGCGATATCCATCCCTGTCGTGTATCTCTATGCATGGTGTGTGGTGTCGGCGCCAGTCGTTGGACGGGCGCCCTGGTCTTGAGGGGTGGTAGATGAGTAGCTCGGATTTTCTAGAAGAGCAGCGAAGTCCCATTGGGGCAAGATGGGCCTCGGTAACCGTGATGGCTTCTTGCATGCGCGCTTCCAATTCCGCATCGCTGCCACCGGTGCTCCAGATGGTAACATCGTCTACGTATATGGTGTGCTCCACATCAGCAATTTCACCCAATGCGCGAGAAAGCTTTGTCATCGCCAAGTTAAATAAGAATGGTGAAAGTACTGAGCCTTGTGGTGTTCCCTTATCGCCCAGATTAAAGCTCTCCGAGACGTGTTCTCCTATCCGGATAGTGGCCGTTCGATCCTGCAGAAACGCCTTGACGTAGTGGTAGAAGCGTGTTCCGAGATCGTGGTCAGATATGGCTTTGAGAATGGCTTGATGTTGGATTTTGTCAAAAGCTTGCTCCACGTCGAGTCCCAGTAGCGCCTTGGTGTCTCGTGTGGGGCGATCCAACAGACTTTTCTTGATGCGTAGCATAGCGTCTTGCGTTGAGAGACCTGGCCTGAAGCCAATCATATTGTAAGGGAAGTACTCCCTTTCTTCTACGTATTCCAATAGTCTATTCAGGATGACGTGTTCGGCTAGCTTTCCTAGGCAGGACGTCAGTGAGATCGGCCTTAGGTTGGGTAGGCCCAGTGGCTTGCCCGGTTTTGGGATGAGGATCGTATTGGCATGCTTCCACTCTGCAGGTAGTTGGCCAGTTTTCCAGACTTCATTGATTTGTTGCGTTAGGAACGTGACCGAGTCGTCCTCTAAGTTTCGGAGAGCCCGATTTGTGATACCATCGGGGCCGGCTGCAGAGTTACTGTTGAGTTCGTGAATTGCGAAGCGTACTTCGCTTTCTGTGAAGTCCGTATCTAGCTCTGAGTTTGGGGCACCGTCATAGCTTTGCCTTTGTAAGGTACTGGGTAGCCCCGATTTAAGCGGTAAGTACCGTTTGGCAAGGTCATCCAGAAGGGCTTCGGCGGTACTGATTTGCTTCTCGCGATGTACTAATTTGCTTAGCCTGATCCGTTGCATAGTTTTGGACTTTGTTCCGTGTTCGTCGAGGAGGTGTTTTATGAGTCCCCACCCACTTCCTCTGCGTATTTGCCCATTGAGGGAGTTACAGACTTCATCCCATCGTTGTCGGGAGAGAACCATGCAGTATTGTTCAATGGTCTTGTTGAGTTCGGCTAGTTTCCTTCGTAGTCTTCTGTAAAGACGCTGACCCTTCCACCTGGCTAGAATGGAATGTTTGGCTTCGAGAAGATTCGCTAGCCGACTGTCCATCCTCTCTACCTTCACGTCCGTGGTAACTGTCCGTTCCGAGGCTGCGATGTCTGCTTTGAGCTGCTCGATCCAGCTCGTTATCGTGTGCTTTGTGGTTGCTCCTGATGAGTTGGATGGCTGCGCTCGTATTGCACGAAATTTGTCCCAATCAATAAGTTTGTATTCCCTTTGCCTCTTCCCCGGTATCTCTGCATCAATTCGGAGAATATAGTGGTCACTCCCAAGGTCTATTCCCGAGTTGTGCCAGACACATTTTTCTAGGCCCCGGACAAAAGTAAGGTCCGGTGTGGTGTCTCGACATGTGGAAGTGCCACATCTGGTTGGGGTCTCCGGGTCTGTGATCAGCGTGAAGTCGAGATCGGAGGTTGTCGTGAGAACACGATTTCCCTTGCTAGATAGATACGCGTAGCCCCAAGCCTGGTGTGGGGCGTTAAAATCTCCACCTATAATCAGCGGACTGTATTTGGTGATGTGCGCAATCTTGGCCAGAATGCCTCTAAACTGTGGGGTTTATGAGGGGAGAGGGTCTTCCGCACCGCTCCTACTCCGCAGGTGCAACGTCCTCGCTAGCGACCCGCGGAGGGGAACAAAGGGGACAAAGGACGGGCACGACACATCGTTACTACTCGAATGCTATTTATTGCACTTGCAAATAATACACAGCATGCCGGCTAGCTATACATCAACAAGGTTTTCCTTGGAAGGGCAAGGCTACGTAAGAAGGACTTTTGACTCACCGGCTGGGGAATGGGGGTGCGATTTCGGCGGCGGACATTTGAACGCGCCGTGAATATGGCGGCCGGGATCTCCCGTGCGCGCCGCATTCTTCGGACAAAGCCATACCACGGCGTTTGCCGCGGGAGGCGTCGAGAGCGTGCGGTATTTACCGGTCGCTTCGCCGTTGGGAACCAGAAGATGGGCGGTCGTGCACAACGGGTCCTCCCGTGTGCGCAGCGTACTCCGTGCCCGCTATCCCCCGGCATTTGCCGGGAGAGGCGGCGGGAGACGACCGCTTTCGTTGCCGGCTGGATCCAGAATCTCCATCTCGTCTTCTCGCGGGAACCCGGTGGTGGTGGTGGTGACTATGATGATGGGGGATGGGGTACTGGGCACGACGTATGCCAGCCTGAGCTAGCGGCGGCACTCTTGGTGCCCAGGGGAATGGGATAGGGGAGGGTTGGGAAGGGAGGGGGAGGACGCGCGAGAAAGTCCGCAGAGTCGGGGGCCGAAGAACGGCAGCACTGCGACGAGGTCCGCAGAAAACAGAGGGCTATCCTGGGCGCCCAACGGGTAGCACACAGAAGAAGCACAGCCACCACAGGTAAGTCACCACACAGTGCAGGTTCGGCTTTGGTGCGAGCAGCATGCTGCTCGGCAAGCGTCCTTTTCCTGTGACAGATCAGGACGCCGGGGTGACTGCAGATGGTCTGCAGTGCGCTGCCACGTCGGAAAGTCCGGGTGGCAGTTGGGAGGACCGCTGGGAAACCGCTGCCTTGGCAGCGGCGCGGCGGGTAGGGGCATCTCGGGAGATGGCACTCCTAGGCCCGTGCGCGAGAGGCACACGGGACACTGTCTCTTGGAAAATCCTTGAGGCAGCGGAAGGGACCGCAGTGGTACCTCAGCCAAGGCTGAGGCGCGGCGGGTGACGCTGGAAGGACCGCCGGGAAGGGCGGCGCGTCGAGGCCCGAGAGCAGGAAGATCCCGGGATTGCTGCCGAAGCAGCAGGGAGGGCCGCGGAAGCGGCAGGTGACGCTGGAAGCGCCGAGGCCCGCGAACCTTGCGGTCAGCGGGAAACTGGCATAGGCCAGCAGGACTGTGCCCCCGAAGGAGCAGCAGGGAGCCTTGGCGAAGAACCACGAGTCCATTCCAGCACTGGGGCTCGCCTCGGGCGAGGGCGACGTCGGTGCGCCACAGGCGAAGACCAAGGTCAAAGGGGGCCGCACCGATAACTCCTCAAGGGAGGAGGGTGTGCTGGCAGGGACAGACCTGGCAACGCCCGCAGCACGGGACACACTCGCACGCCCAAGGGTCGGGCTGGGAGAAGGGTCCGGGCTCCGCTTCGGCTGGAGGGCTGGAAGAACCAGCAGGGATGATCCAAAGGACCAGGGAGGTGCGCCGGTAAGAACCAGAGCACCGGAGGACGGAAGTTGCGACGGGGCGAGCAGGGCGAGCCAGCGCCGGAGGGAGGCGAAGGCGAGCGAGCGCTCGGTGAGAGCGGGCGCGCACGAGCTCGCCGGAGCGAGCGCCGCACACACCCGCCCCCACCGAGAGCTGAAAGGCGACTGACGCGAGAAGCGCGCCTGGTCGGGAGGCAACGGAGCGTGCGGCCGCTCCCTTCAGAGGCGAGCGACGCGGGAACCCGCGTAGACCTCTTGGCGGCGCACCCCTCGCTGGTCTCCTTCCCCCAAGGGGAGGTATTTACCTCCTCTCCCAGCCGGCGCTGCCATGACGCTAGTTGGGGTGGTTGTGGTCGGTCGCGGCGAAGGGGCAGGAAACTGGTTTTCCACATCCCTCCCTCCTTAAATGTTCACCTATGGTTGTCGAGAGCCGCTCCTTGGACGCCATCCGCGAGGTAAACACCAGGCTTAGCAGGGCGATCCAAACGTTGGTGTCATCCGACGAGCAGCAAGGTGAAGGGGCCCCCCTGTCCATCCGCAGGTCCCAGAAGCCAGCATGACGGGAGGGTGTTGTTCCCGCTGACGCGCCTTTGTTGGCAGGTAGGGGTTGGCCTCCTCTCCAGTCAAGCCGGACTGGCTCCGTGAGACTCCGAGCTTCGGTGATTCACGGCCACAGGGCAGCAGGCAGGAACGTAAACAATGGCGGCAGGTCCAGGCGGTTTCACTTGATATCTGCACAACCCTCCGGATCTCCAAAAAGGTTGAATAAATTGAGCAAAATGACCATTTGGTAAAATGCGGGCCAATGCGAGTGCCAAACAATTTTATCCGGCACCGCACTGCGTTCCGTTAATCCGAACGAAGCACGGGCATCCGCGGTTCGTTTGCCGGCATAATAATCTGGTTCCACAAAATTTCAGATTCTCCTTCTCAGCCCTAAAATACCAAGTTCATTTGAACGAAGTTAGCTTTCTCTAATCCAGCGAGATGTTTGGCTACAGCGAGGTCAATATAGAACAAGCAAACCGCATTTGCGCATGCTGTATGCCACGGTTAGCCTGTCCTCCGATGTGCGACAGGCAGCTCCCAAAAAGAGCCTTAAGCCTACTCGCTCTAGCGCTAAGGACAATAGCTAGAACGCAGCGCCGCGAGGATGTGCATCTCCGCCAAGGAACCCAGGGTGGCCCTACTCGCTCGCTGCCATCCAAAGGCAACTTCTGAGCGAACGGCGCCCACCGCGTTCAGCGGTGTCGGAGCGCCCCGGTGCTTTCCGGCAATCACGGCTGCAATACCAGTCAGCCGATTGCGGCACCTGGCTCCCAGAGCCAAAGAGACAGAAGAGGAAATATTTACAACTATATACAAGAAAAGTAGGGCCACCGTCCCGGCTGAGGCACTCACTCGCTTCCGGCGTGCTGTTCTCCGTGGACGGCTCGGTCTCGTGCTCCATGTACGGACCTCGTGGCTGTACCTCTCAAAGGCCTCGGAAGTCGGCACACACAAACACACACGCACACACACACTCACAAATAAAAATGCTCCACACACATAAACACACGCACACACACACAAATACACGCACGACCATTTGTTCTCGCTGCAACTCCTCCCACCCCGCCGTCAAGAAAGCATATTAGCCTTGCTAGCATAGCGATGTCGGGTCAGGCCTAATGTTAAAAGTCCGGGCAGGCACTCCACGCCGCGAACTATCGTCCTTTGTCCCTAGGGATGGGTAAGTAGCTCAAGTGCTTCTGCACGAGAGAACCACGTTGAGGCGCCATTGTGGCGATATGAGGGGGAGCGGTCTTCCGCCCCGCTCCTAACTCCGCAGGTGCTGCGTCCTCGCTGGCGACCCGCGGAGGGAACAAAGGGGACAAAGGACGGGGACGACACATAGTTAGTTCTCCAATGCTATTTATTGCACTTGCAAATAATACAGAGCATGCCGGCTAGCTATACATCAACAAGGTTTTCCTTGGAAGGGCAAGGCTACGTAAGAAGGACTTTTGACTCACCGGCTGGGTAATGGGGGTGCGACTTCGGCGGCGGACATTTGCACGCGCCGTGAATATGGCGGCCGGGATCTCCCGTGCGCGCCGCATTCTTCGGACAAAGCCATACCACGGCGTTTGCCGCGGGAGGCGGCGAGAGCGTGCGGTATTTACCGGTCGCTTCGCCGTTGGGAACCAGAAGATGGGCGGTCGTGCACGACGGGTCCTCCCGTGTGCGCAGCGTACTCCGTGCCCGCTATCCCCCGGCATTTGCCGGGAGAGGCGGCGGGAGACGACCGCTCTCGCTGCCGGCTGGATCCAGAAGCTCCATCTCGTCTTCTCGCGGGAACCCGCGTAGACCTCTTGGCGGCGCACCCCTCGCTGGTCTCCTTCCCCCAAGGGGAGGTATTTACCTCCTCTCCCAGCCGGCGCTGCCATGACGCTAGTTGGGGTGGTTGTGGTCGGTCGCGGCGAAGGGGCAGGAAACTGGTTTTCCACAAAACCCTTGCCTCGTATCCTTAGGGCTGCTGTACAGATTGATGAGGAAGATGCTTTGCTTGTTCCCTACGTGGTCGTTCGGTATGATCTCAATCGTGAGGTGTTCTAGATAGCAGGCTGTGTGGTGGATCTCATGCCGAATGTACGGGATCTTGTGTGTGTGTGTGTGTGTGTGTGTGTGTGTGTGTGTGTGTGTGTGTGTGTGTGTGTGTGTGTGTGTGTGTGTGTGTGTGTGTGTGTGTGTGTGTGTGTGTGTGTGTGTGTGTGTGTGTGCGTGCGTGCGTGTGTGTGTGTGTGCGTGCGTGTGTGTGTGTGTGTGTGTGTGCGTGTGCGTGTGCGTGTGCGTGTGCGTGTGCGTGTGTGTGTGTGTGTGTGTGTGTGTGTGTGTGTGTGTGTGTGTGTGTGTGTGTGTGTGTGTGTGTGTGTGTGTGTGTGTGTGTGTGTGTGTGTGTGTGTAAAGGGGGAGGAGAATCTCTCAAGGGCGCGACTTGATTACTCGTTTTTCAATATACTCATGCGCTTGTTCGGTCATTTCCTTTCGCAGTGCACACGCCAATTCTCCCTGATTCCTCATTTAGTCAACTCATTAAATAACTCTTCACATCTGACGTTGTTTTAGACGACCGAGGAATATATATATATTTTTTTTTCATTGCTATATACGAGAGTGCGAGAGTGCCCATTCGGAGCTATGTTCGCGCCCGTACCTCGAAAGTGAGACATTAAGAAAAGCGCTTCTGTTTAGGCGACGTCGGAGGTCATTTAATTGTAATCTGTGTTCACTATATCGTTTGACGCGAGTAGCCAGACTTCATGCACTGCATGAACAGGCCGCCCAGGCCAGCAGACATGTAATGGAGGCAATCTGCTCAGCGCAGTAGTAAACGTGACACCCACTGCGTTACCTTCTAAGGTTAGAGTGCTCCTATGTACTGAAAATTTGACTAATTTGTTTGCATGACAGGATGTATGCCCTGAAAGCACATACTACAAAACACAGGCCAGGAAGTAAATCAAAGGAACGGCGCTTGTGAGCAAGCCGACAGCGCTCACACTTGTTTCACAGCATTAACAAGTGAATTTCGCATAACACAAACGCGTTCTCCGTGGTATTGCGTCGCCTCGAAGCCAAAACTGTCTTAATGTAGTGATAATTGTACTGAAGCCATGTACAGTGCAACGGCAGCACGCAAAAGCTACGTGTGTGCTGGCCGCACCATGCTTTCGCGCCGCGTGTAGCAGACGACGCGCCCGGCAAGCAGCAAGAGTTGACTGCAGCGCCGCTAGTTCTCGCAACCGCCACTTGGGACACACTCCTACGCTGGGCGGTATGGGGAGCTGTGAAACTGAGTTTGTTCTAGTAACTTTGCCGTGGAGCACACCTCTCGAGGTGCTGCGGTGCTGCTATGCTGCGCTGCCGAGCGGGCGACCCGGTGACCCAGTCGCGCCGGCCGGTGGCATCTGAGAAATGCTTTAGTATTGTTTTTTCGTGTAAATAAAAAGCCACTAGATACAGGACTAGATACGAGAGATGACGCCATCCCCCCGTGCGGCGGGGGAGATAATTAACGGAGGTTCTACTGTGCAAACCACGTAACCTTAATTTTTTTTTATTTGCTTTTGAGCGCGCAGCGCCATCTTGTTGTATAACATTGTACTCTGTACGCTCTGTACGTACGCTGTGGAAGGCAATCGCAGTACCAGCGACAACGTACGCAGACGACGTGCTGGCCTACTCCAGAGAAACGACAAAATGCCTGGAGCGGCACCAAAATGAGCTAGGTCGCTGGCTGCTTGGGGGAAGCTTGGCAACTGCAACCGCGGCAGTGAGCGGGGAAATGAGCTGGTCCTCATACGAGGCAAGGGAGGCGAAATCCAAACCACAATACGCTGGTCGACTTGAATTCATGGCAAACACAAACTACAGTCGCAGAATGTACCTACATCTAAGGTACAAAAACATCAAGACGGATTGGATTCGAAAATACACGTCCCTAAACACTAAATACAACAGAAACTCAAAACACGACACCAATTCAGAGGCCGAGTGGCGCAAGGCGGTCTTTAAAGAAATTAGAGACGCCGAAACAACGGTATGGCGCACTGAAGCAGGAAAAAAACAAAGCCTGGATTTATACTGCCAGCATAAACTCGAACCATCCCCACCATCATATTACCGAGGTGACATAGGCAGCGCCCTTCTGTTTCATGCCCGCACGGGCGCCCTGCTCACAAATCAACGCCGGCACGAGCTATTCGGCGTGGACCCCAAGTGTCGGCTGTGCGGAGCACCGAAAGAGACCCTCCAACACATCCTACAACAGTGTCCAGCTCTTCCTGCGGGTCCACAGTCATGCACCCTGGCCGAATGCTTAACTCTGACAGGCGAGACCGAAGAGGCGGCAAGGTGGTCTGTTTAGGTGTGATAGCTGTTTGGGTGGGGCATGCAGGGGAGTCATGCCTTTGGGGAGGATCTTTTCTGAGAAATGTTTGTAGCTGTTTTTGAGCTCCGCGATCTCCAGGCTTTGTATCTGTAGTTGTGTTCTGAGCTCCGCGTTTTCCCGAGAGAGCGAAGGCGATCGCGGTTTCCAGCGCATCTCTTTTTTCGGCGGGCTGGGCCCTCTGGCCAGGAAGGGGCGGGAAGGAGGAGGACGACAAACTCCTGTTGCGGCCCTTTCTTGAGGTGGATCTGGTCTTGGATCGGGCATGGCCTCGGCTGAGGCTTTCTTTTCTTCTGCTGTTCGAACGGCTCCTGGTCCGCGGCCTTGATGGGCGTTCGTTGGCGTTTTGCAGTGTGCGTTCCGCGATGCTAGTTGATTCGCGTCTGTCTCCACGTAGTGATCCTGGTTCTTCGTGTTCTTGTATGACATTTTGAAACGCTTGTTGCAAACGCTACTACCGGTGAGGTGCAGGCCGCCACACACCACGCAGGTGGTCGGCATTCGTGGTCGGTCGGAGGGTTGTTTTGACCGCAGCGCGGGCCCTTGAGTACTTGAGGTGTCGGTTATAAAATGGGTCAGCGTGGTGACCCATTTTATAACACGTAGAGGCCTCCACTTTTTGAAAATGCGACATCGTACTGTGCTCCTCTGTAGTTGATCCAAAAGGGGACTTTGTCCCATTTATTTATTTATTTATTTATTTATTTATTTATTTATTTATTTATTTATTTATTTATTTATTTATTTATTTATTTATTTATTTATTTATTTATTTATTTATTTATTTATTTATTTATTTATTTATTACAGAGTCCTGCAGCGCCCGAAGGCATTACTGCAAGGGGGAGATGACAAATAACATTTCTAGAAAGGCCGGAAGTACAATAAAGATATATAAAAATGAAGAAAATAACCCGACACAAGTGATAATGCAGAATGAAAAACATACATCGAAAGGGGGCAACTGCGCGACGAATAAAGTGATGAAAACACTCAACAACAAAGTGATGAAGAAACCACGCGCGAGAGAACTGCACGACACGTCACACATCTGATAAAAAAGCCCGAAATAAATTTCCCGTGCAGCACTCAGTGATGCCAGCTGGCAGTCTGTTCCACTCATTGATCGTCAGTCGAAAGAACGAGGTTTTATATACATCCATCCGGCATTTTATATCTCGGATCTTCCACTGATGATCAAGCCGTCTAGATAAAAAGTTAGGTTGAAGCAGGTACCGGTCTTTGTCAATGTTGAGCTTTCCAAAATAAATTCGATACATGATCCGCAATCTGAAATGTTTTCTGCGGTGAACCAAAGATTCCCAATCAAGTTGGTGTTTAATAGACGTTACACTAGATTAAAAGTTTTAATTGCTAAACACAAATCTGGCCGCATTATTTTGGACGCGTTCGAGCACGTCAGATAAGTAAATAAACAGGGTATCCCATACAGCGCATGCATATTCAAGAATTGGCCTTATGTAAGTGAAATACGGGAGCTGTTTGCCATTTGACTGCGCTTTGTTGAAATTACGATTTAAAAAAAAAATTAAGCATTCTGCAGGCTTTCGATGTAATATGCTCAACTTGTCTCGTCCACGCAAGGTTAGATGTGAAATATACGCCCAGATACTTATATTCAGAAACTTTTTGAAGGAGAACATTATTTTATGAATAACAGGTCTGTAGAGGGGAACGCTTTCGAGTGAACGAGACAAGTTTGCATTTTGAAATGTTCAAAGACATTTGCCATTTTAAGTACCAGTACTGGATGGAATCTAAGTCTCGCTGAAGTTTTAATGCGTCAGATGAACTTTCCACAACATGGTAAAGCACACAGTCGTCAGCATATAGCCGAACTTGGCAGGTGAGGTCAAGAACAATATCATTAATAAAAATGAGAAAATGAAGGGGTCCAAGGACAGACCCCTGGGGCACACCTGAGGAGACGTTTATGGAATCAGAGTGACAACCATTAATTACAACACGCTGCATGCGATCCTGGAGATATGAAGCCAGTCGATGATATTGGGATGCAGACCAAGACCCAACTTAACTTATGTAATAATAGCACATGAGGTACAGAATCAAAGGCTTTTTTAAAATCCAGAAATACACAGTCAATTTGATATCTGTGGTCAAAAGTGCAAAACAGATCGTTACTGAACCCAAGTAACTGGGTGGTACAGGAAAAACCCATTCTAAAGCCATGCTGAACTGCAGTAAAGTAGTCATGAGAGTCAAGGTGTTTTATGACTGCGCTGTAAATTATGTTCCAATGTTTTACAACGCACGCTAGGCAGAGAAATGGGTCTATAATTAACAACAGACGTTTTCAGGCAGCTTTTATGCACTAGGACAACATTAGCATTTTTTCAGTCATTTGGAAAACATACCGAGTTAAGCGATATTTGGAACAAGATGACTAAATAATGAGCAATTTCATTCGCGCATGATTTTAAAACAAAGGTAGGTACACCATCAGGGCCGCTGGTGGAGGCGGTCCTGTTGTTACTAAGCCGTTCTAAAAAACCTTGGTAAGTAAAAACCAACTCAGGCATGGTTTCCCTAACAGATTCACGAGTGTCTGGAAGTTATCCGATGTACACTGGCGCAAAGGCAGACTGAAAATAGGCATTAAAGCGGCAATCATCAGTAGTAACAATGTCGCCATCGACGTCTAATTTTGGGATTCCAACTGGTTCGCGTCCGTTGTGTTTCAGAAACGTCCACAATTCCTTGGGGTTGCTACGCAGTTTAGTACCCAGATTATTAAAGAAGTTATCCTTAAGAGCTTTAATTTCAGTTTTAAACGATTGTAGAACGTGATGTTTTTTCCTGACAAGCCATCTGATTTGTCGCGTGATCCACGGTTTGTCGCGGCACCGCCTACCAGAAAGGAGTTTTTTGGAATGTGTTGATCAATTAGGCTGTCCAATTTATTTTTGAATACCTCCCACAGTGAACTGCAGTCTAAACTGTGGCTTAGATTAATACAATTGGGAAGGAAGGAAGCAAGTTCGTTATTCATTGATGTGTAGTCGCCGCTGGTTAAAAATAAAACTTTTCTAGGAAGACCTTTTGGAATTAAATAAGGAAAATGCCGAACATTAGCAACAACACAACTGTGGTCACTTATTCCTGGTATGATAACGGTGCCGCGCACTACCGATGGCCGGTTACACAGGAGTAAATCTAACACTGAAAATGAGTACTGAATTTCCTGAACACGATGCAGACTGAGTTAGACTTGCCGAGGTGTCGGGTGTCTATGATGGGGTGGTCGTCATTAAAGTTGGTGAGCTTGAAGGTGATGTCTTCTTGGGTGTCGTAGTCTGGGATGTTATGAATGATTCCCTAGGCGCAGTGGTCGGGGGCAGCCATGTCGGTAACCGTTTGGTAGGTAACTTCTCCAAACTTTACAGCTTGGATCTTGGCATGTAAGCAGCGCGTTCTTCCGATGGGGTGCATATATAGTGATGGAATTTTGGTTGTAGTTGTGTCGAACTTGGTCTTACTGCGTTGTGGTAGTATCAACACCTGCCCTTTTGCGTAGGGTATCTAGCACTTGTCCTGTGCTCCAGGCTTTAGGCCGCCTCGAGGGTATGACTCGTCCGTTGACGTGGCGCCCTACGAACGCACGCGTTCGGCGGATGGCCTTGAGCATCCGTTGCCGGCTGTGAAGAAGCTTCTGTGCGAGTTGCTTTTCGCCGACGTAGAGTTCTGTTGGCTTGTATCCAACCTTTGCCTTCGAAGTCTTCTGGAGGTAGCTCCGTCCCTTCCACGACTTGGTCGGCGCGTTCGGTCCCGCCGATAGGCCTAGCGCGGCCGTGGGCCGGCGGCAAAAGGCCGTACAAGGCCGAATAAAGAGTACACTTGCCTGTAATTGGGCTCACTTGGTGGCGAGCACCATCACGACGACGGAGGAGTTCAAGTCAGGCATGTCTGTACGAAATGACGGTCACTTTGATGAAAATTGCCGGAGCATACGACGCGGTGCACGCACTCCAGGCAAACCTAGAGGCCAATCCTTTCCCAGCCTGTCGGTCACATTTTGTAACCTTGCTCTCGAGGTTTTAAGCCCCTTTTTAAGGTTTTGAAAGAATACTGAGTTGAATTCTGCTTGATATTTTCGGTGGAGAGAGCTGTGGCACCTCATTCAACTCTCCTGAACCCGTTTAAAGGCCCAGTTGAACATTGCTGCTGTAATGCTTAGGAAGCCTCTCAAAGCCCCAGCCTTTAATCAGTTCGAAAACTGTGCAGAAGTGTTTACATGGCAGTTTATACTTCTTGAAGTCTGCACATGTGCAGGTTGGTGTGTTTAAGGTGTGATACTGACCAGGTGTGCTGGAGAGAGAGAGAAACTTTTAATGAGCAATCAGTAAAAATTCGCAGGAGCTGGGTGGTCGGTGCCCCTAGTCCAGGGCTCCGCTGGCAGCAGCTGACTTGCGGACTAGCTGATAATCCAGGCTTGCTGGTCCAGGTTGTCGCTGGTCAGGGCCGCCTCCACTGCTCGTGTGTCGGGCATGGCACTATTAACGTTGGGTCAGGTTTGTCCTGGCATTCCCAAGAGATGTGATAGAGTGTGGGGCTTGCACCGCACCAAGGACAGTAACTCGTGTATTTTGTTGGGCTTATCTTATTTAAAATTTAAAGATTAGGGAATGTGTTTGTTTGTATTTTTCTCCAGTCTATAGCGTCCGAGGAAGGAAGTTGTTTGTGTGGTGGTGAGAAAATTCTTCTTTCTAACCGTAGGTGTTCCAGCCTGTCGCCGTAGGGTCCTAGGAGAGGGGTGAGGTAGGGATGGGGTGTGCTGGAGCTGTCTTTAAACGCACCATTTTCGGGTGAATTATGTACATCAGTTTGGGTGTACTGCAGGACAGTGCCCAACCTTTGCATGATGTGCTTTATGACTTGTGGAGGTCTATTGTGTAGGTAAATGGGTACGGTATCATGATACATCTGGTACTTTGAGGACTTCCTCATCTGTTCCTGGTTGAATTGTCTTTCGCTTAAAAACTGGCTAGATAATGTTCATATTAGGAATGATAAGCTTTGTTTGCTATGCCTGGATTTCAAATAATGTTCTTTCAACAATTTGTTCTATGATTCAGTGCCATTGTTGGTGGTTATCACCACCGAGAATTTTACTCTGTTGAACATGGTCCATTTGTCTGCTAGTGGCAACCAATGGCAAGATATATAACTCCTCCGTTTAGTGTTTTTCCAATGGTCTGAATACATCAGCTGTTTTATTGCATCGTCGTATTCCTCCTGGGACATAGCATGGGCCAGCCTCCTCAATAGAGAAAGTACAGCCTCGCGATCAGCTACTCCACTCTCCTTTTTCCTTAGCCACCGGTCACTTGCCTGTTCTCTGTGGAACTCGCAAAAGCATCACTGCACTGTTTGGGAAAATTTCTTCAGTTGCTCTCATTTCTGCTGAGCAACAGTCCACCATTCAGCACTAGGGCTCTAGCTCTGGGCACCAACGCTTAAAGAGAGAAAGTGCCTCTTCTATGCAAGACACAGTCTCGAACTGAACTATGAAAGCTCCAGCAGCCATGTAGCCAGTCGGAGTTTTCACTACTATGAAACAAAGAGGCAGCGTATAGTCTGTTGTCTTGTTAGTGGCATCTATACAAACAACACTCTGCCCATAATTTAAAAGCAAATCCTTCATAAAATACGACTGGTAGCAAAATAATAATGCCTGCTCATATTCCTTTGCAACTGCCTCCAACTTATCATTTCCCTTTCAGTTTCGGAATTAACTCTGTGGTATGGAACTCGACATTGTCACCTGTGATACTGCTCTGAGGAGCCTCAATCTTGATCAATGTTACTTGACCTTTGCTTTTTAAGTGCATAATGAATGTGATTTACTAAATCTTTGTCGGATAGAATGCTCGGCAGGTGATATCAGGTTTTCTTTTTCTGAAAACATCCCATCTTCTACATAGTACCTCACGCGCACTTCCTTACTTAATGCACTGATCTGCCTTCTCTCACAAACTGATGGATTTTTGCTGCAATTTCAACAGTCTGTCCAAATGAAGTCACTTCGTCAAAATCATGTTCGATAGGCTTACATTTTTTGTCATGTGGACATGTGCAACTAGCCGCGCACCATTTCTGTTGAAAAATAAAAGTTTATTTCTCCTCCTCCTTGCGTTGATTGCGGATATGTACACCGGCTGTGAAACTGCCCCTGCCACTTTCACGGCTACAATGGCCCTAGTGGCATTTCTCCCTCTCCCTTAGCCTAGACGGATTGCCGCGACGAATTTTGAGGTAAAAAAAAAGTCCTTGATACAGCGGAACGGCCGCGGACGTTAGAAGGGGACACAAACAAAACACACACGGGCGCGGCAGATCAAGAATGGAACGTCGACTCGCTCAAGCAACCACATCAAAAAAAGTCATTCTTTTTAAACGTATAGTACAGCGCTGAAGATTGCGCTGCGCGCTCAAAAGCAAATAAAATAAAAAATGTAAAAGGTCCTTTCTCCTTCACCTAGACGAGATGCGGCGACGAGCTTTTGTGTAAAAAAAAAAAAACATCTTTTTAGACGTAAAGTGCAACGTAATTACACGAGATGGCCAGTTCAGTCGTGTCCGACTCTTCGTGACCCTATGGACCATATCACGCCACGCTTTCCGGTCTCTTACTATCTTGGTGCTGCGTGCTAAAAAGCAAATAAAAACAAATAAAGGAAGTTGAAAGGTCACGTGGTTCGCACCGTAGAACCTCCATTAATAATCTCCCCACGTGCGGCGGAGTTACTATGTTTAAGACGATTTTAGTTTCGATGCCTTGGCGCAGACATTTTAGTTTTATGGTGGCGCCCCGTATGAGCCAAACTGGGAAAGTCAGCTCCGGCTCCTCTTGACGCTATCTTGGGCTGTGCTGTGCGTGTTGATGCTGCGATGCAGCAGCGTAAAAGTGCTGTTTCGCGGTGCTCGTGGAAGCTATCCGACACCTTAGTACTATTTTATGCTTTGTTTGAACGCAACAGCAAACCGTATACTATCCGTTTGACATTTCAGCGGCTGTTTGACTGCGCTCGAAGGGCGACTGCGAAGGTCTGCGCTCCGCTTCCGTAGGCCGAACACGTCAGGAGGAGGAGGAGAAAAGGAGGGCGGAAGGCAGGGATGTTAACCAGAAAAATTCCTGTTGGCTACCCTGCACTGGAAGGGGAATGGGGGATTAAAGGGGGAGGGTACAAGAGGAGAGGAGATGAGAAAGTCAGTCTGTCAATCAGGCTAGTCTCTCTTAAAAAGCGAAGTACCTTGTAGGCTTTGAGTGCAGAAGACTTTTGTGGCCATGGTCCCAAGATCTTCCCTTCCTTTAAGGGGTGATCGTCCAGACGATCCAATGCAGTACGCAGCGTATGTCTTTCAGATGCAAAAACAGGGCACTCAGAAAGGAGGTGCTCAATCGTTTCGTAAACGCTACATCGTTCACAAGCAGGGCTGTCAGCCATCCCATACATGTATTTCAACTATATTTTATAATCGCAATGGTAACTGTACAAACGCGGAATACAGATACTACGAAGATGCTTTCCAGTAATCGCCGCATTGATTTAACGTGAAGTGCGAGTCATTTCGATATGCGATTGAGCTGTCCTGCTTCAACAATGTATAATTTTAAGTTAAACCACGTTTCAAGAGTAGCACATGTCCACAGTATCATCCGTCGACGTTTTATGCAACCTTGGTGTTGTTCGTCCTGCGGCGCAACAACATCGTAACAGCATCGTTTGCACGACGTATATTGTTGAGCAAAACGTCGAAAAAAGTGCGCTATCAGCTGCACCATGAACGAAGACGACAAATTCGCAGAACATACAGCAGCGCTTACGAAAGCGGCGCTGCCCGCTGGCGCGGCGGACGACGGCACTCTCTAGGCCTAAATGGTTTCGCATCGAAGGCACATCCGACGGCGCTTTGTAATCGCTCAACCCTAGAGTAAATGGTCTCATGGAACTGCCTTACTGCCGATCCCATTGAATCAGCAAAAGAAAGATGTGAATTTCGGTGACGCCTTAGCAGCGGAGCCAGCGTGCAGACGATGAGCCACGCGCCGCACCAGCGACAATTTGTTGCGAAACTTGTTTGTATTGCAATTATAAATAACACGGTATGGGTCATAAATCCGCACGAAAGGATTTTTTTTTTTTTTTTGCTGTCGGCTTATTGTTTGAGTGAAGTACAGATTTTAGCATCCTCTTCTTGCGCTGGCGGAAGAGATCCGCCGTATCGTTTGCGCGGAGGGCTTGCGGGAAGCACGGCCTGCCCGGCGTGCATGTTTACAACGGCGGAGGAAGTAAAATGGGCATCATATTCGCGAGTCGGTCTTTGGTACTAAGTCTATCTGGCTTCCACAAAACGTTTATAGGCGAATTAAATCAGGATAGACTGGAAAGCGGCGAAGGAGAAACATATCGCAGCAGCACTCGAACTGTCGTTGCATGCTTCCCGCATACGCTCTCGGCAATCATCTTGCGATTTCTTTGATTGTTTGTGCAGTTCACGATCACGCATTGCTGTCCCGATGACATTACCACTAATAGGGGCGCTAAAAAGGTATTAAAGTCTCTCAAACGACAATATACCGAGATGCAAGGCCGCTCTGCTATGCATGAAGCATGCGAATGCACAGCCCGCTCGGTACTGGCAACAATGGGCCAGCGCAAGGATTCTGGTTAGATAATATTTTCCAACGTTAATTCTATTAACCAACGTTAGTTCTATTAACGTTAGTATTTTCCTCCTCTCCTGCTTGGCCACGAGCGCCACCACTGGAGCGAACGGCGCTAGTGTCGACCTAGGGCAGAAAGTGGGATCACGTGATTCCTCTTACTGCTGCTGAAGCAGACGCTCGATTGAATTTGTGCGTTTTAAAAGCTACTAGTCGCGTTTATTTCAGTAGTTTGAGTTGATATAGATGCCAGCCTTGCACTTTTTGATCTTGCATCGTCACTGAGGCTGCTGAAGTTTATTTAAGCTGTTGCTACGTTTCGTTGCTGCTCTGTATTCGGACGTAATCGAGGGAACCCGGCGCAAGCTCCCATTGCTACCCGAAACATAAGCTCATAGATTTCTCCTTACTTAAATATAATTTGAATAGGCAAATCAGCGAGTGATCATTCTTATGATGTGCGCTGCAGACATTTCAGCGAGCGAGATTTTGTCCATAGAGTTGGCGCCAAAAGTTCGGTGAGCGGCAGAAGAAACGGCGCGCGCGTTTTAATTTGCGTTTACCACTTGTGAAGCTAACGATACTATTGCTGGAGGGATGGAAAATATGCTGGCTTCTTCATGGAGCAATACCCTCCCAAAAAAAGGAAGGATCGTGCGAAGGCCAGAAGGTCTCAAATTATTCTAAATGAACACGTTGACACGGAAGTTTCACTGAAGTGAACTAGAAGATTCTGCCGCTTCGGGCAGCACGGTATGCATGGTGAGCTGTCTCAGGCAGCGTCTCCAGTACTGCAGTAATTTCAAATGACAGAGTCTGTGAATAAACGAAAGATAGATCATTACATGCATGTTGTGATGTGCTAAGCGAGATATATGCGCAATAAAAATACCTACTGTGCGCGGCAAAAACAAATATCCGCTCTAACCAAGAGTGCCAATGGCGGTAGTCAGAGCACAAGAATTCGCTCCGTGGAACACACGTCTTCACACTTGCTAAAAAATTAATCCATGTCATCCCCGCAGTCAAACGTGTTTGCTCTACTACGTTCAAGGGAGCAGGCGAACGGTGCCGCTTCTGCCGGCGCTATGCGAAAGCGCTCAACATCTGTCAGGCTCCTGACAGTCCTCTCCTCCCGCACAGGAATCCCATTACCTGTTCACTGACTGCTTACATCTGACTGGTTGTGTGGTAGCGTCAGTTGTTTTTTGTTTGTTTTTTTCATAACAACAGATAGATCTACTCTGCACTGCGGAAGGGGGAAGAGAGAAGAAAGAAGGTCATGATGGGTGACGATGTGGGAGAAGGCATATGAAATACATATACAGGCACAGTAGCTTGCTTTACAAGCGCGAATCAAGTCCGCTGGCGCACAAAAACGACAAAGAGCACGCACTGCCTGGACACCCTTCCGCTTGTCCTGCCAAGCGCCCAGCAGCAGTTCCTCCGACAGAGGCCTTTTGTCCAAACGCTTCAAGGAAGCGACTAGCACACTTCTTTCTCACGCATACGCTGGGCACATAAATAATATATGGTCCACAGTCTCTGGGATGCCACAAATTGAACATTCCGGCGAGTCCACCTGTCCAATTAAATGTAAGTACTTGCGCGTGAAAGCCCCGTTTAAACGAAGTCTATGAAGCAACCATGCCTGATGACGCGGAATATCACATGGAACATAAAATTTCAATGTTCGATCGAGCCTTCTTAGACGAATGAGTCGGGCGTCTGGCTGGACCCAGTAAGCTGATGTAGCATTCTTCATACAACTCGTAAGAAGGCACGTCGTATCCGCTCTTGAAAAAGGCGCAGCTGTTTGGAGGCCATTGATGAGTGCGCTTTTCGCTTCAACATCGGCCTGGTCATTCCCAAGAAGCCCGCAGTAGGCAGGGATCCATTGAAACATTATCATGTGGCCTTGCAGCTGGGCAGATGTGAGGAGCTCCATAATGTTGAGTGCCAGGGACTGATAGGCAGTGTGGCGTAAGAATTTTTCCAAAATTTGCAATGCAGTCCTTGAGTCCGTGAATATACGCCATTTTTGAGGCGGTTCCCTCCTTATGTAGCAAATAGATTCCCGAATGGTTAGAAGTTCAGCAGCGGTTGATGTAGAAGTATGTCCCAAAAGGAAATGCAGAGTCGTTTTCTGAGCTGGTATGACCACAGCTGCAGCGGATGCCTGTGCTGACACAGATCCATCGGTGTATACAATATAATTAGGATATTCTGACCAGATGTGCGCCAGAGTAAGTTGATTGAGTCCACTAATTGGAACCATTGATTTCTTTAGTATTCCGGGAACACGAAGGTGCACCAAAGGTTTATCCATCGTCCATGGTGGTTGGGCGGGACGATATGGGAGGGCATATCCTGTCGGTATTTGCGACTGATGGCAGCGGAGTGCACTTGTAAAACTGCAGTCCGGCCGCTCATCCAGAATCTTCCTGAGTGAGTGAAAACGGTGTCTTGTAAGTGCTTGTAATTATACACGAAGTGGTTCGTGCGACAAGTATAATGATATTGGGCGAGCATGTGCCTCTTCAATTGTGCCTTTGTTAGAGGTACATCTGGGCAGTCCAAAGCATATTTGCAGTGCCTGCGATTGCACGCTCTCTAAAGTCCGCAAGCAGGAAATGCTCATACTAGAGAGTACTGGGAGACTGTACCGGATGTAGCCAACAAACAGAGTGATCGTAAAGCCGTATTAAGGAGCGCTCAGTTGGACCCCATTTGATGCCAGCTATGAAACGAAGTACGTGGCAAAAATTAATTAGCCTTTTCTTCACAATAGTAATATGTTTCGACCATGATAGTCGGTGGTCAATAATTACTCCCAAGAATCTGTGCCTGGAAACGTACGGTATTGCAACTCCATGAAGAGTAATCGGGTAGCGGCTGACACATTTTCCCGTAAATGCGATCACTGCACACTTTTCTGTCGCTAAAAAAGAAAGCTGTCAAGAATGTGCCACGTGGTTAATGGTACCCCCATTGTAAAAATTTGCGTAATTACGTTCGCTACGCAGTTTGTCAACTGCAGCATAGGGGTGGTTTATCTAATTCCACTGACTTGTCAAGTGTTACATTAAGCAAACGGACCAGTGCCTGAACTAAAGGCTGTGGAAACACAGAACAGTCGCAGCTCGATGGCCGGCGGCCATTCGGAGGCACACTGCCGCAAATGCAGATACAAGGCAGAAAAGAAGAAATATGCGTTCCCCTTTTTCACCGCACACGTGTGCTGAAGCGGCTCTTCAAGCGAGTAGACATGGAAATTATTGAAGCTTTTTGCATCGATAAGGCTGGGGACAAGTATACGCAAGCACCCCTTCAATAGCCCTCACGAAAAAGGAGTCCGTTGTGATTGTTTTGGAATCAGAGTGTGTTTCTGCTAACGCAATGGCGACCTCCTCTGCCTGTGTTACGTTTCGGGCTTTAAATGTGAGCCCGTTCCCCGTTTTGGACTCGTGGATCACTGCCGCCGTGTACCACCCGCGCCTTGGTGCGGGCCGGACGCGTCCACATAGTACACTACAGGTTTCTCTCCATAGTGGTGAGCTAAGGTCTCTGCCCTGGCCACACGCCTACCCTCGTGGTCGTCCTTGGACATGTTAGTGGGGAATGGTTTTACGTGCAGGGCGTATCGCCACTCCTGGGGAAGTCTTACTCTTTCCTCGGTTACAGTCGTGTGTTGTATGTGTAGACGGGTCAATAGGCGACGCCCCGACGGTGTCTGCGATAATCGCGTGTATTGGCTTGTGAGGTGGGCTTCTCTAAGCTCCTCGAACGAGTTCGTCATACCCAGACCTTGGAGTCTCAGGTTCGACGTGGTTATAGGGAGGTCGAGAGCTTTCTTTGCTAATTTGCGCGTGATCACCTCGAGGATGTTCTCGTCGTGTTTCTTGAGGTGGAGATAGGGGGTCGTGTACAGGATTCTGCCTGTTACAAAGGCATTGACCAGTCGTAGAGCATCTTTGCTTCTCAGTCCCCCTTTCTTGTTTGAGACTCTACGGACCATTCGGCCCACCTGGTCTCCCACCTTTTTTAGCTTGTCGAGCGTGGTCGTCGCTTGCTTACACTGATGAATGAAAAGACCCAGGACTCTAGTTTCCTGTCTCTCAGGTATCGGTTCTGATCCAAGTCGCAATTCTATCTTGTTTGTGCATTTTTTGTAGGGACGAATATGGACGAATTCGATTTTTTTCGGTGAGCAATGATTTTTTCGCGTACTCATTCATAGCGGTGGCTGCCTCCTGCAAGCTGGCCTCCATTTCTTCCAAAGAGCCCTGCGTGGCCTATATGGAGATGTCGTCCGTTGAAAAGCAGCGGGGATAGCACTGCTCCCTGTGGTGTCCTTCTCGTACCTAATAGAAAGGAACCGTGTTCTGCGTTCTGGATTCTCACGTAGGCCTGTCTGTCTGATAGGGAGCGTTTTATATACTCGAACGCGTTCTCTCCACACCCCGTGTCCGAAAGGTGTGTCAGGATCGCCTCGTGCGTCACATTATCGAAGGCTCCCTTCAGATCTAGAGCCAGCACTATCTTATCCCCGTTCGGATGTTCTATCGGATTTAGTATCTCTCTGCTAAGCTGTAGCAGGACGTCCTGAGCCGATTTATTTGGCCTGAAGCCGTACATAGAGTCGGCAAATACTCACTTGTTTTCTAGATACTCGGAGAGTCTGTCTCTGACCATTGTTTTCATCAATTTGCCCACGCACGACGTGAGAGAAATGGGCCTGAGATTGTCCGTATCTATGGCTTTGCCCGCCTTTGGGATGAAAGGTATAAGTGCCGTCTGCCATTCGGTGGGAAGAGGAACTTCGCCAGTCCAGATTGAATTAAAGTGTTTCAGAAGGGATTGGTACGCGTGGTCTGATAGGTTTGCTAGGCGTTTTACCGTGATCCCGTCATTTCCTGGTGCGGTCCCGCGTTTCATTCTCGCTAGGGCCGCCTTGAGCTCGTATAGTTTGAAAGGTTCATCTAGCTCAACCTTTTCGTCTCCACTGTACCTGTAAGCTTCTCCCTTTGGGTCTTTGGTCGTGCTCAAGTACTGGTCTCGGAGCTTCAGCGCTAGCTAGGCCGTATTTCCTTGAAATGCGTGTATTGCTCTCTGCACGTACTTCTGCGTCTCGGTGCGCGTCTGGTTTGGATCTATGAGCGCTCGGAAGAGACGCTATGTGTTTTTGCCAGACATCTGCCTAGCTGCCGCGTTGCACCTCTCTGCCCAGTTAGCGTCCGCGAGTTGTGCCGCGTATACTGCCGCCTCTTTAGTTATCGCCACGATCCGGGTTTTTAGCTTGTGGTTATGTTTCTGCCTGCGCCATCTTTTGACCATGCTGCGTCTGGCTTCCCAGAGGTGGAGGATGTGGGTGTCCACATCTGTCATCGCCTCTGAGAGCTTTACCCGCGTTTCTGTCAAACGCGCACTAGTCAGCAGCTGTTTGGTCCAGGCTTGGTATCTCTGCATGCTCCTGGATAGAACTAACGTTATATTATTTTCTGAATTTTGCCCAGTCCGGAAGCCTAATTTGTCCCGTCGGTATGGTAAGGCGTTTAGTGCGGATCGTTATGTTGATCAGGCAGTGGTCGCTACCGAGTGTTTCCTCCGTATTTTTCCACTCCACTCGCCTCGCGTTGGTCGAAAAGGTGAAGTCCGGACAAGTGTCCCTCTGCGCCGAGTTCCCAATCCGCGTGGGGTACGCTGGGTCGGTGTGTAGGGTTAGGCCTAATGTGGACGCTGCCTCCGCTAGCTTCCGTTCTCGTATGTCCTATCCGTTGTAGCCCCATGAGAGGCTCTGCGCGTTGAAATCTCCGAACACTATAGTAACGGATCTCGTTCCGCTTTCCTGAGAGCCCTGCTCAGGAGTGTGGAGAAAGTTACGTTTTTTGCTTTAGGTGAGCAGTATATGTTCAGGATGTGGAGCGGCGGATCATCCTTTTTTTATGGGTAGGAGAGTCACCATCTCGTATGAAAAGCTGACTTGTAATTTGTTTCATCCCTTCATGGATCACTGCCTTGTCGTGGCGGACGGGCTTGCGAAACTCGATGAAGTCGTGAGCTCTGCTCTGTAGGGCCACCCAAGATAGACAGATCACGGCAGAGAGTTCTGACAAAATGTGATTCACTGGAGAAGGTAATGGCAACCCACTCCAGTATTTCCTGCCAAGAAAACCCTATAGCCAGTCACAATAGCATTAATGGTATGGCGCCGGAAGATGAGCCCCCCAGGTTGGAAGGCGTCCCACACGCTACTGGGGATGAAGCGGATGAAGGACGAATGAAGCGGCTGGGCTAAAGCCAAAAGGACGCTCAGTTGTGGATGTATAGGGAAGCGACCGGGAAAGTCCGATGTTGCAAGGAGATATATCACATAGCAACATGGAATGTAAGATCTATGACACAAGGCAAACAGGATGTCGTCAAGCGAGAAATGGACAGATTGAACATTGATATCTTGGATATAAGCGAGCTCAAGTGGACCGGAATGGGAGAATTTAATTCCGGCGACCATTATGTATTTTATTGTGGGCACGAATCCAGGAGAAGGAATGGGGTCGCTCTCATAGTAAACAGAAGAATGGGCAAAGCAGTGCTAGGGTACAACCCCAAAAACGACCGAATGATTTCACTTCGGATCCAAGGTCATGCACCCTTTCAACATAACAGTTATCCAAGTCTATGCACCATACTGCTGAAGAAGCTGACGTTGAGAGATTTTATGCTGACAGCTGCAATGCCTTTTAGACCGCACTCCATCATCAGACGTCCTTTTTCTCATTGGAGACTGGAATGCTAAGGTGGGGAGTGAAGAAATATTCGGAATTACAGGCAAGTTCGGTCTTGGTGAGCCAAATGCAGCTGGGCAGAGGCTAGTAGAGTTTTGTCAAGAAAACAACCTGACCATAGCGAATACTCATTTTCAACGGCACAAGAGGCGCCTCTACACATGGACTTCACCGGACGGTCTGCACAGGAATCAGATTCATTATATTCTTTGCCGGCAGAGATGGAGAAGCGCTATACAAGCAGTAACAACAAGACCTGAGGCCGATTGTGGCACCGATCATCAGCTTCTTGTTGCCAAATTTAAGCTTCGATTGAGGAAAACGCAGAAAACTAGAATGCCTTTGAGGTATGATCTGGATCAAATATCATCAGAATATGCTGTGGAAGTGAGGAATCGATTTCAAGAATTAGATCAAGAAGACATAGAGCCTGAAGAGATGTGGACTGATGTTCGTGATATAATACAAGACGTTGCTACTAAGGTAGTTCCAAAGCAAAAGACATGCAAGAGAGCAAACTGGTTATCTGAAGAGGCTTTCCAAATAACTGAGGAAAGGAGGATAGCAAAAGTTATGAGGGAAAGAGAAAGATACAAGGTTCTCAACGCGGATTTTCAGAAAATAGCAAGAAGCGATAAAAATGCCTTCCTGAACATAAAGCCCCAAGCAGTTGAGGACAACAGCCAATTGAGGAACACAAGAGCTCTGTATAAGACAATCAAAGATATCAAAGGAAGCTTCTGTGCTAAGCTGGGCGTGATAAAGGACAAACGAGGCAAGGACCTCACTGAAGCCTCAGAGATAAAAAAAAAGGTGGCAGGAATACACAGAAGAACTGTACAAGAAGGACTCAGATGTGCAAACCCAACATAAGACGGTTGTGATTACTGATCTCGAGCCGGGCATCCTGAAGAGTGAAGTTGAATGGGCCTTAGCTAGCCTTGCTAAGAACAAAGCTAGCGGAATTGATGGCATTCCAGCTGAGTTGCTTCAATACCTCAACCATGACGCTGTAACATTCTGCATACATTATGTCACAAGATTTGGACAACCCTGCAGTGGCCACAGGATTGGAGGAGGTCAGTTTACATCCCCACTCCAAAGAAAGGCAGTGCCAAAAGATTGCTCTTAGCAACTACCGCACGATCGCGCCTAATTCGCATGCTAGCAAGGTGATGTTGAAAATCCTCCAAGGTAGACTGCAGCAGTATGTGAATCGGGAGCTTCTGGACATGCAAGCTGGGTTTCGCAGGGGCAGAGGAACTAGAGACCAGATTGCCAACCTTCGCTGGATCATGGAAAAAGCAACAGAGTTCCAGAAACCCATCTACTTATGCTTTACTGATTATGCGAAAGCGTTTGACTGCGTAGATCACAGCAGATTGTGGCAAGCTCTCCAAGAGATGGGAGTTTCAAATCACCTCATCTGTCTCCTCAGGAACCTGTATGAAGGGCAAGAGGCCACAGTCAGAGCTGGGCATGATATTACTGATTGGTTTCCGATTGAGAAAGGAGTGAGACAAGGCTGCATACTGTCGCCCTGCCTATTTAACCTATATGCTGAGTGCATCATGAGGAAGGCCGGTCTGGACGAGTCTTCAGCTAGAGTGAAGATTGCTGGGAAACGTATCAACAACCTTCGATATGCGGATGATACCACTTTAATGACAGAAAGTGAAGTGGAACTCAAGAGACTTCTGATGCGCGTACAAGAAGAGAGTGAAAAGTCTGGGCTTAAACTGAACATTAAAAAGAGAAAGATCATGGCGCCTTGCCCCATCAAGTCCTGGAGAATCAAGGGACAAGAAGTGGAAGCTGTGACAGATTTTCTCTTCTTGGGCTCCAAGATTACACCGGAAGGAGACTGCAGCCATGAAATTAGGAGACGCCTGCTTCTGGGAAAGAGAGCCATGGCTAGCCTTGACCGCCTAGTAAAGAGTAGAGACATTACACTGCCAACCAAGATCCGTATAACCGTGCTATGGTATTTCCAGTTGTGATGTATGGATGCGAGAGTTGGACTGTGAAGAAGGCTGCCCGCCGAAGAATTGACGCGTTTGAATTGTGGTGAGAATCTTGAGAGTTCCTTGGACGGCCAGAAGATCAAATCAGTCGATATTGTCGACCATAAACCCTGACTGCTCATTGGAGGGTCAAATTCTAAGGTTAAAGCTCAGCTACTTTGGTCATCTGATGAGAAGAGAGGAGTCACTGGAGAAAGATTTGATGTTGGGAAAGGTTGAGGGTCACCAGAGAAGGGGTAGGCAGCGAACGTGATGGTTAGATTGCATCCTCGAGGCGCTGCAGATGAAGTTATGTGATCTTAGGAAGATAGTGAGAGACCGGAAAGCGTGGCGTGATATGGTCCATAGGGTCACGAAGAGTCGGACACGACTGAACAACTGAACTGAACTGAATTTGTTTCAGCTTAATTGCAAAATGGGCTCGTTCGTATATGACTCGCAACTCGGAATAAATGAAGTCGACCGGTTTGTTGCATTTAGAAGACTCGTTTTGGCGCGGTATTCGTTCGAACGTGGCCGTGTTGTTCGTACCTTTCGCGCGTGTTCTGTTCGCAGCGTTGTTCGCTCCACTGCGTCGTTAAGAGTCTTGTGCGTTTGCGAGCACATGAGTTCCTCGAAAAAAAAAAAGCGCGCATTGACGAAGCGATCGTCGCGTTTTCAGCGTCCGCCGGCTAAAAGCTGCCAATCGCAATGGAACACTGAACTTGCTAACCAACTCAAAGTGACGTTCAGGTTGTGTCATAGAATCATGGAAATGGAGCTGCAACATCCAGAGTCAACACCGTGCACAGTCGGCAAGACGTTTTTCCGTTTCTTTTTTTTTTCGTAAGCGTAAAATAACCCGTTGAGGCGTTTCCTCGGCGTTATGTCGCTGTCCCACCCGGTTGGTACTTGGTGTTTTAAGTTTGTAGCGATAATGGTATGCGTGGTAACGTTAATCTGACGTTCCGATTGAGCATCCTTGACGGAACGATATTGTGTTCTAAATTTTCTTGGCAACAGCCCCAGCCGGGGTTTCGGAGCCGCGCAAGCAAGGGTGGAGAGAACGCGCAGATTGACCGCTATGTTCGTGGAATGCTCGACGTGCCGATTGCCTCGTGGATGCGTGGTCACGTGGGATGAGGACCCCGCCTGATGAACGCAGATCATCTGTGACCGGTCCGCTCGTCTAAACATGGTCTAAGTGCGGCTACACCCTAGTGCGGCGGTACTCTAATGACGGGGCAGCCGCGGACCGCAGGCAGTAGCGGAAGGTGGACATCACGTGACGCCTGGATCGCCTGTGTCACTTTCACCTGTGTCACGTGCCATAGGCCGAGCGGCCGTGCCCCATGCTTACTCTCTCACGTCCCGGCTGACGCTACGGGTACACTGTACTACGGGCTACTAGGCCACGCGATTTCGTTTCGTTCCGTGTGCATTCCTAAAATTCCACGTGCCACAACGGGAACGAGAACGGCATTTTCAAAAATCTAAACGCATCGATATTCCAGTGCGCTAAAAACATCTAAACAAATTAGGAGCTTAACTGCAAAAATAGGTGCAAATTACTTTAGATAAAGACCCTATGTAAAAAATGGCGCCCACTTGCGCTGATCGCGAGCGTTTCCGCCATTTTGGAGGATTCTGGATATCCTCGCTATCGCACTACATGGCAATACAGGATAAGCGACACGCAAGTTGGCATTTATCATTCTCTAAGGTACCCAAATATTGCTGTGTACCTTGATGTACACAAAAAGGAGCTAGGGATAACCAGGGAAACAAAGTCCTCGATGCCAGCTTCGTAGTGTTTTTTTATTATTATTACTGCGCACCATATACTTGGCTCATGTGCGCCATGTATGGAATGTGTGTACAGAACGCGTCAGCAGTGGCTTATGTTAAGTTAATAGCCGCAAGCGTTATATATCTGGTTAGCATGACGAGTACAATTGCATTTTACTAATGTTAGGTCTCAATTAACTACTGTTAATGGGTTAATTGGGATTAAGTTAAAATTTATGCCACATCATTGTCTTATATCGTTGAATAACGCATGTCGATTACATTTGCACTGAACTGATTGCATATCTTAATTAATGCCTGTTAAATAGTTAATAAGTAAATTGAGCTTCACTTTACAACATCAAGCCATATATCGCTGGACAGCTTATATCAAGTAAGTCGGCACTACACTAATTGTAGTTCTTAGTTCGTAGCCTGTAATTAGTTAAATGTGATTAGGCTTAAGTTTGGAGCTATATATTATTGAAAAGGCATCTTCAAGTAGAATTCAAAATCGAACGCTAAACCACACAAAACCATTTCAAACTGATAAAAGCGTGCTTTAACCAAGCTTACGTTTATCTAACCCGGTTAAAGAAACGCAATGGAAGAGAAATGAGAACATCGCATAAGGAGACAAGTGCCCCGAGAGTTTTTTCTCTCTGGAATCACGACACGAGGTCAGCAGGAAGCCCAGGTGAAAATTTTTTACTAGGAATCTACTGGTTTGTACTGGGTCCACCATAAAGAATTTTTACTGGTTTCTACTGGAGCCATTAGGAAGCCTACTGGTCTTCTACTGGAACCATCAAAAATTGTTAATGGTTTTCTGCTGGCCTTATTGGTTCCAGCAGGGTGCCTAATGGTTTTGTCCTGGGACCAGTAGCTACTGGTCCCAGTAGCTACTGGGACCAATAACTAGCGCGCTCGTCCCAGCAGACAGCCTAATGGTTTCTGCTGGTGATATTGTTTCCAGGAGAAAACCAGTAGTAACTACATGTTTTCAGCATATGTTGTTTACAGGGACCAGTCGCGCTACTGGTCCCGGTTGGATAACCTATGGTATTGTGCATAAATAGGCGTTATAGAGGTCTTGTCCAATCACAGAGCACCACCAATGCGTTAATCAACGGTCAATTACTAATAAATGACTAATAATAGAATACTTAATCCCTAATCAATGACTAATTAAGTAATCCAATAAATCATTTATTTATCTACCTAATTACTTAATTAAAATTGATTAGTGCCAGTTGCGTAGTGGAATGCGGCACTCCGGCTCTCGCCTTTCACTACTTCGTCGCTAAAGTCCCTTGTAATTTTTTTTGCATTTAGATTATCAATTTTTACTCCAATTTGGTTCTAGTCATTTCATCAAAAAAGTTTTAAAAAAGCTAAGTATTTTTCAAGTAGTGGCCACAGTGAGCTAACTGCTGCTATGAGATATTGGAAGCGTCACGGACACGTAGAAACATTTTTTTGTCACAGCATAGGCGCATAGGGTCCAAGACTTTCCTTCATCTGCTGTCTGCTAGCACGGAGCAGACGACGCCAATGACGCGTCTTCATTCGATCGGCTACAACGCTCGAAGCGAGACGAATACAGTTGTGTGTAAGAAGTATAAAATATTATCAGTAGTTTGGATTACTTCGCATGTGCCTTACTCTGAAATTTGACAGATGCAGGTTTTTAGCGCTACGACCTCATCGTTTCCGCAGTTTTCCATGGTTTTCTTCCCCTCGGCTGGAGCCTCTATAAGCCAAAAGTAGCCGTTCCGAAGTCTAGACCTAAGCATGGCGGCGGTTCGGTTCATGGCGGCACTATGGTGGCTTAGCGGCACTATGTTTTTGTGAGCGCGGTACGCGGCTCATATTTTGCGCATTTAACACGATTTAAGCATCGTCGTTGGTATGAATAATTTCAGGGCATTACTTCCGAAGCGTCTAGGGACATCTGAACGGACCTGGCGGTTTGACAACTTCTGGCAAGACTCAAAAATGTGAAGGTTTCTACAAGGCCTAGGACCGGTGATTGTTGGGTAAGTAAAAAAATGTTTTTCGCTTCTTTTGTGCTCCTTCAGTTGTGGAAGGTGTGGTAAGATTGGGCTGAAATCCAGCAGCACATACAAAGACGAACCGTTACGCAAGCGGGCACAACGGCTGCCAGTGGAAATCGGCAGTGATGACCGCCGCTAATCAAAATTAGCAAAATATCTAAATGAGTTCACGTTTGTTGCCCCGAAGTTTGAAATGGGCCTTATTATTGTTAGGTATGTTTGGCTTTCTATGCTGCCCGTAAAAGCTTATCTCCGTTGCCTGATTGTTGCTGCCTCGGATTTGTCACCGCATGCCGGTGATCACGGAGACGGGATTTGGCGACGGAGAGGTGCGTTTTCAGCGTTGCTTTGTTACCGCCGCCTCGCCGTTCGGTCAGAGGGAGTACAGTTACGCTATATCCCGTTTCTAACAGTAAACAGCATGAAGTACGATAAAACACTGATGAAAGTTGTTGTAACGCATCGTGTTTTAAAAAACATTGTCACTGCACAGCGGTGTGCTACTACACTGCAATGCAGATCTGCTCCTTTCGAAAATTAGAAATAGCTAGCCATACTAGCCTTTTTTTTTTTCGTTTACTACTCTACCAAGCTTTTACTAAATTGTCTCGATGCGCTTATATATTAACGGATCAGACGAAATCGCGTCTGCAGGTTCTTCACTCAAAGCCTCCTTCAAACCGAACTGGGAAAAACTCGCGAAAGAAAAAAAAATAATGGAATTTGCGTACCCCAAAGCCTTCTGCGATTGGCTGCCTCGGGAGCTGCTTCCGGGCTACATGCAAAATTTTCAACAAACCCAGAACCTGAGCGACTGCGACTAACGGCAATGCTTTGGCAGCCCTCAGCCCACCGCCCCATGCGGTTAGTGCTTATAGCAAATGTCGCACATCATGCACGCACACCGATTACTTCTATATTTATCTTGACCTAGTTAGTCATTTGAAAGAAATTTATGCAAATTAATAAGAGATCTCTTATGTACTGTTTTCTGCAATTTCACCTTGTGAATGGTGTAAAGGCGAAAGGTATGTAGGCAGCTAAAATACTCCAGAACAAGAAGCCCACACTTGTGAAGGTCACTGCACGGGCCATATGGGGGGATAAAACCCTTGCCAGAAGGAGCATTTGTGATGTGCTAGCCCCAAAGCACACAAGCTCTGGTGAGCCACCCGTTCACACATTCAATTTGGATTAGATTCTAAGTATTAGATATTCCACAGTGCTAGAGCTATGTCCGTCACTGTTTCATGGGCCTTTTTTCAGTGGTGCACGTTTGTTATTCTGGCCTGTACAGCTTACATCATTGAAATGACTTTTTTTGTAATAGAGTTGAAGCTACAAAGTCTGAATGTGCTCTCTTCCTTTCCTGCATAATATAGTACATGGCCACTTTCAGTATATTTTGCAAACAAAAACGGGGGTAGAATTTCCAGATACGGCATATTCCTAGAACAATTTTCAGTGCTAGAGTCACAATGAAGCCCTTTTCATTACCTAAATTTTTACTATGGTATGATCTTTCAAGGAGCTTCCATTCATGCCAGTGGCTACACAGTGGATAAAGTCAAGCAATCACCTAATGAGCAATGTGACAGGTGGCCTGGCACACACCCTTGCAACCATTCCATTTTGCAGGTTGGCACATCTAGGGATGTTATGCACTGCTATCCTTGAGCAAATTTTTCTGCCAAGGCTATATTAAGGCACCTTACTAAGTTTTAAACCGCAGTTGCCTCAGTTTTAACTTAAGTACATAAGAAGCTTAATTATGGTTTCGTTTTGGGATTTAACATCTCAAAGCGACTCAGGCTATGAGAGACACCGAGTGGAGGGCTCTAAAAATTTAGACCACCTGGGGTTTAATGTGCACTGACATCACATGCACATGGGCGCCTAGCTTTCCGGTGCCATCGAAAAGGGGCTGCCGAGGCCGGGATTCGATCCCACATCCTTGGGCACAGTTGCCGAGGGCCCTAAACACCGCACCATCCCAACAAGTGCTATATTTCCTTATGTCTCATGAGAAATTTAAAGTGAGGACATATGTTGCAGGTATGTCAAATCAGGGTAGCCATGGCAAATTGTGTTCTTTTTAATTTGTGCTATCACCCGCATTTTCTCTCGCAGAGACCTTGAAACACTGGGGCCAAATGAAAGCCGAGGATGTCACCCCCACATTCAAGACCATCAACAGAGTGCTGAGCGAAGAGATGCATGGCGCCCATAAGACAAAACGGAAGTTGGAATGTGAATAAACATCGGAAAATGTAAACAAAACATGTTTCATTGCCCTTTCAGTCCCACATCCTCCTTTCTGAGACCGGAAGCTACTGGTCCCTGACGCCTTATGGTCCCATAAGCTTTATGGTCCCACAAGCTTTATGGTACCAGCAGCTACAGGGAATGGGCCAATAAACCATAAGAACTGAGACCATAAAGAATCCCATAAGGACATTTTCACCTGGGAGCCGCCACCAGATGCTGACTTCTTTTCGAGGGTAATAATTGAATCGCAGAAGTCAGTTCGTAGAAAAAGGCCAAAAGTGAGGTGTTTGCTTTTCTTGTAATTTGCCAAGAAGCACTCTGCGGTATGCCAGTAATTACGGCGCACTGCGTTAGTCAGCTAGCTAGTAGTTTCTCACGTGGTACTAGTTTTGCGCCTGGCGCTTCGTCTTCATGTGCTCCTTAACGCTCAGTTTGCTTTTATGCAAGTCTTGCACATTCTTCTGTTTTCGAAGTGTCATTGGCGAAAGGATCCGGAGCAGATCTTCAGCTAACCCGGTGCACGTCGTAGGCCGCCTAAATCCGTCTTTCACCGCTCGCGGTAGGCTGTTCGGTCTTCCCGCGTACGAAATCATATTTGCTAGGGTTTCTTAAACACAATAGGACAATAGACAAGGACAACAGAAAGAAGAATGAACATATGTCCCTTGTGTGTTAAAGAAGCACTAGCAAATATGATTTCAAATGCTTTCCAACTCGCCCCAGTTTCCGCTTTATTAACTTCCTACCTATTTTGAGATATCTTAGAAATAGAATTGTCCAAGCTATGGTGCGCACTCACTGTGCAGCATCAGCAGTATGGTTAGACTGTCACTGCCGATCACCTGCTATCGTGGCACCGCAATGCACGCAGCAACGCAAATTATCAGGCCATTCTTTTCTCTAGCGCATCCAAGCTACACCAGGGATATGAAGCACACAGAGGACTGCAGATTAATTTTGAGCACCTTGGTATCTTTAAAGTGCACCGAAATCTCGACACACAGACGTTTTAGTTTTTCACTTACACTAAAACGGCTGCAGTGGCTAGGATCGAGCATTGGTCATCTGGCTCAGCAGCACAAGGTGTTTAGTCAGCCTTAAACACACTAGCAATCAACAAGTTTCAACTAGGTGTACTCGTAATCGAGTGTGTGATCGTGATATGTATGGTGTTGTCAGCGCAATGCGGGCGCGGAGCATACCTCAACCACAACGATATGATCGTTGACGCAAAAAGGAAAACAAACGAAAAGAGGCTAACTATTGAAGAACAGTGCGAGTCCGACATTTCAAGACGAAAAGATATTATTGCTCCGTCCACTTCCTCGTCTTGAATGTACGACACCGTTGTGGATTTCTTCGCTACCGCGGTGCCTCTCCAATTGCGTTTTCGACGCATAATAAGTACCTGCAAAGCCGCTCGGAAACGTGGAAATCAGAAAGGTCCACGGATCACTTTTCATTCATTATTTATCTCTTAAACCTTAAAATAAAAAATTGCCGACGATTACGTTACTGCCTAATGCGAAATTTGAGCGCAGCTCGTCAGCTGTTTCACCTTTTCGATAGATTGAGGCAAAGATTTCGAGCAGGACACGTATGTACAATTACAGACAACTTTATTTTTTTTTTATTTTTCACAGGTATTCCTTCAGGAAACACTCCACTAACAGTTCTTGGCTGTCATAAAAGAAGCTTTGTGGTCGGAGAAATGAAGAGAGCAATTAAGTTATCGGGAGGTCGCGGGAGGCAGCGCGTGAGCCCATAGGAACGTTGCGCGACGATCAGATAGCAGCGTCTGACTGATGCCGCTGACGCTGCTAGCGAGTGAAGAGAACGTGACTCTGCGTTTCTAATTGGGATGCACGCACCGTGATCCGCTGATAGGGAGCCGTCGTTCCGGCAATCGGAGAGCACCCCCGCCGCCACGTAGGAAGAGGGGGGGGAAGGGGGTATAAGCAGTGGCGAACGGGGGAACGCGCGCAGCAATCAGATAACACGCGCGGCTGGCGCCACGCAGGAAGAGGGGGGCTGAAAGGGGGACGGAGCTGGTTAAGAGGCCGACGCCGACGCGAAACCCAGGAACGGGCGCCTAAGAGCTGCGCTCTAAAAGAATCGCCAAACCGAGAAAGCCACTCATACGTTCCAAACCAGACAATCCCCCGACCACGACCGCAATCGTTCAACATGGCACCGTTAACTCATTTCGGCTTTTCTCTGGTAGATGGCAGCACTTTTGCATAAGGTCTAAAAATACAAGGCCATGAAATACCTAGAGTAGCAGAATATAAATATCTGGGGGTATGGGTAAACGAAGGATTGGCATACATTGGAAAGCATGAGCAATCCCTTAAGGCCAAAGGGAGAAGGAATGCCGGGATAATGAAGCATAAAGCATTGTGGGGATACAATAGGTATGAGGTTTTGAGGGGTATTTGGAAAGGAATTATGGTGCCCGGACTTACTTTCGGAAATGCGGTTTTGTGCCTAAAATCAGAGGTACAGTCGACATTAGAAATAAATCAGAGACCCGTTGGACGATTAGCACTAGGTGCCCACGGCAAAACTACAAATGAGGCGGTACAGGGAGATATGGGCTGGGCATCTTTCGAAGTACGGGAAGCTCAGAGTAAAATATTATATGAGGAACGCCTGAGGAAATTGGGTAACAGATGGGCAGCTAAAGTATTTAAATACCTGTACTTAAAAAGCGTTGACCGGAAAGCGTGGCGTGACATGGTCCATAGGGTCACGAAGAGTCGGACACGACTGAACGACTAAACTGAACTGAAAAAGCGTTGACGCACAATGGAGGAAAAGAACTAGGAAACTAACTAGTAAGTATGCTAGTCACAAGGACGGAGAAATAAAGAGCATTAAGCAACAGGTGAAAAACACAGAAGGTAAAAATTGGATAAATTCGATGGGAAAGAAACAGAGTGTGGAATTATACCTAAAGTGGAAAACGCAGATCAGGAGGGAAGATTTCTTTGATAACTCAAGAGGCAGTGCCCTACTTTTTGAAGCTAGATCAAGGTGCCTTAGAACACGCAGCTACAAAAAGAAATTTAACAATGAAGATGACGCATGTGCTGTATGTGGTAACTCCAGTGAAACAATTGACCATATTATACTCGAATGTAATGGTGTCCATCCGGAAGTTGATGCAGGCGCAATCACTGTTCCTGAAGCTCTGGAGTTTAGAGATACCAGTGGCCGGGTGAATAAACCGGCGGGGGAAACTAGCAAAAAACGACTGGAAGATTGGTGTCTTAAAAGCAGAAAAGTGACATAATGTTAGTAATGTAGAAACAAAAATTTAATTAATAGTATGATGGTTTAGTTAACCAATCTAAATCAATAATTAAGATATAGGGAGAAAAATGAGCATGATAGCTACTGCTCCCAACCCGTTTCAAAGGGGACGCTCCTATATTGGCCTCGAGATCGAGCAGTGTCGCCACCTAGCGTCATAGCGGCAAACCCTACCCAGTGTGGATGCATGCTCGCGTCGCATGCCAGCCTGCAGTGATTTACGTGCGCGTGCGGAGTGTACAAGAGTGCGTTTTGTTTCGCGGTTCCTGTGCGTTTTTGCTTACCTACCTGCCTCTTGCAAAAGACTTATGAACAGGCTATTACCCCACGCTCCATTAAAAAAAAAATACTTGTTCATATCGAGTATGTCACGCTGTAAAGGACATCATCAGTAGTGGTCTTCGGCGCTTGAGATTCTTTGACAAGCGGTGTCTGAAACGAAGCGCTGCTGTCGTGGGGGATCGTCTGGCTATGAGCGCCCAACCTTGGCGCCGGTGAGACGCCATTGCACCTGGCACCGGCCGGCCGAAGGCTAGTTCGTTACGCGGCGGCAATTACCAGGTCCCGCCAACACGTCGACGACCGGAACAAAGGAGGGGAAACAACCAAATTCCGGTCCCTTCAAGTGTCGAGCCTCGCTACAGAGAGCGGGCGTGCATCTTCCCTTTCTTCCTATGGTGAGCCACGGCGACAGCTTTCGGCCTCATTCTCAAACCGGCTTTCTCAAACCCGTTTTTCTCTCCTCCGTCGCGCCGGCGCTCGCCCGAGAAGGGGAGTTAATGGTGCTAGTACTCCCCGAAATTGGGTGGCCGGCGCCGTGGGGTTTTGCTCCAAGGCGCCCCACGAAAGACGGACCAGTGAGCGCGCTCGCTTTTCTCACGTGACTCAACGTCATGGCTTGCGTGTCGCGACCGAGCGAGCACTGGCGGAGCGGCCGCGCGGCCATCGCGGGCTCGCATGCAGACGGCGGTGCGCGAGCACAGAGAAAAAAAAAGCGGGGTTGCCCTCCTGTTTGGCGCCCCGCGAAGCGCGCGCTGACAAGAAGACAACAGCTGCCGTTTCTTTTTTCTTTTTTTTATGCTCCGTAGTACGTGCGGTGTTTGTACTGAGGCTGACATAAGAAGGCGTTCCAACTCTGAACTGCTGCGAGAAGTCGCGACACTAAAAGCGGAATATAAGAGACGGGTAATTTTTTTTTTATCTGAGATGCTGAGGTAACACTATTTTCAAGTAGCATAATTGGAATTTCACTCCCTTTCATTTTGGAGCTATGCAAACGGTTACCTCGTTGCAAATAGTTAATCTGGTAGTTTTTCTCACCAACGTAAGTCAATCCAAACGCAGAACAGGTTCTTGACAAATTGAAATCATGTAAAGCATGCGGCTCACAAGTTAAGCTAACAGCCATTATATAGACACAGCCAGAACCAAAAACAAGTATGGAGTGGCAAACAAGGTTCGAGGCAGTAAAGAAGAAGTCAAAACCACTGCCACACAGGTGAAGAAGGGAAAGGAAGAGGTAATGGGCGAGGTGAGGAAAGGAGCAGAGGACAAAACTGAACAAAAAAGAGAGAGAGAAAAAAAAAATGCAAACAGCGGGTAAATGGCGCGGCAAGAAAACTTCGTGAAGGGGAGGAGGTCTAAGAAAGCAAGTAAAGAAAAAGTATATCAATGGGGAAAAGAAATGCAAGGAAAGGTCGCAATCTCCCCGCAAGACAGAGAACCCTTAAAAAAAAAAAAAAAAAAAAAGCTGTGACGAAACTGCGTTTCAAGAGGAAGCCACCGCTTTTGAAGCCGCGCATTGCTTGCACTTGCAGGTGATAGCGAAATATTAAGCGCTACCTTAATATCACGAATGGTGATATCGACAGGAACGTTTCATTGCTGGTGAACAATGCTTATATTGATAGCATTCTTGAGTTGCGTGGAGTTTCGTACAGCTACTGAAGCACCAAAGCACAAGAGGCTAACAAAAAATGCCGATTTTATTTAATTTTGCAATATGCAGGACGTCACAGCTAACCTCGACTTCCGACAGATTTGCGTGAAATATTTCAGTCGGCGCCATTCTAACTTGATTTTTTAATACTTGTATCAAAACCATCTTACCATGTTGTCGCGAACAATTCTTTTATTGATACAATAGTTCATTACGTTTTCTGTGATTGTGCTGATTGCGAAGAATAATTTTATTGGAGTGAGCATAACTTTCTGCGGTTTAATACATGCTTGCTATAATTATACTCATTTGTTTTGGCGCAGTACGCGTGGTGTTTGTACCGTTACCAAAGCTGAGATGAAAACGCTTTCTAGCTCCAAACTGCTGCTAGAGCACTTGAGACAGCACGCTTCTTTTTTTTTTTTTTTTCTCCCGTACAGACGCGGAGTACACGACTTCCACCGCTGCAGGGAGGGCAGCCGCCCTTCGTATTTTTTTTTCTTGCAGGAGAAAAAAAAAAGCGCTCTGACGTAGAGTCACGTGGGAGCGGCGAAGCCCCGCCCGAACAGGTTTGACGGCGTCCGGCGGCCCTTTCTGTTTGAACATCGCGCCGCTCCATCCGTCGTGCGGTGTCCCCCGCCGGTGCCGCCGCGACGGAGAGAAGCACCGGCTGTGAGAATGAGGCCCAAAAGTGGCCTCGCTGAATGCAGCCCGGCGACGCCGGGACCAATGCGTCAGCCCAAGTGCAAACACGCACAGAGACAAGCGGCTGACGCCATCTACACCGTCTAGCCAGAACCTGTCAGAGGGGCGTGTCAACGAGTGCAAGCAGTGTTGGTGCGTGTGTGTGAGAGTGCGGGAAAGTGAGGTGAGAGACACACTCCCTCATAAACTGGCCTGCCTTTCATCTAGGGAACATAGGGATTCAACCCTATAAAAACGGACAAGTGTGTGTCGGGGGTCGTAAAACGGAGACAGTTCCTCCAGTCAGTCTCTCACTAAAAACGCTACCATGTAAATATCGTATATAAAAGTTTCCTATCGCACTTCAAAGTCCGTTTCCAGCCGCCTCGTACTTGTTCCTGCTCCGACAACCAACCAGGCCTACAGCACACAACTTGGGTCATGACAACTGGATGGCAGCTGTGGGGTGTTATGCGTGGTGTCCTTGCTTCAGTTTGGTGAGTGTATCGCCTTCTCTCCTTGAGTTTTGCCAGGCTTAACGTAAGGTGTTCTCCCTGGTAGGAAAGTTGGTTGTAGAAGCCTGTTCGCATTTTGAACCTTGCTTGCACCAACGTACTCCTGAGAGACTTGTGGTCACAAATATGGGCAGTCATGGATTGGAGAAAGCTGCGGATACCGGAGCTAACTTTGATATGTGAGGAATTGGGGATTTATTATGGGAAATCGAGAAAAAAGCAGCGGATTGTCAGCGCGATCAAAAGCAACGGTTATGAAGACCAGGATATTGTGGAATGCTGGGAGGAAATGGAACGTAAAAGAAAAGAAGAAATTGAGGAAAGAAAAAGGAAAGAGGAAATGGTGCTAGAGACTAAGCGATTGGAGGTGAGGCTAGCGGAAGCACAGCGCGCCGGATCCGGGCAGGGGCGGCTCTGACCCCATCTGTTCGACATCGATGGCGGGAAAAAGATCTACCAGTGACTGACAGGTGTCCTCACTGTGACACTCCACCTGACGTCTGCGATGTGCGTCACTTATTGTGGACGTGTCCATCAACGACTCACATTAGGCAACGGATAATCATGAAGGTGGGCCTGCGGTGGAATCGCGATAGTGATTATGAGAAATGGACAATGGACAATCCCTATACTGCCAACCTTCTCGAATACATAACCACAACTGGACTTCATTCCTTCTTTTAACTTTCTGTCTCCTGCAACCCATTCTCCCTTTCTCAACTTATGCCTTGTGGCAAACTCTTCGAAAAAAAAACACAGGCAGAAGTGGCGAAAGCGGACAGGGCCGCTGTTGGGAGCCGTCAGACATCCAAGCCGACTAAAATGAGACTTGTTGTCAGTTTTCACAATGGGTGAGGATATCTGGCTCTTCCTTGTCAAATTCGAGCGCACATGCGAGAAAAACGAAATTGCTCGTTCCACCTAGCCCCAGCATCTCTTGACAGTTTTGCCGTGCTAGCCGTGCTTGCTCGGCTTACCAAAGAGGAGGTGGACGATTACGATAAGGTAAAAGCAACTTTGCTTAAGTACCGCCTCTCAGCCGAAGCCTTCCCTCGGCGGTTCAGAAAAGCAGTGAAACGGCCTGCTGAATCTTTTCCGAATTTCGCTTACAATCTCAGGACAAATCTTATCGAATGGCTCAAGGCCGCCGGATGCAGTCTATTTAGAGCAATTTTACAATTGTCTGAATGAGGAAACGCGGCTGTTGGTGCAAGATAGGCCCGAAAATAAAAGCTTGGAACATGCCGCCGAACTCGCAGAAGAATTTCAGGTCAGGCGCGAAGCAGGGAGAGAAGGCGAGTGGTAGTCACAAAGCCTCAAAAAGGTTTCCATGAGGCATCCATCGCGGAACGAGAGCCGAGTACCCCCTACGCGGGAAGAGAAAGGGACAAAAAACTGGGACCGCGAATACAGCGCAGCCTCGAGAAACGATGTTAACAAAGAAAGGAGGGAGAAGGATCCTGCTAAAACTTTTGAGGCGAGGAAACCTGCAGTGTGCTTTAGGTGTAACGAGCCCGGGCACATCGCGAGCGGCTGTCGAAGGAAAAAGGTAGTTTTTTCACTCACCACCCTAGACTAGGAAAGCATGCGCTTGCTAGCGCCGTACATGCGTGAAATGACCGTCAATGGGAAACATTAGAGAGATTTAGCATACCGTGATCCGCGATCCGCCACCGTGACCTTCTACCGCTCGTGGGCGGGGCGCACAAGCTGATTGGTTCCGATGCGGCAGGTCATTGTGCCGGCATCAAGTATGTGGCGCCATCTATCGGCATCAAAGTGATCTGGGCATGCGCAATGGAACGCGCGGTGGCGGATCACGGTGTGCTAAATCTCTCTATTGTCATCCCTAGCAAAAAAGACCAATAGGGAGCGTTACTGGTTCTATAAGAATCGGTATTGGTTCTGTAGGTATTCTATGTGTTTTATCTGCATTTCTATGAGACTTATTCAGAAACTCATAAATCTTATAGACTGGTACATATTTGTCCAACAGGCAATAGTATTGGTTTTATAGGTTTATCTGTGGGTTGTATAAGAAAAGTATCAGACCAGTGCAGAAGCCCATACATCTTATAGGCTGATACATGCTTGTCTTATAGACCACTACATATTGGTTTATGTGTCTGATACATCAGTATGTCTTTGTTTATGGGTCTTGCAAGCAGGATCAGTACATTGGAGATTTTAGGTCCTTGTCATTGTTTCCTTTTCCATCTCGGACACATCCCCAAAACTCACGCATTCATCCCGTTTATTGAGTGTTGCCGTAACGTACAATATTAGCCGCAATAACAATTGAGAACGCCGCGGCACAAAATATTCTCACCTAATTCTGCGCGCGGTCTCAACAAACTACGTACGGTTGGAGCCGCAAGACGCGCGACGCTGTTGCTACTGGATCACTGAATGGAGATGGGAAAGCACGCGGTATAGCACGGTTCTGTCGGCGCCCAGCTCAGTCACAATCACCTACATGTGCAGAGCAGGGCGGTGAAATGGATTGATAGGCGCGCGTCCAAGCAACTGCAACCGCCGTCGAAGCGAGAGGAGTCGACATCGAGCACGCGACGAGTACGGCTCGAGCTGCCGACGCGGTAGCGCGATGCCGGCGGTGCTTCGCAGCGTAGAGGTAGGTTTCCTTTCTCTCACTCCTACTCCCGCGCAAGCGTTCCCGTGCTGGCCTCTCTCATCCTCCTTTCCACCTCTCCTCTGGGCGCGCATGCGCAGCTCCGTAGAGGCATTGGCGCTGGCGCGATCGCTGATCGTGCTGGCAGCTGTTCGGTCGGTGCCCTGTGTTTACAAGTTTTCGCCGTTTTTCGGGGTGCCTCTCGAGGATATCAACGTTCCAGCGCACGTTCAGCTTTTGATCAGGTGCGTGTGCATCACTTGCAACTTCGGGCTGACGGTTATACTTTGTCAGTGTATGATGTGGCTTTGCGTTGCAGAATGTCGTTGCCTGCGCGCCAACAAAGGAATTTGAATCGCGCGGTGTGATATAACGCAGCGTCGAGTTTGAAAGTTGTCGGCACGATTTCTTGAAAGTATCGATGGAACTTTTTAACGTTAATCTGTTTTCGAATATCGTGCGCACTGTGTTCAAGTGGCAGAACCTGTGGTGAGGCGCAAGGCGGAATGTTGGTTCAGCAGCTACCTCGGCGTTCAATAATGGCGGCGCCTTTCCTAACTGCCCCCGCATGAATACGCGCGCAATCGCGGTTGCCGGTATATGCAGTATATGTGTGGACCGATTTTTTGAAGTCGTGGTGGTGTCGCGTTCTTGAAATCGCTTATTTTTCAAGCTGTAATGCAATTTTTTATTTCTTTCAGGTACCTTAGTATTCGAGAGACTACATCATCGGGCCAAAATCCGGAATCTTGGAATCGAGGGCTACCTGGATGCAATGTTTGGATTATGTGCCAGTATGCGTTGCCGCTGTCATTGTGGATTAAAATGTGTATACATGCACCTGCTGCGTAACTCATCCCTAGAAAATGCAACATAGCTGCCCTCTCCCTTCAGGTGTCCGGAGAGGTAAACACCCGCAGCTACTCGATGAGACCAATATTCCATAGGGCCTACAAAACCAATAGGAAGCCTACTGGTTTTGTAGGTCTATCAGATTATTGACAGCTATGGGTGTACAAGCATTACAGACCTATCAGTTTTATCAGATGCCATAGGACCGATAAAACCATGACCTATACGACCAGTAAACAATTGACCTATAAAACCAATACTCCAGCAGACCTGTAAAACCAATAGGCTAGGATACCCATAAGACCAATACTCTGGCAGACCTATAAAACCAATATCAATAATCTGATAGGCTATTAGTTTTCTATTGGATTTTTTTGCGGATGTTCTGCGCTATTCCGCCGCCACAATGGACGTGGTGCACCCCGCGCTCGTTTCCCCGCAGGATTTCACTGGCGAGTGCGCGTGGGTCAGACAGGTGGTGCAGCAAGACTGCGTTTGCCTGCCGGTTATACGCGTTAAAATTGAGGGCCCGTTTAGTACTGCATACATAGGCGGCAGTGTCAGTGACCTTGCCAGAGCAGTGTCCCTATTTCTTTTCTAACCGCTCAGAGGACGAAGTAAAGAAAAGGGGCTTGAGTTACGGGGGTCGTTCCGTGCACGCGCTTACACGTTTAAAGCACACGAAATCGCAGCCCAGTTAGATAATGCGGGTGAAGGTGAAGAGCATGCACTCTGCAAGGGAAGTCCTGACGTAGATGCCGCGGCGGTTCCTTTCGAGAATGTGACGCCTTCTGAGCCGCCTAGTGAGTCCAGTAAGGAATTTCAAACCTCTCCGTTGCCTCCCCAATTGGACGGCTTCCCTGAGCATATGAGGGTGCACCGAGATGACATAGAGGCTGAACAGGCGAGCGATGACACTCTCGAAAATTTCAAGTGTCAAGTCCGTGAAGTATTGGTGAAAAGGGACATTGTTCTGAAGGAGCGTGCAGGAATAATCCACAGGCAGTACAAACGACGCCAAGGTGTGCACTACGACCAGCTAGTGGTGCCACAAAAATATAGGACAACTACCCTAAAGCTGTGTCACGAAAGCGGCTGGTCCGGTCATCTCGGCATCAAGCAAACAAATGCTTTGCTGTTGAGAGAATTTTATTGGCCAAGATGTTTTAAGGATGTTGAAAGGTTTGTACAGACGTGTGACACATTGTCAAAGGGTGGGAAAATCACATGATAAACAGAAGGCGCTTATTAAACTTGTGCCACTGATCAACGAGCCGTTCCGGCTCCTTGTGGTGGATGTTGTCAGTCCACTACCTCTGACCGCTTCGGGCTATCGCTGTATCCTAATGATCATCTACCCAGCGACGAAGTTTCCTGAGGCGATTCCCCTGAAGGAGCTGAACTCGGTAGGAATTGTAGACGGCCTATTGCAGGTGTTGTCTAGGGTGGGTTTCCCCGCCGTGCTGCAAATCGACCAAGGCAATGTTTTTACGAGTGCGCTCACTAGCACCCTTCTAGAGAAATGCGGGATTCGCATACTGCACAGCTCTTGTAAGACATCCTTAGAATAACAAAGTAGAGACGTGGCATTCGGTGCTCAAAAGAGTCCTCAGAGCATTGTGCTACGAACATCGCCAAGACTGGGAAGCGTGTTTGCCGGCTACCATGTTTGCGCTGCGCTCCGTACCGCATGAGGCCACCGGGTTTAGCCCAGCTGAACTGGTATACGGCTGATCGCTCAGGTCCCCCCTTCACATGCTGCGTGAATCCTGGGAGGGCCAGGGCGACGACCCCACCGTTCTCGAATATGTACTTCAGCTTCTAGAACGGCTTCAGTCATGCAGAGAGCTTGTCGAAGCTAACATGAGATCGGCCCAGCAGAAAGCTAAACTCTACTACGACTGAGAAGCGCGGCAGCGATCGTTTTCGGCAGGAGACAAGGTAATGCTGCTGGCCGCATCCTAACAGACAAACTTAATGTGCAGTGGGAGGGGTCAGCAGAGGTTGTGGATAAAATTTCGGAAACCAACTATGCGGTAAAGATGCCCAGCAGACGAAAAGAGGTAAAACTTTACCACTGCAACCTCATGAAGCCCTATCGACAAAGGGAGGCGGTCGTCTAGCTAGCCTTGAATGCACCCGAAGAAGTAGAGCCCGATTTTGTGTTTCCCGGTAGGGGTACAACCTCTTTCACTGGAATTCTCGAGAGGATACGTGGTGATTCAGATCTCAGCGAGCCACAAAAGGAGGACCTCCAGCGGCTAGCTATTTTCAGACTTCGAGGAAATCTTCACGGATACGCCGGGAAAAACACCCTTAGTAGAGCATGACATTCAGCTCACTTCTGAGGAGACTATTCGCTCCAGACCGTATCGCGTCTCGCCGAGGCAGAAAGAAATTCTTAATAACGAGATAAGACGCATGCTTGATCTCGGTGTTATTGTGCTGGCGGAAAGCGAATACACCTCCCCCGGCCATCATGCTAGTAGAAGTGCCCAGAAAATAGCCACGGCCCTGCATTGACTACCGAAGGTTAAATGCCGTCACGCGAGACCAACTTCGTAACCTGGAGCGGGTGGAAACGGTCAGCAGGGCCCAGTATGTATAGACTCTCGACTAGCACCGTGGCTACTGGCAGGTCCCCTTAACAGAAAGGCTAAGTCGGTACGCGGCCTTTATCTCACCCCTCGGCACTTTTCGACCGTCGTAATGAGCTTCGGGCTCAAAAACGCGCCGTTTTGCTTCTCGCGGCTGATGAATCGAGTGTTGTCAGGAACGGAAGCATGCGCGCTACTCTACCTCGACGACATTGCAGTATCTTCCGATAGCTAGGAGGATCACCTGCGTCACTTGTGTGATATTTTAACCCGGCTGCGAGAGGCAGGGTTGACAGTCCGTTCAGAGAAGTGTCAGCTTGGAAAGGCAGAGGTTGAGTACCTTGGTCACGTTATCGGGAGGGGCTACCGCAGGCCGCTGGACGCAAAGATAGCTGCCATACGCGATTATCCCAGGCCCGCTACAAAGACCGACATACGCGCCTTTCTCGGGTTGGCTGGATACTATCAGCACTATATACCGGGATATTCGGAGATGGCGAGTTCGCTCACGGACAGTTTGAGGAAAGGCGAACCTGATAAGGTGAACTGGAATGCCAACAAGGAACAAGCTTTCCTCGCGTTAAAGAAAGCGCTGACCAGCCGCCCCGTGCTGAGGGCTCCTTCCTATGACCGCAGCTTCATTGCTCAGTGCGACGCGAGTAAGAGGGGCATGGGGGCTGTTTTGAACCAGCACCATGAGAATGGGGAGTAACACCCCGTATCGTTCGTAAGCCGGAAGCTCACGGCGCGAGAAGCATACGCGCCTCAGAGGAGTGCGCTTGTTTAGTGTGGGCTACGCAAAGGATTCAGTGCTATTTGGCCGGCTCCCGATTCATAATTAAGACGGACCACTGTCCACTGACATGTCTCCGGAACACATCTCTGAAAAAACGGCCGTTTGCTGCGCTGGAGTATCGCCCTACACGAGCATAATTTTGAAGTGCGCTACCGTAAGGGAAAGGACAATGGGAATGCTGACGGCCTCAGCCGAGGCTTTTTTCGCTATGCAAAGTGATAGCTTCCAAGCGCTCCTCTGAATACACCTTTTTATGCTCAAAGGGGTCTAACTTTCTTGCCCATATCCCTTTCAGAATTTTTTTTTAACAGCACGTGATCATTTGAGGTTAGCATGTGCCTAGTGTAGTTTCATGATGTAGGTTTATTACTCGATATTCATGTTATCATCCGTTGTCCGGAGATCGCGACGGCAGCTGCGGTCTTTATTTGTCACCAAAATTTGATCCAAAATTGCAGAGTGGCGTGAATGAATCGCCCGCGTAGGTTTGGTCAGCAGCTCTCTCCGCCGGACGCCCATAGAGTGAGCAGAAAGGGGAGGTTACCTGGCACAGCTCAGGAGGTGGTGGTGTTCTTGCATTGCCGTGGACTGCAGGCATCTAATGAAAGAGGGAACCGGAGACCAGCCCAGCTGATGCGGCCTCTTTGGAGGACACCGATCAGGTGTAGCCCCTTTTGAGGCCTCTACCTGGCGGCGGACGAACTATTGTGATCGGGCGAGCTGCGGAGGCCGCCGCGTCGGATCGGATCGAGACTGGAAGCACGTGCCACCGACCCCTCCCAAGCCAGAGCGCGGAAGGGGGGGGGGGGGGGGGGGGATCGTCTGGCTATGAGCGCGCCGGTGAGACGCCATCGCACCTGGCACCGGCCGGCCGCAGGCAAGTTCGTCACGCGGCAGCAATTACCAGGTCTCGCCAAAACGTGGATGACCGGAACAAAGGAGGGGAAACAAATTCCGGTCTCTTCAAGTGACGAGCCTCGCTATATAGAGAGCTGGCTGGCGTGCATCTCTCCCTTTATTCTCATGGTGAGCCAATGGCACGGCCGCTCGATGGAAGCGCACTGGGTGCGGCCTGCTGCGTCGCGCCGCCGTCAATGGGCAAGCGCGTCCTTGGGGAGTTTACAGTTGCGCCCGCTATTTCAACTGAGGGCGCCACTGTTCGGGAACACGTCGCCGCCGGGGTCGCCGGCCCTGAGCGGGCGGATTGCTTCCTTTCTGGACGCGTTCGCCTCGTGTCTGCGGTAAACGCAAACTTTTTTGTGTGCTCGTGTGCAAGCACGTTAGCGTTGAGACGGGATGCGTTTGTTTATTAAGGCGAAAGCCGTTCTAGGCTCATGGAGCTAAAATCTGTGCGCAGAAGCTGTGGCTGTAATCTGCGCGTCGCATTTTCGCACTGGTGTGTCAGTCGCAAAAGCGGACGTGCAAGGAGGGAGATTAAGAATGAAAATGATTGATGGTGATAGGCAATCATTAAAAGTTATAGACATTGATAGAGGTAATGACTAATAATGGTTAATAATGACTCAAATGATTTGTAATGACCTGTATATCAAACTGACATGTAATGACCGCAATTGATTAGAAATGAGTACAAGTGCTTAGCGATGTGTGGTAATGACTATAATAGCTAGGCATGAGTCATCATTACTGCTAATGACTACGAAATGACCAATATGTGAAAGGATGACATGTATGACCACTGCTCATTCTAAATGAGTAACCTGCTTAGTTATGAGTGGTAAGGGCTACAATGACTACACAGGCAGACTCAACATGACTGGGAAACGACCAATATATCAAACGATATCAAATATATCAAAATATCAATATATCAAAATATACCAATATACCAATATATACCAATACCAATATATCAAAATATCAAACGACGACTTGAAATGACGAACTGTGGCAAACGATGAGAGGCAAATGATAGAAGGGTAGGCTTTCGCCGTCCTGCGCTTAAGAGACATCTAAGAGACCCTCTAATTTTATCTGCTGAGCGCGCTTCAGGCAGACAGCAGTGAGGAGTGGAAATGCACTCGCTTCCTCTGAAATGAAAGCGGCGCTGCGGTTAAAAAGTCCAGATGCTGAAGCATAATGCCCTATCAGCTGCCATTTAATTTGCTACAAGGGACAGCAGATTGGACTTGTTGGTGATTAATTATAGGTTAACCGTGCAAACAACGCGACGGGAACACAGGAGAAGAAGACGGCATAACCGCGCTAGTTGTGTCCTCTTTTCCTGTGCTCCCGTCACGTTGTTTAACCTATTTAGTTACCAGGGAGCTGGTCAGTGAACTAGGATTTTTAGCTATGTGTTGTGAAGCAGATGAACATGATGAGGTAGCACCAGAAGCTTTTCTCGCAGGTTATGATGCGAGGACATATCAGAAAGATACTAAGGTTTTTTTTTAAATATAAGCATGCAATTCGTTCTAAATTTTGCCGCGCTTGTCTGAGTGGCCTTGCAAGTAAAGGAGCCTGTGCATACAACATTTGTTTATACTGTTGAGACTGTTTGAGCCGATGTGATAAAACGAAAAGCCACGTTCCACAGAAAATCCGGCGCCCGCTCTGTCGGCGGACAGTCGGAAAAAAACCTCTGTGGTAAGAGGCACTTTAGTTGGTGATATGGCCAGACACCTTTGGCGCAATGAGAACACATGACATGTTCAATGTGGCAGGAGCTGCCAAACCAGAGAGAGTCAATAAGATGTAAGGGTGAAATGGGAATTATTGAAAGCGGGAGGACCCTTAGATCCCAAGTCAGGCACACTATACTCCTATAAGGCACGTTCGTACGGCTGCGGTAAAGAGGGGCTTTATATAGCTATGTGTAGGGTGCTATTTCACATAATGCGGTGGCTTAAGGCTGCATTCTAATGATATGAGAGAGAGGCAGCAATTACGGGATACGGTGAATAAGCAGGTAGCAAAGTGCGGGCACTCTAACGAGGCTCCTCAAGGAGACTTAAGAACCCCAACATTTGTTTATCACTAGCAGGTTGTTGCTTAATTTATGCGATATTTGGTAATGATTTTGAGGCAACATGTCAGTCGAGCAAGAGCCTGTTGCAGGAAATATAGTCAACTGGACCAGTTACAGGTTGATGAAAACCAAGGACAATGGAGTCTTGATATACCCCGCAAAGGAAGTAATCGAGCTTTGTCAGCTTACGCGCACCTTTATTAACAGGATGATGAAGTCTGAAGAGGCCCGGTGAAGTAGCAAGCTGTGTAAACTTTTGGTTTCATCATCGCTTTCTCACTGTACACAATACCTGCAGCTAATCTATAAAAACAATGATCGTGCCCATGCTGAGGTGCTATGCAAGATATCTTTAAGTTGCTGCCCCCAGTGATAGCAAGCTGGGCTGGAAACGTCAACTCAACAGTGGAGCGATGTGTATGGCTATGGCATAAACCTCTCTCAAGAATGGTTTTCTATCTGAGATTGGTAATTTTCATCCTTTTTTTGCGTGGCCATTAAATAAGCGTACTTGGCTGCTTGCTGAATCACGGCTGCAGTTGTGCTCTGACGCGTGAACATTCTTGTGATCACAGCTAATAGTTTCACAACAACAACACTCAATGCACGTTCTTCCATTGAAAATTACGAACCAGCAAAATTGTATGGGTTTGCGAGCAGCCAATAAAAATATTATTAAAAACTTTCGGAGCATATATGTAGCACCTTGAGGCAGACCGGCTCTATCAAGCGCGCTTACTTTGTCCAGTCATGCAAAATGCGGGAAGCCGTGACGGATAGCATTCTGGCGTACAATGTTTAAGAGGGCTCACCAGCTGCAAGGCAACTCAGATTCGAACTTTTTTTGTCGATAGATGGCAGCACTTAAGCACCACAAAAGGGAGGAAAGTTGTATTCCCCGTCCAGGTGTGTAAATTACACCGTGACATGAAACTGTTACTTCTTCCGCGTACAAAAAGTAGAGTGGAGAACTTTCAGTTGATATGCGGCCAAACCTGGGGGACCGGAGTGGGGGCCAGAGAATGGCCCTTTCCTCCAGTAGCGCACCATTGTAGCCTTTTCCAGTTTGGGTCGCCTATGCCCCATCCCATCTTTTGTGCGAAGAGAAGGAAGATGAGGAGGAAAGGCAGGGAGGTTAACTCGTAAAAGAAACCGGTTTACTACTCTTTACAGTGGTAGGGTGAGGATGCTTTGCAGGCAGTACTAAGCAGGGCTGGTTTCGACTAGGGAGAGAGAAAGGTGTGAATCATCTTTGACAGAGTTGAAAACGCCTGAAGGGAACCTTCCCCCATATTAGCCTTTGGATACTGGAAAACAATCCATTGTGTTGGGGCAAGCTACTGTGGTTGAAGGCTTCAAGAAAAGGGTTGAACTGCATGGCATCAAGTACACAAAACTTATTGCTGATGGTGATTCGAGCACTTACCGCTCTATCATAGCAGCAGCACCATATGGAAACCAGCGGGTTGAAAAAATTGAGTGCAGGAACCACATACTTCGCAACTATGCCTCAAAGATAAGAGAGATTGCACAGAAGAAACGGCTGGAAAAGCTTCCCCCGAAGGTAAAAAACTCTGTTCTCCAAGCAGCTGTGCGCCTGCGGCATGGTGTTGCAACAGCAATAATAGAGGCTCTGAAGATGCATCGTTTTCTGAAAAAGTAGAGGGCCCAAATCATGTGTTTGGAGACCACGCCAACTGCACTGGTTACTTCTGTTCCGGGGGCAAAGCGAGAGAAGAAAATATATTTCCTGAAATACTTCAAAAAGGCATATTTGAAGAAATTTGTGTGGCCATGAGCAGAGTGGTTGCAAACGCTGCGACCCTGATAATGGACGTCGACAATAATGCTGCCGAGCATTATAACTCCGTTGTGGCAAAATTTGCAGGCGGAAAGCGGATTAATTATTCCATGAAAGGATCGTACAAGACAAGGTGTCTTGCTGCGTCTTTATCGGTGAACTGCCGAGGAACATACCACGAAAAAATAGCGCGCAGGATTTCCGGAGGGCAGCTAGGAAGATGTACAGCATCATTTGTGAAGGCATCACTTTCCAAGAGGAATCCAAGGCGAAAGCTACCGAAAAAGAAGCTGTCAACCACGCCACGCTGCCAGCGCAGAGAAAAGAGCTACATCTTGGTGCCGATGCCGACTACGGCCTACCAGACATGGAGCCCGATGCTTTTGCAACTGCTTTGGACGACTTCCTGAAATCGCTTTCGCTCTCGCCAAACAACATTGAAGACCTGCAGCGAGCAACGTCAAAGCAAAGTGGATCCACTCTATGGAAGCAGGAAAGGCGAAAGAGATTGACAGCATCACTGTTTGGCGCTGTGTGTAAAATGAAAGCAACGACGGGATGTGGGCGGACAGTTGGCGATATCCTGTACAAAGAAATCACATCTGAAGCCATAAGGTACGGAAAGGACCACGAGTGCTTAGCACTAAAGCAAATCGAGAAGGAATGCAACGTTGTGGTAAAAGAGTGCGGCCTGTTTGTTGACCAGGAAAACCCCTTTCTTGGCGCTTCCCCTGACGGACTCATTGGGGAGGACATCCTCGTCGAAGTCAAGTGTCCTTACTCAGCGAGGGACATTACTCCACTAGAAGGAGTTCGCGCCAAAAAAATAACCTGCTGTGTCGAAAACAAGGACGGAAGATTGCAGCTGAAGACTAACAGCAATTATTGGTACCAAGTACAAGGCCAGCTCAATATTGCTCGCCGTCAGAAGTGCTTGTTTGTAATCTGGACCAAAAATGGCATGAGTATTGAGGTGATTTCCAGGCATGAATCGTTTTGGGAGGACGAGATGTTGCCACGTCTCAAAAAATTTTATATGCACTGTTTGCTGCCAGAACTCGTGCACCCAAGAAGAAGCCGTGGCCTTCCAATTCGCGAACCTCATTACATTGTCGAAGCACAGATGACTCGCTCACTCAAGCGACCTTTGAATGCAAAAACTAAAAATGAAGACAGCCGAGAAATCGTCTAGGACACCCTTCCTGACTACAGAGCATCTTTCCCCTTTCCTTTTGTCACTGTCACGATCATGTATTGGAACAGGTTTCTTGCTACTGGTTTATTTTGTTCAAATAAAAAAAATGCAATCTAAACAGAAGGAAAGAGGGGTGGTGGCCACGCCACCCGCGTATGATCTTTTGTACGCAAAAACGGGGCAGCAACCCTAAAAGGAAATCTTCCAACCAATTCCGACTGGTTTGCAAGCTGAAATTCCTTACCTCATATGATTTCCAAGGAAGGCTTAGTAGGCGCCCTACTTCGAGTTGCATTTTTTTTTGTCGCTGTGTATTTTGCAGCGTGGTGCAGGAGGTCCTGCTAGCTGCGGCGCATACCGAGCCGACTCTAAATGGGAGAATAAAGGCAGTGCTCGAACCCTTGACTTAGCGAAACCGGTTCAGAAGTGGAACTAAATGATTTTGCCTGCCAGGCTACTCGCCTTTGAGGTCATGTTATTTACACGACGGACCGGTTCGACCAGTTCTCATGAGGTGGGAGCTACAGTACAGCAGAGGCTAGACAAGAAAAGGAACGAAATGGTTATTGCACCCCTTGCCTTGGGGAGATGTCAGCGTGTATAGACCTTTCCAACCTGATTGAAGCCATAGGTACCATAGGGCTCGCTGGATTGATTTTTCAGCTGGTGCTACCAACCGATCCGTGGGCAATGCAGCAGAGGCTAGGCAGGAAAAGGAAGGAGACAGGATTCTGTCCCCTTGCTGTGGGGAGTGGATGTTCGCTTTTCATGCGGAGGTGTGAAGGGGGAGCTTGGAGAAAGGGTGCGAGGTGATTAGAGCTCAAGAGCCCACTTCCCACATCATGGGCAAAAAAGCCAACAAAGGCTCATCTCCTTTGCTTTCCTGTCGCGCCTCTTCTACATGCACAATGCATAGGTGCCAAGGATGTTTGCTCCTGCCTTCACTTGTATCCTACTATAGGTCCCCTGAACCACTGCACACCTTTGTTGGGGTGGGAACAATGCTGTTCTCCCACATAAATGGCCCTGTGAGTCACTTATGCTTTGGTGCGAAAAATGTTATATCCTCGGGCAGCGGGGGAGGGGTTCTTCTTGACTGCGCCTGGCATCTCACTTCACAGCCCAAGCAAGAAAAAAGGACAGAAAGAAGTCAAGTTGTTCAAAATTTCGAGAAAAACATGCGCGCACTAACACTGACAAGCAAGAGGTTGGTGGTAGAGTGTAGTATTGTCTAAACAGTTTGACACCAGATGGAGCCACGACGCAAATAGTTAAATTTGGCGCGAACTTCAATTCCCGCAGAAAATACATTCACAACTTTCAGAACCTGTAAAACGCTAACAATAGGTTCGATATGGATAAAAATTGCAGATTAACAATCAGGAAAGAAAAAGGGAGGAAATGTTGCGGAGGAAATTTTGATGTTTAGCCTAGTTTTTTATGAGATGACAAGAAAGACCGACATATCTAAAAACGCAATTTTTAGGAATATTTGTCTCTGATTTGAAATAAAATGAAGCCTTAAAAATAAAATCTGCCCGCAACATTTCCTCCATTCTCTAAAGACGAAAAGGCTGCCACAAACCCCATGAAAATTTAACCGCATTTGGACACGCTAGAGCTTCTGAAAGTTACCATGTATTTTCTATGGACGTTGGCACTGGTGAGCCCTCTTAAGGTCTCCAACTGAGTCGAAGATCCCAGGACCTAATAAACATCTTCATATTTGCACCGTAAAATTTGTCACAATGAGATAGAAAGGTTGGTTACATGATGCATTTTCACAGAGGTTGCTCATAGTAGGACATTTTTTTATTGGATAGCGCTGGCAGCTTAGAAGAGGTTGACATCAATTTGTGTATAAAAGCTGTATGCAGGAATGAGTAAATGATATGAAAATGACACACGGAATTCGCGACACAGTTAAGTGGTTATGCATTTGCTGCCATGGCAGCTGAACAGCTTCGAATTGTTCACAGCCGGGTCACATTTTAATGTGACAAACAACTGGATCCGATGCAACATCACGGTAATGCGAGCTCTCCATTCGAGTGGTCTTCAACCACCGTGACTAATTTTTTCGGGGTACACTCCAGTGTACATCCTTGCCAAGCAAGTGCTAAGTGCTGGCATGGTCACACTAGACATGACAGTATATACTAATTCTTGTTGCCAAATTGTGTGAAGAGGAGCTCTTATATCCTTAAAATAAAGCACTTCTACCACGCCTACACCTCCCTCAAAGCGCTCTCCGCGCGCGGCTGTCCCCGAACGGTGGCGACTGGAAGTAGGAACCTCCCGCCGGTTTCGGGCGATGTAGCAGGCCGCACCTAGTGTGCTTCCATCGAGCGGCCGTGCCACTGGGATAGCTTTCGGTTAAGTGGCCTCGCTGAATGCAGCCCGGCGACGCCGGGACCGATGCGTCAACTCAGGTGCAAACGCACTGAGACAAGCGGCTGACGCCATCTACGCCGTCTAGACAACCACCTCCTAACCCTCAAGCCAGAACCTCTAAGAGGGGCGTGTCAACGAGTGCAAGCAGTGTTGGTGCGTGTGTGTGAGAGTGCGGGAAAGTGAGGTGAGAGACACACTCCCTCATAAACTGGCCTGCCTTTCATCTAGGGAACATAGGGATTCAATCCTATAAAAACGGACAAGTGTGTGTCGGGGGTCGTAAAACGGAGACTGTTCCTCCAGCAGTCTCCCACTAAAAACGCTACCATGTAAATATTGTATAAAAAAGTTTCCCATCTCACTTCAAAGTCCGTTTCCAGCCGCCTCATCCTTGTTCCTGCTCCGACAACCAACCAGGCCTACAACACGCAACCTGGGTCACGACAGCATCAACTGATAATGAACATTATGTGGATTTTTTGTGGGGATCACAGCTTTGCAATTATATCAAAATGGCATTCCTTAGTAGCAAATATAATGCGCCAACGCATTGTTTCAATGCCTGATCAGCGTCGTGTACCGAATGCGGAAAGTGTCCGCTGTCACTGTGTAGTTGTTTTATTTTAACTAAAATACCACAATTGTTATATCAATGGAAAGCTTATATTGAGTATAATTGCACTAAAGCTATTGTAGGTACTAACAGCTCAATAGTTAATGAGTTGATTCTGAATAAAAAGGAACTTTACACTGCAACATCGTCATAATCGTTGGATACCTTGCGTCGACTATAATCGTGCTTGACTATTTGCAATTCTTAATTAGTTATTTACTTTACTGTGATTAAAAATTGAACTTCAGGCTATTGCATCGCCATATATCATTGGACAGCTTATACAGAGTAAGTTTGCGCTACATTAATTTCCGGTTTTAGTTATAACTGTTAACTAGTTAATTACGATTAACATTTGAAGGTGTTTAGTTCATTTTAGCTAATCGCCATTAATTAGATAACTGTGATCAACATTTAAACTTTAGGCAACATCAAATCATACATAACACACAGCTTATATCTAGTTTGATTGTAATACACTAAAATTGCTGGCCTTTGTTAATCACCATTAATTAGATAATTGTGATTAACACTTGAACTTAACACTACAACATCAAGTATATATCACAGGATACTTTATATGTAGTATGATTGTAATACAATATTTATCGGTATTTGTTATTTGCTGTTATTTAACTGCAATTAAATATTGAACTTCACACTATAGCATCAAATCACATATCATTGGATAGCTTATACAGAGTATGTTGCACTAGACTAATTGCCAATTTTAGTTATTAACAGCTAGCTAGTAATTGTGATTAACGCTTGAACTTAAAGCCCTGCCAAGTCATATATCACAAGACAGCTTATATGAAGGAAAGAAGCCAACAGCCGGCGAGGCCAAGGAAAGCGTTGGGGATGGTACTTTATGTATATTTTTTTAATGTTTACTTGGATAATCACAGAAATTAGTAATCTGTTTAGGGGAAAGATAATTAAACACAAAGTAGAAGAAAAAACAATGTGCCGATGGTGGGAACTGAACCCACGACCTCCGAATATCGCGTCCGGTGCTCTTCCAACTGAGACAGCTTATATGTGATACTGTTTCAGTGCACTAATTGCAGGTCTTAGTTAATAGCCGTTAATTAGTTAACTGTTATCAACATTTTAACTTTAGGCTACACCAAGTGATATCACGGGGTAGCTTATATTGAGTACGATTGCAATACACTCATTGCCGGCCTTTGTCTATAACCGCCAATCAGTTAATTGCAACTAACAAAAATTGTCTTTATGCAGCCCCCGATTATTTCTAACACGCAGTTGAGACTACTACTGCTACTAATATTACTACTATGCTGGCTTTTCCACCGAAAGAGATCTATAAGCATAACTTAATATTTACCGCACTGCGCAAATATTTTAGCAGTTAGCAGCGAAAAAAAAATCCAACGGCCGCAATGTACGAGTGCCAACCCTCTCCTGCATGCCGATCGCCCGGCCATAGCCCGGCCGCGCCGGTTTAGTTGGGGACCAAAATGGCGCCGCTAGCTCAACTGGCAATTTTGGTCTTTATTGGGTGGCGGCAAGTGTCCCTTCAAAAGTTGGCAACACACTAAGCCGGGCACCGCGGCGTAACATGAAGGCTCCCTAAGGTATATTAGGGTCTCGCAGACAAGATTTTCTGGCTATAGAGCCAGACCTACCGGGCCGGAGCTTTCGTCATGGTGTAACTACACCATGTAGTTCTGGCATATCTGGCCTCGGGTATGGTTTCGGTTCCTTCTTTGCTTGAAATAATGGCTCCCAAGCCTCCAACGACACAGAAATGTCTACGCATATCCGCAGTTGATGAATATCATGCGCTGCGTACGTTGCCGAAACAAGCAAATTACGAAAGTGCACAGAAACCGCTGCGTAGACGTAGTAACAGCAGCCGATGCACGCTTCGGGAGATGCCCGGCAGATGACGCGGCCATCCCAATTACATGTCGTGTAGTGATCTTAAAATGCACTAAAGTTATACTGACCTATCTTGTAGTAAAATCTTGAAGTAATAACAATATAGGCATTTTCGTAATTATATATTACAAAGAATGATTCGCGTAATTATCAAGGGACTATATCCTGCTGTGCAGTAAGCTGATGCGTTTTGGCAGTGTAGCTTTGGCTGCATAGCCACAAAAACTTGTCCGGGAGTATAGTTAACACGTCTTAGCTCTGATGCACAACGCACGAAAATATACCACACTCCAATTTTGTGACACACAGTTGGAACGCGGTACAACCAGTTCATCATTTATTGTGAAAAATATAATATTGTTACCTCTCCATTAACACAACTGAAATTAGCAGACAGCTAAACAAGGCTCAAAGTGGGGCTGCGGCTGTCGGCTTACGAGGTTGGCCAAGTACTTTGAGCCAGCCGCAAGTCATGCTCAATAAGTGGACTGAAATTCATAACACAAAGTTGACAAGGTTAACATATTGCACTGGTACTATACATAGTCTATTGAATCCTGCTGCTTTACATGAACCCGGTGCTTGCGATCTGACTAGAGGATACTTAAGCAATATATGAATGGGCTTTAGAAAGGCGCCTTCTATGAATTAGCATATATTTTTCTTAACGAATGTGCTTGCACAAGCACAATGCTCTCACAAAGATGGCAGCATGGACTTCAAGAAAAAATAGCAACATGATCATGCCTTTTTCACTTTTGTTGCTCCAAGCTTAAAAATGATTAAAATGACTCCTCTCGACTTGTCACACTGACTCCAATATGAGGGCCACATGTAGGTGTTATATGAGCTCGCTGAAAGTTGCACTTATGTGTCTGTGCACAGAGCAATTGTGTTCTGTTTTGTAGATTTTCTTTGATGCAGTGTTTCTTGCATGATTAACATGTTGGACCTGGTCACCATGGAAATGTTTGTGTTAATTACATGCACTGCCAGACATCTACTCTTTGCAACCTGTTAATTTAAAAAAATCGCTATTTTGTTCAGCTTTGCAGAATACTCCGAGCAGGATCACCAAATTATTTTCATGTAGGACGTGCATTTGTTTTGCCCAATGTACAAAAATTAAACAGGATTGTTATTTCGTTCAATTTTTGTCAATTCAATGTCAGGATGTCATATCAATGTACCGTAACATTGTACTAACATTAGTGTTTAACCTTGCCTGGTGATAAAACAGTGACATTAGCAATATCTACGCAACGCTATGGTCTGAGATTTGAAGCTACTCAGGTAACATTTTACTTTGCAACACCCAACAGCCTTGCTGACCTAACTTTGAGTCAAAGTCTCTGTCAACGTTGGACCATCACAGGGCCAATGTAGAGGACAGTCACTTTCAGCCATGCCTTCGGCAGCAAAGCGAGGGGGAAAACAGGCCAGGCAAGACTCCTTGAATAACCGGCCGCTGGCATTATCATCAAAAAGAATTCTAGGAGGCACTTCGTATCCCTAAATTGCGATGAGGCAAAAGCTTCTATCGCACGGTGGTCCAAAGTCCTCCACTACGGCCCCTCTTTTTTTCTGTTTTCACTCCCACCTTCGCGATAACGCAATAGCATAAGCTACCAGCCAACATATAAAGCCCTGCTTCAACCGAGCTATATAGAAGTGCCTATGTGGCCTAGTGATAACGTGAATGCAAGAGTTTTGGCAGGCTGATTGTGATATCACCCTCCCATATGAAAGGAGAGGCCAGAGTTGGCAGCTCCTGTCAAACGCAATATCAGGAAGCTCTATGTCCAGTTAGCACTCGGCCATGTCAGCTGCCAGCTACCGTCTCCCACGACTTCTTTTTCCAGGCTTTGGATGTAATGGACGGATGCTCACCGTGAGTATGAGTGCTTAAAGGCTTTCGCCTTAAAACTTGACAAGGCCAGCAAATGCAGTAGCCTACGTCACGACTAAAGAATATGCTGTGAAGAGTCAGCAAATGAAGCTGATAGCACATATTTGAGTCTAGTCACGAGGTGCCCCCTCGGCACTTGACTGATACCCATGTGCACAGTTCCATTTGTTGACCTTCCACCACCTATCCCGCAGTCATGATGCTCGCTGCTGGGGAACGAAGTGATGAGCAGGCCTTACTATTTTCAGAGGCGACGCCATGGGTAGTACACGAACTGCCATCCAAAATGTCATACAACCAGTTGTGCATTTTCACAATGTTGTGTGCATGTTAATTAATATGCCTTAATTGCAGTTTGGATAACTAAGAGTGGCACGAACCAATGAGTTTCTCTAGGAGTCTGTTCTATTCTGCACAGCTCCCACCGATCATCATTCTATGAAGGAAACATGCTAATTTGTTGTGAAATGCAGGTTGCTGGATAAACAGGGGACATAGAATTGAGGTTTTACTGAGACACGTTGACAAACTTCTGTTACGCAGTAATGAGAGACGTTCTGCTGAGATTGCACATCAAACAGCCAAAAGTCTGCTCAAAGGCTACATAATGAGACAAACCACCTGGATAAAAAAGCAGCATAAGCTTGACCTTGTACTTTTTATTTAGACCATGCAAATTACTGCAGACTGTGATGACAGAAAGCTCAAGGAAAACATCAGTGAGTGGTTGGCTTTCAGAACTTCAAAACTGCACACACAAAACTTACAAGGAACATCGTCAGCCAGTAGCCTGAGATGGTATTCTCATCACTGAGGCTAAGGGTAAAATAGGATGAGCTAAGTGGTACCTAAACTGCCTCATGGATAGTCCAGGAATGCAGTGCAAAGCTACTGGCAACAGGTAAGAAGAGATCCTACAGAGATTGAGTCAGAGCACAGGTCCTACATGTTATAGAAATCAACCCTGTATATTTCTCTCATTTCACACACGTTTGGTCCACCAGGTAAACTTCACTGTAGACAACAACACAGTGCTCACTATACAAAGAACTTAACAATTCATCTGCAAGGAAAGAACCACTTTCTATTAGGAGGAAAATCCTACGATGGTGTGACAACAATAACAAATCACACTTGTTGCCAATTCAGCTTGTATATGTTATCACGTTATCAAAACCTCGAGTGTAATTAAGAAGCTAGCATCACCATGAAGAAAATATTTCAATATCAGCCACCTCAATTGATTAATAAACTACATTGTTATTTAAAGATAAATACTATGTGCGACAATATATACTGCTGTAGCCTTTATGGGAAAAAATCTAAAGAAAGTTGTATACCCTGAAATGCTTTTTTAAAAGCTAGCTAAAATATATATACTTGTTTAAGTTCACATACCTTAGGCAAGCTATTAGGGTGCAGTGTTAAATTCACAAAGAAAGAGATAAGGATAGGTTTACTGCCATGTTGAGTATTGTTCTTAATCCAAGGCTGAATGATGCTGCAGAGAGAAAACACAAGACTAATAATGTGCAAATAGTAAAATATAGTTCAAGTTGAATCTGAATATTGACAACAACACACAGAATTTTCAAAAAGAACAAACGGGAGTACCTTGTACTCATTGAACCATTTTCTCCAAAGCTACACATTTGCTACATCTATCACTGTACCCTACGACACTGGACCAGTGACTCTAGGTACAAAAGATAGCTTAGAGCTGCAGTCAAAATTTGAAAGAAAAAAAAATAATAATCATAATAAAGGAAATAAAATGTACATGATATTTCACTTGTTCAGAGCCCCCACAATACTGTGTTCGCTGATTTTCTTTCTTCTGCACAAAACCTTTAATGCTCAGATTTCTCCTAATGTATTAATTTCTTTGCAACCTTGGGCCATGCTGAAGTTTGGAGTCAGCATACATGACGTACACAGAATAGAGAAATTTAATGTGCAACACCATACCTCCAGGTAAAAATATTCTCTCCATACGAGTGCCCCCAGAATATGGTCTGAGGTAAAGCACATAAGGAGGCATATCTTAAAGGAGTATAGACACCAAAATGTGGTGCATTTTTCTTCTCTCTAATGATGCATAAGATATTCCTGAAAATAGACCACGTGGTTCTCGCCTACAACCGCTGAATAAATTATACATTAATTTTCTTTTCCCACTTCTTTCTATTTCAGCAGCTAGGCAATAGCTGCAACACTAAAGTCAAGTCAAGGCAACATATTGTGACTCCTTCCTTTGAGGCAGACTGGATTTAGCATCGTGGTGAATAGAAATGATAGAGGAACAATATATGACTGTATTTTCATTACTCACATGACCTAGACTTGACTTTGACATTACAGGTATCTCTCGCCTCTTGAAACTGAAACCGAAACAGGTGAGAAAAAAATTCGATTATAAATTATTTAGCAGTCGTAGCCAAATATCACATGGCGATCCATGTACAATAATGTTTTACGCATCTTTGCAAAGGATAAAACATGAACCCAAAAATTAGGTGCCTATACTTCTTTACAGATTACACAGTAGCACATTACAAGTTGTAACTGCAGATTCGCATTTAGCAATAAAGCTGTTCCACAATTCTGTCAGCGTGACACATGAACTCCATGCCTGTAATGAATGAAGCATGCGTATATCATGGCCTGCCACAACTTAATGGGAGAAATCACAGAAAGCAGCTACATTTTCAGAAAACACATTGCCACACATTTTGTGTCACTTCCAAGAAGGCCCGCTGTTCTAGTAACCGCTTCCTTCAAGTGCCCTTTGTGCAGTATGCATGCTGGGAGCATAATGTTGCTATACTAAGCAAGATCTACATCAAAGTTCCTTACAGTACCAAGCAGTATTTTAGGCAAGCGAAATGAACAAGGTTTTGCAGAAGCTGACTGACTGCTTGATGCAAACGGTGGAAACACAGAAAACAAGCAGCTTGTGATGAAATGGCAATAGTACTGCGATGAAAAGAACTAGCTCACAATAAAAACATAGGTTATATATAAAGTCAACTATACAAACTTTAAGTGAACATTCAAATCCCCTCTTTTTACCCTGCTATGGAATCCTTTCTGCTAGTATTTATTATGGCAGGGAGATTCACTAGTAGCTGTGGATTTATTCAGCATTAAAAATGGCAGGTGCCATTGCATAAACTGAGCCAAAGACAACGGGCCCATCAAACCTGGAGAGCTGTGCATTTAGGCTGACGTTACCAGAATAGGCATGTAAGAAATAATGGAAAAAAATCACCATTACCAGACAGATGTTCAGCAGCCTCCAGTGTAGTAGGAAGATAGAACAAGCCCTGAAGTGCAGAGGGGAAGTTTCTGATCACCAGAAACTCCAGCAAAGCAGACTGAATTTGAAAAATTCTTGCACAAGGACTGGCCATTTGTACTGCTGATATTCTGGAACCTTGATAAAATATGGTTCAAGGCACCTTGCTTGTACTTGCGGATACTTTACCGTGGTACACCTACTGGTCAGCACACAAATTTGAGAAATGCAGTGACATAAAATAACAATACCTGCACAAAGTGGCATGAACCGCACTTCATTCTGGTGCAGTTAAATTTCTGCCCTCACTGTTTAATGATATCGTATACTCCTGTGTCAATACAAAAAGAGGTAAAAGGCAGCCAGAACTGACAAGCTGATAAGTAGGCTGCATCGTACACAGGACTCTTGGAGGACATGATGTATTTAACAGCCCTGCTGCCCCATTTCAATGCAATAGCATTAAAGGCCCCGGCCTGCAGGAAATGCGGCATTGTTAGCAATGGTGCTGCGAGTGAAAAATCACGGGCATGACCCTGGCAGGTAGTAGTTGGCAAATGACGTAGCTAAGTACTGATTCGTTGTAATAGGTTGTGTGGCACAAGGCTAAATGATATCACAAAACTGGGAGGAGTTGACCAACTCAAGCCACTCAATTGAAGCGGGAGGGTGGGATAGGTATCAACTTTCCAGTCTTGGATGCTGAGTCAGGCACACTACTTTTATGCCACGCAGGCCTGCATATGTATAATGCGTATGTCGGGTGGCCGCTTACGACTGCCAGCTGGATAACGTAGCTTAGGACTGTATGCTAATAAGAACGCATGAAACATGAGCGACATGAGCCTGAGAGGTAATTAAACAAGCTATCCTGACGGCTATGGAACGAACAATAGTAATTGTTACATTAAGAAATAGGAAGCATGCAGAGTGGATTAGAGAAATAACTCTGGTTAATGACACTGTAGGGGAAATCAAGAATTGGGCACGAGAAGAGAGGATAACCAATGGTCACTAAGGGAAACAAATTGGATTCTTAGGGAAGGAAAGCGTAGCAGAAAACGGCATGAAGTTAGGTGGGCGGATGAGGTTAAGAAGTTTGCAGGGGTCAAGCGGATGTAGCTAGCACAGGACAGGGTTAATTGGAGGAAAATGGGAGAGGCTTTCGCCCTGTAGTGTATATAGGCCAGCTGATGATAATGACGAATTAAACAAACAGGAGCTACATGTACGCAAGCAAGGAACCACAAAGGGAGCCGCAGATGGGGGCCATAAACACTATCACGCCATACCTTGAAAGGCGGAGCATGAGTGTCCCCCATAATTTTGTTTAAGGCATGGTATTTTCTAACATTCACTTTGAAATGCGATGTAAACAACAGCTACCTGCATTATTTCCACACATATTGTAGGCTGTTTCAACATCTGCACTGCTTAGCTTTAGTCAGGGCATCAGTAGCTGCATCAGGGCATCAGTAGTCAGGGACTAGCAGTAGCTGCAAGGGCAAGCATGCCTTGAGGATGCCAGCAAAGATGTAGGGTCTGCATACTTCATAGTCGGATGCTTAATAGTCAATAGTTTTGCGAGGCAACTTTTCGTAGGAGACTGAAAGGAAAGGACAAGACATAGCCATATCTACTATAGGTTAGCATCAGCTTAGAGTCACTGCAGTTCTAGGTTTGCTACATGGTGAATGCCAACCCCTTGAAGAAGTACTGGTATAACTGAATATCAATGTGTGCAGGTCAGTATACAATACATTGAATGGCCAATCAAAAATATTTCAATTGGTTATTATTCCTTTTAAATTTGAAACTTAAATATTCACACACTCCTAACATAATTCTTGCCTTAGGCATGTGTCTTTTCACTGTTTGTGCTTTAACTGAAAATCTCAAATGTTTGTCATCCCAATGCAAGCATTCCAGGTGCTTACGATAGTTTAATACTTTAATTATTTTCCAATCAAATAAGCATAAACTGCTAGTAGTATTCACGTGATGGACCAACACTTAATATGAGCTAGCCAAAAACACAACTCACATGCCTGTCACAATAGGTCATTATAAGCTATAACTTATGAGCAGATATTCTGCTGCACACACCGCATTATATGTACCCGATTCTCTTTGCAGAATTTGTTCCGATAACACCGCTACATATGTACACAAATACATATATATATATAGGTACTGTACAGGGACATGCCTATTTGAGGGCCGGAGTTTCAAAAATTTTTATGCAAAATCTACAGCCCTATTTGAGCCAAAATATAGTTCACAAGGTATATATACAGTGATTTAACGTCGGTACTCTCCTAAATTTTCCAAAATCAACAAAAAACTGCTCATGGCAGCATGCGCAATTTTCATAGAAGCTAGTCAAGAAGCTGCTCCAACAGGTTGCATACTCTAACGAGCACCAAGGCAACCACCACACCAGCTCTGCCGTTGAATGAATGGCATGCTTGCTTCGAAGGTGCGAATCATCTGCTCATTGAACATAAAGCCATAAGCAAAGGAAAGTCATCGCTTTTCTTATTAAAAACCACCACGGAAATGCTACATCAGAGGCATTACAAATAATAATGTTAACTCATAGCTTGTGTTTGCTCAACGATTATGGTGCAGCCCACTTTCGACTGCTGGTCTGTTGTGATGACTCTTGTTCTGTTCTATCCCCGAGGTAAAATCGAACGTCCTTTGCTTTTTCCCTATAACGCACTATGTGCTGTGTGGTAATATGCCTTTATTTTCAGACAGAAAAAGTGGCAGTTGTGTCGTTGCTTCTTGAATTTGGATCAGTTTGGTGCGTGCACACAACATTCAAAAAAAGAATTTCGCCGCTGTCCTCCCTCTGAAAGGTCAGTGCTGAAATAGAATATAATTTTTTCCAAAGAGGCAATCACAAAAAGAAAGAACGAAGTGATACAAAGAAAACGCACTGCAGCATTTCAGATGGCTTTGAAGATGCATTTGTCAGATCCACAGATGTCCTGCAAGCGCACTACGCTGTTGGACGTGTAACTATCGACAGTGAGTCGCGTGGCGAGGAGGAAGGGTTTCTATCCGTACAAAATTCAAACAGTTCAGGCGCTCTCACAAGGAGACTGCACAAGATACTGCGGGCATCTGTTCTTTTTTTTTTCACTGACAAAGCCGGTTTTCCTTTGGATGGCAAAGTGAACAAACAAAACATGGTTTTGGGCAAGGAGTAATCCCCGTCCTTGCCACATTTAAAGCCGAGGCTGACTGCACATATGTTCTGAACTGAAGCAGCGAGTTGAGGCTGCGTGCTCAGAGATCATGGATCACATGAGGGCATCTGTGTTCAAAGCTTATGAAAAAAGGTTAGAAAGATGCTGCCAAAGGTCACTACAAGATGCAGATCACAGCTTCCTGCAACAGATACTGTCCTAGCGCTGTGCCGTTAAGTTGACAGCTCCATGTTGGGGAATGACAAGGTGGACCATATCCTGAGAGAGATCGTGGACAACACGTTTAATCTTCTGCTCTGCAAAGACTGCACTGCCGTCGACTCCGTTCTCCAGGTTTGCCCGCCAAATGGCTCCCAGTTTTTATCGACTTCCCAACAGGGCTGCTTATGTCTTTGTGCGAGGACATACGTACATTGCATGTCTTCGCACCCAGCAAATGTGACCCGGATAGTCCGCAGGGAACTAGAGGCTATGACCCCCGTTTCCTTCAATCTTGATCCCACCGAAGCCTCTATTGCCCTCATTAAAGCAGTCGTTCGCCAGGAGTTTGCGAATGCGAGCCTGAACTCTGGCAGACCCTCTGAACAGCCCTCTTCCCCACATGCCCCACCAATAGTTGCTGCGCTACTTCCACTCAGCCCTTCCCTGCACGCTACCGCTTCCGTAATTCTTCAAATGGCGCACTTCGGACGGACAGCCCATCTGCTTTCACTGCTCATGCATCGGCCATATTTCTCGTCGCTGTCAGAGCCACTGGTTTTCGCCACCTCAATCTCGCTATTCTTATGATCAACGTGATGACTATGAACCCCACCAGCCATCGCCATGAGATGACCTTACCGTTGCCTTCAACAGTCCAGCCCCGCGCAAGTCTAGCTGCTCACCATTCCCTCAGACCCACATATCCCGACCCACAACCTCGCCGTCTGTCCTCTCCCTCCCCCTTCTAGCTCCCTTCCAGAAAACTAACCAGTGCAGTGCCCGGAGGTGACGCTGCATTGACGATTTGGCCCGAAAATCCTCCCCTGACCAAGGCTGATCGACGCGACCTTCTCGACCTTTATGTGGACGGTGTACCTGTAACCGGTTTAATTGATCCTGGTGGCCAAGTTCCTATCCTCAGTTCACCCTTTCGTAAACGTCTGAACAAGGTTTTGATCCCTGCCGCTTTCTCTGCCATTCGTGTAACCGATAACAGGGCCGCTGCTATTGTTGGAATGTGCACTGCTCGTGTTAGTATTGCCGGCTGTGCTACTCCTGTGCTGTTCACTGTTACAGACTGCTGTCCTCACCGTGTAATTCTCGGCATAGATATTTTTTTCCTCACTCATGCTACTCTTGTCAATTGCTCCACAGGCCTTCTACGTTTGGACTTCCCACTGCTCCAACAGCGCCACTCAGAAGCCCCGTCTCAGCACTGCTGAATTTGTTCGCCTGCCAAGCGAAGTTGCCACCTATGTTCCCATGTCTCATTTCCCTCTGTTCCTGATGGTACGTACCTTACTTGCCCTATCACAGACGTTGTTCTTCAGCGCAACATCATCCTTCCTCATATCGCCGTCACCGTCAACACCAACCACACCTACCTTCCGATTCTGAATGTCAGCTTCTTGGCTTTTTAAGTCTTGCCCAAAGGCATCGCACTCACAGATCTGTTCCCATCACTGAATGCACATTTTCAGCTGTCACACCTGACCTCCAACCTGATAATTGTGCACCCTCGCTCTCAACCACTTTCCATACCAACCTTGCTTTTGCAATGATCGCTACAGATCTGGCACCAGACACACACTCGTCTCTCATGCCAGCCTCCCCTACACCACCCACACAAAGTTTCTATGTCGCTCGTCTTAAGCCCTACCGTTCCCACTCCTCAGTTTAGCAAACACCGGGACCGTGCCTGTCCCGTTGGGAGGGGGGGGTTAGTGTTACAGTTTGTAGCCGAGATGTCGCAGGATGACAAGGATGTTTGGGCACTGTATTGAACGACAACGCCGCTGAAGTTAGAGCTGGCGCACTGGTCTTCCGGAGGTGTTTTGTGTAGGGTCCTCCCTTATGGTGTCTCTAATAACCAGTGTCGCTTTGGGACGTTAAACCCCACAAAGCACAAACCTGACTCTGAAGTGTGACTTCTGCCACTCATGGAACGCCCCGTAACAATATTCGGGCACCCCTCCATCTGGCCACATCTTGTTTTCAGACTGTAGGATGGATGTCATCCATGTAAGAACATTGTCATTTGAGATGAATGTCTGCATGCAGTGCCATATCAATATGTATTGCAATCTTGGGTATTTTCAATATGGCCGCTTTCATGGCCCTTGAGCAGCTTGCGGATGTTGAACCGCAGAAATTAAACAACCCGACTGGACCACAAAAGACGACACCAGAATCGCTGAGAAAATACAAGCGACAAGTTAACATTCATTATTGTTTGTAATGCTGCTGATGTAGCATTTCCACGGTGGTTTTTAACAAGAGAAGCAATTACTTTCCCTTTTGGCCTTATTTTTAACGTGCAGACGATTCGCACCTTTAAAGCAAGGGTATCTTCACACAATGGCCAAGCCGTGATGGCAGTTGCCTCAGCGCTCATCAGATCAGCTTCTTTACTCACTTCTCTGAAAATTGTGCATGCCATTGAGAGCAGTTTTTCGTCGATTCTGGAAAATCTAGGCAGGTACCAATGTTAAATCAGTTATCAAATAGAATAGGTAATAATATGCTACTTCCTGGACTATACTTTCGCTTGAATCGGGCAGTAGATTTCCAACAGACATCTTTTACAATCCGGCCCCCAAATATGCGACTCCCTGTACATTCCACCCGACAGCTGAACATGCAGCATAAACCAATTGCACACACAGAACAGGCCAGTCTTCAGAATGTTGAAAGAAGAAGTCAGTCCTCGCCAACTTCATCTTCACTGAGCAGGTCAACTGCCTGCCCGCCTCGGTTGCTCAGGTGGTGCAGGCTGTGCAGCTTGTGAGGCACACTGTTCTTCAGCCTGTGAAATGCATGCACAAGCTAAGCTGAACAAAAGGACTTATCACTGCAGCTTGAACAGTTCAGATCACAGAAAAAACAGCTGCTTTTGACGGTATTCATGTGGCATCATGGGCACATTTTGTTGTCCAGCACACAGCTTCAGCAGAGAAGGCTGAAGCAGGAGAAGACCGTCTCTTTTACAGTGTGCCACAGCCAACATCATAGTGACCACTGCGACGTCAGCGAATATTCTCAGTTTTAACAACTAAGCAATGGCTGTGTCATCAAAGGTCAGCCATAGGTCAAGTGAGGCACGTAGAAAACTGAAATACAATGCTGCATCATCTCATAAATTCACTGCAGTAATAAAGCCAGTAAGCCTCCTAATTCAAAATCATAATGAGTGAAGCAGTAGTGATGATATTAAGGTGCCTTCATGCCTCATGTGGCCTATATTAATCCCAGATGTCATAGGCATAGATAGCTTGGCTGTTAAAATTGAAACTGATATGAGAAGAAATTTAATTATAAGCACAGGTCATACTTTTTGTTTTGTTTTTTGAAAATTTGATGGACTTTTCTTTGCTTATTTCAGAACACAACTGGTTTTTTTTTAGCATATATATTTCTGATAATGAATCATTGACTTTTTTCAGTGATTTAATGTGACAATCCTGTGTGATCAAAGTCTCAAAGTCAACCTCAGCTGTTCACTGGCATGAACTTTTTTTTTAACCAGTAATTATTGCACAAATGATAGCCCAGTAAGAATTGGCATATAGACTGGACCAGACTATAGGCAGGCTCCTAACTTAACAGCTTAAAAAAAAAAAAAAAAAGAAGTTACTAAATGTCCAACCTACAGAAAAACACCCTTACCTTGAAACAACTATTGCTCAAACGGCTAGCATACTGATGACACTATTTTAATTTGCATTCAAACGCTGCTTAGGCGTTGCACGGAGTCATCCAAAACTCGAGTCAGATAAATGCTCCTCGCTACCCAAGTCTCACTGTACCTAGCCCTTTGTACTATCCAGTGCATTGCCGATGCTGCATTTCCAAACGTATTTGCACACCACCTCTTCGTTAAAGAGACTTCCAAGCCTGCGAAACCAACCACAAACAGCCTACAGCCGTGAGTGTCACAGGCAGCTGGTTGGGTTTTTGCCCAGTATACATTTGTTACAAAGTTTGCGCACTTGATCTATAAGTAGGCACATGAGTCTTTGCAGCAAAAAATCTGTCAAAGAAATCGGATAGTTGATTTCTTCACTTTCATAATCTTGAGATGTTTCGGCAACTAGTATCTGTGAATTTTGGTCGAAAACATGGAGTTACGCGAAAGCAATCTGCATGGCTACGCCAGAGTCCCTCAATACTTTTTTTCTGGTCACGAAACTCCAGCCAAAGTTTAATATAGGGTCAGCGCTGGCTACTAGAGGCGCAGTTGGGCACTGAAGGGCATGCATCCGCTGCCGGAGCTGCAGGCAACCGTCATATTTCTAGTTTTATTTGCCCCTAAAAGTTCAAATTGTCTCGTGATTGTCATATTAGGTGATGTGAGGATGTGCTCCCCATTAGGCAATTGCACGAGAGACGAGGACAACGCTAATGATATACGCGTATGCCTCACCAGAGCAGACACCATGCGTGAAACGAACGCACAGCATAAAACCTGCTATGAATAAAATTTATAACGTTGCGGCACACTTAGCCTCCACTCTAACCCCACTAAACGAGCTGTAGCACCGCTTACTTGTTTCCTGCCTACACGCTGTTCTCTCTGATCACAAAACTTGCAGCACGCAAACGAAAATGACACCGCAGTCCGTGTTGAACACGTAGAGAGTCGCTACGCTAAGGCACAGTCGCAGATCTTCGTCACACGATATTGGTTGGCAGATCGTCAGCAAACAGATTTTTTGTGTGTAAGGTGTTTATAGGAGCACCAAGACCGCAAGCAACGTTCGCAAACCAAAGCGACGGGGGTAGCGTTCTAATCAACAGGGCAGTGCCAACAAGGCTCCGGCTCCACTTCATCTACCTCTTCGGGTTGGCGCGCGAGCTGATGGCGATCGGGATTACTACATGTGCTTCATTTTCCCTTGTCGCTCTATGGCGATGGTCAGCGGCATGCCGATGTGAGGCTACAGTGCCACCGGTGCCACCGCGTCGTCGAGATTGGAGCTGTCGGGCGCGTGTTGGCCTGCACGTCGTCGCGGTGCTCTGCTGTCCTCGCCGACCAATAGCCGCCACCGTTTTCTCTTGAGCCCGCCCCCAACTGCGGCGCGCGTCTGCTACGGCTCCCGTGGCATTGATTTTAATCTCTGCTTGAAGCTTTTTTCAGCCGCTTGTTATGCAATTATAGTCATGAATTCGAGAAACGAATGCTTAAGGATAATAGCACAAGATTCTGCACTTAGCGAGTGTGCGCGATGTTTCACCAGGAATGTACCGATGGCAACGGCTGCACCTCGGCGCTACGGCTGTTTACTAGCTGTGTACAAACAGATATCACTGTTTACATTGCGTAAAATGTAAGCTGAGCCAGCTGAGCTCCCTCTGCTGTCACTAAATTCGGAACCGTCGCGGTCTCCTCCGTTTCCGAGCTACTGGCGACCGCCTAAGTGGTTTAGACAACTGTCCAATAGCTTGGGAGGCCTTCGAAAATCCTTGGGATAGCGTCAGGCAGGAGCGCTGGCCTCCCCTGTTGCAGTAATACCGCGTCGCCGTTCACAGTGAATTCCTCGACATGAATGATGTCCGCGACATGAAAGTTCTTTTCACAAACATGCGCATATTTAGAATCGAAAGTGAAGTCACCAGCCTTTTCCCGCGGTATTGCACGCTTCAATTTTTCCGACAGCTCCAGCAGGGAAGCGAAACAACAAGACCTTCTTGGTCGCCCCTTTGTAGCCGGAACGGCATCCTGGTACACAGCAAGTGTTTGGCATGGTTCCAAGCGCACGAGTCACATGATGTCAAAGCACAGCATAACACGAGACATCGAAATTCGTACCAGCGGCGATGCTTTCTGATCAGTCGCGACAGTGCTGAGCTCCTCAACGGTGCCCTTCAGTGCCCAGTGGCGGCGCGGCGCGGCAGGCGCGGGCGGTATATGAATCTCTCCGATAGCGTTATGGAGGAGTTTCGCGACCAGAAAAAAAGTATTGAGGGACTCTGGCTACGCTTAGGTTCGGCTTCAAAGTAAAGACATGGCTTTTACGCCTAGTAGTTTACTCTATGGTTTCACCTTTATTTATGCCACAGGGGAATCACTTCACGTATGAGCACCCCTTGCCTCTCGTCGTTGACCATTCTCATTCGGATGTAGGAGACTTCTAGTGGTATGACATCATCTGGGGCACACTGCAGTAACACCGTTCGAACGAACCTTCTGTCCTAGCAACTCGCTGCTGCCGTTCGCCTCTACCAACTACCGAGTTATCTGTCTTTTTTTCTTTTTTTTACTTCTTCTTCTTGGTCTTTATTTTTGTTTTCTCTTCTCTTTCTTCTTCTTTTATTTCTCTTCCACGGTGCCATGCTGACAGCTTGAAAACCTACCGCAGTGTAGCTTTCGCTACAAATACTGCCTAGATTATAGCCTATAGCATTCTAAGGACTTGAATTCCTGCGTTTGGCCCTTTAAAGTCAAATCGCTGCGAACATTTCTCGACCCCAGATCAAGAAATACATGCTCTGCTGGCATCGTTTTGGTCTCATTTGAGATAATGAAGTCCAGGTGAGGGCGGGACAGGGCACGATGGGTTGCCGTTGTGAATTTGTGACCTTTATTTATCTTTTCCCTCGCTGACGTGCTGAGCTGAGGGAGAGTAGCATCATTATTGATCTCCAACACCTTTGACGTTAGTGACACTAGCTTAAAAATTTTTTGCATTCCGGAAATGACTGATTCAATACTAAATGCTCATGCATATTTTTTAGTTTTAGCAAATATCTTTTCATTGTCCCTTTAAGTTGGTCACGCCGTTAGGCCTAGTCAGCCCACCACTCCCTCGTCATGACCACAGCACGAAACATTTACAATCGTGCATTGTTACTAGCCAAAAAAGGAAGCGAAAGGTAGACAAAAGTAGTGCACTAGGGACATAGTATAGCTACATCCTGTTATGTACAACCAACACTGCAGTGCAGGTGCTTCACAATGGCCCGATTACAGTGTAGCCGGTGGAGCTGAGCGTGACAGTGAAGAGTGAACACCATCTCATCAATGGAATTCTTGTTGCACAGAAACTATGATAGAACAGGCAAGAAAAAAAATGTCTAAGCAGCTTTGACCAGCGTGGCATATTGAGCCTTCTAGCAAAGGTAGTGCTGCACTGGCAGCGGTGGTTGCAAAACGGCGTTCTGTGGAATACAGAATCACAATCCTTGACGAAACAAATTCGCTCCTGAATGTTGTGAGGTACAAGATGAGCTAAAGGCATGTACCACTAGTTACATCGATTGCGGTCATACGTAGTGCGATCGTGAGATCCTGCCCCATTTGTGCTTTCCTCATATTTCTCAAAATGCAAATCTTGGACACCAGGCCCCGTTAGTACATCGATATCTCGGCACCTTTAAATGACAGACGTAATTTTTCTTGCTAAAGAAAACTGAAGACGAAGAGTGATCACAATGGTTTCTTAATCAAGCTTCAAAAATTAATAGCGACACAAAGTTTTCAATGCTGAAAGACACACCATGAATGCTGATATTCAAAGTACCATTTAATTATGTATACGGCTAAAATAGAAGCACTGCTTTGATCATTTGCATTTTTTACTCATTAGACTATGTAGCCATGCTTTAAAAGGACTATAGACATCAAATAATGGTTGCAGTTTTCCTTTTGTTCATAATACATAAGACATTACTGCACATGGATCCCCAAGTAGTTTTTGCCTATGACCACTAAATAATTTATAACTGAATTTCTTCTAGTGTGAATGCACTATTTCATGAGGTCTAACCAGGTCTTCAGGATGTGTGCCACAGATATTGCACCTTTCCTTTCCTTTCCTGTAAACCAATTATTATTATATTATTCAGGTGTCCACAGAGAGTGTGGCAGATACTGCACCTCTCCTTTCCTGTGAACCAATTATTGGGAATGATTTGCTCGTCTTGCACCAGTGAGCTGCCAGGGCCATATACAGGTATAAATCTTAGTTCTCTAAATCATATATCATCCGGGCAATAAGCTTTTACCCCATAACTTATGGAAAATGCATCGACAAAGTCCTACTGCACATACGGCCCTAAAAATTCAACACAAATGGTTGCCAGTAGCTAGTCATCAAGAGAAAATAGTGTACAGGGTAATGGAGTTAGGCATAAATACATGTAAAAAGAGAAAAGAATAGAGGAAGTAGTGTGCAGATATCAGTGCCATTACCTTGACAGTGTCCAAGCGAACAGATCCGACCAAGCATTCCTCTTGGCTTTGTAAGTAAAAGGAAAGAGAAAAGTGGAACTAGGAAAACCATGCACTAAACTTTATCAGTCCCAACACAAAATATAATCATTATTGCTGCTTGTCTGACATAAATCAAGTGATTCTGCCAACATGTACACCTTTGAAAATAATTGGGAAACCTGACAGCATTTCTCGATTCTTGAAATAACTTCCCTGCACTAGATAGAGCAGACAGTTTTTATTCAACAAGATTACTAGCAGTTAATACACCGCCATCTAAATATGCAAAGCAATGACTGTAATGTGCACCACTGCAAGTCTGTGCTTTTATCTAGGCAGTAGTACGAATGTGGTTGAATTTTAGAAATAGGCAGCATGGCACAAGGACAAAGAACGAAAGAGGAATAAAGTTGTTATCTAGGGTGAAGTTTTTAAGAGTAACGCAGCAAATGTTTGGTTGCACATTTTTTTTTTTCAATAATGCAACAAAATTAGCCTGAGAGACTATACTTCATTCAGCATGCAATGCACATAAACAAATCCAACAAGGTTTCAGGACTCTAATTTTAGAAATAGGCAGCATGGCACAAGGACAAAGAACGAAAGAGGAATAAAGTTGTTATCTAGAGTGAAGTTTTTAAGAGTAAGGCAGCAAACGTTTGGTTGCACATTTTTTTTTCAATAATGCAACAAAATTAGCCTGAGAGACTATACTTCATTCGGCATGCAATGCACATAAACAAATCCAACAAGGTTTCAGCCAAAGTTTTGAAAATTTCGCACAAAGTTTTGCTAAAACATATTAAGTATTCACAGATAACCTCACACAACCTTGACGTGCATGCAGTTTTCATGAACACGGCCTATTGATGACCGTCCAATAAATCAAGCAAAGAAAATCATGCAAGGCTGCTTTTGATGAAAATCAAACAGGTGAGTTCTGGATTTCCAGATGTGCATGCTAATAGTAAAGCTTTGGGCTCATATGTGGCACCATGCGCATGAAGAGCTAATGATGCTAGCACACACTGTGCCATGCTTGTTGAAGGAAGGAAAAATTATCAGATAAAGCAGTAGGATGAGAATGGCGGTAGCAAACATGCAATAACCTAAGAAGATAGTGATTAACTATTCCCTGGCTTCTAAACATTTTAGGCCAAGTACCACTTCTGGTAACCCTACAGGAATGATACATGGGGTTTAACATCCCAAAACATCCCAAAGTGGTACACGGGCTACGAGGGACACTGCAGAGAAGGATTTGGAAAAGTTTAGGCTACACGGGGATCTACAGTATGCACCAACATTCCACAGCGCACAGGCATCTTTTATGTTTCACCTCCATCCAAAAGTGGCCACCATGGTCGGGACTGAAGCCGGATACTCCAGCTCAGTAGCCAAGCACACTAACCACTGATTCACTGCACAGGGTGGCAAAACTGCCTTATAATACCCTGTATATTCCGGGGAATTTTTTTTAGTGTTTACAGATCTTTACATTAAAGCTGTGCAAGATATGTTGGTGTGGTCTAAGCGGGTGGAATGCAAAGAAGGTCGACATTATGTCCATGATAGAGCATAACGATTTGACTAACTGATATATTTTTTGCTTGAACGACCTATACCACACTTGGTACCGCTGTCAAAATCATGTCAATTTCTTCTACATCAGCAAATACACAACTACATGTTTATCAGATGCACAAAAACAAAAAATGTGACGCCATTCTAGGATCCTGCAATGCAAAAAAACTAACTCAACGAATTTAAAACTTTCAAAATATCAAATGCATATTGTTGACATTTGATATTTCGAGCTATGCTGCCGATTCAGAAAGATAGAATTGGTACACCTTCGATTTTGACACCCTCTAATTTTGCATTATAATACAGTCGAACCCTGATAATTCGAATTTTGGTTATATCGAACTCACGGAATATCCCCTTGAAAATCCCATATAAAAGTACGTATAAGAAAGCTGCGTCGTATATCGAACTCAATTTCACCGGTCGTTCGATATATTGAACTCCGCATTATGTATTGGATGGTGCGCCTTCCCTAAAGACGATCGCATAACCTCGGCCGTTTGCCACGTGACGTTTTCAAGTCACGCGCGGAAGGAATGAGGGGGCACAGTTCGGCGACAGCTGGTCCAGGGCAGCGCCGCACCCTTCCCCTAAAGGCGCGCGCATCTGCGGTGATTGCTGCCGCGATAACACATGTCGTTTGCAAGTCATGTGAGTAAAGGAACGAGAGGGAACCAATGCAGCCGTGGTGTTCGGGAGAGGGTAAAATGCGATAGAGCGAAGAGCAAGGGTGTGCCCACTCTTCTGCTCTCCCCTTCTTCTCTCTTTCCCGGTCTTCGTTCGCAGCAGCACACACTACGCATGCGCGGACAAGCCAGCTCAGCCTGTGGCAGACACTTCTCCAGTGTGCGTTGTGAACGCTCCGCGCGCGGCGACCGACGTGCGAATCGCGTCTCATGTCGTCATGCTGAGAAGCGACAGATTTTTTTTAAATTTTTTTCCGAGTCGTTTATTTCTGCTGTCGTGCTGAACATATGCTATGGCAGCTGCAGCGGTTAAGAAGCAGCAATTTTTTCTTTTGCGAGAGTTATTCTTGTCGGGCTGAACGTGCGACGCAGCATAAGCTATGGTGGCTGCAGGAGTTAATAAACCGGCAGATTATTATTTTTTTTTTGCATCTATGAATCAACGAAAGCATGCGGTCGGCTGCGATCATGACATCGGCTTTTAGCATTGTTCACTTGAAATGGCATTTTCAGCTATCACGCTTGCCAATGATTTTGTAGCAGTGGACTATGCCCGCCCCACCCCAAGCGCGGCGCGATAAATCGAACCAGGCTTGTACAATCAAGCCATCACGTGGACACTCTGCCAAGTTCGCTCCCTGCCGCCGCAGGATCTATGAGAAGTATAGTCAAAAGATAAACACGTCGTGATGTTATCACTGCGCAGCACCTTGGTGCGCTGCCAAGAAATGAGCTGTGGATGCGACGGTCGAACAGAGAGACGCGCCACCGAACGCTTTTTTTTTTTTTTTTTTTTTTTTTCAAATTCTCGGGGGCAAAAATGGGGAGTGGGTTCATTATGCGAGTGTGTTGACTACGCGACAAATACAGTACCATTTTTCACGATCGCAAGTGGCGTCTCAAACTGATTTCTGTATATCGAACTATTTCGCGATCCTTTCAAGTTCGATACATCCGGATTCGACTGTTTTTTAAGATCCAAAACATAAAGCTGATTAGTAAATTTTAGTTTTTTTTTAAATCTAATCATAATGCTCTATCAGAGACATAATATTATGTTCACGTTGCTGTACAATACACTTGCACAGACCACACCAACGTATCTCTCACAAGCTTTAATACTTTGATTGTTTTGAAGCGAAAGCTTCATTACGCTACCTCGTGCAGCTGTCGCGGACCTTTTCACCTTCAAGCGGCCTTGACAGATACTACGCCTTTCCTTTTTTATAAACCAATTTACAATGGAAGCGAAAGCTTCACTACACTAGGTATAGCAGGTGTTCGTGTGACAGTAAATTTGGCTTCCAAGTGACCTTGACCTAATAAGTGCAGGTGTCCAAAATATCGTGGTGTTCAACCCAAATGTATACTGCGCTTTTCTTTCCCCAAAACCTAAGTTAAATGGAGAGGGAGCCCTGGGTTGTGTGATGTGCGTGCACGTTAACTCTTTATTTACCACAGCTATTCAAACTTATCACTGATGATCGATGCTTTAAATCGCTAATTTCGACATGTTGGAATTGTTTCTCATGCACCTAGCGCCACCCAGTGGTTAGTCTAGGCACTGCATTTGTAGAGCCAGTTTAAATTTTTACACTCTGGCGACATTCTGATTTCTGATGGACCTTATTGAGAACTAATGTGCATGTGTGGTAATGCCACTCATGGTAATGGAGCATTAATATCAAATTTTTGTGACCAAAAGACTTCCAGCAAGTCAAATATCGAATCATATTGTCGGCTTTGTTACCTGATGGCGTTGAGTGGTGATAATTACCCGAAAATGACACCAGCTATTCACTAGTGAGCTTTGGCTCTGAGTCCACGTGGTTTTATTCCACGAAAACGCATTCCTGAAGGTCTGCCGCAAGTCCAACAGTATACCCAGCCTTTACAGCCAGTTTGCAGCAATTCTGGTTTGGTGCCTCAGGAACTGCTTCATTGCATGGCATGCGATATGAGGCCGTTTTCACCTGTAGTTTTTTTTTATGTAGCTGTAAGAACGGTGCTATACAGACAGTTTTTTTTTTTTACATGGTGTCTTTGGGTCATTCATCTTCAATATGTATATTCTAAATTTTCTTTGTTAATAATATGTCCGTAGATATCATGCCTTTTCTATGCTATTTTTATCAACTCACCACAAAAATGGCAATTTTAAGATTTTTTGTGCATTCCCTAATAACTTTTTGCTTTAACTTATGTTTTTGGAAAGAGCATTCCATAATGTGCAATATTGTATGCTGCAGCATGTGGTGCAGTGTTATTTGTACTGGCAAGAAAATATCTTCCGAGACCTATGAAAAACGGCCATTTTCTCGTGGTAATGAAGGAGTTAAAAAGCCCAGAGGTGGCCAAATTACTCCGTAGCCTTCTACTACAGGACCTCTTTCTCTCCGCTTCCACTCCCATCTTCCTTCTCTCAAGTCCAACAGATAATGCGCCTTTCCTTTCTTATAACCAATGTACAATATACAAGAAAAAAATATGAAGACATGATCTTAATTTGGTTACGTGTAGGTGTCCACAATTTTGTGGCATCTACTCGAAAGTACTATAAGGCTCCTTCCTTTCCCTAAAACCTTATTTAAATCAAAATTATGAAAAACCGTGGATTGAAAAGCGGGTGTTAAAGCGGCTATCGCAGCAATATTCACAGCTTTCGCTTATCGCTAAGTTCTAGCTGTGCTTAAGCCCCCACAATTTTTTGCCACGTATCTGCGGTAGTGGATTTCTTTGCCATGTATCTGCGGCAGCAGATTTCTGTCCCGCATGGTTTTTGCAGTACCTGAACAGTGTTGACATTCTGTTAGGTACATGCTCAGTGGAAGGTACTGTCACCTTCTAAAACTTACATAGAGCTTACAAAAGTTGCTTCTGATACTGTCTTAAGGAAAAAAAAGAGAACCAACTTTGATCTTCACTGTATCCTGCGGTTTACAAGGACGCACTTTCCTAGTTACGGTTTCTACACGTGCTCTCAATGGAAGTGCGTGAAAGTTGATTTGTATCTATATTGCCACTCTCTTGCAGGGGCCCACAAATGCTGATTTCTATCTTTATTTGCACTACTTTTAGTTCTTTTTATTAGAGACACTCCCAGTGTATTACTGTTCTCTAGGTTTACTGAGTTTGCAAATGCTGATTATATGTTTACTAACGCTCTTCTTATACCCGTGTTACACAGGCAGTTTCAACTGCCACTATGTTAAATGACAGTTCAGCTTTTCAACTGACATTGAACTGAACGGCAGTCCACTGCAGTTACATGAAACATCTCATGACACTCAGTTGTGCTTCAGAATCAAGTGATCCTGCCATGTGCAAACAATTTTGACAAGAAGTGCTTTCTTTTTCATTATCAATAACTTTATACAATATCTGCATGCTTTATATTATTAAATTGCACATTTTACACGTGTTTTCTCTTCCGAGTATGTCACAGTTGCACTGGCACAGAGCCAGGTCAATCCATTTGAGGCACATCTGGCTTCGCTGCTTAAGCATTTCTTTTATTTATTTATTTTTTTTTTGTGCCACTTCGCATGCTTATGTTTTGACACTTGTATGAGTAGTTAAATTTGCAGGTTGGGACTTGCGTTAGCTAGGGCAACAACCTTCCGTGTGATTTGAGAACACATAGCGGTTGGAAATTCCGCCAATTTGACCGATGCGGAACACCCGCTGACGGCCATTTCATCAGTTGACTGGTTCAACTGCGATCGTTGACCTCAGCTGAACTGAACTGCAGTTGAGATTTCAACTGCAGTTGGCACTGCCGTGTAACATCACTAACTGCCGTTTAGTTTAACTGACCGCCTATTGAACTGCCGTTAAAAGTGCCCATGTAACAAGGGTATTAGTTTGTTTATTATAAATGCTCATGGTATATTATTTATTGTTCTCCAGTTTTAGTGAGTTTCATTTGAGCTGCTCAAGTGCCTGGTAAGGTGGTGTTATGGCTGCGCGCAATGTCACCTCTCTTGACATTGGTAGCGATGCCTCTACCAACTCGTATTTGACTCCACTAACCAAGTCTGAATTGGACAGTAGTTAATCATCAAACGAGTGGTAGCTCACCTTTGGACAATGAGCTACATTCCACCAGTTCCTGCCCTAACCATACTCCTTAAAAAATACTAGAATATTTTTCCACTCCTAAGTGATGCTGTAATCAAAATACTGCCCCTAATTTTTTTTGTCATTTTTTTTTTTGCTTCAGACTCATTTTGTTTTTCAAAATCAGAATAAAAGAAATTTAAAAATCTGGGAAAGATTATTTCAAAACAATCTGACCATCAAAGGTTGGAATAAAAATCTGTATATGCTAAAAAAAAAAAAAAACCCGGTTTTTGAGAAAAGTGTTTTTTACCATGAAAAGCAGGACCTCCCAGTCAGCATATACAGCAGTGTGGCATGTTTGAACAGCACAGGTAGCAAGCATGTGACAAAAGTGTTAGATGAAGAGAACACACCTCACTAATGCAGTGAACAAAACAAAATTTATGGCCTTATTTACTTGAAGTAATTATTTTTAAAGCAAATATATTAAATTGTCCTTACACAACATCAAAACTTACATAGCAAGTTATCCCAAGAGCTAATTTTTTATTCCTTGAGCCAATATTATCAGAATCTTATAAGACTGAGAATTTGTTTTAACAGTGTGCGGACAAACACTCCACTTTTTTGACGCTAACTTTCTTTAGCAACGCAGCTTGCATAGTCATTTATTTAATGGCATCAACAGTTTTTAAGGCCCAGCCATTTTGACAGATGCTGCAACACACGGGCTGAGTACTCAGAAAAGGCCACAAAAGAACCATGACAACATCAATAATTAATTTTTTGACTAATTTAAACTAGTGAACACATTTGTTCAGCATGACTAATCACTCACCTTGTCTGCAAGTGTTCCAACTGCACCTGCAGTGTTTCTATCTGTTCCTGAAGTTCATCATTACAGCGCTGAAGCTTGCGAATGCTGTTGGTTGCACTGTCAGCCTTGATAAATGTGGGAGGAAAAGAATGAAGCATGTTGGTTGCACTGTCAGCCTTGATAAATGTAGGAGGAAAAGAATGAAGCATGTTAAAGATATTAAATGCAAGGAATATGTCACACACCTCTTTATTTTAATCATATTTTGCCCATATTGCCTCACAGGCTTCAAGCATTGGAGCACTGAGTGAGGGGATAATTACATTGATAGGGGCAATGTCAGAACATCAAGGTTATATAAAGCTTACTTAGTGTTAGTACTGGTCACTGAAAAGAAGAAACATCATTATATAATGCCCAATGACTCATTAGTAATTTGGAAAAAAAAATGGCCGTTACTTCAACCCTAAAACAAGCTGCATCATGGGTATTCATAATGTGCTCCGGAAGACCATTCCAGTGAATGATAGTCAGTGGCAGGGTGGATAAATTAAATGCGATGGTTCTACCAGAAATGCGTTGGAAGCTTGGAGGGTTATTTTACATCTTACGTTCTTAGGCCTTACATCTTAGCAAAATGCCTTAGCAACAACATAGGGAACTCAAGTTTTGTAGAGTGGCAGCAGTGCCGCATTTCTTGCGCAGTGGCGAACCGTGAAACGTTAGGGCGCTGCCAGAGTAGACAGTCTGCTAGCTTTCTGTGCATGTGTGGCGAATGAGTTGCACGAGATGGTATTTTTGCAATATGGAAGGGCTTCCACTAAGGTAAAACAAAGGTATGAAGTAGTGGTATGTCATGGACCACTACAGGAGTACACGAAACACTAAAGGATGTGACCGACATATGAAACTACGCCAATTTCCCAGTAAGCTTTTCTGCAAGGCTTGTGTTCTAACCAAAGGTTCTTGTTCCAAGATGTCTCGCATTTGTTGTGGGAATAAAAACAGCCAAGTAACTGCTACTGCATAAGTTCAGAAATGTCACACAGTTGACTAAGATGGCTTGGAGAAGTGCTGCAAGGGTACATGGTACACCACGCCTAGAAAACGAAGAGAACAGAGAGGATTGTCCTGTGTCTCTCTCCTCACACGTGATTTGTTTTACCAATATGCTACACCCTCTCCCTGCTTTATTAGTTAAATTCAACAAAATAACCAAAATTGAGCGTGCGACATCTGCAACTCGCAAGTGTTAGTGCCGTAAGGGACGCATGTCTTCATCAACTAAAAAAGTGTCTAGGAAAGAGGCACCTCCTTTTGGTTGGAAAACAAGTCTGAGAAATTCACTTGAAGATTAGTCAAAACTGGCCAATTACAAAAACATGTTGAATGCATGATGCAACAGTAGGTCTGGCTCGACACCCCACTTACGAAACACCTCTAAGCACCACACGTTTCATGAGTGCAGAGCTAATATCAATAATGAAAAGCAAGCATTGCATAAGAACCGAAATAAATTAGAAGGGCAGTAAGCCTGGTTTTGCTATGCGTGAATTTCATCTGGTTCACGAATTAGCAAGACAGCTGTGTCCCCTGCAGTGCATTGAGCACACAAATCCCAAACATTATCAGGCTTCAAAGTGTACTAGCAATCGTGCCCATGCACAAACATCCCTTTTCTGCATAATTATTTTTCCATTGCAAAGTTTGCTTTATTAATATAGCAAACCAAGTTGTATATACGTTGCAGGCTGCAACCAAAAATGAGAGTCAATGAGTGTGTCGCTTTATGTAACAGTGCTAATACTTTTGCATATTTTAAACATATTAAATATGACAATATAAAGAACTTAACTGAAGGTTGACATGCTATATAATGTTGTAGCTCCCTTGGTAAATGCATCCCATGATGAAATGCGACTCATCGTCGTCAATCGTTTTCTTTACAGAGCAGACGTGATTAATAAGTTTCTCCCCTTTAATTAAGTTTGTTTCATGAAAATGCATGGCAGTCTGGCTGACCTTTAAAGTGCAATGCAGAGAGCACATTGTGACATGCCAGCGTGACCGCGTACCTGTGCATAAAAAAGCACGCAGTGCACATGGTGAAAGCAGTGAGCAGTGCAGTCAGTACCTAAGTTTGTACTTTTCTGTCAATGATGCCGCTGTAGATCAGGAGATGCAGCACTGCTCAGCAATGCTTTGGGAGCTTATACTGACCCACATCTGACACACTGTAAAGTTGCGTGATTAAGATGTGAAACAATGCCTGTTAGAAATAATAGAAAAAATAATAGAAAATGTTAGAAATAATAAAATAAAATAGAAATTGGCCATCACCTACCCAGGTTGCAGACAATTTAGCCAAAAGAAGCACTAATCACATAATGATGCAATCAGTGTTTACAGGCTAAATATTTGCTCAACAAATAGGAGTTAAATAGCTAGATTTGGTTGTTTTTATAGCGAGGAAAGAGGCTAAAAAAAAAGTAAGACTTGTTGTACTGTAACAAGATGCTAAGCAACACTAATTAATAAAAAGTTATTACACAGAAAAAAAAATTGGATAAAAAAACTCACAGCAATTTGATTTAACAAATACAATGCAGTAAAACCTCTTTAACCTGAACCTTTGTTAATTTGGAGATCTGAGAAATTCAGGATGGAAGCATGGTCACAACCAATACCATTCCAATACCATGGTCACAACCAATACCAATGTCATTTGATTCTCATTAGTTCGGACACCTGCCGGGCACATTTATTTCAGGCAAGCTTCTAAATGGGGGCCATGGTCAGGCATAACCATCATGACAAGCCCTCTCGTGCACCTTTATTAAGTGTGCAATGGCAGGCATGACAATGATGGAAGGGTCCGCATCACTTGAGAGTTAAATACTTTCAACCTTGCTTCCCTGAGTTTCACACTAACTTGTGGTGATGCCGGTTATCTGCTCCACATCAGCCACCCAGCTCAGCCAAACAGCTATACAGTTTTGAATGTCGATCAGTGCTTCCCTGTTCATTTCTTTTTCTCGTTAAAAGGCACCTTGCTTTTCTGATAGAGCATTGCCGTATGGACATTGCACTTTATTGCCAAGTAATGATTTATGATTAGCTGGGTTTTAAGTCCTAAAGCGACTCAAGCTATGAGAGACACTGTAATGGAGGACTCCGGAAATTTCGACTAGCTGGGGTTCTTTAACATGCACTGACATCGCACAGCACATGGGCGCCTAGCTTTCCGCCTACAACGAAAGCGGCCGCTACAGCCGGGATTCGATACGGCCGGGATTTTATCCCGCATCCTTGGGCACAGAAGTCGAGTGCCCTAACCGCATCACCATCACAGTGGCAAGTATTATTGCCAAGTAATGAACATAATAAGAAGCACTAATCAGTAATGCTAATTAGTAGGGCTGAGGAGTAGTATTATTCCCTAGCCCAAAGTAGTAGAGTGGTGCTACTTAGTTGTACTAATTAGTGGCCTTAATTTCAACTAGTGTTGCTGTAGTGTAATGTACAGTTACTAAGCTAGAACAGAGAACAAAAAGCATGATACAAAAGTTAACATATACCACAGAACCAGTACCAAGTCTGGGCTTGAAACATGGTTCCACTAAAAGCATACGCATGCTGTGATAACTGTAAAACTAAGAATGACCAATACAGACCCCTTCGCTACAAATCACAAAATGGCCTTTTCTGTAACACCTTTTAAAAACAGCTCCACCATAACCTTAAAGTACAAGGCATCAATCTTTATTTGAGGATTTACAAAAGAACTTGAAGAACTTTATTGAATTTATCCAAGGTTTTCAGACAGCCATATAAAGCAGGATAGCTGCAGGTAGCAAGAATGTAGACTGCATTTAGCAGTCTTATCATTATTGCTACTAACAAAGGATAATTTTGGCCTAGCTCTCAATGAAACAGAAGCCCCTCCTAAATACAGGAAATGCAAGTGCCAGCCAATTATAGTTAAGTGCTGAAACAACTGGAAAAAAATAAAACTACCTTTTAACCCTCATACAATGCAGCACAGAAAAGATGAGAAAATGAAAAAAGCATGTGTTCCACAAAGGTCAACTAACGTGACTAACAGAAAGCCTGCAAGTTGACATGACTACGAATCCTTTACACTGTGCCAATTGCTCTGGAACTAAGACTGCAGATACAATGTACAGAACGGATACCAATACATACTGATGCCTTTTATCAAATTACTTACCTCATCCTCAGCTGTTGCAAGTTCTTTCTTGAGTTCATCAATACGCCCTCTAAGCTTCTTCACCTCAGCTTCATACTGCTCAGATCGTCGCAATGCATGGGACAACTCTGTGCTTTTCTCTTGGAGAACTTTCTTCAACTTGCTATGCGCATGCTTAAGGTCAAGCAGTTCCTACAAAAAGTCGAAAAGTATGATTTCAGATACAGAAAGTTAAAACGCAAGTGTTTGAGAAGTGCTAAATAGAAAATACTAAACATCACTTACATCAACTCAACATTAAATGTGGGTCCCTTTGCATCACTTACATACACAGTAAAACCTCGTTGATTCGAAGTCACCGGGACCACAAGAAATCTTCGAATTAAGCAGGTTTTCGAATTAAGCAGGTTTTCGAATTAACCGAACACACAAAGAAATATGACTCAAGCAAAAAAATTTTGTTGCAGGAACATGTCATCTTTATTCGGCCTATTCTGATTGGTTTGGTTTGTGGGGTTTAACGTTAAACTAATCAAAGATGCTAGTTTGCCGCGTCTGGTAGTTTGCAGCTCTGAAGGTCATGTTCTCGAGTTGGTCAACTAGGCGAAACATTTCAGAACTTCCACCGTGGCACTCAACAAAACTGCGAATAACGTTCAGCGATCCGATAACTTCACTGAGAGCAGGTGCTCGAGGAGGCTCGTCGTTGTCGTCGTCGCTATAGTCACTGTCATCTCGTACGTTTGCAACCATTAGTAACCTCACTCTCCAAGTCCGAGTAGCCTGTCTGTTCACCACTCTCAAAGTTCAGACACTCGGTGAAGCCGACTGCGTTGGAGTCCCCATCTTCTGCGCAGAGTGCACTGATGTAGTCGCAATACTCTGCTCCTTCTTCGTCAAGTATACATCAGTAGTCTGCATCGGCATCAGCAATGCTTTCACTGAAAAAAACCAGCGTATTCAAAACACCGCCTGATCAGTGTGTGCTCCAAGCGTACACCATGAGGCACATGGCTCCGAGGAAGCCGATGAAGTATTCCTTGCCATTGTTGTAGCAAAGCAGCACGCGCTTGAGCAGGTATGCCAATAAATCTTCCTTTTAAACAGCAATTTCTGAAGCAGCAAGGCTTCCCTATCTTCCCGACAACCAGTAGTGGCAGCTTGTGTTTACTGCACATATTCGCGCCGAACAGCATAGTAATCCTGTCCTTAGCCTGTTTTCTACCCTTGACTGCAGTGTCCTTCACTGCGAATGTTTTTGTTCGCAGCATCTTATATAAAAGTGCAGCCTCGTCAAGGTTGTAAATGTGGTCTGCACCGTATCCGCTATACAGTGGCGCAAAAATGTGCTTGTGTGCTTATTCCAATTCTCGACAACACCCTCACTAGCGCTGCCGCTCTCACCACAGACCGTCAAAAATATCAAATTATTGCGTTCTTTAAAATAGCTATATCACCCGTTACCACACTTGAATCCTTTGTGCCCAAGTTGCAGAGCTAGGTCGTTGGCCTTTTACCACAGTATCGTTCTATAGACCTTTTTAGTTTCGATGCCTGGGTGCAGCCATCTTAGTTTGACGGTAACGCCCCATATGAGCCAACTGGGAACGTCCGCTCCGGCTCCTCTTGATGCCATCTTGAGCTGTGCTGTGCGTGTTGATGCTGCGGTGCAGCAGTGTAAAAGTGCTGTTCCGCGGTGCTCGTGAAAGCTATCCGACACTTCGGTGCTATTTGTGCTTTTTTTGAGCGTGCCAGCAAACCGTATACCATCATTTGACATAGCGGCAGCTATTGGAAACAGCTCTAGCGACCGGGGTGACTGCGAAGGACTCCGTTCCACTTCCGCAGTGAGGATGTATCTGTTATATCTTTCACGATACATGTATTTTCAATTATATTTTATAGTCGCAATGGTAACTGTACACACAAACACACAGCGAATGAACCATACGGGCAGCTACTGAAAGCGGTATGAAGATATTACGAAAGATGCTTTCCAGTTATCGCCGCATTGATTTAACATGAAGTGTGGCTCGTTTCGATATAGGATCGAGCTGTCCTGCTTCAACAATGTATACTTTCAAGTTAAACCACGGTTGAAGACCAGCACATAAAAGAAGTAGCGTCTAAAGTACCATCCGTCGACGTTTTTGTAAAGCCTTGGTGTTCGCCCAGTGGCGCAACAACATCGTGTACCCCCGTCCCGTACCAGCATCGTTTGCACGGCGTATTGTTGAGCAAAGCGTCGAAAAACGTGCGCTCTCAGCTGCACCGTAAAAGAAGACAAATTCGCAGCACATACGGCAGCGCTTACGAAAGCGGTGCCGCCTGCTGGCGTGGTGGACTACAGCACTCTCGTCGAGCGCTACTCCCTAGTCGTTGCTAAGCCTAAATTATTTCGCATCGAAGGCACATCCAACGACATTTTGTAATTTCTCAGCGCTAGCGTAAATGGTATCTCATGGAACTGCTTACTGCCGGTCCCATAGTATCAGTAAAAGAAAGATGTAAATTTCGGTGACGCCTTAGCAGCGGAGGCAGCGTGCAGACGTTGAGCCGCGGGCCGCATCAGCGGCAATGTGTTGCATAACTTATTTGTATTGCAATTATCAATAACACGGTATGAGTCAGAAATCCACAAGAAAGGCTTTTTTTTTGCTGTCGGCTTATTGCTTAAATGACGAACAGATTTTAGCACGCTCTTAGATTCACCGTATCGTTGGCGCGAAGGGCTTACAGGAAGCACGGCCTGCCCGGCATGCGTGGTTACTACGGCAGAGGAAGTGAAATGGGCATCATATTCGTGAGTCTGTCATTGGTACTAAGTCTATCTGGCTTACATAAAACGTTCATAGGCGAATTAAATAAGGATAGACTGGAAAGCGGTGAAGCAGAAACATATCACAGCCGAACTCGGACTGTCGATGCATGCTTCCCGCATACGGTTTCGGCAATCATATTGCGATTTCTTTGTTTGTGCAGTCCACAATCACGCATTGCTGTCCCAATGACATTACCACTAAAAGGCGAGCTAATAAAGGTATTTAAGTCTCTCAAGTGACCACATACCGAGGGGCAAGGCCGCTCTGCTATGCATGAAGCGTGCGAATGCACAGCACACTCGGTACTGGCAACAATGGGCTGGCGCAAGAAATCTGGTTAGAGAGTAGTTTCCTCCTCTCCTGCTTGCTCTCGGTAAAACGGTCTATTGACAGGAAGGTAGGCTGCGTTTGCTTCCTTCAGCCAGCAAAGCAGAGCAGATTCCACATTTTGATAAGTGGGAGCCCGCAGTTGTGACTGCTTCGAAGAATGCGTCTTGCTGTAGGTCTCTAGTATCTTCGACTTGTTGCTCAGTATTATGAACTACATCGAGAGGGACATGTCGTGCCTTTAAGCCAACTCGGTCTTGGAACAAGCATTCTTGCCTGCTTCTTGAATCAAGCAGAACTTCTACTGCAGCATTAGTCTTGTACTTTGGCATTTCTTTCACTAGTACCATCAGAAAGCTAGCTTTTCTGCAAAGCCCAAAAGAACAACGTCGCAGCAGCCTATCCCTAATTGCCGTGCACAACACAAGTAAATGGCGCTGGTGAGACCTGCATAGCACATATTTGCAGTGGCGGAGGCATGGGGGAAGAGCGGTAGCGACACTGAACACATGCTGCCGCTACCGCTGACGCAGGTGAAGAGACTGTGAAACATGCCGTGGGATGGAGTAAGGGCGAGACCACGTGACAAACGGTATGCCCACCACGTCGCAGTGAAGCGCGCCTTCTCTACAGGCGCGTTTCGGCGATCCACGGGTCGCACTGTGGATCGATATTTGTGCCTAGAGTGCTCCGGCTCGGGCGCGTTACCTACAAATCATCGCCATCACTATGTGGCTTTGCCTCGTGGCTCCGTACAACTGTCGTTTCGCAGGGTTTGCGGGAAACATGAATCGGGCATTGCCACTGATTCGAATTATCCGGTCAGATTTACATTGGAATACGGGACCACAGAAAACTTTCAAATTATCCGCGATTTCAAATTAACAAAGTTCAAATTATTGAGGTTTTAGATTATTTTCTACTTTCTAAGACATGCCATTTAAGCTCCTGATATAGAGAAGTTCACAAAAACGTTCAAAATACTGGCAGTTCAATGCACAAAAATGCCACTTAACCTCGAGACATAACTGCAGTGCAAGAAGCACATCCATGTTACGAAGAAACCGACATAAATTAATGCTTTTTGTGTGTGTTCAATGTGAATTCGATTTTCGAATTTAAATTATATCTTAAGAATGCAGCCCTAGAAAAATCTCCTGTGACTGCTATAGGTAGCAGCTAGCCGACTATGATGTTCGAACCTTTAAAGTAGTTTCATGTGCATTATGCACATACCCGTTGCTCTGCTTAATGTGCAGAGAGACTCTGTGCACCTCCAGCAGTACCAAGTGTGTCACCAATACAGTAAAAGCCTGTTAATTCAAACCTCGATAATTCGAATATTCGGAAAATTCGAACTACACTGATTGGTCCGGCCAAGCTCCATAGAGGTCTGTGTACAAAAAAGGCCGTTAATTCGAACACAAGTCGGTTCCACTGCGGATCATTCGAACTATGCGGCACGTCTGGGCAGCCTGGCACCTAGCACATAGCCAAAGAAATGCCCCTGCGATAGGGTGGCATATTTAACCACTTAAGTGTTTCATTTTTTTTTTAATTTTTCGGGAAAAAAGTGCCTATTTTTTTAATTACTGATTTGGAATGATACAGTCGAACCCGGATATATCGAACTCAAAGGGGATCGCGAAATAGTTCGATATATCGATAATTCGATATACAGAAATCGGCTTGTGACGGCACTTACGATGCGAAAAAACGATACCGTATTTGTCGCGTAATCAACCCACTCGCAAATGAACCCACCCTCCACTTTTGCACCAAGATTTTGAAAAAAAAAAAATGCGTTAAGGCCAGCTCGTTCACATGCAAGCGATTCAACGATCTCGGCGACGAGCGGCAGCGACAGAGCGAAAAATTTCAAACTTGTTGGAACTGCGTCCCTCTTGCTGCTGGAGCCACCGCGGCAGCTGAAAAAAGGTTTCTGTGCCGCCGCAGCAGAAATCACCAGCGTTTTCGCTTGCATGTCACACTCCGTTTCGGTCGTCTCATCCACAGCTCATTTCTTGGCAGCGTGCCAAGATGCTGTGCAGCGATAATGTCGCGGTGTGTTTATCTTTTGACAGCTCCTGCGGCGGCGGGGAGCGAACTTGGCAGAGTGCCCGTGGTGGCTTGATTACACAAGCCTGGTTTGATTTATCACACCGCACTTGGGGCGGGCGTCATGATCGCAGAAGCTGACCGCGTGCTTTCGTTGATTCATACATGCAAGGATAAATGACTCCCGCCAAAAAAAAAAAACTGCCGCTTCTTAACGTCCGAACAGCACAACAATAAAAAAAAAACGACTCTCAAAAAAAAGAAAAAAAAAACGGAGAGAGAGCTGCAGCTTTTTAACGTCCGCAGGCGCCATAGCCATGTCAGCCGCCGCGCGCAGAGGGTTCGCAACACACGCTGGAGAAAGCGTCCGACGCCTGTCTGAAAATGGGCTGAGCTGACTTGACGCACGTGTAGCGCGTGCTGAAGGAGAGAGATAGCTCGGCAAAAGGATGGGCACACCACGCACATGGCTTGCAAGCGTCACGTGTTGGCGCGCGGGAAATGATAACTGCAGATGCGCGTGCCTTTGGAGAATGGGCGCGGCGCTGCCCAGACCAGCCGTCGCCGAACTGTCCCCTCTCATTCCTACCGCGCGTGGCTTGAAAACGTCACGCGGCAAACGGCCAATGGTGATGCGATCGTCTTTGAAGGAAGGCACACTTTCCAGTGCGTGGTGCGGAGTTCGATATATCGAACGACCGGTTAAATTAAGTTCGATATATGACGCGTCTTTCCTATACTTTTACATGGGATATTCAAGGGGATATTCCATGAGTTCGATATAACCAAAATTCGATATAACCAAAATTCGATATATCCGGGTTCGATATAACCGGGTTCGACTGTATGGCAGTAAAAATCAACTACTCGATGTCGCCAGAACAACTGCACCCCATACTAAGTTAGATTAGCACAATGAAGTTTACTTGACAATGTTGCATACAAAACCAGCTGTTTGCCGGTAATAAATAATAAAAAACACTAATAAATACAAAATAAAGATCGGTATCGGAATCTTCAGATGACAAAGAAAAACTTTTTCGGGCTGACGGACCTTCTGAGCATGCGTCGCCGCCACCGGATGCCATGTTTTCACTCAACAGCCATGCTCCTTGCGAAGAGGAAAACAAAATGATCGAGCAAGTGCTTCCATCTGGCACAGAAAAAACAAAATTATCAAGCAGGTGCTTCCATATGGTGGCAGAAACCAAAAAGAAGCTGCGGACGGGCGCTTCTTGCCCTGGACACTCAAGAAAAGAAACTGTTCAGACAGGACGAGCTGAGCTCGTACAAAACATTTAAGGGTTAAGAGGCTGTGTGCGTCCAAAACGGGGACAAACTTATAGCCAGGTAGAACCATGGAAGAGTGGGTAACGCCTAACCCATGACCGGCGCAGAAGCCGGCAGCGCCGGAGGGTAGGGGGTGGCGGCCGTGATAGCTGCTTCTTGCTGTCTGTTCTGCATGACCTCCGAGACTTGCAACTCAATGCTTGTTAATTCCACCCTCGTTAATTCAGAAATATGAATAAGTATTTCTGTCGGCACAGCCCCAGCCGAGACCCATGTAAGGCTATGGGCGTCGGACGAGCGCTACGCGTCTCACACCGGTTAGGCCGCATTCGGTTACGATTGCATGATACCGTAAGCAACTGTCAGAATAGCACTCCTTAAACTTGAACTACATGTTGCGCAGTTGACCGCGGTAATGAAACAAAAACAGCCTCATTCGATATTACCGTAACAGCAGAGTATGTTTCAGTTTCGCTTTTATGAGCATTTATGCGGCACCGGTACTCGTCAGCCGCACAGTAGCCAGATAACCAATCTTAATTGCTCACCGTTTCAGATAGTAATTTTTTTTTTTTATGCGCTTCCATCGTAGTTCTTCCACTGCTACCAAACTGTGCGCTCGACAAGTGCCGTTCAACGCGCCGTGACGTGAAGCCTCACACGCGACGCAGGCTGCTTGTAAAGGGGCACTCCCGTTACCGGCTCACACCTGAAGGATGTGTGGTGGCGCTGCATCTTGGCGCACTGCCAAGAAATGAGCTGTGGGCTGTGACTGGCGAAACGAAGGGACGTGCTAGACTAGCGTTTTTTTTCTTCAAATTCTCAGTGGCAAAGGTGGGGATTGAGTTCATTATGCGTTTGGGTTCACTACGCAAGTGAATACGGTAAATTTACCGTAAAGCAAATGGTCCTTGCCAGGTTTTTCGAAGCGTTTCGATAATTCCAACATCACATAATTCGAACTTTTTAAGGCGAAAGCCTTTAAAGGGCACAGTGATGTTTGTTAGGCCGCTAATTCCAGCCAGCCTTTAGGTTCTTTGCACTTTACCGAAGTCAGTTAAAAAAAATAATTATAAAAAATCGGCGCGCTGAAACGAGTTATTCGGTTTATAAGATTTTAAATACAAGAAAAAAAAGAACAGCGCGTCTGAGCCGATGTGAGACGAAGCCCCACTCCCATTTCACTATTTCACTCGCACAGAGCTCGACTTGGGCAGAATCTATGAGAAACGCAGCTTTCTGCTGACGTATAGGAAGCTATCCACCATGGTTTCCTGTCCAAATCAACCTGTAGCCGCGCTTTTTGGCAGCGTCGTTACCATGTTAACAACGCCGCGAAATTGTGCTGAGGACTGGCTTCTCCGTCTGCCCAAAGCTAGCCTAGCCCACGAGACGCTGCTCCACACCATCTTTGCGGGGGTATTGACGAAGTGGGCCCGACGGTCAGAAAATCTGCGTCGCCATTTTGGTATTCCACCGGTGTCCATCAGAGATCACTCGAGTGCTACTTGTGCGAAAGTTCGAGAACAAGTGTGAAAGACGGAGACAGAGGAGTGGCGTGCAGGAGCTAACACGAAGCCTACTCCGGACCTGTACAGGGCCATCAAGGAGGTCATACTGGGAATGACGATATGACAACTCCCTGGGCAGTGGCCTGCTGGAGGAAGCCCTCTGCAGAATGCTGCGGACTCGGGTGTGGCAATGCGCTTCATGAGCGATCTCGACACAACTTGCACCATCTGTGGAGCGTCGGCAGAAACGATCAGCCACGTAATTTTGGACAGTCCAGCGATTTTGCCGACCTCCGAGATCCGAACATTGTCAGCTGCATTGGCTTTGTATTAACTCTATATGCCTTGGGATTTGAGGAGCCTGTGGGAATGGAGACCACAAAGTGGCATCTCAAATTCTGGTAGCAACGGGAAGCCCTGTGACCTCAGCAGTGATTGGTGACAGCTGTGTGATCTTTGTGCTTGTGATCGTAAAGCCTGGACAGCAAATTGGCTTTTTTTCTTTTTTTTTTGCTCCGCCGCGTCAGAAGGCAGCGGCAACCTGCTACAAAGGACAAAGCCACCACCACCACCACCATCATAGCAAGCAGACGCTCCTCTGCGCTTGTTGACAACCCTGCATTTACCAGAGTTTATAGTCCTCATCATTACAAGCCCTTCAAGAACCCGCGCAAACTAAAACACCTTTAATATGTTTTCTGCATAGTAACTTGGAAAATCATTCAATTGTAAAATGTAAAGTGCGTACTCAACCAATCAGCGAAGCAGCACCCAAGCGAGAAGGAAACGTCATATCCATTAAAGACAATCAGCGAAGCAGCACCCAAGCGAGAAGGAAACGTCATATCCATTAAAGAATTTTGCGTGTCGCTCACATCAGTGCCAAAACACTGATTATTCAAGTGGATTAAAATATTAGGTGCTACGATTTCGCCGTCATGATTGTGCTTTGGGGCATCGGGAAGGTGTAAAGAACCTAGAGGCCGGCTGGAATTAGTGGCCTGGAGAACATTACGGCGCCCCTTTAAGCACTCATACTCTCGGTGACCGTCCGCCTGTTACATCCAAAGGTTGGAACAGTGCCAACTGTGAACCTCCCCCGCACCGGCGCACACTCCTCAGCGACCGGCGACAGGTGGCGGCACCAAAGCACATGCACAGCTGTGCATAGCAACAGTGAGATCACCTACACCGGCAGGCGGAGCGAGCAAGTGCTGCAACAGTGCTCCTTCGCCAGACGTGTCGTTGCAGTCGAGTGAGTGAGTCGGATGACTCCCAAGCGGCCCAGTGATTCTGCACCAAGCAGTTCGGATAAGTGCAGGAAGGCGGATTCCCACAACATCAAACAGCAGAAGATCAATGATACGAATGCATCAACAGCAGCTCCAGGCCTCTCCTGGGACTCAACAATGAACTCCGTAATTGTGGTCTACTTTTGACTTCGCGAGGCACCTGAAATTCCACTGTCTGCTTAAAGGGGCTGCATTCTGTTGGTCCAAAATGCAGTAAAGTCCTTCCTTCCTTCCTTTCCTTTCCTTTCCTTCCCTTCCCTTCCCTCTCCCTCTCCTTCCTTCCTTCCTCCCTTCCTGTTGGTTCAAATGCAGTAAAGCCACCCTCCACTCCCTCCCTCCCTCCCTCCACATCACCTCCCTCCTCCCTCCCTCCCCTCACTCCTCACTCCCTCTACCTTCTTCCTTCCTTCCTTCTACTTCCTTCCTTCCATCCTTCTTCCTTCCTCTCCTTCCTTCCTTCCTTCCTTCCTTCCTTCCTTCCTTCTTCCTTCCTTCCTTCCTTCCTATTCCTTCCTTCATTCTTCCTTCCTTCCTCCTTAATTACCTTCCCTTCATTCCTCCTTCCTTCCTTCCTTCCTTCCATCCTTCCTTCCTTCACTTCCTTCCTTCCTTCCTTCTTCCTTCCTTCCTTACCTTCCTTCCTTCTTCCTTCCTTCCATCCTCCTTCCTTCCTTCCTTCTTCCTTCATTCCTTCCTTCCTTCATTCCTTCCTTCCTTCCTTCCTTCCTTCCTTCCTTCCCTTCCTTCCTTCCTTCCTTCCTTCCTTCTTCCTTCCTTCCTTCCTTCCTTCCTTCCTTCCTTCCTTCCTTCCTTCCTTCCTTCCTTCCTTCCTTCCTTCCTTCCTTCTTCCTTCCCTTCCTTCCTTCCTTCCTTCCTTCTCCTTACTTCCTTCCCTTCCTTCCTCCTTCTTACTTCCTTCCTTCCTTCCTTCCTTCCTTCCTTCCTTCCTTCCTTCCTTCCCTCCCTCCTCCCCTCCCTCCCTCCCTCCCTCCCTCCCTCCCTCCCTCCCTCCTTCCTTCCTTCCTTCCTTCCTTCCTTCCTTCCTCTCTTCCTTCCATTCCTCCCTCCCTCCCCTCCCCTCCCTCCCTCCTCCCTCCTCCCTCCCTGTAAGCTTTGGAAGCAGGCAGCAGAAAACGTTAGTCAACAATGCAATCTTCAATTATACGCATCGGCAAGTCCTCGTATTGATTTCGTGCTTCTATGGCTAATGTAGTAGCTACTACAGTCGAATCTGGATAACTCGAATTTTTGTTATATCGAACTCGCGGAATGTCCCCTTGAAAATCCCATGTAAAAGTATGGGAAAGCTGCATCGTATATCAAACTCAATTTCACCAGTCGTTCGATATATTGAACTCCGCGCCACGCACTGGAAGGTGCGCCTTCCCCAAAGACGATCGCATCACCCTCGGCCATTTGCCGCTTGACATTTTCAAGCCATGTGCAGAAGGAATGGGAGGGAACAGTTCAGCGACGGCTGGTCTGGAGCAGCGCCGCGCCCTTGCACACCCTGCAGTGATCACTTGCCGTAACACCAGCACGTGACGTTTGGACGCAGGCAATGCAGCCATGGTGTTCGGGAGAGGAGAAAAACGTGATAAAGCAAAGCGCAGGGGTGTGCCCAATCTTCTGCCAAGCTTTTGCTCTCCTTCCTCTCTCTTTCCCAGTCTTCATTGGCAGCAGCACACACTACGCATGCGCGGACAAACCAGCTCAGCCTGTGGCAGACAGAATGTCATGATGCTTTCTCCAGTGTGTGTTGTGAACCCTCTGCGCGCAGCGGTTGACATGCGATGTGCGTATCGTGTCGTCGTGCTGAACGTGCGTAAGCTATGGCAGCTACGAATGCTAAGAAGCGGCAATTTTTTTTTTTTGTGATAGTCATCTTTGTCGTCATGTTGAATGTACAGTGTAGCGTAAGCTATGGCAATTGCGGACATTAGGAAGCGGCAGGTTTTCTTTCCTTTTTTTTTTGCTAGAGTCGTCCATCCTTCCATTTATGAATGCTTGTGGAAAGCCTGGCACAGTAACAAAACATTGTAGGGAGCCAGGAATACTTTCCATGCTTGCCCAAATGTCTAATCTACAGCAAGACAGTGCTAGATTTCTTTTTCAGGCGCTAACAATTTTTTACTAAGCATGACACACACATGACTGTGCATCACTGCATAGAACCATGCACTTATTGTGAAATAATAAAAAAATGGAAAGATAAAGAAACGTTTCAAGACTGTCTTTAAGTGCAGCAAAGTTTATGGATCGCAGCAAAACAAACTGGATCAAAATCAGTTTATGCATTGTTGTACTATCCTTTCCACGAGTGAGATGATAGACAAAAAAAGCACAATTGAGAAAACGGCCCGGAAACTTTTGCAAGCACTGCAGATTTATTAGAAAGCACCAGGGCTGTAATATTTCGCATAACTGCTGTCCGGAATCTTCTTGCAACTCTGCCTTTTGTTTGGTGTGCTTTGGATACCCTCTTCAAACATTCTTGAACCTTTTCTTGAGCCCTCTGGACAGCAAGGGCACCAAGGTGCACACCCAAGGTAGCACATATTTCTGAGTAGGCTCTTTGGCTCCCTGAATTATACCTCATGACTGCTTGGGCACAAGTTTTAGCAAGCAATGAGTTCACCGCGGAAACCTGCACAAGAATAAACTCACTGTCACAAGGAGCCAAAGTTTGTTCTTTGCCTTGCTGGTCCATCAAACTCAACTTCTGTTCAGTTGCGGACACTGCGCGAAGGGGATCGTGAACGCCGCTGCCGTCATCACCGATATAAAATGCGGCTTGTGGCGTGCCTGAATGGTGCGACAGTCAGCCGTCGATTCGTCCGGTAAATTTTCAGGCATCACACTGTAGCTCGTCGACAGCTGGGACTCATTCGCAGGCTGCGTGTCCATGTCGCACGATGCGTCTCTGCCGGCAATGGTGACCTTCAACCCGTATCGCCTGCATCGACGCGATCTTGGCTACTGATTTGCGCGGCCGTGCGAAAGCCTCCACTGGTGCGTCTTTTGTCGACTGGGTTATTGGCGTTGATGGCACAGGGAGATTATCGGCTTCGCTGTTGCTGTCAGACGGTACAAGATAGCACGACACGTTGTCCGTATGTTCAGTCGAGTGCTCCGCTTCTCATGCTAACCGCTGTCTTTTTTTCGCCGTAGGAGGCTTGCGGTTCCATTTTCTGAAGGCATGCTTTGTCAAAGATTTTTTTTCAAATGAGTGACTATCCATTCGTATCGTGGGAGCAGCAAAAAATCTGAATTCGCGTGCCAAATAAAAAAGCCGGCATGGTTTGTGAAGCAGACAACAGCATGACAGCGTCCCACTGCGGTTGCCAACCTGCCAGCTGCCGCAGCAGCAGCCAATGGGGAGACACCTTTCAACACGGCAACCAATCGGAGGTACACTTTCATCGTAGGACCTGTGTGACCACCACCGGTTACCCGTGTTTCTTTTGTGTCTCTGCGCTTGTTACAAAATGCCGACGTACGAAGAATTCAGAAACGGAAAGGCGAGACGCTTAGCTTTAAACGATACGAAGATGGCGGCACTCGGTGGCGGGAAAGACGAGATATGGCTCCGCGAACTGCAGTGATTTTGCGCGACTTAAAGCAGTTTTTTCGCCCTGTGCACTGACAAATTTTTTTTTTTTTTTTTCAGGCACTTTTAATGTGTTTTTAGCCAAACCATTTTGATATAATGTAGATTAGGTGCTGCAAATACCGAAACGGGTGGTCTCCAAAAATTGATTTTTTTCACGATTTTCGCGATCTGATCCCCGCATCCCCCCTTAAGCGCGCATTTGATGACGGCGGTTTCAAGCTTGTTCAAAGCTGAGACGTGTTCGTCCCCCAAGGACGAACACGACTCTAGATCATCAAAGACTCTAGATACAATCGTCTAGCAGCGATCCGTTCTCTGGCAAGCACACGTGCCCCGTCCCAACTGATGGCGTGTCCAGTTTCTTGCACATGTTCGGCCAGAGCGTTAGTAGCACTGTGTCCTTTCGCCATATCATTTTCGTGCTGCTGTATCCGTTTGCACCAGTTTCCTGTTTCTCCGATATAACTGCAGCCGCAATCTGCGCATGGAATCTTATACACGACCCCAGGATATCTGGAGTCTTTGATGATTCAGACCACTCATGGCACGCTCAATCGGACGCAAGGGAATCTACCATCTGATCATGCAAGATCATTACAATGCATTTTGAAGAAGCTATAAACGCATGCTTTATGTCTGGTTTCCCCATTGTGAACAAGGAAGCCGTAGGGCTTCCGAAACGTCATTTCGTTTTTATTAAACTTTGACTTGGTCAGTGACCCTATAATTTTCATTACTGCTGTGCTCCTGCTTACGGGAGCTGGCTCCAATGGGTCGCTGTTGTCATCGCCCGATGCTGTGGCGTCGCTTGATGCCCACACTTCCCGGATGGCCTTCTCATTGCAAAAAGACTCCGCGACATCAGCAGCGTCGTCCGCATCAACAAAATCTTGGCCATCGATATCGCGACCGGTCAGGTTAGCATCAACAGTGTGTCGCCACAAGTCGTCATCAAGCTGGCTTTGTTCAATGTCTTCAATGCCGGCTTCAGCTGCGTCGGCGAAGCCAGCCTTACGAAAACAATTCCGGATGGAATTGGGTGTGACTTCCATCGACGCTGCTTTGACCATTTCCACCACCGAGTACAGCGAGATCTGGAGAGGCCCATTGGCAGCAGGACGATCAACTGCAATCAGCATCCGCTACACAACACGGCGCCAGTAGGCCGCTTTAAACGACCATATTATGCCCATGTCCAGCGGTTGCGCTTTTGATGTCACGTTTGGGGATAGAAAAAGCAGCTCAACTGCCGTTAATGAAGCCGGCACATGGTGGGCAGTACAGTTGTCAAGAATGAGAACTTTGTGCCTTTTCTTTACCATGCTGCTGTCAAAATCGATGAGCCATTCCGTGAACAACTTGCCTGTCATCCACAATTTTGAGTTGTGTCTGTACCGCACAGGTATGTAAGTGCGAAAGCAACGTGGCCTCTTTGACTTGCCGATGACAAATGGCAAGCACCAATCGCTTCCGTCCATGTTCGTGCACAGCAGTACAGTTATCCGCACTTTTCTGTGCTTACCGCCAGCACATTTGTCGCCCTTCATAGCGTACGTTTTGCCACGCAGCATTTGGTAGAATAAGGCCGTTTCATTGGCGTTATATACACCCCTTTCAACATACCTTGATACATGGGCCAAGTTTGTTGACAGCCACATACTGACGTCTTCATCATTTACTGCTGCCGATTCGCCATTGACACACTTAAAAATTATCCCGTGGCGGAACTTGAAGCGATGGAGCCAGCCATTTCCAGGGGAAAAATCTAGGAAGTTCAGGAGGAATGCAAGGTCTTTTGCTTGGACAACATCAGCGGCCCGCTGATAGGCACACTACGTGCCCGAGCGTCAAGAAACCACTTCAGGAGTGCGTTTTCAACGTCTGCATATGTGGCCTTCCGCAGGCGCTTCCTCGTCGCAGAGTCCGTGGCAGCACACTTGTAGATTATATCTTTCTCTTTCAGTATTGTGGACATTGCCGACTTTAACAAACCGTACTTTTTAACCAGTTCGTGATTCTTCGCACTTTGAGAAAGATCTTTCAATACTAAAAGATTTGTGCCCAAGTTGTGCTCACTGTCAAGGTAGACTCTGGCGAGTCCACCATTTTGAATATAGGCTTCACACCACTAGGAAACAAACAACGCTCCAGCACAACCGCAAGCAAGAGAAACGAGTACACGACTGCACACTGCACCACTGTCAGTCATGTGAGACAAGGGGATGGAGGGAAGGGGTGAGGGGGAAGGGAAGGCGGGTTTGACAACACATGACTGCATGCTACGTTGTCGATTGGTAGCAAACTTGACCGTTGCTCTGACGTTCCCGTGGTCCCGTAGCGAATGAGATGTTGCTCTCGGTCCTTTCCTTCGATCTGCGTGTTTATGTGGCTCACGTGTGCTAGGCTTGGCTAGCTTTTTTTGTTTTTTCGTTTCTGCGCTTTCTTTGCTGTGTCGCCGCTCCTCCGTGCCTCTGTCTTAGATGCCGCGAAAGATAACCCAGGAAGTCACTTGCCACGTTTAGGCCGCTCCTCGTTCCTCTGGCGAGATGCCGTGAGAGATAAACCGGGAAGCCGCTTGCTGCGTCTGCGCCTCTCATGCCTCGGGCGAAATGCCACAGGGGAATCGGGAATGCCGATTGTCGCAGCTTGCAGAGCACAGGATCGACGAATCTCAGCATGTGGAAAAAGGTCCGCGGCACCAAGGCGTTCGCTGTAGCCGATTGGCTAGTCTCACAGATGTTCGTTGTAGCCGAGACACAGCACCATAGCCCTAATGTATATTTTGACGATGGCACCGGACGTGTTCGTGATAAGGGAGCGTTCGTCTTAAGTGGGGTCGTTATAAGTGGGCTCAACTGTATATAGCTTGGCCGGACTAAGTAGTGCAGTTCGAATTATCAGAAAAATCTAATTAAAGTTCGAATTAACGAGCTTTGACTGTATACCTACACTACAGAATAGAAATCTGAAGGCCAATGCTGAAAGGACTATATTACCTGCTGTGCCAGATTGGTAGCAAATGGTATTTGCCTTTCTAGCACGGGTTTTGGGGTTCATTCCCAGATAAAGATGCCGATATATTGTGCACTTCTCTTTGCAAAAGCTGCTCTACAAGCTGGTGACAACCCCCTTCTGTGAGCGAAGATTGATGGTACTATGTCCAGGCATCAGTCAAACTTGACTTAATGACAAGTCCAGTGCACGCATGATAGATAAGCTCTGATGATACTTGCTGTCATAGAAGTAACCTCAGGGGAGCAGTGCTGTTCTGAAGGGCTTGAAACAGAGGCACTAAATAAAGGATATTAAGCATGGCACTTTTGATGAAACATGAGGGTAGTGGCAATGAGAGAAATGTCACAAAATTATGGCAGTGTTGAGTGAAGTGTGCAAAGACATAGTGGAACCTTAAAAATAGTTTCTAATATTTCTTTAAATACTGCTACATAACTAATTTTCAATTTCTGCCATGTCATGCCATAATGTAACGATTACGATGATCAGTCACTGCCATAACAAACAATCTGAAATTTCACCACCCAAAAAAATACTGGCAAAGTTCAACTTTTACAAACTACCCCTATAACTGTTGCTTTACCTGTTGCTGCTGCTAATGCTTCTTTTTCATAGAGTCGTTTAATTCTGCACTGAAGTAAAACTTTTAGAGTAAAATGTTCTCCCAGAATGCCATTTTGGAACTTCTGGCAGCCCATTATAACCCAAATAGAAGCTACCTTTGTACGATGCTGCAGCTCAGCCTGAAGTGTCTTTTGGTCAGGACTCGTGGAGGAAGACTGGGCCTTGCGCTGCAAGCATTCTTGCATTTCCTGCAGGGACGCTCGCAGATTCTTGTTGTCCCGCTCCAATGCCAATTTCTCAGTCTCCAGGCGCTCACGTCGACCCCATTCAGCAGCATTCTCGCCTTGTAGCTGCACCAGCTGACAACATAAGGAATGCTTGTGTGCATAAAATTTCTCCCACTAACAGCATGGCAAAGAACATTAACAGCAAACGCCCGATCACACATTCTGAAAATACTGTGCTCCACAAAACACACACTCCGAAACGTGACAAACGTGAGCAAAATTCCCACCCACAAACGACAACGAGCTTGAAATTTCAAATACTACTTTGAGCAAGCTATCCCCTCTCCCCCTCTCCACCCTTTTTTTTCCAGAAACGTTCCCTCAGGAAAAATAAAACTAACTAAAAAAAAACTGAAGCATTAAAATATACAGCAGGCCTATTCATTTTTCAAATGCTCAGCTAAACAGAAATTGTCAAAACACTGTTTAAGATAATCGATAATGGATTAAAACTTTATTAGTGATTCTAGCCATACAATAATAAAGTAGCTCCAACAAGAAATCATAAGAAGAATGGCATTGTATCCATGACAAGCACTGGCACTCTGCAAGTTCTTGGCTGCAGTCTTCCTTAGGCATTATCGTAGCAGCTATGAATGAGCACGTGACACACAGACCTTTAGGTGTGATTTAAACAGTTTTCATCACCTTGCACACGTCAACAAGACAACTTCTACTTTAGTAATGTGATAGCATTTAAGCTGTCGTTGATGGGGAGACCTTGTGTTCTGTGTTATAAAATTGCACAATTATTTGAGACCTTGCATGGGTAAGTCAAACACATCACAATGACCACGCAGTAAAACAGTGACGACGTCACTACATAATTCCTTATTGGTCTACATGGTTGCGACATCGTTCCACCACAGTTACCTAGTGCCTCTCAAGAAAGAAAAGCAATTTTTCTGACAGAAAAAGGAGGTTGAGCGGAGAATTGCTACCCTTAAACCACTGAAGACCGCTCATTTAGAGCAATAGTTCAGAAGCCATATGTGACAACTCCATACCGCAGATAAGCAACAGTGCATTATGCCAACACTTAGTTAAATTAGCACCACCATTTACTCACACCTAGCTGACTTTTCCGACAATACACCACATGGAACACACAAACAAACATACATAGATGTGAATGCAGATGATTCTACTTACAATAACAACACTGGCTGGTATTCATTGTAAGCTTCAAACATGCGATTGGCGAGTGTATAGCAGAAAGCTGTCAATGCACTGGTACACAACGCAATCAAGTGAAGCAATGCAACAACGCTGGAGCTGGCTGGAATTTTCCCTTCATAACATAGCACGTGGAATAGGACAGGACTCTTCAACTTGACCACATCCAGGTTTCACATAGTCACGATAAATGGTGTAAAATGCACATAGCAAGCTCAATATGCCGGTGGCCGAGGCAATGGCACACTGCGGAGCATGAATAGCAATTCTAAAAAAAGTCCATCACCATGCTGCAACATCAATTCATGGGCTGCCGCAACAACTTGGTAGACATGTACATGTTCCAATATGAGGGTCACTGAGAGAGGGGCTTCTCCTGCATTCTCTAGTCGTAACTAACTATACAGTGTTCATTTATAAAGCTGCATACGGACAGTGCTGGTACAGTATGTGGCATTTAATATTCCAAGGAAATTCATGATATCAAGGACACCATAGTGGAGGGCTCCAGATGAATTTAGGCCACCTGGGGCTCTTCAATGTGCACAGACATTGTACAGCACATGGCCGTGTTTTTGATGTTTGCCTTCACTGAAATGCAGTTGCTGTGGTTGGATTCAAAATCAGGTATTCAAGCACAGTAGCTGAGCACCTAACCACTTAATGGAAATTCAAAAAAAAAAAAAGAAAAGAAAAGGAAAGAAACCGGACACAAAGCACCAACAATGTAATATCAGTGCATTTGAATGAGTGCACTCAGCCACATTGAATTTTGCTAGCATGCTATTTAAAAATAAAATGTTTCACTCACAAATAAGGGTTTCACAAACCCTAGAAATGAATCTGCGAGCACCAAAATGCACATAGGCCTCTTTATGTTATACAAGCTTGCAAACTGAAAAACGTTGCCAGTAAAAAACTGACCTGAGCCCTTAGTTCAGTCATCCTCTTGTCCAAACAAGTGCGGCCACTTGCTTCATCCTCAAGGTCAATAAGTATACACTCCAGTTCATCTTGATGTTCTGCCCTGACCTGACTGAGCTGCAAGAACCAAGAAATTTATTTCAAAACATGCTTTATTTTTTCCCACCAGAAAAAAAAAAAAAAAAGAATGACATCATGAGCAAACATGCGAACAGAGAACATAAATACAAGTTTTTACCAAACAGTTCGCCCACATTCTATATTTTTTTTTTTTGCTTTCAGTACGTATATGCACAGGCACAAAAAAAAAATTAAGAACAGCCGGCAGAACATATAACCTGGCATATGAAGATCATTAGTTTGGACCTCTTCGAATGTTTGTGATTGTCTTTTTTTCTGTCTGCTATCTAAAATGCTTACTGTATTTTCCAGTGTGTAAGTAAGGTTCTTCTTCCGCATTTTTATCAGTGCATCTTATATAGTGTGAAATGAGGCACTGCTGCATATCCCGTTTTACCGTGCCCAGTGACTACCTCAGAAATAAAAATATGCACAAAAGAAATAAATTTTATTTGTAAAATTTTATTTCATACGTAGACACACGATTTTAGCACTGCTGAACTGAACGCAACAGCTGTCATGTTCAGTCAAGACATGCCACATCCAGTCTAGCCATGTTCTCAAAGTTCTGACTGGTTGGTGCTTATAAAGTAAGTACTGCATTACCGTATTTTCCGGTTTATAAGACGCACACCTCATATTTAGAGGCTTTCAATAAAAAGACTAGTATAAAATATGAAACTCAACTTAGTCAGGTTAGGGTAATAGGACTTGACTATATATGCTTACTCGACCATCGCATGCTGTGTTCCTGAAAAAAAAATTTATTACGTGTGCGTAATAGAAAAAGAATGATAGAAAAAGAAAGGAGCAGCACTTATGCAGGAAAAAACTCTCGCTCAGTGAGAGCAGGAAATTTATTATTACTCAAAGCCTTGAAAGGATTCATCCTAGTGCACGGTTGCAGATTTCTCGCGAAAGAGCTTGGACATCCTCTTTGCGCTCATAATCACTGCGCTGATCGTTGCTGCACGCGGGCGCTCTAACACACACGGAAAAACACATGCAGGAAGAGAAAACACACATGCAATGGCCACCAAACAATGTTGTAAATCGTAACTGGAAAAGAGAGTCGGCTTGATCTGGCTTGTCTAGGAAGCGTGGAAAGGGCGAGGAGCATGGACGTCGCCACCTACTGGCATTCTTCCAGTGAGACAGCTGTACAATTCTAAAACACTATAACGACTGTCAATATTGTAATCACTGGCGCCGCAACTGATACCATTCCACGATAAGGTTCGCCTATAAACATTGCACTAAACGACAAAAAAAAAAAAAAACGCATATGAGATGCACCACTGAATAGTATGCCCTACCGAAAATTTTGTCAAAAAACCACGTCTTATATACCGGAAAACATGATACACTCATTTTTACTACTACCACCTGAAGTTGATTAAGCCCAAAAATTGATATGAACACCCCCTCCATTTCCATGAGAACATTTGCCAAGAAGTTCCTGCCACTACCACGCTACATATCTGGGGTCTGAAGATCTTACATCAAAGCATTACTGCACAGTGAAGCAAATACACTGTACTGAACTACAATGTGAAAAATAAGCTGAAAAAGCACAATTTATAAGGAAAAGAAGCTCATAAACACTGAGCGTCACCTCTTTAAGAGTGTCTTGGCGTGATTTTCGAAGCTCATCATATTTTGCTCGCAGCTGTCCAAGTTCTCCCATTTGTTTCTCAAGTTGTTTGGCAAGCTGGTTCTTCTCCCTGAAAAAACAAGGCATATCAAGCTTAACCCTTTGAGGGTTTTTGTCGTAAATGTATGGCGGCGGTTTTCCATCCCGCAAGGTTTTTACGGTACCGGTACGGTTTCAATCCTCCGTTTGAAATTCCGTGCCCTAATGACGATGCCTGCTCACTAGGAGGTGCTGCCACTTTCTAGGACTTACAAAAAGCGCTTGAAATTTATTGCGCTGCCTTCTTGCGAAAATAAACAGAAGTAATTTCTAGCTGCAGGGTGTTGTGTAGCCCGGTCTGCGGCAACGCCCTTGCACGGTTTCAGTTACTACTACCGCCCCCCATCCCCTGATCGTAATGGAGGCAATGGAGGCCCGCAAATCTTCTTGATTTTTATCTTTATGGCCATGCCTGGTGCAAGGCACCACAGAAACCGATTTCAATTTTTATTGGGGCTGCTGTTAGCTTGTTTATCATGGATGCTCACGAGGTATTCCTGCTCTCCTTGTGGTTTCCTGAAGTTCCCAAGTTCGTAGTGTGGAGCAACATTGACTCCAAAATATGGTTCCTAATATTTTTCTACAACTTTTCCTTGACTTTACTCATATTGAACTTTCAAAATCCGCAATAAAGTAATTTGACCATCTGGGAAAGTTTTTTTTCAAAACAATTCGACCCTCAAAGGGTTAAGGGGTGATGTGGGGCACAGTTTCCATTAAAAAAGAAAATGCATTTTCTCATTTTTGTTGTTTGGAATTCCGCATTTAATAAACAAACTTCTCACTAAGTTCCATTATCATTTGTGCAATAAAGAAAATAAAATGAATTTCTTTTCTGACATGATGGGGCACAATCCTGCTGAAAGCACTTACAAACGCTATTTAAAAGACGCAGCAGCAGAGCGGGCAAGAAATTGAACGCAGAGTGAATCCCCATGTTAGAAAGATTGTCTTTTCTAGCCAGAAAAGACCTGCTATCGAGAGTACAGTGGACCAGCTAGAGAAAAATTAAAATGAAAAGGCATACTTTCGGTCCTGGCAAATGCAGCCCATGACCTTTGAACGCTGTTTTAGCGCCACTAAAACCCTAGCTAACCAGAGTACTTGAAAAGCTGGGGATAGATTATGGAGCCCAGATGATGAGGCACGTCTAGCAAGCAACCAAGGAAAGCATTTCATGTCGAGGCAAGAGCGCTGGATTGCTATGAAGATGAAAAAAACAGAAGGCGACTCGAAGCAATTGCCACAGAGCAGCATAGTGTTCAACAGGAGGATGCAGTGTACGCAGCAGGGCGCTTTAACTATTTTTGATCCTAAACAAGGCAGAACAGCGCAAGCTAGACAAGGGCTAGAAAGGAACGACGAGACACGTAGCACTGACTTACACCTGAAGATTTATTTTCCAGACACTTTAATAAATATACTGAAGCCTCAGTAACGCAGGGAGAGCAACAAAGCCCGATACACAATTATCAGCACCAGAAATCACAAGGATAACAAGTTCATCTACCTCCCGATGAGAACTGCAATTCTTTGTCTATAAGGCTATGGAAGCGGTGCTGGCACAACGCTCTTTAAGATCTGCGATGTTTACGGCTTCAATGATTTCACGCATGGCTTTATCGTCACACCTGCGCAGCATGCTCATGTTGCTTAACTGAGAGGCACATTCACAATCACGGCAGTGAATGCCCAGATAACATAAGATTTGCTGTATCACACTACAGTTAAATGCAAGCAGCTTCATACAGTAGAACCTCGGTGATACGAATCTCACAGGGTCGCGAAAAAATTCGTATCATCCGAACATTCGTACCATCAAAACGAACAAAAATAAGTATACAGAAGAAGAAGGAAAGGCAGTCACGCATCTCTGTTTACGTCCCAGAAGGTTTATTACTATCGCGTGGTCATAGCTTGCCACTCGCAGCGCACACAGCGCGACAGGTGATCTCGACGTTGGCGATGCGCGGGCCGCCGGCCTTCGCGGACTTCTCGCGGCACGTACAGTACGACAAGAGATGGTGACGTGCCAGCCGCATGGCGCCGCAGACTGCTCGCAATGCCTACAGCGCGACTAGCGGTTGCGAAGTCTACGATGTGCGGCCCGTACGTGTGCTCCCACCGCCGCGTGCTCCTCCAGCTACTACTCACGGCCGCGCGCCGCTGCAAACCTTTCGCAGCGATGTGCGGTCCGCCCACCTCCGCGTACTTCTCGCAGTGCGTACAGCATGAATGGGAATGGCGACATGCGAGCCGCGCGTTGCTGCAAACTGCTCACAGATCACCATCGCGGAGCCAGCGATGTCCGGTCCGTGCGCACTGGCCGCGTACGCCACCGCCAGCTATGACGGTTGCGACAGGTGTAGTTTATGGGCCACGCGCCGCTGAAAGCTTTTTGCAGCATGAGCCCGACAAAAACTTGCGACGTCGGCGAGGTGTGGACCACGTGTCACCGCAAACTGCTCGTGATGCGTACATACAGAATGGCTGGCGATCGCGGAGTCAACGCTGTGCGGGCAGTGCGTAGTGCTCAAGGTTCCAGTCACAGTTCGCGCATTCGTATCCTCCATAATGGCGCGGGAGAGTGTTCGGGCAATCCAAAATTTTGCCCAATATACACAATGCACTCTGGCCGGGGAATTTCGCGAATTCGTATCATCCCGAAGATTTTACTGTATTAAACTCGGGGGTGGAACAGCCAAAATAGGTTTTGAAGCAGCTCTTGAAGCAGAAAAAGAAGGATTTTGAAGCAGCTATGCAGCAGAAAATGCGCATTCTGGAGCAGCTATGGAGCAGAAATGAAATTTTGTAGCAGCTTTATCAGCATTTTGGACCAACTTACGAACAATGTGGATCTTTATTAAAACAAACTCACATACTTCCAAATACAGGCATGATTGAAAAGTACACACACACACACACACACTGTGGTTTCTACGTGGACATAGGCCACCAACCACCGCGGGTTCGAGCGTCGCGCGAGCCGAATCCCCCGATCAGCCGTCACCACGCGCACACTGAAACACCGCAGCGCGCACTCAACCTCCACCGGGAGGAGAGCACTGCGCTGCAAGGACACAAACTTCCAAGTTCACAAAGGAGACGTTTATTGAAACGTCATCCTCCAGCGGCACACACACACACACCCACACACGCACACACGCACACACATACACGAAACGCACATACACACACATAGTCACTGTGTCAAGGGAGCGCGCGAGGAGCAAGGCTCCCCTGCGCGCACGAAGGGACACAGAGTGCGCGCTGCAAGCACGCAAGGGCTTTCTGTGATCTCTCTTTCGCAGTGAAGAGAGGGTTCCTTTGAGAGAGAGTGGGCAACCATCGCAAGGTACGCCTGTCGCGGATCGTTGGATCACGATCGACAGGCTCGAGCTTCGCTCTCAGGTACGACCCGGAGCAGACGAACTCGAGTACACACTGGTCTGCGCGGACAAAGGCCGGCAGACAAGAACAGTAGCGTACGCACCTTGCGATGTCTCGGAGGGGTCTCTCTCCCAGCTCCGCTCGGACGGTCGCGCGAGCGCGGCCGTCGAAGCGATGCCGTGTTCCCGCCAAAAGGCGCCAATGGGAACAGCCACTGGGACGCCAGGGCGGAGCTGTGGCCCGGACGACAGTGACAAGTCGTCCTAGCCTCTCTCCGCCGCCTCAGGCGGGACAAAGGGAACGAGGAGAACAACTGGGAAGCGGGCGGCGGCCGCGCAAAGGACAGCCGCAGCAAGCCCGAATCCCACAACACACACACAAAAGGAATATTAAATAGTGTTGTTCACCACTTGACTCCAAAGGTTTTAGCGACAAGATCCAGATTTATTCAAATCTGGATTAAGAACTATGTCACTAAAAAATATTCAGGAATAATGCCATCAGAAAGCAGTCTGTGATGCCATGGGTAGAGTGATGGGAATAACCAAGAGCATTTTCTAGCAAGCCACGTAGCAGAAAAAAATTAGTTTTGGAGCAAGTGCCACCTGTTTTGTAGCAAGCGTCAGCATTTCAAAAAAAGAAGAAAAGCTCGAAAAATGTACACCTTTTTATATGTAACGATACTGCTATAAATATCACAAAAAGATAAATTTAAGCATCGAACATGTGATGAGAATTAATTGAATATGTTGAAGAAGTACCTTTGGCACTTCATACCACCGCACCAGCGTAAATTCTTGTTAATTTCGGCTTCAAGACGGAAGAAAAAATGTTCAATTAACTGAAGGTTCGAATTACTGAATGAACTGCCAAAAACCATTTGCACCACAGTAATTTTTAAATTGAAATTGAAAGTTTATTTCTCCATACATGTTATCATGCGTGCCCCAAGCACGCATGATAAATCAAACCAAGCTTGGGCAATCAAGGCAGCTTGGTTCGATTTATCATGCGTGGTTGGGGCAGGTGTAGTCCACTGCAACAGATAATTGAAAAGCGTGATAGATGCAAATGCCGTTTGAAGCGAACAGTGCTAAAAGCCAGTGTCATGATAGCAGCTGACCATGTGCTTTAGTTGATTAATAGATACAAGAATGGAGGACTCGCAAAAAAAAATAAAAAATTTGCCGCTTCTTAATGTGACAACAAAGATGGACGACTCTCGAAAAAAAAATAATCTGCTGCTTCTTAATTTCTGCTATCGCCATAGCTTGCACGAGAGTGGAAAACTGGGCAAGTTGATATGAATTCATCTTGTGGCACCACAGGGACGAGGAGAGATACCGAAAAAGACACACCAAGTGCTCACTATCAACTGACAAAATCATTCTTGTATCTATTAATCAACTAAAGCACATGGTCAGCCGCTATCATGACATTGGCTTTTAGCACTGTTCGCTTCAAACGGCATTTGCATCTATCACGCTTTTCAATTATCTGTTGCAGTGGACTACACCTGCCCCAAGCACGCATGATAAATCGAACCAAGCTTGGGCAATCAAGCCATCACTGGCACTCTGCCAAGTTCGCTCCTCGCCACTGCAGGAGCTATCAATTGGGGCCAGAAATGGGAAATGGTTTGGTTTGTGGGGTTTAACATCCATGAGAGACGCCGTAGTGGAGGACTCAGGAAATTTCTACCACCTGGGGTTCTTTAACGTGCACTGGCATTGCACAGCACATGGACGCCTTGCTTTTAAGGCGCCCGCCGAGGCCGGGATTCGATCCCGCGTCCTTGGGCGCAGTAGTCGAGCAGCACCGTAACCAATGCGCCAACTGGCGGGGTAGAAATGGGAAATATTAAAATTAGTTTACTCAGGAACAAAACCCCACCCCACTGTGAAATTTGGAGAAGAAGGATCAGAAGACTATGAGAAACATGCCGTGGAAATTTCAGCAAAATCTAAGCAGGTAGAAAACGCGCCGGAGTTAGTCTTTAAGCTCTGCTCTTAAGGGTATGACACGACAGCATTAATGGCTCCCATCTGCGATTCACCTTGTAGATCCTTGTTTGCGTACGTGTACTTTGCTGCTCGCTTATTCCCTAATCTCTTAATTTGTGCTTTGGTTACTTCTCATATACTCATTAGCATACAATCATAAGTTACCCCATTACGTGAAAGATCCCTTGACATTAAAGCCCCGCTGGGGTGGTGCAGTGGTTAGGATGCTCGACTACTGTGCCCAAGGATGCGGAATCGAATCCCGGCCTCAGCGGCCACTTTTCTATGGAGGCGAAAAGCTGTGTGCTGTGCAATGTCAGTGCACATTAAAGAACCCCAGGTGGCTCGAATTTCTGGACCCCTCTACTGCGGCATTTCTCGTAGCCCGAGTCGATTTGAGACGTTAAACCCCGTAACCAAACCAAACACAGATATACATCTTCATTTGAAAAAAGCTACACAAATGTGCCTGTGTGGCCTAGGGACAGTGTGTCTGGCTCGGGGCCTGCAAGTCACACTGGGTTCGACTCCCACCACAAAGAAGCTTCCCGTGATGACAGCACCTGCCAGCTCAGCATGTGGTGTCCTGATATTACACAACCTACCAATCAATCAGTGCCCATACATATGACATGCCCGTGATTTTTCTTTCATCCTAGCCACAACACGGATGCCAGATAGATGTCCTGGCCAGATCATGCTAAAATTTTTAAAGCATGTCCAAAGTTTCTCAGCGACACAGGTGTTGCAATTTTTCAATGACATCAAACATTTGGTAACTGCCATGCTTCATGCAGAACTGCTGCTCTTTCTAAAATGAACCCATGCAGCTTTCTGAATAGGACAGAAGCTGTAATAGTTTTGACAGGTATGCTATGAAATCATGTGCTGGACACAATTTAGTCCAGAAAATAGTTAATTTTCCGGAAACGATTGTGCTGGTGCAGCAATAGCCAAAGAAGAGGCCAAGGTGCCATGTCACTGCCTTTCCTTATTTAATTTCATGTTGCTACCAAAATACATTAGCGCAATGTGCAGGCAAGCCATTTTGAGCCATTTTTGCTTTGGAACAATTAACTTTATAGCTTTCATTCAGATAAAATGAAGACATAAACAAGTTTATGCTTTGCAACTATTTTAATTAGTCCGAAGTGTGTAGGCAACTTTGGTGGGTGCTAATTGCTCCCTTATCTCAAACTTACTCCAACTTGTGGAACTTCTCTATCTGCACTGGACCAACACTGTTCGACTTCGAGTGGTCGATCAATTTGAACTCATCCTGTACCCGCTAGCAGTCCAGGTTAGATTAACACTTTGAAGGTCGAATTTTAAAAAAAAAAAAGCTTTCCCAGATGGTCAAATTACTTTATTGTGGATTTTGAAACTTCAATATGAGTAAAGTCGAGGAAGATATGAAAAAAATGATTAGGAACCGTATTTTAGAGTCAACGTTGCTCGACACTTCAAACTCAGAAACCTCAGGAAACCCAGTAAACAAGCAGAGCGGGAATACCTCGTGAGCGTCAATGATAAACAAGCTAACAAGCAGCCCTAATAAAGATGAAAATCGGCTTCCGTGGCCCCTGCACGGGAGTGGCCATAACGATAAATATCAAGTTTCGCGTGCCTCCGTTGTGATCACGCGGCGAAGCCGAAACTATGCAGGGGTGTTGACGCAGACCGCGCGACACGCTGCAGCTAGGAATCAGTTCTGTTTATCCCCTGCACGGAAACACCCACAAAGATGGAAATCAAGTTTCGCGCGGTGCCTCCGTTGCGATCACGTGGCGAAACCGAAATCGCGAACGGGCGACGTTGCCGCAGAACAGGCGACTCGCTGCAGCTAGGAATCACTTCTGTTTATTTTCGCAATAAATTTCAAGCGCTTCTTGTAAGTCCTAGGAGATGGCAGCCCCTCCCAGTGAGCATGTATGGTCATTAGGGCGTGAAATTTCGAACGGAGGATTGAAACCGTACTGGTACGGCAGAGATTTTGCGGGACGGAAAATCACCGCAGTACATTTACGGAAAAAACCCTCAAAGGGTTAACAGGTAGATCAGCTCTCCAAAAAAACGGCGTTCCAAGGACCGCTCACTGAACCCCCGATTAATATTTCTTAAACTAAAGAGGTTCCTGCGATAGCTGTACAGGTTTCTTTTGTAGCCGTATGGCTGTGCTCAGGTGGACACTAATAGATCATTCCTCTATTTCGATTTTTGTCAATGGCCAGGTAAAATCCTGCAATCAGATCAGTACTCTTGTTGTGCCAGTGAAAAGATAAATAACCATTCTCACAACCAATCATCAAGTCAAGTTAGCTGGGTCAATAGGGGAAGTTAAATTGAGAATAAGAAGAAATGTTTGGTCTATGGCTAATAAATGAAGTAAACTGGTCCAGGAGGCAGGCTGCAATAAGTCAATGTGAGCTCTGCTGAAATTCTGACCTCAGCCTATTTCCTTCAGGTGCTATGTTACTATAGGGAAAACTTTTGCTAAGTGCCAGTAAAATGAACAATGCTGAGGTAATGCCTGTTAAATAACAACATTACTGCATGTTAACAATGTTAAATAATTCAGACAAAGTAACTTACTGCCTTTCGGAAAAGAGTAGCTTGGTAGTTTCATCCAGGCGGAGCTGCAAGAGTGAGGTCTGCTGGTCAGCAGGGTCAGATTCAAGCTCAGGTGGGAGGCTACTGCTCGCCTCTTGGTCAGGATGCTCTTGCTCAGCATGGGACGATGCAGTACTAGATGACGCTAGCAACTCCGAAACTCTGCTAGCAGTTCCACTCTCAGCAGTCCTGAGTTTGAACACACAAAACTTTCATGAATGTCGCAGCTGTTCCTAGCAGAGCAGAAAAACTTTGAAGATTGTGCAACAACATGCAAATGATGTGGGTGGTAACAGCTGGCTATAGCTGGCTGCGCTCGGGGACAACTCTTTGTGGCCTTGCAGTAGAAGATACGAGCACGAAGTGACACAAGCGCATTATTTTCAAGCGTTCATGAGCTAACGACGAGTCTGTAAGGCTTGTGCTTATAGTAAAGTACTCAAACTCAGCACACATCAAAGTACTTACAAGCATGCACAATGCAGTAGATTAACAGCAGAGGCAACCATTCTCAATTCAAGAGACCTTTGCTGACCTGGCTGTATTACATACCGCAAGTAGTCGAACTCCCGACGTAGCTGGTCCACTTCAGCCTCCAGTTCATGCTTTTCTCGCTTAAGAGCTGCAGCCTCCTTAGTTGCTGAATCTACACGAGCCCTCAGCAGACGAGCTTCCTCCCGAGCTTTGTTGCGTTCAGTGCGCACCTTGCTCCACTTTTCACGCCAGTTGGCTGTGCAGTCTGACCACCTAAAAACAAACCACCTCTCACTATCAAGCCATTCAACAATGCCCTGGCTATGTTTTCATTAGACTATACCCAGTGTACAATGAATTACTGCAAACAAATTTAAACACCAAAAAAGCGAGAAAATGCTCTACACAAAAAGAATGGCACAGTAAATGCATCATGCAGAAAAGGCACGAATACACTGTGTGAAATAATGGTGAAGTTTCCGCTTGACAATTGTAAAAATACATTATGCCAATTTGCATGCCATTTGGCAATGTTTAGCACACATCACATCTTTTCTTTCATTTAGAGATATTAAGCCCACAGCTTTTCTCCACTTGAGAAACACAGGCATTCTTGGTAGCATGAGACGTAGAAAAGCTAATTTAGCTACAGAGCAATTAGAACAAGGAGCAAGGCTGAATTGCAAACCTGTAATTTCAGCACAACTAAAATATCTCTTGGAAATAAAGCGCCGAGGAAACAATCTTTAGCAGTAATGCACTGGCACTGTTAAAACCTCTGCTTAAAAATGTGGTTTCTTTTTCAACACTACATTTCAAACAGGCATACTACGCCCAAAGGAAAGCCATGTGAGTAACGTCCTTTTAAAAAGCAGCTTTGGAATTTTGTTTACTTCTCCAGGTTTTACTGAAACTTTTACTGTACATTCTCTACAGTTCGCTGGTCACTTATACCAAACTTTGAAGTGGTTCAATGTTTTGCTGCAGCACAAACGAATTTTAAAATTTCCCATTTTGCAACCTCAACTGGGAAGACTTCTATGGGCAACCTTGGATAAGCGACAGCACTAGAGGCACAGCCATCTATATTCGCTATGCTTTTGCTGCAGGACATAAGTTTGAGTTTCCTTTTGAGCATCTAAGGCAAATAGTGACTCCAGCTGTAACTTACACTAGCCAGTTTAGCTAATCAAAAGGCACACAACAGGTCTTATGGTCATATCCAAGCATCATATGTTGGTCCACCATTATGTCACAGATTGGTCGAAACCTACCCTCCATTTCGGTTTCCCGGTTTTTGCTCTTTTAAAATACTTCTACTCGATTTTTTGAAGAACAATTTTTTTGCACCGGAAAGAGGAATAAACAATGTGCTGCGATTATACACTCAAAATGCTCTAAAATCCTTGGGAGTGGAACCCCCAGAGTATGTCAAAGTTGTCCTCTGTGCTATGTGCTTTGTGCAACGTGTGCCTTCCTCTTCGTCATTGCTACTGTAAATGATCTAGAGGGTGGATGCTTATGCGCATTTTCCACAAATCCTCAGCATTGTCAAGCACTAGATCACTTTAGCATCGGGAAACACCAATGCCGAGATGCTGAGGAACACTGTCTTGGCTTCATCCCCTCCTGCCTAACATGCATACAAGAGTGACCTACATGCCTTGCCCATAAAACAGTGACCAAATTCAATTAATAATTACTGGTTGCACAGTGAAAACAGTCTGCTATAAGAAGCTGTAACATGGTTAGCCTGATATAAAATGAGCAAGGAAAAGGTTGGAGTTGATGCGTGCACAGATTTAAGTGCTTGAGAAATTCAAGGGCTGCAAGGTGCCCAAGAATTTCATGAAATTCAGTCTGAGAACTCTTACACAAGAAAGCTTCGTTTTGGATACGCTCGGCTATCACCAGTTGCCTCATGATGTTTGAGCAAGAAAGAGTGTTGGGGCTTAGGAGGAAAACAAGAAATTATCAATGCCTGTTTGCAAGCAGCTGACATAAATACATGTTGCCATGGCCACAGAGCAGCCATGGCATTCAGCGGCTGAGCACAAGTTTGTGGATTCAATGCCAGCCACAAGCAAGCACATTTTTATGGAGGTATACAGTGAAATCTCGGTACTAGCAACACCACATTAGCACATTTTTTAAGAATCCCCAGCAGATTTCCTATGTCTTCAATGTAAAACTATTTCAGAATTACGAATTTCAAGAAAGCATATATTTCAGAATAACGTACATAATTTATTTTTTCTTTTATAATTTCGGAACATCAGTATTACAAATTTGGCTAAAATTAGCAGCGCTGCAGCTCGCAACTCTCACGTGAAACAGAAACCACCATTTCTGTGTGTGTTATCTTTGGGCTGTAGCTACTCTTCATCAGCATATCTAGTACCAGCTCCTAGCGCCACCACAAAGCTGTGGTTTATTACGCAGTAACCAGCAGGCCTAGCCGCCTGCCTTTTTTCCTGTTTTATGTATTGTTTGCGGGTCGGTCATTCGCACGTGTGGGACGGTATTTTTTTTTTTTTGCCGCAGATTTTGCGAGAGATTGGTGATGATTGTAGCCAGCAAAGAGCCAAGATGACAGGAACGCAGATGCTTTCACTGAAAGAAACTGAAGCAGGGAAAAAGCGAGTTCGCCTCTAGACACAGCAAGCATTGCCCCACTGACCGCCGCAATCATTTTGAAAGACAGAGGCAAGATTTTCAAACGTCAGGAAGCACTGAAGATGGTCATATCGAACTCTGATGTTTTTTTGCACATGGACAAAGTCCGTACTTTCATTGCTCAGTGTAATCACGCACCCGATGAAGTGTTGCGTATAGTGGAAGGTGCATGTGCTGTAGTGGTGTAATGTAGTGTGCGGTCATGTTTGCTGCACGCGGCAGAAGAAAATAATTGATTTCTTCAAATAAATCAGCTTTGGAGTTAGTGAAACATTTTCACATGAGGTTCTGCTTGTCAACACATGTGCCTACTGCCAAGGTACGTCATTTTCATACCTAGGCTTAACCGCTGGCTTATATCCGCAGATTTTTCATTACAATAATATTTCAAAATAACGAATTATTTTTTGCGGTCCCGCAGGATTCATTATATTGAGATTTGTTTGTAGGGTACTAAGGTTACAAACGAGAATGACAAAGTCCGAAAAATTTGTTTTGGAATACAGAAAATTTGAGGGTTTTAACGCTGCTGAACCGAATGTGGAGCGAAAGCTTTGGCTGCAGACAATGAAGCGTTGCATCGAACTCAACCAGCGTTCCGTTGAACGCATAAAAGTTCACCGCCGTTGTAGGCAGAGTACCCGGGCTTGAACCCGACCGCCATCGGCTTCTCGATGGAGGCAAAACGGAGAGGCGTCCGTGTGCTGTGCGATATCTGTGCACGTTTAAGATCCTCAAGTGGTCGAAATTACTCCATAGCCCTCCACTATGGCTGGGTGGCTAGAAGGAGAGATGTGATGAGCGCAGCGCGCTTTCCATAGAGAGGGGTGGCCCTCCGAGCATGACCGCAGCTGGGGCCAAACAGAGCGCTGCAGTCTGGGGCACCGTCGATATTCTGGAGGAGACTTGAACGCGTCCAAGGAACGCGGCGCGACAGGAGTGGTGGTGCACTGTCCAAACACACTTGCTGGAGAAAGTGTGACAGATATTGTGCCTTTCCTTTCCTGTAAACCAATTATAATTATATGTAGTACTGCAACGAATGCCAATAGAGGCAAACAATGAGAAGCAAATTATAGGAGAGGAAGGGAAGGCTTTCGCCATTCTCCTCTTAAAAGACACTACGGAGGAGTCAGCGATGGCCTCGGCGCGCCAGCTGTGCACTGTGTGATGATGTCACTCCCTCTTGGCGCAAGCGCAGCTGGCGCGGCAGCGGCAGCACCTCTGAGTCACCCGCGCAGCAAAGGAGTCGGCGGTGGCTCCGACGCAGCTCTCCAGCTGTGCTCCATGTGACATCACTCGCTCCTCGCACATGCGCAGTTGGGGCTCTTCGGGACTCCGCGAAATCACTCAGACCTAGCACAGTGTTGCTTTCGCAACAAAATTCCAAAATTCAGTGAAGATCAATGCTAGTTTATTGTTTGGTTTTGGTTTCATAGAGGCTTGACGTCCTAAAGTGATTCAGGCTATGAGGCACGTCGTAGTGGAGGACTCCGAACATTTTGACCACCTGAGGTTTATAAAGAGGCACAGTGATGTACGCAGGGCCGCTAATTCCAGCCAATTTCTAAGCTCTTTCACCGTTCCGACGTCAGTTCAAAAAGAACTACAAAAATCGGTGTGCTGAAATGAATAGTTATTTGGTTTTTAAAATTCTAAATACAAGAAAAAAAAAAACAGCGCATCTGAACTGGTGTGAGAGGGAGCCTCTCTCCCATTTCGCTCGCCCAGCACTCGACTTGGCGGAACCTATGAGAAACACAGCTTTCTGCTGATGTATCGGAAGCTACCACCATGGTTGCCTGTCCAACTCGACCTGCAGCTGCACTTTTTGGCACCATGGTAACGACGCTGCGAAGCTGTGCTATGAGGACCGACTTCTCCATCTGCCCAAAGCTAGCATAGCCCACCAGACACAGCTCCACATCATCTTTGTCATCTAAGTGTAGTGCCCACATATTGTTCAATGCTGACAATTGTGGGGATTCACAATCCCCTTCCTCCATTATAATGCCCGCGCGTAATTAACACGCGTGATTACGCGCACTGGCAGAGAGGTTGGCGGAAGAGAGGGCATGCTGGCCACCCCCCGCCGCCTCCCGGGCCTGTGGCGACGCTGCCGCGGGCTTCCCTCTTTCCTGCCGGCGTAACCGGGAGACCTCCTCTCCCGTTCCGTGTCGAGGAGCACGACTGTAGCAACTTGCTCGGGGTTTTTCGGCGGTTGGGCGCGCACGAGCGCGGTTCATGATTTCCGCCGAGGAGACCACCGCCGTCACCGAGAATCGCCCACTGACCGTAGGCACTTACCGCAACGGAATGTGAGCGCGAAGCCGTGTCAGGTGAGAAGACTCTTCCTCTCACCTCCTTGGCGCGCTTCCCTATTAGGTGGTTGTTATTTCACCCCTGTATGCGGCGTTCGCTCACTACACGGCGGTTTTATTTGTGTGCTGTTGATTTGCCGTGTAGAACTACTCGGGCAAATTAAACCTCGTTCGAGTGCGCAACTCGCGTTTGTCCCCTCTGGTCCGAACCCGCCACAGTGGCGACTTCTCGCACCGCGGGTTGGGGGTCACAGCTCTGTCTGCTAGGGCTGGCACGTCGGGGCTAGAAGGCGACTGTAGCGTCTAGCCCCCCTCCCCCGTGGCGCATTCATTCTTTCGAGAATTAACCCCCCTATTATGGCGCCCAACATGGGGCCAGAAGTGTAACAAATCGAGTGTCTGTGTGTGTACGACGCCGACACATAGACTAGCCATGGCAGTAAGCAGGACTGACCTTTCAGTCTCTTCTAATACTGCAGTGGTGATTGCACAATGGCAAGCAAGCAAAATCACCTTAACTGTTCTTATTGCGAGAAATCGGGAGCTGACGCTAGCCACTGTGATCTTGTAATTTTCTGCGAGAGCAGGATGTCCCACGACTCCACCGCTCTGCACACGATGGCGTGATGGGCATTCTCTCGTAGTGTTTTGACTTACCATGCTCTACGGGAGGACGGTAAACGTTGTGGCGTATGTACTTTTGCACGTGCACGTTGATGGCATGAGAAGTATTTTACTATCCTTGGTGCCGCGCCCGTCATCCAGTTCGTCACGATGGCTCGCAGCCTCAGAGAAGGGGCGGCCTACCCGGCTTCTCTGAGTGTAAGTGGTGACCGTTTTAATTCCATCAGTGCAGTGGGGAGCCTAGTCAGCCTTAAGGGAGCTTTAGGAAAGCGGTAGGATCCTGTTTTTTATTTTATTTTGTCAACCAGTGTTCAACGGGCTCTGGGAGCCGAGCGGCGCGGCCGCGGCGCACATAAGGGCACGCTGGTATTGCTGCCTGTGCGGGCGCTACACAGCTTGTATTGCTGCGAGCACGTTGGATCCCTGCCGGCTGTACTCCTATAGCACCTTGCGCAATCCTTTCCCCACGCGAAGGATACACGTGAGTCCTTCGAGGTTGATCACGCCACGCTGAGACGAGCTATATTGCACATGTGCATCGCTGAACATGCGAGCGGTCCTAAGACTTTTCTTCAAGTTGTGTCATTTCACTGCCTAGTGATGTGCATGGTGACGTTGTCGAATGGGTAGAACTTGCTCTATAAGTTCGCAACAACGCCACGGTTGCTACGTTGGGCACACGCCGACGCGCGACAGAGCTGCCAGCGAAGATGGAGGAGCTAGACTTTACACAAAGCGCACCGCAATTCGAGCCCCGCTGCGTGGCCCGAGGAGGACGCACTCCCCCACCAGCAGGCAGCTGCAGCGAGAGGCAAGGCTTGGGATTTCAAGCATCGCGCCTCGTTACGACTTGCGCCCAAGGCAGACGTAACTCTGACCAACGCGCAGGAAGTAATTTCTTGTGCTGAATATAGATGGGACGCCCTGTCGATATTCAGCGCATTTTACTTCCAGAGCAAGTACGCGCTTCCTCTTCGAAACGATCGAGTGGGGGTAGATTTAAAAAAGAAAAAAATGTAACTAGGGAAAAGACAGCATTGCAGCCAGCAAGGAGGGTAGCCGGCGGTGGCCATGACGACCACTACGGCATGGAGGGGCAAGCGGTCCAAGCAGTAGCCGCGTTCCTGCACCCAGGGCCTGCTGTCACCCTCAACCGGGCCAAGACAAACGGTTTCCAGTCGGCTACGGAGCGAGCCAGCCGGAGTTCGTGAAACGGGCCCCTGCTTCTAGCACGACAAAAGCTGCAACAAAGGGATCGCCTCGGCGCCGTTCGGTGCTCGCGGCCGTGGCTTCACTAGCGGGAGCAGCTTGGTGCCCCGCTGCCCTCGCCATCGGCGGCGTCAACGACGGAGGGAAAAAGAGGCCGGCCGGGAGCGAGCGGTCGACCCACTGAGGGGGGCCTGCAGCATGCTACGCAATGCGAAGACGCAGTTCCTAACCGTTCCCCGGCGGGCTGCCCTGGCTGACCGACGATGAATGCAGCAGCGCACCTGCAGCCATCGACACTTCCAAGCCTGGCCGAGTGACGGTGAAGAAGCGGGACCTGCGGCCACCACGCGTGTGCCCCCAGCTCCAAGGTCGTCTCCTGTGGTCGTCGGCCTTGCCTCCCCCTTCCGACACCCGTGGCTGAAAGCTGTCTGCAACTTTTTGTATATTGGCACTTTTCTTTGGGTTTAAATGGTTTTCTCCGTGTTTAAAAGTTAAACGGCGTCTAGCCGGCCCCCCTCTGTGTCTTCCTCGGTGAACGCGGCTACTTTTAGCCGTACAGCGGTTTTAAGGAGGGGGGGATGTGGGGATTCACAATCCCCTTCCTCCATTATAACGCCCGTGCGTAATTAACACACGTGATTACGCGAGAGGTTGGCGGAGGAGAGGGCATGCTGGCCACCCCCCGCCGCCTCCCGGGCCTGCGGCGACGCTGCCGCAGGCTTCCCTCTTTCCTGCCGGCGTAACCGGGAGACCTCCTCTCCCGTTCCGTGTCGAGGAGCGCGACTGTAGCAACTCGCTCGGGGTTCTTCGGCAATTGGGCGCGCACGCGCGGTTCATGATTTCTGCCGAGGAGACCACCGCCGTCACCAAGAATCGCCCACACCGTAGGCACTTACCGCAACGGGATGTGAGCGCGAAGCCGTGTCAGGTGAGAAGACTCTTCCTCTCATCTCCTTGACGCGTTTCCCTATTAAGTGGTTTTTATTTCACCCCCGTACGCGGCGTTCACTCGCTACACGGCGGTTGCATTTGTGTGCTGTTGATTTGCTGTATATAATTACTCGGACAGATTAAAGCTCGTTCCGGGTGCGCAACTCGTGTTTGTCCCCTCTGGCCCGAACCCGCCGCAGTGGCGATTTCTCGCAGCGCGGGTTGGGGGTCACAGCTCTGTCTGCTAGGGCTGGTACGTCGGGGCTAGAAGGCGACTGTAGCATCTAGCTCCCCCCGTGACGCATTCTTGCAAGAATGAACCCCCATATAATAAATGTTTTCCAATCCGACTGCGGGTAGTGTCGATGAGGTGGACCTGACGGTTGGCAAATCTGCGTCGCTGTTTTGGTGTTCCATCAGCGTCCATCACTGCTGCTCTCACGGATCACTCGAGCGCTACTTATGCGAAAGTTCGAGAATGAGTACAAAAGGCGAAGACAGATGAATGGCGTACACAAGCTAAGGCGAAGCCTACCCTGTACCTGTACAGGGTCAGCAATGGGATCGCTCGTGAAGCAATCTCAATACAATTAGTGCCATCTGTGGAGCGTCGGCAGAAACAATCAGCCACGTGATTTTGGACTGTAAAGCAATTTTGCCGGCCTCTGAGATCCGAATGTTGTCAGCTGCCTTGGGATTTGAGGTGCCTGTGGGAGTCACCTTTGTTCTTGTGACCGTAGAGCCTGGACAGCGAATTTGCAGACGTTTTTCTTTTTCTCTGTTTTTCTTTTTAATTATTTTTGGCTCCACCGCGCCAGTAGGCAGCTGCAATAGCGGCTTCCCGCTACGAAGGGCAAAGCCATCATCACCATCATCGATCACAGCAAGCAATGCTCCACCGCGCTTGTTGACAACACCGCATTTACCTGAGTTTACAGTACCTATCTTTACAAGCACTTCAAGAACACATACAGAATATAAACTCCTTCTTTTGTTTTCTACATAGTAACTTGAAGAATAGTGGAATGTAAAATCTAAAGTGAGTGTTCAACCAATCAGCGAAGCAGCTCCCAAGCGAGAAGGAAACGTCATAACTGTTAACAAACTTCGCTGTCGTGTGTCGCTCACATCGATGCCAAAACACTGATTATTGAAGCGGATTGAAATATTCAACGCTACGATTTCGCCGTTATGATTGGGCTTTGGGGCACCGGGAAGGTGTAAAGAACCTAGAGGCTGGCTGGAATTAGTGGTCTGGCGAACGTCATGGTGCCCCTATAACATCCACTAACAGCACATAAGACGCCTTGCTTTTTGCCTCCATCGAAAAGCGGCCATTGCAAGTGGGATGAAACCTTGAGATCGGCAATCTAGCACCCTAAAGACCGATTCACACGATGGACGAACCATCCGCCGATGGAGAACCACGCCATCCGACGTCACTGGCTCCACCTCATCCGCGGGTGCTGGATGAGGCGTAGAACAATGTTGCGGACCGAAACCGGCGGTGGCCAGAGCACACTGCTCCTTGCAGCTCCACCACCGCAAAGGAAAATGGCAGGCGATGCCATTCCAAACCGACTACTCCGTATTGTTGGCTAGGGTGCCTCGATGGCCAGGGAGGCGAGAGCATCGACGCAATGAAGGTAACCTACTAAGTTAAAAAAGAAATGAAATTATGATTGTTCCCCCAATTAGGAGTATAGCAGAAAACTCCCATATTTTGACAGGGGAAACGCGCGCAGTGTTTGGTTAGCGAAGGCTGCGTCGTTCGCGGACGAGGCGGAGCCAGTGACGTCAGGTCACATGATGCTCGTCCGCTCACAGACTCCAGCGATTCCCTCCGTCGTGTGAATCTGCCTTAGCCACTAAGCCACCGCAGAGGTGCTGAAGAGCAATGCCAGTAGCAAGATCACGACAAGTGTTCTACCAATGCACATGTTTGAAACCTCCGTACATTAGAAATCCTCTTCAAGCTTATATTTCATTAATGATGAGCAAAAGAGAGCGAAGTTAAAGCAGCCATTGCACCCACAGCTTTGTAAAGCTGCTGAAGTATGACAGCTACCAGACCTGACTGCTATTAATGCTATAGTTTACAATACAATGGGTGCAGAGAGGCACGCTTTACAAAATGGTTATGTGTTGGCTATAGTTGCCTTGTGTAGCTTTGCAGAAGACAATGCATAAGAAAGTTAATATTGGTGTAATCCTACCGCTTCATCTCTTTCCATGGTCTACATACAAAGGTAATACCATGGTGGTACAGGCAAATGATTTTACAAATATTTTCTTCAGCACAAGGTCTTCCACATGTTGCCAACGGAATAACATATATTGCCAAGTATGAAATGAACAGCCCAAAAGAAAATACAAAGTTCGAAAAAATCATAGCTCCCTTATTTTTCGAGGAATTTTCTAGTTCTACATACATGAAATAAGCTTAGGGTTACACTATATATTCTTAGAGATTATGTTGGACAGTTGGATATAGATGGCAGCGTTCTTACAGAACAGTGCTGCAGAAGAAAATTATGTGTCTATGAATCTTTGATAGATCTGTTTTAAGATAGCAATGAATAATACAGAAATAAACCTCCGCAAATTGTACCCTGCCCATGCCCCAACAAGTCAAACAAGTACACAACTTCTTTGTTTCAAGCAAGCTAATGGTCTTGCACCCTTATGTCGTCCCTTTTACTTTTCTCACATTTAAAAATTAAATTTCCACATTAATGATTAATCAGCCCCTTCTGTCCAGCTTTTTACAACACAAATAAAATCAGCAATATGATGGGTTTAGCACAAAGCTACATACCAACGCATAGTTTTTTCCATCTGAGCCGCCCTGGCCCGTGCTTCCTCAAGTTCTCGAAGACGTAATTCTTCTTTGGCTTCCCATTCTGAATCATAAGAGCGGTATGATGTGTCCCGCTTCACGTGTGATGACATGGCGGTGTCTTGAACTCGTACTGGCTAGTTCTTTCCTGCATGAGTAAGACAACATGAAATCAGCAAACATGTTTAATGCATAAATGACAACCACAATTTGAGGAGCTGTGCCATGTAACCTTTCTGACTCCTACTATTCTGAAATGTTAGTCAGGAGATAATGTCAGCTTCTGAGAAAAAAGGATATAAATCAACTTATGCTTTCAAGGACTTTTATTACATCAGCAGTGGAGCATCAGATAGTCACACTAGCTCCCTTCATGTACTGCTGCCATCGAACTTTATCTGAATGCACGAGCACTTGGCTTGCAGAATCATCAGTGCTGCAGAGAGTTGGCCATTGGGTCTGAGACCACAGCATGGCCTGCTATGTAGTACCTGTTTACAGCAAATGAAACTTCTATAGCTGCAAGTTAGCATTAGAACAAAAATTGCAACAGCAAATGCTGCATGTATGCAAATTTGCTCGTCTTACATTGGCAGTACACAAACATAACCACTAATGTATGCACAGGCAATCTCGACTCATAAAAACATGTAAATTTGGCAACACAGCACTTCTGTAAAAAGATATTGTGTGCGTCTGAGTCAAGGATTAGTAAATTAAGTGAACATGCTAAATTATGACTAAATATAAAAAGCAATGAATGTGATCCGATTACTATAAATTCGAGTTTTCCTTCTAACTGAAGTTCTTTCTGAAATGTGAACCACATGCAGAAATGTAGGCTGGCTGGAGCACACAAATATTTTGATGTCTTATAAATGTAATGCAAAGAAGGTTACTACAACTTGATGTATTATGCCAAGGCAGAAAAAAAAAAATAAAGAAAGAACAGCCGGCACTGTAATATCGCTATATGGCATGACAACTTCACTTCATCTGCATGGAGCCATAGCTTGAAACTAAGGTGATGGCAATGTAAACTGCGCTGATTAAAAAGAGCGACGGGAGCAGGAACTGGGGTTTACTGCTTTAATAGGCCAACATTTGGGCTTGATGGCAGAGATCCCTCTAATGTGGTGCAGCACTCGGGACAGTAGACAGATAGCAAGCCTGCATCGTTTTCTTGCCGTTTGCCCTTTGTCTCTAGTGCTGGACTACAGTACCATCAAAAACCTTATAGCAGCAGCGCACGGTTAGAATGGAAGACGTCTTGGTGCCACCTGTCCACTCCCTTGTAGCAGCAATTCATGACAGCTTGAGTGAAGCATGAAATGTAAACACTAAGAAGCTGAAGCACCAAAAAAAGGTGGTTGTTTTTTAAACAAAATAAACAACTACCCCACTACATACTGCAGTGGTACTAACAGCAGTACTATCTACCAGTTATTACTGAATCAGGGCCTATGCATATATTTTGTGCCAGTAAGCAAACAGACAATGCAAAACTGAAGTGTTTTGGAGCTACTGAGGTGCAAATGAGCAGCTTGAGTTCAAAAGGCAGTGTCCTTATTGCCTATCTATGAAGATAAAAATTCCTCTAAATCTTTCATACACAGTGAGGTGCTGTTCACGAAAGATAGCAAAATGCAGGTGCATGTTGGCTTCGTGTGTGCAGCGACTGAAGTTCAATACCTCAAAAATTTATTATAAAAATAACAATCAATTAATCATCAATATCAACAGAATTCGAACATGCTCTTCTCAGCTGTAGAGGAAGACGAACAGGCGCAGCTTAAGCTGCCGTTTCGGCATAACTACCCTGACACGAATTAACAGCTCGTTATTCACAGCAACCTAGCCTTTTGAGTTACACTGGAAAGACAATGTCCTGAAACATGAAACATCAGTGACCACTCGCTCGTGTCCAGTAGCTCTAAAGCATGACCTTTCACCCACTACTTGTCTCTAACGCGGCAGTTTAGGCTTTTGCAGTTTAGACCAACAAGCCAAGTATCTACCCTTCTAGTTTAGGCTAGTTGATGTTGCACGAGATGTAGAAAATCTAACTAAAAGCAACGCCTTTTCTCAGCCTTGTCCCATGTCCCTGCGCTATTCCACAATAAAAAAAAAAAAAAAAAAAAAAAAAAAGATTGGATGACAGGACTCAACAGCGCACAACGGACGAGGACACAGGAAAGGAACGACAAGACAACGCTCGTGTCTGATCCTTTTTCTTACGTCCTCGTCCATTGTGCGCTGTTCAATCCTATCCTGGCACTACTTGTTTATTATGATAGAAAAACGTTCTAAAGCGAATTATTACAATTTTGCATTGTTTTATTTGAGGTTAATCTAGGCAGTGAGCAATGTTGATGTTGCAGGCGTGAACGTGCAAACTAGTTTAGTCTTTCGCAAACAGCACCAATAAAGAAAAAGTTGCAACTTGCCTGTAGTATAAAAATAAAGGAATATCAGCACAACAGTGAAACCCGCGCACCGCAGTAGGACCAACACAGTTCAATGAACTTTGTGCTCACGTCCTGGGCGCCCGCACTGACGGAAGCTGCAGAACGCAAGTAACGTAAAACGCGGTACCGTAATGAATCATGACAGTCACGACAAGCGGTCTACACAACAAATAACGACGCTACTGCTCCACAACCGTATCAAACGAACGAGTTGTCAAGATTCCAAACTCGCAAAGGAGCTTGAACACATCCATCGGCCGCAGCAGAAACGGTCGAAACGCCTCGCTACCGGACCTCGCTACCGGACGGCGCTCGGCTAAGATCTTGGCTCGGCTGGCTCAGGAGGCTCGGTCAAATCGCTAGGTTCTATCATCATCATCGCCGCGCATTAAAGGATCTCATGGAGGAGAAAAACAACTTTCCTGACTTTCCTTCCTCCATGGAGGAACTCTCCACTACATCTCCACTTCCTTTTTTCCGTCCTCCATGGAGGAACTCTCCACCCCACTTCGCCATTTTTACCATTTTGTTCAAATTGGGACGTACGCGTGACGTGTGCAATAGGATGGTGCCAGGTTACGTAAGCACACAATCGGGTTACGCATTCTGAAGAAAAGTGACAGAAAAAAAGCGCGCTGTCGTCTGCTACTATATACTGGCGCCAAGTATGAAAAACGACAATGCCCCTGCAGGAACCGATAATAATAATAATAATAATAATAATAATAATAATAATAATAATAATAATAATAATAATAATAATAATAATAATAATAATAATAATAAAACCACTAATAACAATAATAAATGGTTCACAGGAAGGGAAAGGCGCAGTATCTGTCACACTTGCTCTGTGGACACCTGAACTAGGGTGGCTAGAACTACCTGAACTGCCTGAACCGCGCCGTAAGGGAAGGGAGGAAGGTGAGAGTGAAAGTGGAAAGAGAGAAAGGGGAACCGTAGTGGAGGGCTACGGAATAATTTCGACAGCACACGGAATAATCTCACAGCACACGGACGCCACTTCGTTTCGCCTCCATCGAAACGCAGCCGCCGTGGTCGGGTTCGAACCCGGGAACTCCGGCCATTAGTGGGGCGCTGCGGTGCATTCCGTGATTCGGAAGCCTTTGGAGTGAGGCGATGTGAAGTATGTTGTGGCGTTGCGGTATCAGTGTATCATGACATACTTGCGGTCGAACCTTCGGCATCAGCTACGCACGGAAATGATGCGCGAGTACCAGCTGAAGAGCAAGAACGGCAACGGAATATTCGCAGTGGGTTGGTGCAAAATGGGAGCGTTTTTCTGTTCATAAGCGCCGATGACCTTTCACGTTCACTTATCAGCGGCTTTTAAATGCAGGAACTAAAACCTTTAAGGACTTGGTCGTAAACAGAATTAAGGAATCGACAGATTTCCAAAGTAGCTCCAGCACTGACGAAAAGGCGCCGGCGCAGCTGCCGGCATATGGTACAAGTCATGAGGACAACGCTCGCAGCTCTCAAAGTATCAATTACAGTTAGGTACTGGCTGTGTACCCACCTTTTTCGAAAGCCGCGTTAATGACCAGCTACCGTGAGGAGTAAGTCTGCTAAGTTTCTAACATATTGCGTCGACACACACACACACACACACACACACACACACGCACACACACACACACACACACACACACACACACACACACACACACACAAACAAACAAACAAACAAGCGCGCGCACGCGCGAAGTGGAAGGCATACGCTGGGCCTAAATTTTCATGCGCTGGCGTGCGAAAAACTCTTGCGAAAAGCAAAAGACGTCTGAGAAAGAGAAAGAAACAAAAGAACGGAATAGCAGGAAAGTTAGACGATGCCCAGGCTACCATACACGTGCAGAGGGGGATAAACGGACAATAATTGGAAAGAAAGCGAAAAATGACTGAGGAAATCGTGGTATGAAGGGCGCCGCGCGCGCGTATTCCTTACTGTCGAAACGGTAAAATGCAAATCGATCAATAAAGGGAGATTATTTTCCGGCTGTATTAAAAAAAGCAATCAACACAAAATGTCACTCAATTACATCATGACTAGAGCGTACCGTCATAACGTGCTCCGGAGTACTTATAAATGAAACACATCACATATGTGGCAAGCAAACATGTGCCATGTACATGGAACATACATTTCTTTATTATAATAGAAGCTGTGAGTATTTTTGCTTGCTTTTCCCATCGGGGGAAAGGCTGTTCAATTCATTAACATTGCAGTGAGTGCATAGTGCAAGGTAAAAAAAGGTATACTGTTTATTAGGGCCGACGTTTAAGACAGTCTTTGGTGATCCATAGCTGCCTGTTGCGCGAAGTTCCTGCACAGCCATCTAACCATATGACCGGCCCTCAGGCCACCAAGCTTTCCATCTCAAGTAAGCGGAATAAACTTTTGCCCAGTAAAGGCGCCTACTGGGTCCACGTCCTTGCGCCATTTTACCTTGTGTAGTATGAACAAGTTCGAGTTATTCAATGTGTACGTGCGGAGCCGCACGCGCAAGGATGAGCAGGAGGACAAGCGAGCCCCAGACAACACAGACTTATTCCCAGGGACATTACAGGGATTCCGATTATGGGAGATTGGAATGTCCTAAGTCCAAAGAAATCCCACAAAAATCTCCTAAACATCCCAAATGAAACAAGATGTGACTTCCTCAGGACGTCCCAAACAATGTGGCCTTGGGACATGTTTGGGGTATTTGGGAGCTTATTGGGACATTGTTTATGAGGTTTTCCTCATTTTAAGCCCCGTCTTGCCGAGGCGTTGTAAGAAGCATGCAATTATATGCTGTCTTCTAAAAATGCTTTGTTTCCAGTTCTCAAAATAATCCTGAGCTCATTTTGGTGTTATGAGCAGACTTCAAGATGCCATCTTCAATTTGTATTGGGACAATTAGGGCAGTGCTGATGTGGGAAGAATAATGAGGCAGAGTTGAATTTCAGTGGAAAAGTGGCCACTAGCTGTGCTGGAATTGACCATTCGCAACATTTCTAGTTATAAATATTTTGTGTTGAACTCAGTGAGTTGATGGGCTGATTCAACACGTGTAATATTTGGCTAAAAACACTCGATGAATGCACATGTGCAGAAGAAATAATTCATGGGCATTGAACACTGCATGCTGCAGCCTGTACTATAATTTGAGTTATCTGCATATGCCTAGTACTGGGTGTCGTTTTAGACACACAGGGAATGTCGCATACTATGTAAAAGAACACACAGCAGGAACTTCTTTTTTATTATCGCCGTTTCTTGGCAATTGCACACACTCCAAACATACGCACACATTCGCATTTTGCAATGCATACAGGAGTCACCATCTTAAGATTTACACTTTATCAAGCAGGGTGTCTTGGTATGTGCCGGCACTATGCTGCATATGAGCAAAGCTATATAAAATAATCTCTTGAATAGTTATTTATTTTGTTTGCAGTACAGTGTCACATGCAACATTCTGTCAGTTGAGCCCCTTCATTTCTTCGTCGACAATAAAAATAAAGCGATTAGTTAGAGCTGTTTTGTGTTCTTCGGAGAAGTTGTACGCCGCGATAGTTAGATGCCATGTACAACTGTTGCAATTGACATATGCCCTTTTAGTGAACATGTGATTCACATTCAATATTACCTCCCATATCATATGGCAGGCTGCATGCATTTCAGCATATTTCGTGGCCGCCGTTTATATATTTTCCGAAAGAACCAATTCCCCTGCATCAGCTAATGCTATTATTTTACATTCGCTGTTCATGTGCTCTGAAAAACCACAATGAACAATCAGCTGCAACCCCCCTACACAGACGCTTGGAAAAACGCAACCGAAATTTAGTTAGCAACTGTTGAGTATCGTAGCAGCGACGGCGCCAATTTCCACTTATGACGACCAGTGTGCTTTTTGTCTTTGACATTTCAAGCGAATGTTCTCGTGCACTCGCTTTCGTGCGACAGGGCGCATATGACCCCTTTCAACTGCCCTGGAATGTATTTAGCATGGTCTTATAAAGGAAAAGTAAACGGAACGTCCCTAGGAGATCTTTCTTTAGCGGTTCGAACATAGCCCAGAAGTGGGCTAGCAGGGACGTTGTGCGAATTACACTGTTAGGATGTGCATGAAAATTTATTACTGGGAATCTACTGGTTTGTACTGGGACCATAAAGAAACCTGCTGGTTTCTACTGGAACCATTAGGAAGCCTACTGGTCTTCTACTGGAACCATTAAGAATTCTTAATAGTTTTCTGCTGGCCTTATTGGTTCCAGCAGGGTGCCTAATGGTTTTTGTCCTGGGACCAGTAGCTACTTGGACCAATAACGAGCGCGCTGGTCCCAGCAGACAGCCTAATGGTTTTCTATTGTTTCCAGGAGAAAACCTGGAAACTACATGTTTTCAGCATGTTGTTTACAGGGACCAGTCGCGCTACTGGTCCCGGTTGGATAACCTATGGTATTGTGCATAAATAGGCGTTATAGAGGTCTCGTCCAGTCACAGAGCACCACTATAGTGCTCTAGCACCACCACAGTATGCGGAATGCGTTAATCAACGGTCAATTACTAATAAATGATTAATAATTAAATAATTAATCACTAATCAATGACTAATTAAGTAATCCAATAAATCATTAATTATCTACCTAATTACTTAATAAAAATTTATTAGTGCCAGTTGCGTAGCGGAATGCGGCATTCTGGCTCTCGCCTTTCACTACTTTGTCGCTAAAGTTCCTTGTAATTCTTTTTGCACTTAGATTATCAATTTTTACTCCAATTTGATTCTAGACATTTCATCAAAATAGTTTTAAACAAGCTAAGTATTTTTCAAGTAGTGGCCACAATGAGCTAACTGCTGCTATGAGATATTGGAAGCGTCACGGACACGTAGAAACTTTTTTTTTTTTTTTTTTTTTTCCACAGCATAGGGCATAGGCGCATAGGGCATAGGGTCCAAGACTTTCCTTCATCTGCTGTCTGCTAGCACGGAGCAGGGGCCGTATTACAGACGGCTCACACTCACAATCACACTCACAATCTTCCTATTGGCCAGCGGCAAAACGGTGGGAGTGGCCGTCCTTTACATCATCGACGTCTGCTGTTTACGTCATGAACACACTTGAAGTGGTGACGTCGACTACGGGCCAATTGTGAGCGGGGGATGTGAGCGACGCGAGCCGCTCACAACTAGTTTGTGAGCGCGCTCACAAAGGAAAAATGGCGGCGGTCTATGCGGCGGCCGGCGTTCTCGTGAGGCGGTAGCGGCGGCGCCCCGACGCGATCATCGGCAAAGGACGGTGTACGAAGACTGTTTGAGGTGCCGGGCGAGATGTTTCGACGCATGTTGCTACTCGAGAAGGATATAGGACAGTGACTGTGCGACGCGACGAACTGAGATAGGTGTGTGCGGCCGAGTGCGCTGTCTGTGTGGCGGCAGATAATGTGTGCACTGCGCTTTTTCCGAGCTCCTAGTGGCTTCCAAACCGCTACTGGCAACGAGGCGAACATCGGCCTCGCGCAGCCGACACTTCGAAAGCGTTTGCGGCATGCAGCAAGGCGGCGGCGAAGAAAGGCTTCCTTCGTCACGGCAGCATACCGGGCGGCGTATTGACAAACCATATCCCGTAGGAGCACTCGAGCAGACGACGCTCTGACGCGCAAGCACGTGACACAACGTCACTTCCGCGAGTAGCAGCGACGCTGTTTCTCCCTAGCGCCTTGTGGCGAGACTACTCATGGTTTCAGTTTCGTTTCATGCAGGGCTCGCATTTACGTTTTTTTCCCGCTGGTGTTTGTCAAAGGTACTCATGTTTCGGTGTCGTTTTCGCGCAGCGCCCGTATTTTCGCACGGCTGTGGGCTGAAGTTCACGTAAAATAACGCGAATTGCCGTCGGCTAAAAGTTCGGTCACGCGATCACGTTAATTTCGGTCCAGTGACCACTGCGCGGGCTTTTTGCTCTGGTGTTCTGTAAACGTCGGTCGGTTACCGGTCACGTGTTACGTAAATTTCAATCCAGTGGTCACTTGCGCGGCTGTTCTTGTTCTGGTATTTTCTGGAATCGTCGCTCGGCTCGGCTACACCCCGAAGTTTGCACTTCTCCCCATCCGCATAGCTCCACGCATTTCGTCCGGTGCTTCTGGGTTGTACGCACGTGCACTTGGCTCATCCGTTGCGCGCTGCGCTAACCAGGGCGATTTTGTGCTTGGCGAACTTGTGTGTCAATTGCGGATAACTAGAGATGATGGACGAGCTCCCAGAGCCGCTCGAGCTCGTAAAAGATGAGCTCGCGCCAAAAGGGCTCGGATTAGTGTATCGCGCGAACCTGACAAACGAGGCAGCCGTCAACGAATGGCTGGAAGCCTACAGCGTCGAAACCAACAAGTCTTGGATTGTGCAATAGGTTCAAAAGGATGGAGAAAGATACGTACTTTGCCGATCAGCCAGTATTGCTCATAGCAGTATATTTCAATCATTGTCAAATAATTTATACTCGGCTAGTGCTATATGTGGGTTGAATTTCAGTCAATTTAACAAAAAGTGGAGCTACATTTCTCGCTTATACTGGAGTCGAAAGTACACGAGCGCAATATATTAGGCGATAGTTTCCATGCAGACCAATGCAGTTAGCTGGCAAGCGCGAGAGAAGAGGCTTTTGAAGGAAGTCATCACCCCGAAGCTAAATGACTAATTGTAGAAATGATGACACAAAGTGCTAGTCACATGCCGTCAATGTGATAACTTTCCCTTGTAAACGTTCGTAAAATCAGTTTACAGAAAAAAAAAATCTTAGCCAAAGAACTTATACTGAGTGAACATCTAGTGAATATCTGCCGCAAATGTTAATAATATATCATTATAGTATACATTATAATGTCCACGTTGAAGAGAGTAGAAAGTGTACATGTACCGAATACCCACATATGCCCACACATCTCTTGATGAGATATTAAATGATATTCTGTAGATATGTAGCCAACATCTTTTTAGGGATCAGAGCAATTGCTGAAAAGTGCCAAAGAAGATAATTGTTTATCCAAGGTAAAAATTTCCTACTGGTTTCTTGCGGGGATCCTACTAGTTCCAGTAGTACTGGTTTATAAACACATTCCCCATAGCCACTGGAATCGGTAGCGGCTGGGTCTCCCTGCAGAAGGTCGGTTGGGTGCATTGGTTCTGGTGGGCCTGTTGACCTATGAAAATCTTGGTGCAGCAGCTGCCTAGGGCCGCACTATCAAAATGAAGACAAGGGCAAAGGTTTCATAAGTATGAATCATTCTTTATTATTTTCCATGTCTACAAAAGTTCTGCAATCTGCGTGGACACTTTTGTCTTGCTGTGTGGTACTGCTGCAGGTGTTCCAGCTTCAATCAGATGTTGCAATGAAGTTAGCTGCACAGCAAGATTTTTTTCAGAAAAACATACAGCACCACACTACTTTAATTTGAATATCAACAATTTGGAAAGCAGCCATTCAAGAACAATGCATTTGGATTACGTTTGTGTACTTGTATCGCCAAGGGCTTAGATTACTTCCAACCAAAGCCATCATCTCAGCTTTTAGACATTAGTTGATGGCATGGTACCCTGCCAATTTAACAGTCAAACCATTCCATATGTGACACACCACAAATTGTTAGTGCTGTGCTTCGCATGCTATACAGCTGCTTACAGTGTGATCAATCATGTTTCTGTGTAGTTTGAGCTTTTTCAGAATCAGTGCGTGGCGAGCCTGTGTATGCATTTGGACCAGAATATGAGAGTGAAAGTGTGTGCAATGACAACTGGTGTATGTGGAGAATATGCACTTCATGTGTTATATGTCAACTATGCGAGACAAGTGCAATCCACTGTGTGCATGGTCTTCTCTATAACTCGAACCAATTCACTGCACTGCAACATTGTCATCAACCATTTGTATCCTCATTCTCCTTTTATTTCCCTTTTCTCCCTTCTCTAGTGTGGAGCAGCACGCTAGGGTCATATTGCTGCTGGCTGAACTCTCCACCTTTCTTTTCGTTGGAATTATTTTCATCGCTATCTTGCTTATTCACTGTGCTTTGGGCCTCCTTGCAAACACAAATGTGGCTATTTGCAATTCAAAGTAGGTTCTTTGATGGCTGCATGGCTGCCCAGTGTCATTTGTAGAACTGAAGTCACATCTGCCACTTTTTCCTGCCAAAAAGTTGAAGGCATTTGCCAGTAAAACAAACTGCTTCTGCATAAATGGTTTACAATGTATTGCTTGCCATGCATTTACTAAACAGCAAAGGCATTGTTTCACCTAAATTTAAAAGCAGTGTATTCAGTTTTGTTTAGTATAGTGTCCCAAATTGACTTAGGCTTTGCAGGATTCTGTAGTGTAGGTCTCCGGCTCATTTTTGACCAATGATTTTTTTTTAACATGCACTGACACCACACAGTAAATGGGTGCCTTACATTTTTCTCTATCAAAACATGGTCACTATGGCTGGGATCGAACTCAGGTTCCTCAAATTTAAATGCCTAAAACTGGTTGTTTCATACTATTTCCTAGACGACTTTCATCGGGGTAGCCTTGTAGTACCTAATTTACTATAGCCACAAGTCCTTGTAGTACCTAATTTACTATAGCCACAAGTCCTTGTAGTACCTAATTTACTATAAACACACTTGTGGCACATGATGATGACATTAACAAGCGTTTCTTTGAAATGTTGGATTGCTAGCTGACCAGTGTGCAAACCATAAGGGAGTGATGTCAAAATACTCTGGTTCTCCCCTCTTCAAGTGTTGCTATAATTTGTGAGCTTAATCCTTTAATCTTGTAGCAATGATTCCTTCTTCAAAAAGATTGGTAGGCATAATGGTGCATGTACAACATGTCACCTAATTCAGAAGCTTTTGAAGCGGCTGTAAGATAGTTTGCAATTCAAGTTAGCCAAGGTCACTTTGAGATGTATACAAGGAATAAACAGTTGTGAAAACCAGCACTTATTTATTTGACTCAATATTGAACTGCAACATTCTGCGTAAGCATGTTATGGGGTGCCCACAACTTCAAAAATAAACACTGTTGTTTCTTCTTGCCATGACACTTGAGCAGAATACCAATCACATACATAAAGAGTTACAAAAAACAAATTACACAGCATGCTATGTCACTGCCTCTGCTTAACAGGTGCAGTTAAGTTAGCTATTGCGCTCAACAAATGCCTATTCAACACAGTGCTCTCAAACAAGCGTGAGTACTTTAAGAGGGTGGAAATTCTGGCTGGTTGGTGCATGATCTGTGGCTAATAACAGCGCTAACACGAGACGAAGCAGCGTCGTGTACCCTCTGCTTCGTCTCGTGTCAGCGCTGTTTTTAGCCACAGAAGCGTGAGTACTTCGTTATCGAGTTCACCTAATATCCCACTACTTTCAGAATCAATAGTTTGACGTCGCCAGATTATGGGCTTCAGAAAAGGGCGGTTGCCGCTATGACCAGGGCGCCGTAATCATGCGTGCGTTCACAAAACGAGAGCATGTTTTCATTTCAAGGATTATTACCGCTAATTTCAGAAAAACTGGCTTCGCTGTTCCAGCATGTTGCCATATAGAAACATTTCCGTATTTAAATGCCGGAAACAAAAAAAAAAAAACAAAAAAAAAAAACAATCCTGAGTGAAAACAGCTGCTCGCAAGGCAGCATAAAATGAGAGACGGCCTTTGAGATGTAATTTAGCATCGGTAGTAATCTACATTTGCCCTTGGGTAGGCCAGTAGCTTTAGCATCCTTAGCGAAGACCCCCGAGCAGCGATGCTGCATCACAGCAAATGTTGCACAAATACACCACGTAACCAAGTTTTTTTCCTCTTTTTTTCCCCCCTTTTTACCCCCCATATTCCAGCGGTGCTTATCTAAATATTGCAGTGCTACTAACCAAGGCACTTTCAACGATTAGTGGCTCCAAGGCGAGCTCCAACGGCGCTGCGCAGCTTTCTTGGAATCGACACACTTGCACATCCAGCACCAGCACAGTCGGCATCCAGCATGTTTAGGCAGCAAAAGTTCAGCAGTCGTGGCTTCACAAAATCGCTTGCTGTCAGAGTCAAACACCAGACTTCGAGATGAAGGCCAAGACACTTGTTTCGAACTGCAAACATCACGGTATCCAGCATCCAAATGGCACGGCTTGGGCCACTGCATTTATAAAGCCTCAAAACTGCGGCCGCAGCACCCCTTAAGCCACAGGCACTACCACTAAGCCATGGTAGAAGGATACGCGTTTGTCTGGTTAACCAACGCCCCAACGCCAGCGTCGGCGAAGCAACGGCGCGAGCGCGTGCGCCGCCATCTTCGTTTGGCATAAAAAAAAATAAAAACAAGCAAAAAACAACTTAAAGGAAGTGACGTCGTGTCACGTGCTTGCGCGTCAGAGCGTCGTCTGCTGCGTATTGACAAACCATATCCCCTAGGAGCACTCGAGCAGACGACGCTATGACGCGCAAGCACGTGACAGGACGTCACTTTCTTTAAGTTGTTTTTTTGCTTGTTTCTATTTTTTCTTACGCCAAAGAAAGATGGCGACGCAGACGCGCGCGCCGTTGCTTCGCCGACGCTGGCGTTGGGGCGTTGGTTAGCCAGACAAGCGCGTATCCTTCTACCATGGCTTAGAGTAGTGCCTGTGCTGCGGCTGCAGTTTTGAGGCTTTATAAACGCAGTGGCCCAAGCCGTGCCATTTGGATGCTGGATACTGTGATGCTTGCAGTTCGAAACAAGTGTTTTGGCCGTCATCTCGAAGTCTGGTGTTTGACTCTGACAGCAAGCGATTTTGTGAAGCCACGACTGCTGAACTTTTGCTGCCTAAGCATGCTGGATGCCGACTGTGCTGGTGCTGGATGTGCAAGTGCGTCGATTCCAAGAAAGCTGCGCAGTGCCGTTGGATGCTCGCCTTGGAGCCACTAGTCGCTCAAAGGGCCTTGGTTAGTATCACTGCAATATTTGGATGAGCACTGCTGGAATATGGGGGGTAAAAAGGGGGGAAAAAGAGAAAAAAAAAACATGGTTACGTGGTGTATTTGTGAAACATTTGCTGTGATGATGCATCGCTGCTCGAGGGGGTCTTCGCTAAGGATGCTAAAGCTACTGGCTTACCCAAGGGCGTATGTAGACTACTACCGATGCTAAATTACATCTCAAAGACCGTCTCTCATTTTATGCTACCTTGTGAGCAGCTGTTTGCACTCGGGATTTTTTTTTCTAGTTTCTGGCATTTAAATACGGAAATGTTTCTATATGTCAACATGCTGGGACAGCGAAGCTAGTTTTCTGAAACTAGCAGTAATAATCCTTGAAAAGAAAACATGCTCTCGTTTTGTGAACGCACGCATGATTACGGCTCCCTGGTCATAGCGGCAACCGCCCTTTTCTGAAGCCCATAATCAAACTACTGATTCTGAAAGTGAGATATTAGGTGAACTCGGTAACCAAGTACTCACGCTTCTGTGGCTAAAAACAGCGCTGACACGAGACGAAGCAGAGGGGACACGACGCTGTTTCGTCTGCTTCGTCTCGTGTTAGCGCTGTTTTTAGCCACAGGTCATGCACCAACCAGCCAGAATTTCCACCCTCTTAAAGTACTCACGCTTGTTTGAGAGCACTGCGTTGAATAGGCATTTTTTTTAGCGCAGTAGCTAACATAACTGCACCTGTTAAGCAGAGGCAGTGGCATAGCATGCTGTGTAATTTGTTTTTTGTAACTCTTTATGTATGTGATTGGTATTCTGCTCATGTGTCATGGCAAGAAGAAACAAGAGTGTTTAGTTTTGAAGTCGTTGGCACCTCATAACATGCTTATGCAGAATGGTGCAGTTCAATATTGAGTCAAATAAATAAGTGCTGGCTTTCACAGCAACTGTTTATTCCTAGTATACATCTCAACGTGACCTTGGCTAACTTGAATTCCAAACTATCTTACAGCCACTTCAAAAGCTTCTGAATTAGGTGACATGTTGTACTTGCACCATTCTGCCTACCAATATTTTTGAAGAAGGAAGCATTGCTACAAAATTAAAGAATTAAGCTCAAATTATAGCAACACTTGAAGAGGGGAGAACCAGAGTATTTTTACATCATTCCCTTATGGTTTGCACACTGGTCAGCTAGCAATCCAACATTTCAAGAAACGCTTGTGGTGGTGGTGGTAGTGGTTATTTATTGTATATACAAAAGGAAAGAAAAGATGTTTGCCAGTCCCGGTATCTGCTATCTGATATCTGAAGCACCTGGACTGGGGCGGCGGAAATAAAGGGATAGCAAGGAAAAGGTAGAGGAAATCAAGAAGAAACGCTTGTTAATGTCATCATCATGTGCCACAAGTGTGTTTATAGTAAATTAGGTACTACAAGGCTACCCCGATGAAAGTAGTCTAGGAAATAATATGCAACAACCAGTTTTAGGCATTTAAATTTGAGGAACCCGAGTTCGATTCCAGCCATAGCGACCATGTTTTGATAGAGAAAAATGTAAGGCACCCATTTACTGTGTGATGTCAGTGCATGTTAAAAAACAAAAATCATTGGTCAAAAATGAGCCGGAGACCTACACTACAGAATCCTGCAGAGCCTAAGTCAATTTGGGACACTACTAAATAAAAGTGAAATGCACTGCTTCTAAATTTAGGTGAAACAATGCCTTTACTGTTTAGTAAATGCACGGCAAGCAATACATTGTAAACCATTTATGCAGAAGCAGTTTGTTTTACTGGCAAATGCCTTCAACTTTTTGGCAGGAAAAAGTGGCAGATGTGACTGCAGTTCTACAAATGACACTGGGCAGCCATGCAGCCATCAAAGAACCTACTTTGAATTGCAAATAGCCACATTTGTGTTTGCAAGGAGGCCCAAAGCACAGTAATAAGCAAGATAGCGATGAAAATAATTCAATGAAAAGAAAGGTGGAGAGTTCGGCCAGCAGCAATATGACCTTGGCGTGCTGCTCCACACTAGAGAAGGGAGAAAAGGGAAATAAAAGGAGAATGAGGATACAAATGGTTGATGACAATGTTGTAGTGCAGTGAATTGGTTCGAGTTATAGAGAAGACCACGCACACAGTGGATTGCACTCGTCTCGCAAAGTCGACGTATCACACATGAAGTGCATGTTCTCCACATGCACCAGTTGTCATTGCACACACTTTCACTCTCATATCCTGGTCCAAATGCATACACAGGCTCGCCGCGAACTGATTCTGAATAAGCTCAAACTAGACAGAAACATGATTGATCGCACTGTAAGCAGCTGTATAGGCATGCGAAGCACAGCACTAACAATTTGTGGTGTGTCACATATAGAATGGTTTGACTGTTAAATTGACAGGGTACCATGCCATCAACTAATGTCTAAAAGCTGAGATGATGGCTTTGGTTGGAAGTAATCTAAGCCCTTGGCAAGGCAAGTACACAAACGTAATCCAAATGCATTGTTCTTGAATGGCTGCTTTCCAAATTGTTGATATTTAAATTAGTGTGGTGTTGCTAGCATGTTTTTCTGAAAAAATCTTTCTGTGCAGCTAACTTCATTGCAACATCTGATTGAAGCTGGAACACCTGCAGCAGTACCAGACAACAAGACAAAAGTGTCCATGCAGATTGCAGAACTTTTGTAGACATGGAAAATAATAAAGTATGAATCATACTTATGAAACCTTTGCCCTTGTCTTCTTTTTGATAGTGCGGCCCTAGGCAGCTGCTGCACCAAGATTTTCATAGGTCAATAGGCCCACCAGAACCAATGCACCCGACCGACCTTCTGCAGGGAGACCCAGCCGCTACCGATTCCAGTGGCTATGGGGAATGTGTTAATATACCAGTACTACTGGAACTAGTAGGATCCCAGCAAGAAACAAGTAGGAAATTTTTACCTTAAATAAACAATTATCATCTTTGGCATTTTACAGCAATTGCTCTAGTTATAAAGTGCTGTACTCTTACTACACAGCTCACAACCCATAAAAATATGTTGGCTACATATCTACAGAATATCATTTAATATCCCATCAAGAGATGTGTGGGCATATGTGGGTATTTGGTACATGTCCACTCTCTACTCTCTTCAACGTGGACATTACAATGTATACTATAATGATTTATTATTAATATTTGCGGCAGATATTCACTGGATGTTCACTGAGTATAAATTCTTTGGCTAAGATTTTTATTTTTTTTTTTTTGTAAACTGATTTTATGAACGTTTACAAGGGAAAGTTATCAGATTGACGGCATGTGACTAGCACTTTGTGTCATCATTTCTACAATTAGTCATTTAGCTTCGAGGTGATGACTTCGTTGAAAAGTCTCTTCTCTCGCGCTTGCCAGCTAACTGCATAGGTCTGCATGGAAACTATCGCCTAATATATTGCGCTCGTGTACTTTCGACTCCAGTATAAGCTAGAAATGTAGCTCCGCTTTTTATTAAATTGACTAAAATTCAACCCACATATAGCACTAGCCGAGTATAAATTATTTGACAATGATTGAAATATATTGCTAAGAGCAATACGGGCTGATCGGCAATGTACGTACCTTTCTCCATCCCTTTGAACCTTTTGCACGATCCAAGACGTGTTGGTTTCGACGCTGTAGGCTTCCAGCCATTCGTTGACAGCTGCCTCGTTTGCCAGGTTCGCCCGATACACTGATCCGTGCCCTTTAGACACGAGCTCATCTTTTACGAGCTCGAGCGGCTCTGGGAGCTCGTCCATCATCTCTAGTTATCCGCAATTGACACACAAGTTCGTCAAGCTCAAAATCACCCTGGTTAGCGCAGCGTGCAACGGATGAGCCAAGTGCACGTGCGTACAACCCAGAAGCACCGGACGAAGTGCGCGGAGCTATGCGGATGGGTTGAAGTGCAAACTTCGGGGTGTAGCCGAGCCGAGCGACGATTCCAGAACAGGAACAGCCGCGCAAGTGACCACTGGACTGAAATTTACGTGACACGTGACCGGTAACCGACCGACGTTTATAGAACACCAGAGCAAAAAGCCCGCGCAGTGGTCACTGGACCGAAATTAACGTGATCGCGTGACCGAACTTTTAGCTGACGACAATTTGCGCGACTTTTACGTGAACTTCAGTTGACAGCCGTGCGGAAATACGAGCCCTGCGCGAAAACGACACCGAAACATGCGTACCTTTGACAAACACCAGTGGGGAAAAAACGTAAATGCGAGCCCTGCGTGAAACGAAACTGAAACTCGAAACTGAAAGCATGAGGAGTCTCGTCATAAGGCGCGCCCGAACTTTTAGCCGACGGCAATTCGCGTTATTTTTACGTGAACTTCAGCCGACAGCCGTGCGAAAATACGGGCGCTGCTCGAAAACGACACTGAAACATGAGTACCTTTGACAAATACCAGCTGGAAAAAAAACGTAAATACGAGCCCTGCGAGAAACGAAACTGAAACCATGAGTAGTCTCGTCACAAGGCGCTAGGGAGAAACAGTGTCGCTGCTACTCGCGGAAGTGACATTGTGTCACGTGCCAGCGCGTCCGAGCGTCGTCTGCTCGAGTGCTCCTACGGGATATGGTTTGTCAATACGCTCGTCTGCTCGAGTGCTCCTACGGGATATGGTTTGTCAATACCAAGACCGACTGAAATACAGACCTGCACAAAAAACAGGGTCCTATGGGACCTCGTGCGCCAACTTTCGTTACCTTTCTCGTCGTTGAGGGCGCTCGGTTGACCTGTTCGTCTGTCATTTTCATCATCATCAAATCACAAATTAATATAAACAAACTGTACCCAAATTAAAAAAAAAAAAGATCTTTGCCCAAGTTATACTTCTAAAATTTTGCCTTTTTGTATTTTAGCGGACAGTGTTTATTTTTATAATGTTTTTCTGTCGCCAGAAGACATACCGCGATTCCGCTTTGTGCGACGGCACTGCAGTTACTCGCTGCACATGCGCAGAACAGGTGCTTGTGCATTACAGCGTGGACAGATAAATAAACTATAACGACGAAGAAAAATGACAGAACTAATAGACCCTTCTTATTAACAGGTTTACAGTATCGCCAGGTTACCCGTAGTGTTCGTTCCCTAGCGGCGAAGGCTATGAACTAGAAGGTGCGCGCTGGAGCAGTGCTATCTGTGCAGGTCTGTATTTCAGTCGGTCTTGGTCAATACGCCGCCCGGACGGCTGACACACCAGTTGCTGGTGGCGCCCTCTGCGCTGCGGCGCCTCCGTCATCGCAAAAGCGGCCCCTCGCTCCCATGCATTTCGCGGCGCGGTCGACACACTGCCCAATCTTCTAGAGCACTATAACCGCACAGTTCGACAACTGCTTTCGCGCTGGCCGATGCCGGAGCGTATTCCTGCATTTTGTCGCGTGCAGCTCACGCAGCGCCTCAGCATATTTTATTCAGTACTACCTCAAAGTTCGTATTGGTTCTTCTATTGCGGCAGCTCAGCCATGCGCTGGCGTAAAAGTAATATATCGCGTCTCGCCTTGCGGCGTGCGCTGCAGCGCTGGCGATAGCATAAAAAAAAAATAATAAAAGGCATAAATAACGTACTTGCTCTGCGCCACCTTGAAATAAAAATGCATCGCAGAATATGGCATGCTAACTTCCCTGACTTGGCGAAATTTTTGATGGTTTCCCTGACTTCACTGATTTTTCCCCGGGCAAAAATTTCCGTGACAATTCCCGGTTGCTATAGCTCACCCAAAATGCGAGTGCTATTTATAAACCTGTGTGCATCACCTCGTGTGTAATCCTACCTGCTGACCAGGCACACCTTTGCAAGCGTTGTGCCGTGCAGCGCCGCGTTCAGCATAGTGCCCTAGCTTCCTCCATAAACTGCAGCCTACACGTGGCAAAAATTCATGCATATATAAAGAGCAGAACTTTTTGCAGCTACTATCTTGCGCATGCAACTGTATTGAAATGCAAATCGCTTTCGCGTTGCAGCCAATGCGTTGCACGTCACAATGTGCACGGCTGTAGTACGTCCGAAAATATGAACTCTACTAACTGCATCGCTAACATTGAATGTAAGTGCAAAAAATGTTTCTACTGTTTTCTAGATTAAGCATGAACACTACCTGCAATTTCACAAAAACTTGCTTCAAAAATTGTGCTAAAAATACTTGTCCAATAGCAGCAATATGGTTTGTTGGACAAGAAGGTACTTGTTCTGCCTTGGCAGTCTTTCACAAAACTGCAGCACAGATTGCCCTTTAATGCATGCATCCCTTCTCAGTCGCATTAATTTGAAACAAAATTAGCTGCCAGTAAGCTCCAAGTAGCCTGCATAAATGTAGTGTGTGTTACATAAGAAAGCAATGTATGGTCTGTAACACTGAACAGTGCAGGTCTAAATAAAACAGGTAATTCATAAACATAATCTATATTTAATGCAGAAAAAAATGCAATAGGCATTACACACATACACACACAAGAACAAAATATTTATAGCAGAGATCATACACTAAAACATACAGATCCATGAAAGGCGGTACAGTGAACAATATGAAATGCAATGCTCCCAAATTGAATTAATTTTAGTAGTTAGCTCATCATGCGGTGGACATGAAAGTGTCCAGAGTATGTCAGACTTGCTCTCTTCTGAAGTTATAAATATGCACAGCAAACAACAATGCTTGCAAAATGCAAGTACACAACACACGTTTTAAGTACTCCAATGCTTGCACATGGCCACCAAGCATAGCGCATGACCTGTCTTATGCACCAGAAACAGAGCAGAAAAGCATCCACCATTAATCAATTGATGTTAATAATACTTGCCTTTCTATTATACGGCACTGTCCCCATGAGATAGCATCAGATGTGGATTGACCATCAGCAGTAAACTTCATGAAGGGCATAGTGAATAGTACAGTAACAGGTGAAATGCATACACATGTTCTCGTACCACCACTTGTTCAGACTTCACAGCCTTTTAATATTCTGCCTTTCTAACCTTGTGCATACAAATGCGAAAAACCGTGTATGCTCCCATTTCAAAACGACCCGACAGCCTATTTGATGTTCATCAGCATAGAAGCACAAGAAAAAGCAAGTGATGTGGTGGCACCCGTCAAGTGCACAGTAGCAAGCTATCTGATGGCAGAGAGGAGGGGAATGGCCAAGCATTACATCTTTCACCACAATACAAATCACAAAAATATATTTCCATGAATCAACAGTTCGCACGAAGAATCAGTCCTCTTGTTCATGTACATAAGCCAGTGAAAATCCACACAGGCCAATTGAACTTGTCAGTACATACACGAGCTTGCAAGGACTCTCAAAACATCAGTGCGAGCCTTCGATTAAAACCACATCAGTGACTCCAATTTAGTGGCTTACAAGCATTAAACGAATATGCAACTCTGTAGCACTACTGAACTACTCTTTAATTTCCATGGGGGAAAGTTTGACACACGCGACATGCAAGTCACGCTACACGACAACCAACCCACTAAGCACTAGACTACATACTGAACATTGCCAAGACATTTGTACATGAAAAGCTAAGCCTGCAAGATGGACAACACTTTGAATTCATAAACATTATAAGTGAAAGTTATAATTTGTACATGTAATCTTTGTGTTAAGTGAGCTAGCACTCAAGAGTTCAGGCTTCCCCCATGATTTGTGCTGTTCAGGTGATAAGTGTTGAACTTGATATCGGAAGGTCAGAAAAGCAGCATAAACCAAAAGGGCTTCACATAAATTTATGTTGCGCAAGGAAATGCTACATTGCAGAGGCCAAGAAAAAGTAAGTAGGCTTACAAGAAAGTGTGTAAACATGTTGTGCCAACAGAAACATAGTCTGAAAGCACACACAGATGGTTTGTACGTTGCTTGCTAAGGCAGATCTTTTTTTTTTTTTTTTTTTTTTTGACACAACTGCAGCAGACAAGCCCATGCCCTGTGCTGCTCATTCCTTGTTTTCTTTTTCCGAACACGCTTTAGTGAGCCGGGCAGGCAACTTTTCATTTGGGTGGCACTATATGGGCCCTTGTTTGTTGGCTCATCTGAGCAGCTTTCCATTCTATCATACCATTTCACCATGCTACTAGACTTCGCCAAAACGAAGAGAGGGAGGATAAACAGATAGCCGAATAGAGATAGTTTTCGCAGTTTTTTTTTATCATACTCAAGAACCTGTAAGACCAGAAAACCTTTGTACCTTGCACTGTTTGAGGTGCTCGAAAAACCAAATGCCACTAGGAAACGAATGAGTAATTTGTCTGAAAGGAGGTCACCCAAACATTCCAGTATTCACAGAAAATGGGCCCTTGCAGCAGCTTTTTACAATCAATATATATATGCTCTACTTTGTACTGTTTGAACAACGCAGGTTGACACCTGTGTTTCATCTGACCACTGTTGTTTCATGCAAGCTCAGAGAATATGGGCACAACCTCAACTGGGGGAAGGGAGGGGGGAGGCATAAGGGAGAAAGGAGGCTGAAAAGGGTCCAGAAAAGAGAAGCTCGTTATGACCGAGTGCACAGGCTCGGGATTCAGCCCAGCCATGGCGTTGCGTCAAGCCTCCACAGCTGGTTAGGGACTTAGAACACAGCAGCACAGGCTGCAGGAATTTGTTTGGGGCCTTTTGGTGGCATCTAGACACACGCAGCACCTCACAGTTCAACGAAGAAGCATTATACTAGAGAAGCAAAGCTATGTATGTTTCTACTAATTACACCTTTTTCTTCTAGCAGTGTAGTGCACAAGAAGCATACTTATAGGCTATAAGGGTCACTACATAATATAGTATGATCGATAAATTAACACAGCGGTACTCCAAAAAAGATTCAGATAATGCTTGACACATGATCACCAATACAACACGGCACAGTACTCTGAGCAGTAAAGAGTAAATTGATACCTCAAGGCTCCGCACGGCCCACAGATTGAACCAGCTGCACATGGCACACCTATGCACTCATACACACTATACTATCCCTGAATGTATTTAATATATATATTTACATACAACATACAATGGGGGTATGTGACATCTCAGAAAAAAGCTCCATCGCAAATGCAATATTAAGCAATCGAGCATGTTATGGCAAACCTTGTATCACAAGAAACGAAGAAAAAAGAGCAAAACATTAATGCCTCTCTCCGAAATTGCTGCTTTGTTACCAAATGTAACAGAAGGTGCTCCAGCAATTTGTCAGAGCCTTGGGTGGACTGTGTGGAACTTAAAAGAGCAACTTTTCTACCTTTAACGAAAACACTTCAAAATTTAAGGCAGGAAAGTCACTCTGGACCCTGCCACACAAGAATGGTTTTGTATATCAGCTTGAACAAGTAGCGGGTTATACTGCAAACGGTTCACAATCACAGTTATTATGATGTAATTACCATGACAAGACAGACAACTGCTTATAAATGGAAGCAAATGCACAAGCACCACAGGGAGGCAAGACAAGAATGCCATTATCACCAACAGCACACAACGTGCACAGTTATAACACGCTGCAGACTGAAAACAGCACAGCTTTGATACTTATTACTCAATGCAGAAAAATAAAAACTGTGCTATCTTTGATAAACCTTAAATGGTGGAATAAATTAATAAATAACGCCAGAACAATCAGCATTTCAGTGTTCATACCACTGAAACAGGTAGCCAAGCTAATTGGTGGCTTCTTGCAGCATGCCCAATTCTGTGCATAAATGCACGTACATAAACTTGAAATTACACAAAACAAGTTTTGACATTTTGTCATTACAAAAACCCTGGAAATGCATGACGCAAGGAATAACCACAACAGCAAACTGCAGAACACTAACAGTCAAAGGCCTGTACCAAATGCAGAACTTCAAAAGGAATGTCATACTGCAGATAAGAAACCTGCATCAAATCAACCATCACAAAACAAATTTCTGGCCTTTAAAAAATAGTGCCACAGGGTTACGCAAGTGGCCACTCAATTATCTTTCTAGATATAGGAACAAGTTCGATGACCACAGAAGACACAAAGCGGGGGCTTCGGGCAGGACGGTGGCAAAAGGAAAACTCAGGCTCCCTTTTAAAATATGGGTCTAAAATGTTCTCTGGCACTGATTACCACGCATCTGTGTAGCGCACGTCACATTCCTGCAGTGCAGGCAGCTTTTCCTGAAACAAAGAGAGAGAGAAAAAAAGAAGAAACAACGGCTTAATGGTAGCACTGGTTTATACCAAAAAAAAGGCAAAAAAAAAAATATGAAGATGGGTAGTGTGATTCTATGGAAAGGCTACCATGTTCAGACATCCCTAATAGTCGCAAAACTAATGACTTGCTCATGAAAAGTGTAATCCAAAGGGAAGCCAGTGCAGGGTCCAATAATACTAAGTTAGGTGAGTGTATGCTGCTTTGAAAAACATTGGAATTGATCTGATTGGTCCTTTTCCGAAGATGTCTGATGGCAGTCAATGAATTATCGTAGCTATTGAGTATTTGACCCACTATGTGGAGACTGCACTTGTTTCTGCCAAAGCAGCCGACATGTCGAACTTTTTATTATACCAAATCGTTCTTCGCCACGGCATGCCCCAAGTAATCATCAGTGATAACGGTCGACAGTTCACTGCAGATATTGTGGAAGAACTTTTGCGCTTTTGTGGCTCCAAATACAGTTATTCTACTCCTTACCACCTTCAAACGGCCTCCCTGAACGCCTAAACCGGACTCTTATCAACATGATATCGATGTATGTAGTGTCGGATACCAAGAATTGGGACGTCGTCTTGCCATTTGTTACTTACGCCTATAACACTGCTATGCATGAAGTGACCAGATATTCATCTTTTTTCCTTCTTTACGCCCATTTACCATCAATCTTTCTGGACACAATTCTTCCATTCTCCGTACACGATGACCCTTCCGTATAGCCACATCTCTGTCTTGCTGAAGAAGCACGTCATCTTGCTCGTTTGCAAACCGCCACCTCCCAAGACCGTGCAAAGGTCCGATATAATGCAGCTCATGCGGCAGTCACTTAAGAGCCTGGAGAATTGGTTTGGCTTTGGACTCCATTGCGATGCCGCGGACTGTACCAAAAGTTCCTGTGGCAATAGGCCAGACCTTTTGTTGTATTAAGTCGGTCGAGCGAAGTAACCTACGTTATAGCTAAAGTGACATCGACAAATCACTGCTCGCGGAAGACGCAGCTCACTCACGTGGCACGACTGAAACGCTGCAATCATAGATTTAGTTGAGTAGCTCGAGGACGAGCTTCATTTGCCCCGGGGACAACTGTTACGTCAATAACGCTGCGCTGCGCAGCGCATGAAGGAGAGGAGGATGAGGTTGGAGAGTGTGGACTGGAGACGAGGACAAGCCTTACTCTGATTGTGCCTTGCATTCAGGCATCCCCCTCTTATCTTGTAAATAATAAACCCACCCCCGTTACAATATATTAATACATCTTTTATACTTTCTTTGTACTAGCTACTTTTGAGTCTGAAAAGTAGCTCGTCACAAGTCTAAAGTACAGGCAAGCATCTTTTATACAGACAAAGCTCAAGTGCCCAGAGCAGGAACATTTTGCATTTCATTTTAATAAGTTTTCGTCTGACCCCTTACTCAAATCACAATAAGTAGTAGTAGTTCACCTTCATTAAGATCAGATGGTTCAGTAACTGAACTTGTGGCTGCCTTGTCCATGGTTTGCAATGCCAAGCATGTTTGCTGCTCCATGCTTCCATGAAAACCCTTCACTAAGGTTTGGTTTTGATTTTTTGGTGTTTAACGTCGACTCAGGCTATGAGAGACGCCGTAGTGGAGGACTCTGGAAATTTTGACCACCTGGGGTTCTTTAACGTGCATAGACATCGCACAGCACACGGGTGCCTAGCTCGCCTCCATTGAAAAGCAGCCGCCAAGGCAGAGATTCGGTCCTGCGTCCTTGGGCACAGTAGTCGAGCGCCCAACAACAGCACCACCCCGGCGGGACCCCTCACTAAGGCTTCAAGAAGTATGAGTGTTACATGGTGCAGTGATAAGTGATATTCTTGTGTGGGTGTAGTTGCACAGCCTTCCCAACGTAAGGCACTAAGTGTTCAAGTACTCAAGTGTTCAAGTCACCACAGCACTACCAACGACAAGAAATGGAAATTTTTACACCTGTATTACTCACGTAAATTTTGAACGCTGTACTTAAGGGTACAATTACAGAATGACTACACTTGATGAAATTACATTTAGACCACATCTTACAGTGCACAAAGCCTTTGTTTTTAAATAAACCACAAATAAAAGGCAAGCAAGAAATGAAAATGCTGAAAGTGAATGCAAATGTTATTACACTAGCACAAATTCACCTCATTCTACAACATGCAAATATAACACCATGAGCAGAATTTCACAAATATACATAAGAACTGCCACTTACTTTCAGACACTCAAATGTTTGTGCAGACAAATTGGTGCTGTTCAAGTTCAACTTGCGCAAGCTTTTCATTGCTGCATGTAAAAGTAAAGAAGAAAATAACAGAAGACAATATTATGGCTTTGTTACAAATTAGGGAACACTGAAGTTATTTCTAAAACAACACAAGCATAACCAGTAATGCCCTCTGCACCAGGTTTACAACTCCTGTAATGGAAAATGCATCTTAGCCCTTGGAAATTCACAGTTTTTGGTATCTACCTAATCATAATAAGTTATCTAGCATCTTTTCTATACAGCACATATTTTTTGCTCTAAGGAAGTAGGTTTTATGGCAAAAATGCATGAATAAAGAAAAAAAAAATGCAAATGATAAAACACCTCTGACACAGTACCAGAAAAAATTTCTTGTACTAGGCAGTTTCTTCATTCTACACAGCATTTACCTCTCTAAAAGAAGACTAAAGGAATATAAAAGTATACATTAAAGATTGATTGAGGATTATTACTTCAAAATTACTGGTATGTAATCTTTAGCAAGAATTGAGCTTGGATAAGGTAAAAGATTTAATATAGATAGCAAAAGGCATGTTGTGATGACCCTGGAGAATTCTAGAAAGTGTACCTGGTCATGTCAACAGTTCACTGGCCATGACTGGTGCATCACTTTAACCCCTTCACTGTTTTTTTATATCAACGAAATTCTTCACAAAACTGCTTATTTTTTTCGTGCTGATTTCGGTTATTATGCTGCCATACGTAAAAGACGTTTATGTGGTAGACAAAAACGAAGTTAACAGGTCAGTGCTGCCATCTGTCGAGCAAAATGCCATCTAAGCCACAAACGAGAGCTGCTCGTTCGAAACGCTGAAGGGAAGAACCTATTCAGTGAGGACGAGCTATAGTCATCCAAAACGGTTTGGGGACGGCTTTGCAAGGACGAGCGCAGCTCGTCCGAAACGGTTAAGGGGTTAATGTGCAACAATATTTCTCTGGGAAGTACAAACAAAACAGTAGGCCTACAACAGGGTTTGTAGCAATATTATATGAAGAAATTTAAGGGCTTTCAATGACTTTTTTAAGGCCTTAGCATAGCAATTTCAAGGGCCTTAAAGAATGTAGAGCTTAGTTTTGTTTGGTATACGGGGTTTAACATCCCAAAGCAACTGAGGCTATGAGAGACGTCGCAGCGGAGCACTGCGAAAATTGCGACCACCTGGGGTTCTTTAACATGCACCGACATCGCACAGCACACGGGCACCTTTCTTTTCGCCTCCATCGAAAAGCAGCTGCCGTGGCCTCCCAATCTCACATCCTTGACCACAGCAGTCAAGCACCCTAACCACTGCACCTCCACGGTGGGGAATGTAGGGTTTAAAAGCATGGACAATAATAAATGCTTTAAACAAAATCACTTAGTTTTATTAAAAAAAAAAAAAAATCTCACACTGAATACTTCAGTTTTTTTCACACTTTTTTCAGGCCTTTAATTAAGTGTCAAAATCTATGCCTGTTGCTAGTATTAATGTGCAGACACAACTACAGGCAGCTGAAGAAGTAGGCTAACCCTCAGTAGAGGTTTAGCCTACTTCTTTGTGGAGAACAGACGAACAGCATTTCAGCACTGCTGGCGACAAATTATCCTAAAAAAAAAAATGTGACAGCAGTCGTCCATTGCAGAAATGACAATGCACAAATATCATCTGCTCACGAATTTCAAACACTGCAACAGCCATGCCGTCTGTGCACAGAAAATGGCCGACGCAAGAGCTAGGGGCTGGACACCAACCCAAAGTAGGAAGAGAAAGGAAAAGGTAGGCAGGGCTTTTGCAGCTGTATACTCCATTTCATACACTAAGTGCAACACTGCCAAAGCTAGAGCTCATGTTCGCGCCCCCCGCATCCACGAGGAAAAATAGTGCCTGCTCTTGAAGAGAGAAAATAATAGTTGCTTTGTCTGCAAGCTTAATGCATCTTACATTTGCCATCAACTCCATAAAAAGCACCTTTTTTAAGGAGAAAAGATCGGATTTGGTGAATTTGTATGTTTTGTTTGTCGTTTTCGTTCGTGTCGCATTTTCGCTGCCTCGCAACCCTGCCAGCGGTGCCCTCCACGCTGCACAACGCAGCGACCGTGACTGCCTCTTAGGAGCGGGTTTTTTCTATAAGATCCACACTGCGAAGATGTCCAGGCACGCGAAGCAAGTTACTGCAAACGCGTATGATCGGAATAGAGCCCGTTTCCGCGTAAACCACTTGGCCACAGAACGAGCACGTAGTGATACGCCTCCTTTTTTTTTTTTTCTTTCGGACTACTTGCGTAGCTTTCGCTGCGTTGCACCTGATGTATGAAATGGAGTATAGTAAAGAAGGCATTGGTAGTAGGTACAGCTAGTACTAATCGGAATAGACTCAATTCCGGTGTCATGACAAAGCAAAATCTGCTACGCCTAGCAAAAGGCAAAATTCAAGGGCTATAAATGTACCTCCGTTAATTCAAAGGTCTTCAAGGAATCATTTTTTAATGGTTTCAAGGGTCACTACGAACCCTGTACAAGAGTGAAAAGTACTGTTCATTTTACGTGCTGCCAAGTCAATTATTGCGCATGCACAGCAACCTCAGCCAAGCCAAGTACAGGCTCTTAAGGTCATTTACACACTTTCCAGACCTACAGTTTGCACATTTTCAAAGGACAAGTACACAGCGCTGAGGAACATTATCTATCTAATCTGCAAGCCAAGTGGATTCATCTTCATTTGTTTCTCCAATTTATCAAGCTAAGAAAGATATGCCCTCAAAATGACATACAACTGCATGAATTGTGTGAAAATGTGTGTAAGAGAGGAAAACGAGAACTTCCTTCTATGCACTTTTCACAGCAATGTTGTCACATTTTTAAAGCAGGAAGATTGGAGTACAGCTCAAATGTACAGTCCTTGCCAAAAGTAACCAGGCTGCATGTTTCGCTTCTCAGTCGGGTGGCAGAGGATTCGTATCACTTCTGAAGCTGTAAATCTGTGCAAAATAAAGGTGAGCTCCTGTCCTCAATTGTTAAGAAGTTGTGATCACCTGGGAATCAATGTTGGTTTTAGAATACAACCTTGAAACAAACCATGCAGCCTGGTTACTTTTGGCAAAGGCGGCACCTGAATGCCTATTTAAAGCCAGAGTAGAAAGAGACAAAATATGGCTGGTGAGCAGCCAGCTGATGCTAGATGAAAAAGTCAAATGTAGCAATATGCAGGGTGTCGAACCGAAACCGGAACCGAACCCGAATTTTAGTCCGGAGCCGGAATCGAACAGAACCCAAATTTTTTTCGCCATCATGGAACTGAACCCGAAGTGGAACAAAAAGGAGGAACCGTTGCGAACCGGTTCACAGTATTGTTCTGACCCTCTTTTGCTGGCAACTTACCCTTATTATTTTTTTCTTTTACTGCTGCTTGTAAAATGCCTTTTCACTTACTTCCAAAGCCCCACTGCACACCGCAAACACCACAACCACATTGAAAAATCGTTCCTTGCAAGAAGATGACAAGAATAAAGAAAAATGCCTTGCCACATGCATATCACCAATCTCTGGTGTCGGGCTGTCATTTCATTTAGAACATGGGTGGCCGCTGCACTGCACAATGGTGCAAATGACTCACGGAGAAAGTTGCCCCATTCGAGAGCCTTCCCAGGCAGCGAAACAATAGCATATAATTCATAAGTTGAGTTAAATATTTAGACAAACTCAAAAACGAAATTACGAATCTGTTAACAATTTCGGAAATCATTTTAAAATAATATCCTTCCACAACGTCGCAATGAGTCATATGGCACATGCAGAGCAGCCGTGTGCGAAGAGATGCCAGCAGGTGCGAAATGGTTTCCCGAGACTTCAGAATGATAAGCCGATGCTGATGGTGGGCCTAGGGCAGCAATTTACCAGTCTGTTCATGAGTTGTATATGAAGGATTCGATTTCTCTTTTTGTCAATCTGCTTTCTTTTTGTCCCAGGCGATATCTGCTTGTTTAATTTGCCTTGGCAAGTTAAACTATGCCAAGAGTGAAGCTCCGGTGTTCAAATGTGCAGACTGGGTGGAGCAAGGAACTGAGTGGAATTACTGTTAAGCAGAATAATTCACGAGCTCCATTCGGTGTGCTATCATTACTGCAGAATCTACAGTGGAGAAATGCAAAAAGCCTGAGCGTTCCTAGTGCACACGGTACATCACGCACCCCTTGTCGAACACAACCAGCGTAACACTGAACGCATCAAAGTTCACCGGTGTTCTATAATCTGTTTACAGAAAAGGAGAGGCACAGTATTTCTTACTTGCAGAATCTCGCTGACACATCTCGCAGACAAATTTCGTCGATGCTAGACTTTGACACTCATTGCACACTTCTGACCATGATCAAGCATCTATTTGGCTCATTAAGTCAGAAACACATCCACTTCCGGTTGGCGTGACGTCATATGTCTTAGACGTCGAAATTGGTCGTATAGCTATTTTGACTTCTGATTGATTGTTATTTTACAATTTAGCTCTAATTTAGTTGAACTAATCACCGTATTGGCAATTTTATTTCTGCAGCATCCTCGCATCATCCTGTTCGATTACAACCTTACATTTGCTCCTACCCCTTCTGAAGACGACAGAACAGCTGCGGACACGTTCTGTACACAGTACCCCGCCGACGTAGCTAAGAAAGGCTTTCGATCGCCTTAAAAAAATTAGAGGGTATGTTTCTTAAGAAGAGAATGGCGAAAGCCTGCCCTTCCTTTCCTATTATTTTCCTCTCATCTTTTGCCTCTTATCGATGTTCGTTGCAGTGCTACATATAATTATAATTGGTTTACAAGAAAGGAAATGCGCAGTATCTGTCACGCTTTCTCCGGAAAGTGCGTTTGAACAGTACACCACGCTCCTGTCGCATGGCGCTCCTTGGCGAGCGTTCAAGTGTGGCATTGCAGATGGTAGCAACCCTAGACAAAATACATCTCGAGTACGAATCTTGCGCGCAACTCTCGCGCACCGGATTTCGTTCCATGAACATAGAAAGACTTTCGCCTTAAAGGAATACCTTTCATCGCTTTATCCACCATCACTTATGCAAATACCTAAGACAGTCCAGAAAGGTGGTACTGAAAGCTTAGAAGCGAACTATTGAGACAAAACGTAACTAATGAGAAACCTGGTATACGGGTTGCATGGTGACGAGGGAGGTTGGAACGAAAGCCTTGAAAAGCAGGGAGAGGGACGAATTTAAGAAACGCGAAATGCAAAGGTGTTCGCCTGCTTTGCGATATGTAGCCACACATTTCGTATATGCATCATTAGTCTTGGGGTGTGTGCTTGGTTCGGCTTTGATCTGATTTCGAAGTCATTTAGCGGGAGCCCGGTGAAATATTATTTTGCATGTAGTAGTAAAGGTTTCGCTCCAAAATAAAATTCATGTGAAATTCTGTGCACCTGAAAAGTGCAGCAAGAAACATTATTTTCATTTAACTTTCTTTCAGCGTGGGACATCTTCAGTTAATTATATGTGAATGAAAATATAATTGTTTTTCTCCCATCCTGCTCTAATCGTTGGTCACTCATTATAAACATTCTGCTAAGGTCTAAACAGCCAGTGAAGTCCGTAACATCTGACGATAAAAACAATAGACTGACTACTATATAAATATTTAGCTTTTATTATATACTGAAATAGGAAAGAAAACTCGATATTAAAAAGTGAAGTAAAGAAACACCCGAATTTTTTTCCGAACCTAAACCCTTCTGAACCGGTTCAGGCAGGGTCGAACCAGTTCGAACTGGAATGGAATGTGTCTCCAGAGCCGAACCCGAAAGGCGCGAACCCGAACCCAACCCGAAAAAATTAGGGTTCAACACCCTGGCAATACTTCATGTCTAAATATAATATGAAACTTACTTTAAAGCAAGGTAAAATATTATATCCTTTGTACAGCTAGCAACACAGTTTAAAATCTAGTAAGTTTACTGCCTGGAAGAAATTTTTTTTTAAAAATCCATAACAAACAAAAACGCTAAACACAATTTTTGATTTCGGGGACGTCGTGAGTAAACAAACAGTGAAAAAGGGCCACATAATGGGCTTTTGCCGCACAAAGCGGACTTATTGTTGTCCGATGGCGGAACTGATCACTGCCACATCAGAGCAACTATTTGAGACCTATGACCCCTTTCCCAAACATTTCACCCCAAAAAGCCGAGCACCAGGCTGGGGGAAAGCTTGTACCCATTGAAAAGCCGGTGGGTACCCGGCAGCACCAAGGATCGAACCTGGTACCTCCCGAACACGAGGCGGATGCTCTACCACAAGGCCACGCTTCGGTCCAAAAAAAAAAATGTCGCCATCGGACAACAAAAAGTCCGCCTTGTGCGGCAAAAGCCCATTATGTGGCCCCCTTTTTTTTTCTGTCAACCCAACCTTTGCAGGTTGGGTTGACACACAAGGAGCACAGCAGGGTTAGCAGAGCCTCTTCCAAACGCACACTCCTGAGAAAGCCGGGCACCGAAAGGGCCGGGGGACGCTTGTACTCATTTTACCGGTGCGTGTCCGGCGGCGGGTTTTGAACTGACCACCTCCCGCAGCCGAGACGGGCGCCCAGACCACTCGGCCACGACTGCGGTCACTGGCAAAACTGTCTGGCAGTTACTGACATTCTAGTGGAAATTAAGAAGAAGAAATGGGCATGGGCAGGACATGTAATGCGAAGAGAGGATAACCGATGATCGCTTAGGGTAACAAACTGGATTCCAAGGGAAGGAAAGCGTAGCAGGGGGCGGCAGAAAGTTAGGTGGGCGGATGAGGTTAAGAAGTTCGCAGGGGTCAAGTGGATGCAGCTAACACAGAACTGGGTTAAGTGGAGAAATATGGGAGAGGCCTTCGCCCTGCAGTGGGTATAGTCAGGCTGATGATGATGATGATGACCTTAAGGATACAAGCAGACTTCAATTTGTTGGTAGTATCTATTAAAGGTTAGCCTCTAGATCAGGGGTTCTCTAACATTTTTGCCTCAGGGAACCCTAACAGTCATAATATGTGTCATGAACCTCGTCAAGCCCAGTTAGAGGCTTTTTGTTCAAGGTCCTCAGCATCTGTAATGATATTGAAATAAATGAACATAGAACACCTTTTCCTCCTCTCACGAAGCACCTCCACGCTATGGCAAGGTCTGCGTTATGAATGAGCCTACGCTGATGGTGCGACACTCAGGAGCGAGCTGAGATAAAATTATCTAATGATCTAAATTGGTTTTTAACGAACAAGGCTCCATTCCTGGGCCGCACGTGGAGCAAGAGGTAGAACAGAAGTAGTGGAGAGGGGTGGAGGACTTAAGTGAAAGCTCGCGGAACCCAGTTCGAGAACCCCTGTTCTAGATATTATAAAACACAGGTTGTTTTCTGGAGCACCACAGCCCCAACAAACTCTGACACTGGCACAAAACAGCAGCTCATCATATGCCCACTGCCACTACCCCCACATTGTGGTTGTTGTTTTCTTTATGCCAGCTAATGAAAAAGGTGAGTACAGACAAAATGATGATGGTAACTCTTTTATCGGCTGTAAGATCTGAACAAGACAAACACTGTTCAGAAAAAAAGAGAAACCATGCACGATACTATAAAATAGATGGGAATAAAAGTTTAGAACAAAGTTAAAAAGCTTACATTCGAGTGATGACAGCCCTTTGTCAGTAACTGGAGTCTCACACAAGTTGAGCACTTGAAGCTTAGGAAGGTGTTCCGAGATGAGTTTCAGCCCAGCATCCCCAAACTGAAACCAATTAACCAAAGTTAGCAGTGAACAGCATGGCTACTTTTTGTGCTTCTTGCTCACCTGTGTAGACCACAAGTTCAGATACCGCAAGGATGGAAGCTTGATGAGGTGCTCAGCACAAGCACTAGTCACTTGGGTGAAAGCCAAGGACAGACACTCCAGGTTTCCAAATGATCCACAGCTAAGCAATTTCTCCAAGTCAGCATCCTGAAATGATATACAGATACTGTCAGGCACTTTGCAAATGCGCTCATTTGTTGTAAAGCAGCGTCAAGGTGAGCACTTGCCGTGGAGCGTGCAGGCAGTGTGAGCTTGGTAGGGCCACCCTTCTGCTGCAGCTGGCGTGCCTGCCCTTGACGAAGACAGAGGGCACCATAGTGGGGTGAGCTCTGGAGGGCAGCACTGGCCTGCAGCCTGGCTTCTTGAGATTCAAGGGCACCCAGCTCTAGCATGGCACACAGTGTCATCTGACAGGCAGTGTCACCAGCAACAGCACGCTCACATAAAGCCTCCAGCCACTTTGACAAAGGCCCCAAAAAAGCACGCCTCCTGCCACAGCCACAGCCCACCAGGGTGCCCAGCAGCTGGCTCCACAAGGCACCGCCGTCCTGGCAGGCACTGCTGCCTGGGCTATACAGCTGCAGCCAGCCATCCTTGCCCTCGCGTGCACCCAACACTACACCATGCACCTCACACCGTGGGTCCGTGCCTAGGCACTCCACTACAGGCTCCAGGCCCCTGCACATACGAATCCACTCAGTGTGCACTAGGAGAGGAGGGTAAATCTGTCCAGGCATTATTAACAGCAGCTGAACAGCTGACAAAAAAGTCAGTGTACATCATCTTGGCAATAAAATGAAAATACACAACATTACTGAATACGCTTCCCCTAACAAATCAGATTAGCACCGATTACAGCCACAGAAAGAATAATATGGACCACACTTCTGCGTTCAAGCTCTTCCGTCACATTGCATAGCGGACACAGAAATGTTTACTGTCTTAATGAGCAAGAGCAAAAGTAAATATTTCTTTCATATGCATTAAATACATATTACTTTCTACAAGGCAATATGTCATAAGGCCTTCATCTCTGAAGCGTGGTCCATAATCTTCTGTGCACGACTGTACACTCTTGAAAAAGTGCGAAAAATCTGCTTTTCAGATCACGGGCTATCAGCAGTCAAATGTTTACTTAGCTCAAGATTTCAAGTTTACTCCTGAGTATAAATATTGAGCAGCTGAATTAAAACGCAAGCTTGGAAACAACTGAAACTATGCTGCAAAAATATTCTACCATAAAATTTTGAGCAAGCACTCCTTTCCCCCCAGGTCGAAATTATCAGCAAAGTGAGGGAGGACACTATCCGAGAACAGCACCGAAATTCAAGATGGCGACAAAATTTTTGTGGTGGAAAAGAAAAAATAGAGCATAGTGCACGTGAATTTAATATTAATTTTTTAAATCTTTGATCATGCTTAGAGGTGAGCACCGACATCATCGCTGACGGAAGCTGATCGATGCGCCGTCGAGGTTTTCTCTCGGCACAAGGGGGGACGAGGGTCTTAAAACTGACTTTTTTAGTTATGGCTAGAATCTCACAAAACTTTGCACACAGATTTGGTTTCCTCTAGATTTCAAAAATGTAATCATAATTGAGCTGATGGTCTTAGATCAAAAGTTATCTAACAAAGTCCAGAGCATAATTAGTGAATTTCTTATGCAGCTTTAATTTTCTCATTGCATTTCGTTGCTTTTATTTACATGGATTGATAGCCAAAGACTTCCCATGCCAGATGACAACCTTTGTTTTCCTCTAAAGGCACGTCATCCACACATATTATGTAGAGAGTAAAAGGCTTTATTATTTGACACTGGAACTCATTAAGCTAATCTCAAATTGATAGTTGTTCATTGCCTTAACTAAAAAATTAAAAATGTCATCGGGTACCTCATTTTTCTCTGAAGAAAATGGCACCAAAGTTATTTGTGTGAACTAAAAAGATGTTATCAAGAACCTGCGTAAGACTGTAGAGATCCGACCAAAAATATGAAACCTTGAAAACGGAGTTGAAGTTTGACCACATATAACTTGAACGATCAGTAGCCTCACTGTGATATTTCTCACAAAAATAGCATGCTCTTCCCATTTCCAAAACTGTCTTCGGATTTTGAATATGTCAACTAAAACTGAAGCAATCGCCATTACCTATGGCCAAGATAGTGTATGCCATTAGGAAATCGGCAAAATTTTGGTCAAACCCGGATATTTCTAATTTTGGTTATATCTAACTCACGGAATATCCCCTTGAAAATCCCATGTAAAAGTATAGGAAAGCTGCGTCGTATATCGAACTCAATTTCACCGGTCGTTCGATATATCGAACTCCGCACCACGCATTAGACGGTGCGCCTCCCCCAAAGACGATCGCATCACCTTGGCCGTTTGCCGCGTGACGTTTTCAAGCCACGCGCGGAAGGAATGAAAGGGCACAGCTCTGAGCACGGCCGGTCTCAAGGCGCGCGCTCCCTCCCCTCTTACGACCTGCGCAGGAGGGGCAGTTGCCACCTATGGCCGCTATTCTCTGGGGCGCTGCGAGCCAACCCCGCTTCGCTCGATGGGGGCCGCTAAATGTTCTCGAGGTAGCCTCGGCGCGCGCTGTTCGAGACATTTGCATAGAGTTATTGAACGGCCGCTCCCAGCGCGTTGGGCAAGAACATGACAACCATGTCTTCTGCAGCCACGACGTGCAAGTGGGGGCTAGTATGTGGATCTGAAAACACTGAATTTGGCATTGTGTGAATGCGCATAGTATAGCTGGCACAGCTGGATCATTTGCGACTGACAGGAGTAAAAGTGAAGCAAGATATTTCAGTAAGAAACCAGCGTTAGCAACCATTTATTTTCCTCTTAAAGGCCGGCACAGTCAATGTGGGTACTTGAAAGTGTATTTTGGCAATAACAGCATTTGCCGTTCCGAAAAGCTCCAGTTTGCTCTCACTGCGCAAAACACGCCTTATCAGACAGATCATTTGTTCTTTGAAATTCTGACATTGTTTCACCACACCTAAAAGGACTGAACGCAATAACAAGCATTGCCTGTATTGACGTATACAACATTGTCGTGACACTTAGAGTTCCAAGGGATATCAATTACAATCTGAAATGCTTTCGTGTTGGTTTGTGGATGAATCCAGATGGCTTGTCATTCTGGTCTGTTAATTTCTTTGTGTAGTTTACGAGAAGGATCCGGAGAAACTTTTCAGAGATGAGGTGGGCTAATCGTTTGGCGTGACTCCGGTCAACACCTTCTGGGAAGCTTAGGAGAGGTGAATCTTCTAGATTTGGTTCAACTATTAGCTGCAAGGTTTCCAGAATCCTTGATCGTGGGAGATCCTTGACCACATTTTCAAAAAAAGACGAAATGGTTTCCAGGAGAGCTAGAAACTCTGGCTTCGGATAGTGTAGTTCACCATTCTCTTGTGAGTGCAGAAGTTTGTAGAGAGGACTGCTGGTCTTGTCTGATGTCACAAGCATGACGCAAGCATCACACCCAAGATCGCTTATAAGCTTCGCGATATATCCACCTATGTAGACCAAGCCTGAATAAGTAACAGACGCAGGTGGAGCTGGAAGATGTGCTCACAAAGCTTTCTTGAGGAACATAGGTGGCCGCTTCTTCTGCGTCTTCACCTTGTATAGCGACTCCTCTGGATGGTAATGCTTGTTTCTTAACAATGTGGTCCAAAGCTGTTGTAACGGCTCTTGCGTCCAGCGCGTAATTACCTCCACACATGAAGCGCAGTTTTCCGAACAATGCCTCGATAGGGTCGCTGTTAAATTTCCTTGTCAGGACGTAGTTGATGCCTCTTCTTAGCAAAAATTGGGTCACCTCTACAGTAGATTTAGTGCTGAATAGTAGAGCATTGTACGTCTCTTCTGTAAAGTTCCCAACGCCAGTGGCAATGAAATATTCCTGAATTTTTTTCATGTAGCTGCAAAACTCATTTTGCAGCCACAGTAGACGTTCGTTGTCCTCTTTCGAGATCGGCCTTTTGCAGCCACTTCCATTATATGTCGTGTCGTGAATATCGAACCATTTCTTGATCACTTTCATGAAGTTGATCGTCGATGTGGCATCCTTGAAAGGGAAGAGAAGAAAGCTGACTCGTGAGTTCTGCTGGAGATGTTCAAGAGCGGCAGTTACTTGAGGCGAAAACACCTGCACGGCGCGCAACATGTTCTTTTTTTCGAGGTTCGACGGGTACACGTTTTCTCGTCAAATTTCTTGCCAACTTTATTGACATGTCCTTCTGATGCTCATGAAGTTTCTTGACAAATGTTCCACTGATGACTCCAGTGCCGTCTGTGAGCTCCCGTTCCAAAAATTGGCTGCGGATATTCTTCAAAACATGGCAAGGATCGAAGCTTAACCCTTTCGCTGTCTGGCATTTCTGGCCGTGACGCACCCCCAGTGTCAGCTTGGTTTCAGGGAACTAGCATATCTGGGAACGAGCATAGCGATCTATTTCTGATTATAATTGCTATACAAATAACATAGTCCACGGAATATGTACATTTCAGTGTTTGTAGGGGTTGTTAATTAACATCATCATCATTATCAGTCTGATTATAAATTAGATAAAAGAATAATATAAGAAAAAACTGCTCGTTACTTCTCTAGAGACTGAATCCGAGCTCAACACTCATGTTTATAATCAAGAGCCATCGCTCCAGTCCGCAGTCGAAAGTCCCGCACAGTCAGCTATCCGAAAGTAACCACGCGCACGGAGGGCGTACTTTCGGTAGTACACACAACGGAGATAAACGGCACGTTGTGAAATCAAGATGAGAGAGAGAGAGATGGACCTCCTTTTCTGCTGCTAGCCGCAAGCAAGAGCGCACCAAGAGAGAGCGAAAGCAGCCATCTAGTCATGTGTCGAGAGGCAAAGGCGCGAGCCCTTGAACGTGACGCGTCATAGCTGACACGCCAACAGAATAAAAATAACAACCTGCAAACCTGCGGAATATGGCAGAACAACCCTTGAAATCACAACCGCACGCATGCGCCGTGAAACGCGCGCGCCACAAAACCGCTAAGCGTGATAGAGTAGCGCGCGCGGAGCGACCGCGCCCCCCAGCAAAGAAGGTAGCCGGGGTGGGCTTAGTCGCTCCATACGAATCAACACAACGCCGGGTGAAAATACAAACGTGTAGAAAGATTTGACAGATGGCGTAGCCTGTCCAAGCGCGCCAGCTTCACGCTCAGGCGCGAAGTTTTGAATGCACGATAGCGAACGTACCGGCACATCGCTGACACTGTGGGGGCGAAGTGCGAAAACGTACCGGTACGTTCATGACAGCGAAAGGGTTAAAAAAATTTCTCATTCGTCGTGAGGATGCTTCACTACAGTTGACAAAGAACCATTTCCCATGAGTTTGAACATGGTTCTGTTTGCTGAGTAGTTGTCGGTAACGATGCGAACCACTACAAAGCCGCATTCCTCAGCTGCAGCGATGACGTCCTTCGTCCACGCATACAAGTCTCTCCCGCTCAGTTGCTTGGTGAAATAGTATGAACACAGGTTCTTGTAGGAGCTGGCGACTCCATGGAGCACGAAACACAGGACACGGTTAGCAAGTGTTCCGTTCTTGGTACGCGGTGCACCCTTTTCCAGCTTGTCTTTCATCCCAAATAATACGTCAGACTTCTGGTCGTATATGCGCACATTGGCTTTATTGCAGCTCCATCTATTATTAATGAGGCCATGTGCTGTTTGTGGCTGAGAAAAGAAGCCTCGTGAACAAACCTTTCCTTCATGGCACCACTCATTCCTGAAGAAGTTGAGCTGGGACCGACATAGCGCTGCAGTGTGCACTTATGTAGCAGTGTCAGCAGACTGGTACGGGCATGATCATAGCATTTTGGAGAAAGAAAGCGCCAAATGATACACTGTCTGATCACTTCTTCAGGATAAGACTGGAATTTCTTCTGGTATCCGTCAACTAGGTGAAGCAGGAAAACAGCCTTTTTCGTGTCTGAAGCAATATTTTTCAGAGCTGAGTAACGTTTGTCGTTTCGATATGAGATCACCTTCCTCTCTGCTTCTAATTGCTGCTGTGCTTTTGAGCAGTTGGAGCGATAGTACGCTACCTGCGAACGAAGCCTAGATATCATTAAAAGGTATTGACTTGCTCGCTATGCATCGTTGTTTGTTGTTTGAGTGCCTATGGTATCTCTCTGTTTGGTCTCACGCTCCGGCAACTCTAGCACTGCATCCTCGCATTCTGGCTCCGCCTTTCGTTTTGATGGTTTCCTAGAAGGAGCAGTGTCTCAAACTTTTGGGGTCCTACGCACTTTTTTCACACTGGGTGCTAGGTAATAAGGATATCCTTCAAATATGGTTGGCACTGCCCCGTGAACTAGTTTTCTTATCTTGCGGTCACTTACGTAGTCACTCTCCAAAAAGTGCTTGCTACATACTGTAGTCAACGGTGATCTGTCATTAATGACGAGATTTTCCCGAGAAATGTTTCTTTGCCATTTGGCGCACAGTTCCTGGTCAACTGGAAACTGATGAAACGACACACCACGAGTCTTCCCGAATCGCGACTGACAAAGCAGCACACAACAGTACACCATAGCCACCAACACGCGCAGCTTCACTTCACAAGTTCCATGAAAAGTCTAAGGCAAAAACTTACTGAGAAACATGATCTTCTCAGCAGGGCGCTAAAAGCTTGAACCACACAGGAAACTTTTCGTCCACGCACACAGCGGCAAAACCAACGCAAAAAAATGGGCACACGTGCGCGCCGACTTGCTTCTCAAAACGTGCTCCGATGCCGCCGCAGCACCCCTAGCATGGGTTAGAGTTGGCTCGCAGCGCCCTCTCGAGGAGACCAGCGGTGGCGAAGCGCAGAAAAAAATGCATTGTCCCCTCGACTCCTGCTCAGGCCGTAAGGGAGGGAGCGCGCGCACATTGAGACCAGCCGTGCTCTGAGACAGCTGGTCTAGGGTAGCCATGGGGGTAGCGCCGCACCCTTCCCCCAAAGGCGCGCGCATCTGCGGTGATCTGCGGTGATCGCTGCCGCGCTAGCACGTGACGTTTGCAAGTCATGTAGGAGAAGGAACGAGAGGTCACCAATGCAGCCGTGGTGTTTGGGAGAGGGGAAAAACGCGATAAAGCGAAGCACAAGAGCGTGCCCACTCTTCTGCTGAGCTTTATCCCTCCCCTTCCTCTCTCTTTCCCGGTCTCCGCTCGCAGCAGTATGCACTACGCACGCGCAGACAAGCCAGCTCAACCCGTGGCAGTCGCTTTTCTAGCGTGAGTTCTGAACGCTCTGCGCGCGGCAACCGGTGTGCGATGAGCGGTTTCGTGTCGTCGTGGTGAACGGCTGAACGCGCGTAAGCCATGACCTTGCGTAAGCTGCGGCGAAAAAACGGCAGATTTTTTTTTTTTTTTTTTAGCGAGAGTCGTTTATTGCCGTCGATCTGAACATATGCTATGGCGGCTGAGGACGTTAAAAAGCAGCAGTTTTTTTTTCTTTCTTTTTTTTGCGAGAGTAGTTTATTGCAGTCGTGCTGAACATATGCTATGGCGGCTGCGGACGTTAAGAAGCGACAGTTTTTTTTTTTTTGCGAGAGTCGTTTATTGCTGTCGTGCTGGAGGTATGCTAAGGTGGCTGCGGACGTTAAGAAGCAGCAATTTTTTTTTTTTGCTTGTCATTTATTGCCGTCGTGCTGAATGTATGCTATGGCGGCTGCGGATGTTAAGAAGCGGCAATTTTTTTTTCTTTTGCGAGAGTCGTTTATTGCCGTCGTGCTGAACGTATGCTATGGCGGCTGCGGACGTTAAGAAGCGGCAGTTTTTTTTTCTTTTTTTTTTTTGCGAGTAGTTTATTGCTGCTGCGGACGTTAAGAAGCAGCAATTTTTTTTTGCTTGTCGTTTATTGCAGTCGATCTGAACGTATGCTATGGCTGCTGCGGACGTTAAGATGCAGCAGTTATTTTTTTTTTTTTGCGAGAGTCGTTTATTGCCGTCGTGCTGAACGTATGCTATGGCGGCTGCGAAGGTTAAGAAGCGGCAATATTTTTTTTTTCTTGTGCGAGCACTGTTCTTGTCGGGCTGAACATGCGGTGCAGTGTAAGCTATGGCAGCTGCGGATGTTAAGAAGCGGCAATTTTTTTTTGCGAGTCGTTTATTGCCGTCGTGCTGAATGTATGCTATGGCGGCTGCAGACGTTAAGAAGCGGCAGATTTTTTTTGCGAGTCGTTTTTGTCGTCGTGCTGAACGTATGCTATGGCGGCTGCGGACGTTAAGAAGCAGCAGCTTTTTTTTTCTTTTTTGCGAGAGTAGTTTATTGCCGTCGTGCTGAACGTATGCTATGGCGGCTGCGGACGTTAAGAAGCGGCAGTTTTTTTTTTTTTTTTGCGAGTAGTTTATTGCTGTCGTGCTGGAGGTATGCAAGGCAGCTGCAGACGTTAAGAAGCAGCAATTTTTTTTTTGCTTGTCGTTTATTGCCGTCGATCTGAACGTATGCTATGGCTGCTGCGGACGTTAAGATGCAGCAGTTATTTTTCTTTTTTTTGCGAGTCGTTTATTGCCGTCATGCTGAATGTATGCTATGGCGGCTGCGAAGGTTAAGAAGCGGCAATATTTTTTTTCTTTTGCGAGCACTGTTCTTGTCGGGCTGAACGTGCGGCACAGTGTAAGCTATGGCGGCTGCAGACGTTAAGAAGCGGCAGTTTTCTTTTTGAGAGTAGTTTTTGCCGTCGTGCTGAACGTATGCTATGGTGGCTGCGGACGTTAAGAAGCAGCAGCTTTTTTTTTCTTTTTTGCGAGAATAGTTTATTGCCGTCGTGCTGAACGTATGCTATGGCGGCTGCGGACGTTAAGATGCAGCATTTTTTTTTTCTTTTGCGAGAGTCGTTTATTGCCGTCGTGCTGAACGTATGCTATGGCAGCTGCGAAGGTTAAGAAGCGGCAAAATTTTTTTTTCTTTTGCGAGCACTGTTGTCGGGCTGAACGTGCGGCGCAGTGTAAGCTATGGCGGCTGCGGACGTTAAGAAGCGGCAATTTTTTTTTTTGCGAGTCGTTTATTACCGTCGTGCTGAATGTATGCTATGGCGGCTGCAGACGTTAAGAAGCGGCAGATTTTTTTTTGCGAGTCGTTTTTGTCGTCGTGCTAAACGTATTATGGCGGCTGCGGACGTTAGGAAGCAGCAGCTTTTTTTTTTCTTTTTTGCGAGTAGTTTATTGCAGTCGTGCTGAACGTATGCTATGGCGGCTGCGGACGTTAAGAAGCGGCAGTTCTTTTTCTTTTTTTTGCGAGAGTAGTTTATTGCTGTCGTGCTGGAGGTATGCAAGGCGGCTGCGGACGTTAAGAAGCAGCAATTTTTTTTTTTTGCTTGTCGTTTATTGCCGTCGACCTGAACGTATGCTACGGCTGCTGCGGACGTTAAGATGCAGCAGTTATTTTTTTTTTTTTTTGCGAGAGTCGTTTATTGCCGTCGTGCTGAATGTATGCTATGGCGGCTGCGAAGGTTAAGAAGCGGCAATATTTTTTTTTCTTTTGCGAGCACTGTTCTTGTCGGGCTGAACGTGCGGCGCAGTGTAAGCTATGGCAGCTGCAGACAAGCGGCAATTTTTTTTTGCGAGTCGTTTATTGCCGTCGTGCTGAATGTATGCTATGGCGGATGCTAAGAAGCGGCAGTTTTTTTTTTTGCGAGAGTCGTTTATTGCCGTTGTGCTGAACGTATGCTATGACGGCTGCGGACGTTAAGAAGCAGCATTTTTCTTTTTTTGAGAGAGTCGTTTATTGCCGTCGTGCTGAACGTATGCTATGGCGGCTGCGGACGTTAAGCGGCAGGTTTTTTCTTGCTTGTCGTTTATTGCCGTCGATCTGAACGTATACTATGGCTGCTGTGGACGTTAAGGTGCAGCAGTTTTTTTTTTTGTGAGAGTCGTTTATTGCTGTCGTGCTGAATGTATGCTATGGCAGCTGCGGAGGTTAAGAAGCGGCAATTTTTTTTTCTTTTGCGAGAGTTGTTTATTGCCGTCGTGCTGAACGTATGCTATGGAGGCTGCGAAGGTTAAGAAGCGGCAATATTTTTTTTTCTTTTGCGAGCACTGTTCTTGTTGGACTGAATGTGCGGCGCAGTGTAATCTATGGCGGCTGCAGACGTTAAGAAGCGGCAGTTTCTTTTTGAGTCGTTTTTGCCGTCGTGCTGAACATATGCTATGGCGACTGCGGATGCTAAGAAGCGGCAGTTTTTTTTTTTTTGCGAGAGTCATTTATTGCCATTGTGCTGAACGTATGCGAGAGTCGTTTATTGCCGTCATGCTGAACGTATGCTATGGCGGCTGCGGAAGTTAAGAAGCGGCAGTTTTTTTTTTTTTTTTGCGAGAGTCGTTTAGTGCCGTCTTGCTGAACGTATGCTATGGCGGCTGCGGAAGTTAAGAAGCGGCAGTTTTTTTTTTTTTTTTTGCGAGAGTCGTTTATTGCCGTCGTGCTGAACGTATGCTATGGCGGCTGCGAAGGTTAAGAAGCTGCAATATTTTTTTTTTCTTGTGCGAGCACTGTTCTTGTCGGGCTGAACGTGCGGCGCAGTGTAAGCTATGGCAGCTGCAGACGTTAAGAAGCGGCAGATTTTTTTTGCGAGTAGTTTTTGTCGTCGTGCTGAACAAATGCTATGGCGGCTGCGGACGTTAAGAAGCAGCAGCTATTTTTCTTTTTTGCGAGGGTAGTTTATTGCCGTCGTGCTGAACGTATGCTATGGCGGCTGCGGACGTTAAGAAGCAGCAGTTTTTTTGTTTTTTTTGCGAGAGTAGTTTATTGCTGTCGTGCTGGAGGTATGCAAGGCAGCTGCGGACGTTAAGAAGCAGCAATTTTTTTTTGCTTGTCGTTTATTGCCGTCGGTCTGAACGTATCCTATGGCTGCTGTGGACGTTAAGGTGCAGCAGTTTTTTTTTTTTTTTTGCGAGAGTCGTTTATTGCCGTCGTGCTGAATGTATGCTACGGCGGCTGCGGAGGTTAAGAAGCGGCAATTTTTTTTCTTTGGCGAGAGTTGTTTATTGCCGTCGTGCTGAACGTATGCTATGGAGGCTGCGAAGGTTAAGAAGCGGCAATATTTTTTTTTCTTTTGCGAGCACTGTTCTTGTTGGGCTGAATGTGCGGCGCAGTGTAAGCTATGGCGGCTGCAGACGTTAAGAAGCGGCAATTTTTTTTTTTGCGAGTCGTTGTGCTGAATGTATGCTATGGCGGCTGCAGACGTTAAGAAGCGGCAGTTTTCTTTTTGCGAGTAGTTTTTGCCGTCGCGCTGAACGTATGCTATGGTGGCTGCGGACGTTAAGAAGCAGCAGCTTTTTTTTTTCTTTTTTGCGAGAGTAGTTTATTGCCGTCGTGCTGAACGTATGCTATGGAGGCTGCGGACGTTAAGCGGCAGTTTTTTTTTTTTGCTCGTCGTTTATTGCTGTCGATCTGAACGTATGCTATGGCTGCTGTGGACGTTAAGATGCAGCATTTTTTTTTTTCGAGTCATTTATTGCCGTCGTGCTGAATGTATGCTATGGCGGCTGCGGAAGTTAAGAAGCGGCAATTATTTTTTTTTTTGCGAGAGTCGTTTACTGCCGTCGTGCTGAACGTATGCATGGCGGCTGCGGAAGTTAAGAAGCGGCAGTTTTTTTTTTTTTTTTTTTTGCGAGAGTGGTTTATTGCCGTCGTGCTGCTATGGCGGCTGCGGAGGTTAAGAAGCGGCATTTTTTTCTCTTTCGCGAGAATTGTTCTTGTCGAGCTAAACGTGCAGCGCAGCGTAAGCTAAGGCGGCTGCGGACGTTAAGAAGCGGCAGTTTGTTTTTTTTTGCGAGAGTCATTCATTCTTGCAGTTATGAATCAACGAAAGCACGCGGTCAGCTGCTATCATGCCACCGGCTTTTAGCATTGTTCACCTCAAACGGCATTTGCAGTTATCATGCTTGCCAATAATTTTGTAGCAGTGGACTGCGCCCTCCCCACCCCAAGCGCGGCACGATAAATTGAACCAGGCTTGTGCAATCAAGCCATCACGCGGGCACTCTGCCAAGTTCGCTCCCTGCCACCGCAGGATCTATAAAAAGTATAGTTAGATCTATGAAAAGTGTAGTTAAAAGATAAACACGTCGCGACGTTATCGCTGCGTAGCATCTTGGCGCGCTGCCAATAGGCTCCCAAAGCATCGTTGGGCGGCGCTGCGGCTCCTGATGGACAACGCCATCTGTGGCAGAAAAACACTGGGACGCCGCCGGCTCTGCTTGCTGCCTTCGCGACGTGCGCCGCGCGCTTTCTCTCGAACGAGCACGCGCCTTGACGCACCCCCGCAGGTGCATCGCGACATGCCGCCTGCATTCCGTCTTGATGATTGGAGAACCTGCCGCGTATTTCCATGGAGGAAACGTAATTACAGGCGAGAAAAGTTTTATTCACGTCTGCACTGTAGAGCAGAAGACAGACGGCGATGAGTAAATATTGATTGTGAATGCATTTCCCACGTTAGCGAAAACGTAGGAGTTTATCTCGAGGTAAGTCAGCTATGTAACTATATTGTCGTATATTGTCCCGTAGCTGTTTAGGCCCGTAACGAGAAGGTTGGTTTTTAATAGGGGGTTGACCTAGCAGGCACAGGAGAGCAAGTCCAGAGCACCGAGTGACAGCAGCCGACTTCAGCTTCTTCTCATCGAACGCCACGGGGCCACTTCTTCGAGTCTGCACACGAGACTCTCGATGGGCGGCTGCTGTTGCACACACTACATTATAATATGTTTAAAAACTGCGGAAGTATTATCAGCACTCTGAAATAAAGCTGCTCGCTTGTTGATCATCGTTTTGGCCTGTAGCATGAGATCTATATACTGTTTCGTTTTTATTATTACGACGTTACTAAAGCAAATCTTGCAGTAGAAGAATAAGCTATAGTCCGAATGAGATGTTTCTTCAAAGGCACGAACGCTAGCAGTCTCAAGAGCACATACGTGCTCCGCGCGCTGCACGCGACATAACCGCCTCGCTGGCTCGGAAGGAAGGTGAAATCCAAGCTTGTACTACAATCGTGCTTTATTTCAGTTCTTACTAAATGGTTGTGCTTCATTTATATTTGGTTTGCATTTACAAAACCTGCGACGCGAATAGGGTGCTCCGTGCGAGTAGTGTCAATCGAGCCATAACTAGGATCGCTTTTGTATTGCACTTCCAACATATTTTTGTTATGAATAATAATAACGTTGGTTCATTTATTGGCCAATTTGCGGAAGTCTGTGAAAGCGGCTAAACCAAGCATGCCCCCCCCCCCACACACACACACACAAAAAAAAAAGGCCTCCTTCCTAGATATTTTCTTGGTCGTAGGACTCATTCGCACATCATTGTCGATCGTGGACGTCGCACGCTGGATATCTGTTGATTTGGTTGTTTTCAGAGCACTCGCAAAGCAGGACGAGAGCACAGAAAATCGGCAAAGCAAGACACGCGCGGAGCGAAGAGCAGGATAATTCTCCACCCCCTTCACTTCGTATACATGGTGTTAAGCCATTGTACTCTTTTGATGCCTCTCTAAGACGTCTTTGTCAACTGTCGAACATTTTTGGTTTCATGGAGAAGGGGAAAATTAGCCCTTTTCGTCTCCACAAAGAACGCGAGACTTCTCAGAATGGTGTCATGTGGTTGGAAAACAGGTCTTGTGGAAACGCTTCCAATGCAATCTGCAAAGTTCCACACGTGAGCCTCGTCTTTTGGCGCTTCGCCTACTATTGTGGCTACACAATGCTACTTAGTACCTCTGTTTCGCATGAGCGGAAGCGTTTTTGTATCGCCAAATAACCGCCAGGCGCAACTCGATCGCCGCACGTGCACAGGAAGCTAGCGGAGCGTCTGCTCCGGCGACGTCCCATCGTTTCACATTTCGCCACCATGCCAGGAATGCGGCGCTGCCATCGCGCGGCGAAACTTGAGCTTGGGTTCCCTATAAATGAGCTGTGTATGCGACGGTCGAAACGGAGGAACGCGCCACCGAATGCTTTTCTCTTTTTTTTTCAAATTCTCGGGGGCAAAAATGGGGAGTGGGTTCATTATGCGAGTGGGTTGACTACGTGACAAATACCGTATCATTTTTTTACGATCGCAAGTGGCATCTCAAGCCGATTTCTGTATATCGAACTATTTCGCGATCCCCTTCGAGTTCAATATATCCGGGTTCCACACTGCTTTAATGGTAATTTGCAAAATCTCGACAGAGAGATGTAAATATTGGACCACCCACTGATCTTTTCAATATGACTGCAGTGATATTAAGTTTGTTATTGTCACCCAATGAGAATGTAGAGAAAAAGCCCAGTAAAGCTGAGTGCAGCGTCCAGAAACAGCACTGAGAAAAACGCATTTGCAATTTGAGACAACCTTTAACTTTTGCTAAACTGCTGCTATGGCAATATATATGGAATCATTGTGAGGCTTTGTTCTTTATGAGAAAGGCTATACAGGGTGTTTCATCTAAGATTTTACCTATTTTTTAAAAATAGGAAAATTAGGTTTTATTGTCGATTCTTTTTTTAGCTGTTGTATTAAGAGGAGCGAAAAATCAGGAGCCTTAAAGGGTACTAATTAGCTTAAAAATTAACTAAGATTAACTAATTAACTTTTTCTTTATACCAGCTAGAAGCTACTTTTAAATTGCAACAGTGAGCTACCGGTGTGAGAATGCCAAATGGTATTTTAAACGACAAGAAACGTGCATTTCTTAAGGACTGCAGCACTGGCAATTCTGGCCACTTTCGACGCACGAAAACGAAACCTAGCAGACGAAGCGCGGAATTGTACGCGCCCACGAGTGACGCAGTCGTGACGTCGCCGGGCGAATCAAGCCGTCTGAAGGCGGCTGCTGCCGCTCGTGAAATACTCGTCTGGCGCTGCGTCATCACATCCAGTGGTGCGATATCTGTGCATGTACTGCTTTTCTTTTTATTTCACCCTCTGGGAGCCAAAGCTTGTAGCCAAAAGGGAGGGCTGATTTGCCCATACCATCAGCGCTACGCTCGCACCATGACAAGCTTCGTCCGCAATGCGTTGGTGATATCTCAAGATCCTACCAGACAATGACGCTGCTCCAGGCGCGTATTTCGCGGGCGGCAGCGGCCGCCTCCAGACGGCTGGTTTCTCTCGGTGACGTCACGGCTGCGTCACTCATGGGCGTGCATAAGTGCGCGCCTCGACTGCTAGGTTTCGTTTTCGTGCGTCGAAAGCGGCTAGAATTGCCAGCGCTGCAGTCCTTAAGAAATGCGCGTTTCTTGTCGTTTAAAATACTATTTGGCGTTCTCACACCGGTAGCTCACTGTTGCAATTTGAAAGCAGCTCCTAGCTGGTATAAATAAGAAGTTAATTAGGTAATCTTAGTTAATTATTAAGCTAATTAGTACCCTTTATGGTTCCTGATTTTTCTCTACTCTTAATACAACAGCTAAAAGAAGAATCGACAATAAAACTTAATTTTCCTATTTTTAAAAAATAGGTAAAATCTTAGATGAAACACCCTGTAGTATACTAAATATATAACAGTACCCTCCCCAAATACTGGCAAAAGCTTGCCACAAAGTCTACATATACCGCCACTAGAACCAACGTGAGAAGCTTCATTTACCACTTCATATGTCTGTGGCAGTGCCCTTCAAGGCAAAAAAATACTCAAAATGCACGAAAAAACGATTTAGCTATATCAATAAACTTGCACAAAGTTTAAGGCTAAAACATGGCGGCGGCATACTAGAATGACCTAATAAATTGGCTAATGCTCCAGAACGAAACTCTGCTGTACAGCGGATGCAGGACCGCAGGGTCCCTTGCTGGAGCTAAAGCTCTAACTTCCACACCCCTTGAGCGCAGCGACGCGATTTCTTCGGCAACCTGCTTAAAAAAAAAAAAAAGAAAAAAAATGAAACTATAGCGGAATTTGCGGCCGAGGAATGCGGGCAACGGCGTGATGTCAGGCTCGCCTGTTGTCTGAAACATCGCGATATGAAAGCAACGAAGTGGCCACGTCGGTGGGGACCATGAGTATCAGCTGAACAGTGCAATCTATCGATGCTGTCTTGAATGCCTCTGAACCTCTCGCAAACGATTATATGCCGCCAGACGTGCTGCAGCTAAGCCGAGACTACGCTGTTTCGGATGCAACATGCAACCCTGGCAGCACGCCGCCGTACTCGTTCTTCGACGCGCACTTGCTTGGCGCTTTCGTTTTTAATACTCTTGGTACGGCGACGTCCACAGTGCTACATCTAAAGACCAGCGCCGGCCGCGAGAACGGTTGATACGATCGTGAAAGTGCAACAGAAACGTGCGAAGCAGCAGCCGCAATGCTGAACGTTAAAAAAACCAAAAAAAAAAAAAAAAAAAACAGAATGACAAGTCAGTCGCGCTGGCCAATGGGAAGCATGAAACGAGGGGCTTGCTTCGCGAGCGCGCGCTCAGCCAATCAGCGGACCGAAAACGGCTTTTAGAAAACCCACGACGGTGGTCGTTCTGCTTCAGCGACGTCATTTAGAGGTGCCGCAAAATGCGCACAAAGAAATAAGCTTCAAAACAAGCCCAAGATAGCGGCGGCCAGCCGGCTGTTTCACCCGATGCGCGCGCGGGAAGTTCGAACAATTTTCACCCCTTTTCGGCCATTTCGAGGCTTCCGTGGAGTTTTAAAAGTCGATTTTATCGTATTTCCCGACCAAATTCAGTGTTGATATTATGAAGGCTGGTGCTCAGAGGTACCAACATTCCGAAAATGCGTTTTTCTCAAAATCGATTTTTCGCCCATTTTTTAACAGTTTAAGACCCGCGTCCTCCCTAAAACGTGTCAGTGATTGTCTTATTTCATTTCGGTGTCAGCTCCTGTATAAACAGCGGCCATCTACTTTTTCGAAAATGCGCTTCGAGATGTGTCGATCCTAGTGGTCGTCCGACACCTTCTGTCAGCTTTTGAGCATGTGCATATTTCATTCAAGTCAGGGCCGGTAAGGTGCTCTTTTTGTTCGCGATGTTTCTGACAGTTCACGTGCAGCATATGCAATATAGAAAAGACCAACAAGCCACTGCTGGTCAGAACCTCTCCGGTGCATACATATAATCACTTGTAATCTAATCATGCCTCAAGCTGCAAAGCAGGATTGAATAGGATTCTTGGACTGGATGGAGCTGGCCATTGTCACCTGGGTGCGGTGGGTGATAAGGGCGGGAAGGGGGGATGGGGAGCTTTCCCTTTCCTGTAACAGCACGGAAATGTGAAATAAGTGGGGGTGCGCAAATATTTAGTTTTCAAATATGAACTGAATATGAATATGAGAAAGTGAGCAGTGCAAAAAAAAAAAAAAACCTGAACAGTGAAAAAAAGAAAATGCAAACAATTGCTAATGTCTACGACAGATTCGTTAATATTAATTTGGTTATCTTCTAACCTTAAGGACATGGGGAGAGCAACTGTGCCTGTATCAACACCAGAACAGATACTGCCATATTCTAACGAAATAAGGTCCATCATTTAATAAGGGAGTAATTACTCACTGATATCCACCCAAGCGCAGCCACACGGCTACAAAGGAAAGCTATAAACCCTAAATATTCGACCAAGGTCCATTATTTCTACAGATTTACCACATAGGGCACCCGTGTTGCCTTGTTTAAATTTCGTTTTGCAGCTTTGTGTTCTAAGACACCCTGAATTAAAGAAGAGAGTGCTGCCTTGCGAATTATCACTGATCAACTTCTACCAATTCCTGGGCTATAACCGACATGATTAACCATCTTGTCGGTTCTTTAGAAATTATTTTTAGTTTCTTTTTGCATAATTTTTATATTTTCTCTAAGGCAGAACTTTCTTAAACGGCCATGAGGTTGAGATTCCGGTGTAGTGTGCTCGCAGCAAGGTGTCAGCCTCAGTTACGGCGAACGCTCGAAAATATTGTGCTTCATGCGATTCTGTGGCTTTTGCAGCAAATCTTTTTCTAAAATTTTTCTACTGTTTTCCTCCAAGAAATAGTACTTCGCTAATACATGTTTTATTTATTTTTCTGTAACATTCAAGCCAAGTTCTTGTGTTGAAAAAGGAGTCTTCGGAAAGCACATTCTACAGGTATCATTTTTGTCTATTTTAAGTTCTTTTTTACACCTCACATAATTTGCAGGAAGAAATTTTTTCCGAAACCTTCCGAAAAAGCAGCCACTTTTCTCACGGTAAAGGAAGGGTTTGGGCCACTGGCACAGAGCACCACAAATCAGAGCGCCGGTGGCACTGTGAGAGATGGAGAGGCACTTCTACTGCTGTCCTAGCCCCTGATGCACTTTCAGCATCACTGAAATTGCGTTTGGTGCTGTCGGGTTTTCTTATGGTTCCACAAGTGAGATGACAGCTCTTTTAAATGCTGCCAAAAACTGTCAATCACATGCAGGAGGCATGACTTAACATATGACTGAGCTATGGTGGGAAGTTTTGTTTTTATGACAATGCCTCTAACTGCACAGCTTCATATTAGCCTCACCTGACAATCTTTTATGTGGCTCTCTTTCTACTGGAAAAGAGGGATCACGTGAAAGGTTTGGTTTGGTTTGGGGGTTTAACGTCCGAAAGCCACTCAAGCCATATGAGACGCTGCAGTGGAGGGCTCCAGAATTTCGACCACCTGGGGTTCTTTAACATGCACTAACTTCACACAGCACACGGGCGCGCCTGGTCTTTTGCCTCCATCGAAAAGCAGCCACTGCAGCCGGGATTCAATCCCGCATCCTTGGCCACTGAAGTCGAGTGTCCTAACCATTGCACCACCGCGGCAGGGCACCATACGAAAGGTTTACGCAGTTCGTGACTGGATTTTAGTCTCGGCCTTGCTGTGACTCACACATGGCTGCCTTACAAGCGAGTATACACTATACAGTATGATTGTTTAAATGAAGTGCTCCAGTCTGTTCGCGCTTTAAGACCACAATAATTTGCCCCATCTAGCGCCAGCCTAAAATGAGCATGCTCAATGCCTTCAAAGTTTCATCAGTCAGAAGGCATTCTGGCCTGACCATCAAAGACAACAATGAAAATTGATTGTCTAGAGAAAATAAAGTGAGTTTCTTAAAATTATAATTCAGGAAGTAAAAGTAATTTATGTATGAATACTCCTAGAATACAGCCTGACCAAAATATGAATCGAGGGGTGTGTGAATACTCAATTAAGTGAATATGAATCAAATAGCAAATTCTCAAATTATTAGATTCACAAATCAAATATCTAGTATTCAGATGACCGAATATTCAATATATTTTGCAGCAGGCTCGGCGCTGGCGCAGGGAAGTTGAGATATTTCAACCCCCATTAACTTGGAAATTCGAACAAGATGCCCGGTTCCGGCTGAAGGCCACGTAAATCTGTGGCATCAGACACTCGTTAATTTGAACAGGCGGGGAGGGGGGGGGGGAGGGGGGTGGTAATATCGAGGCGCGACCCGCAAAGCCAGTGATTGTCCAAAGAGACCTCCCCGAACGTGAATTGCTTGGAAAAGTGGTGCCCGCGCAGCTCAGGCATGCACTCTGTAGCAGACGCAATGTTGACTGAAAATCCCCATGGCCAAAATGTAGCCCAACAGAATATTTTGTTTCAGTTCTCTTAAATTCACACCCTCCTGCCGCTGCTATCGGACGCATGCATCAGCCAATAACGCAATTTTTGACAATGCTTTGCGCATCACTGATCTTGCAGTTCTATTTTGGGAGGACCGCACGCCGTCCTAACACCAATGCATAGTTCCCTTTCCTGCATCTAAGTGCTTTTTCTGAGCTTCAAGTATGCTGATCCATCGCATTTTGAGGATGCTTCACCGCACGTGCTTCCTTGCACGCTCAATGCAGTGAAGCATTCTCAAAACACAAACGGCCATTTGCGAACAGGTGCAACAGCTACTGCGTCGCACTGCGAAAACAGCTGCAGAGGCACTGGCGAATTTGGTTGACTTTCTGGACAGAGTGCACAAAGCAAAGCACTTGACTCACGCAATATTACCATTCGTTTTTATCTCAAAAGTATAAACATCCATATTCCAAACGTTCATTAGATAAAATTACTGCAATGCAAACATTTCTCAGCAGCTTTTTAGAGACATTCGATCATTCAAACTTTCATATGACTCGAACATTTCTTCTGGGCCCTTGAAGGCCAAATGAACGTCTTTAAAACGCTGCATATGTTTGACTCTGCTGAACGAAGTTCAATATTCGATTTGATATTCGGGGCATTTTCTTGATTTGATTTGATATCTGATTCGAGAATTAGTGTTCGGCATTCGCACACTGTATACGAGTGACAATGAAACAGCAGCAGCTCGTACAGTAGGAAGTCACGTTAAAAGTGCTTTTGTATACAATCATGCATAAAAAATCTCTCAGCAGGGAAGTAATGCAGAAACGATGAAACAGCGCTGACAGATGAGACAGTAGAGAAGAGATGGACACAAGCGTTGCTAGCAACCATAAAGCTTAGTGCGAAAAAGGCAGCAATACAAAGGGGCAGGGCGAGTAAGAACACAAAATCAAAAGGGGCACAATCATAATCATGACAAACTTTTCGGGAAACCTATCTGAAACTGTCACTGGTTTAGACACAGAAGAGAGAGACACACCACTTGTGTCTGTCTCTACTTTAATGTCCCGTCTGTCAGCCCTGTTTCTTGCAGAATGAACCACCAGACCGACTCGGGCCTCTTCTTGAGGTAATAGCATTCTAATTTCAGCACTGTGGCACAAGAGGAAACATTTACAAAAGAGAAAGTATCCACTGAGAGAAAACATTTTACTGAAATATTTTACGCCGTTTCTACAGCAACCAATGCAGAACTAGCAGTTCTGAAAAGCTAGGTTTCTTATGTGAAAGAGTTAAAAAATTAATCCTCGGGTATCAGTTGCCTGTGCCCTTAGAGCACATTTCTAGAATAGTAAGCTGTACTTTGCAAAGACATGCTGAGGGTAGAATGAAAGGAAGCATAGTACTCACAAAGTGAACCGCTGGCAGACAAGAGCGCTGTCGAAGAAACAAGGATGAATAATTATTGTTGGTTCACCAGTACCACTCATTTCCATGACATGCAATGCAAGCAGCAAGAGAGCTAAACACTGCCAGAGCTAGTAGAATGAAAAAATCCCACACTCACTCATCTGGAAAAGGCAAGGGCTGCAAAAGCTGACCTAGTGGTAGACGCCAATCTTCATAGTTCACACTGCACGTACAAGATAATACTTTAACCACATGCTAGCCCACAGCACTGCCATCAAATAATCATAAGCTGATTCAAATTATAGCAAGAAGCTGAAAAAAATAAAAAGATATTACTACCACAGAAAGGCATAAAGATACAGTGGCATCTTGACGATACGATCCCACTCAGTATGTTTTTCGGCATAATATGCTTGTTTTCTTTTTTTTTTTTCCATCCCCCGGCAACACCCTATAGAAGTACTATTATGAATTTTCCTATGAATGATTCCATGTGGTTTGGATAATTCTGAGAGATCTACTGGCTGTAGTTTGTGCCAGACATCAGTTGTGGTAAATAGGCCTCTTACTAACTATGGAACACAATCAATAGGGTATCAAATCATGTTGTGTAATGCTTATCTATTTCTTACAGATGCAGCTAAAAATGGTTTTACGACCAGTGGTTTTAAGTGCATTATTCGTCTTTTCTTTGTGTATAATAGTTGTCTCGCAGATGAAAAATGCATATTTCTTGATAAATTTGGTAAACTGTTATCTTTTGTATTATATTCCTGTACATTATTCTGCATGATTCAGTGCATATTATTACTCATATTTATGTTAATTTACAAGAGCTGTTAAATCATTTGTTGCTGTTGTGAAAATTGCGGTGAAGTTAGCGTTTTCCTGCTGTAGAGTGTAATACCACTCCTGGTGCTGTACCCATGCGAGGTCAAGACACAGTCAGGAGGCTCAGCACTTCCTTTTGTCTTGCCTCGTGGGTAATACCTGTACCTTGCCCAAAGGAGCAAATAAAAATAAAAATCATGAAAATTATGAAAAACTTGTAAGGTTCAGCAGAAGGCAATAGAGTCGGAGTAACAGTAGAGCTCTTTGATATGTTTGTGGTAATCTTTGATAGATACTGTATTTACTCACAAAATGAGCACCCACCCTTAACTTTTGTCCTTGAGAATTTACTTTTTTTAATGTTCTTTATGTAGCATGTCCCTCAGTAGTTAGTTTTACATTGTTATTGTTGCGGCAACATGCCAAGATGCTGTTTGCCGGAAAAGCATCTCTAATATCTCTGCATGTCTATCTTCTCAGGAGATCTCCATCTCCTGTGAAAGAGGAGAGGGGAAGGGGGGGGGGCAGGCATGACGCTCTTCACGAAGTTGGATTTCTTAACGGCTCTGTAGTGGGTGTGTAGGTGTGGAGCAAAGGGATGAAACTGCCATTCTTTCTTCCAGTTTCAATAAAGTTTACTTCTGGACAATGAGAAACAAAGTCCACCAGCACAAAGTAACAGGCTATTTCAAAGTGCTGTAATAAAAATAAGTTATGTGCCAAGTATGTTTCATTCATGGCCTTCTTGAAGCCAGTTTTGGATAATGAAATTTTCTGATTATATGTTTAATTTTTGATGCCAGTGCGAACTGTGGCAACAAGACTTCACTGTAATCAGTAAATTGTGGGGTTTAACATCCTTAAGCAACACACTGCACACAGGCGTTTTAGTATTTCACCTCCAACAAAATGTGGCCGCTGGAATCATAACTGAACCTGCGATCTTGAAACTAGCAGAAAGCCACTATGGTGAGCAAGAAACATAAAAAGGAGGAATTATTAGTAGAACTATTATTCCACACAAGAACATCCTTATATACAGGCATGGATAAGTCCTCTCTACTTGCCACCAAGAAAGAGAACTATAAGCAAAACTTAAGCTAGCACAAATCATACACAAGGGCTACCTATTAACAACACTGGAACATTCATTCCGAAGTAAACATATCTAAGAAACTTACATTACATCTAAAACTTTTACAAAGCAGTCGTGCTTGGCTTCCCAGTCACTAGTGGAATGCGATGCATCATTGTGCTCTTCAGGGCTGAAATAATGTGAAGGCATACTTTAAAAATACTCTTTAAGTCACTTTGGACATCAGCAAATAAGAAATCTTGACACAAAATAAACAACGCATTGCTATGAAACAGTTATAAAAAAAAAAGCAAACTAACTAAGCCTTGTTTACAGAGCTCATTCCATAATTAATGCACTCAGTGCACTGTGTGGCCCATACAAGGAAGAACAATAATATTGCAATGAGAAAGGCGGCTTTTTTTTTTTTTTTTTTTAGTCCAATTAAGTATCATTACAATGGGCAGGATAAACAATGCCAAGGTGGGCAACGATACTACAAACACACCCTGTTATTAAACCACTAAGATATGATGGAACAGTTCGGTGTTTGCCTTAGTGATGTGTGAATATTGAAATTTTTTAATACGAATCAAATATGAATATGAAACAAAATACCTTCTAATATTGAATATCTGATCACTAAAATTATAGAAAATCTAAAATATAGCAAGCATTGTTTTTCTTGTTTATTTCGGATTTCACATGGTATTTGCAAATAAAATTAAACTAGAATTGCACAGAAGTGTATGCACTACTGTAAAATCCAGTACAAACTTTATACAAGGTTCCATTTGCCAGTTGTTTTCTACAGGAAGGACATGTATGAAACCCACTGATGAATACAGTAAACTCATTAATTCAGCCATCAAGGGACCAGAGAACAATGCCCGAATTTACCGAAAGTTGGAATTATCGAATGAGCCTTACAAAACTGCCAAAAACCATTTTTATATTAGTAATTTTATCTGATGAACACCTGCACGATGGTTATCAGCAGTTGAAACTAAACACAAGTGTGAACCAAGTTTTTTGACAGTTCCATCAAGTGCTTTGTTTTGTCCACACTATCAGGAATACCCTCTTCATAGAACGGCCTCGTCGCGTTTTGAGGATGCATGCAGTCCATGCAACAAAGCATTGCAGTGAAGCATGCAGTGCAGTAAAACTGCAGTAAATTTGAAAATTTTCAGTGCATTCGATAATTTCTGAATATCTAAAAAAACTCCGGATATCAGTTTTTCGAATATGAATTGAATAACAAACATATCTGACTCGTATTCGAAATTTCGAATATTCGCACACCCCTGGTTTACCTTTGAAAAAGTGCTACCGATATCCCACGCAAGAAATAGGCTAAATATATACTTTCAATATTGTGTACACCTTGATCTAATCTAGCTATATAATAAATCTATTTGTATATTTGGAATCGGCAGAAAAATCTAAACAAAACCTCCTTCAGTAACACCTGCAAGACAAAAAAATATACACAAAAAGAAAATATACAGCACCATGAAAGCACTTTTTCCAAAAGCATAAGTTGTAATGAACTAAAACACAAAAGAGCCACATGAACTCCATGTCTTTTGTTGAAATTGTTTTGGACACCTTGCTATGACACATCACCCAACACCAGGCTGACATGAAGGACTACCTTATATGCAATCATACATCTATGCCAGGGCCCTCCTCCTCCTTTACATTACTTGCTGAAAAAAATGCATAAAAACATTGACAAAATGCTTCATGTAACGGCCACAGGAATGCATTCCCACTGACTGCACTTGTGATATAAAATATTATACTGTGCCTTTAATCTGCTTCTTCTTCGTAGTCTTCTTTTTCTCAGAGAAGCACACAGGAGAACCTATGCATTCTATCAAGGCTATCTGATCTGTCCTTTTTGTTTATCTGTTCAAAGCTAACATGTTAACAAATCTGTCCTCCAGCCAAAGCAGTAGCCATGATTGCAGCATGCATTATTACACATGGCAATGTATACAGTGTACATATTCAAAGGTATGGCCATTCTACATTGTCATCCAGGTGGAATAGATCCAGGATTGTTATCCAGAGGACTTTAGCAGTGCAAATGCAAAAGTGCTGCTGCAGAAAATCTAACATACAAGCTTCAGAATGGACCTTTTCAATGCCAAACGCTTCAGCAGCCTGTTCTTCAGCGTGAAACCATGTTCAGCAGCCGGTCACCACTCAGTGCAAAGAGTTCAGATGAGCACCTCATTTTCAAAAAACTTCAGCTAAGCAGCTTTCATGTCTAAACTCTTAACAGGCATTCCACTAAAAGCCACAATGCACTTCTGGTTCATTTCTGGATAGCCTTGACAAGAAACAATGAGGACGTTGATACTAAAAAAAATGCTACCTAGAAATATCATGCCAAACACTGAATTTAAAACATGAATTTAAAAAGAAAAGAAAATAAGTAATTAAATAAATGCTCACTTGCGACGAGCTTCAAACAAGGCAAATACACCAGCCAGCACTGTAGCCACCAAGTTTGGCAGGACACGAGGATGAGGGCACGTGCTTCCTTCCCCATGCACACTGTGGAAAAAAGACAACGCAGAATGCGCACAACATCCCTGAAGCACATATGGGCACTTTAAAATGTGGCATTGCGGCAACTTCTGTGGCAATCATAAAAGCCAGAAAAATGTAATCAACTGTTATCAGCCAGATATAAAATGTATACAATTACTATAATCAGCTGCATAAGCTCCGACCAGTCGGTTATGATGCAGCAATGGAGCGAACTAAAAATAAAGTTAGCAAACTTTTGCTCCAAAACAGTGTTGAATGCCAAGTGCATGATTCGTAATATTAGCCATGTCTTGCATTAAAACACAGTGTTACATTTAGAATACCTTGTCCAATTCATACCAAAAGTAAGGACACCAAGCAAAAAAAGAAGGTGCCTGAAAATCATAAACTATAAGTTTTTTATTTCATTTTGCACGCAAATAAAAAAAATAAAAATAAACATTTTGATGATACAAAGTAAATGAAGGGTACCCTGCATACTTAAACAAAAGACTAGCAGTGAGTGAGAAAATCAAATCTGACAATGTTCACATGGCAATAAAGTCCATGCAAAGTGGAGCCGACAGCAGCATTTACAATGAGAATTGAGTGAACTACAAAAACTAGGAGTGCACGAATAAGGTTGTTAACCTGAAATTCAAGGGACTGGAAAAAATATTGAACTGATGAGAACTGCTTGCATTATGGTATATTTGCTCATTGGAAGACTGGGCAATGATCGCCTGCTTTTTGGATGAAAACAGCATGACAATGGCTTTTCACATTTTCATCCCTTGCAACCTTCATGATCCAACATGGTAGCGGTGGTGTCCGCTTATAAGCAACTGTGTCACATGTGAGAAGACTCCAATGCACAGCACTCTAACAGCACTTGAAATACAGTTTATGCACAATGGAAGATCCACGTACATAAAAGCGGGGAAAATGCACAACACTGCCAATTACTGTCTGAAGCGATGCATAGCTGAGCACAGTCGACTGGGTGATGCACAGCCGATAGCTACCATCCTTGCAGGCTGGTGAGAAACTCATACAGTGATAGATAAACTATGCAGTCGGCACAGTCCTAGTGCTAAGGCCTTCTGTTCTTCCTCCTACTTGCCATCGCGTGCACTCAGCAGCATGAAGTTCAGGTTCAAGAAGGGCTAATTTCACAATTGTTTGCCATGCTGATCATACCTGTACACAGCCTGCCTTCGAGAGCTCATTTGACTTAACCAGTGCGAGGCTTGCAGTGCCTTAATTAACAAGTGTTCGAGCAGCTTACAAGGGCATTGGTCACAGGACCGCGCCGAAAGTTTGAATTGCCTAGATTTCTCAGTTAACAGGGACTGAATTGCGAGCTTTAACTGCAGCTGCAAGTCTAGGAGATCAAGCAGAACAGGGAGGATACAGCTGCTGCCACCCCAGTTTGTTTTGAAGCAGTTTTAACTTCTTTCCCCATTCTCTTCCTGAATTGGAGGTGATGGAGCCCCAATATCATGGGTGCTTTTCTCTGGCCATATGCTCAGTGCCAGACTGCCCAGGCACAGCAGTGCTTACTTGAAATAAACCAACAAATAGACTCAAGTTCAAATTAGCAAGCTTTTTCTATGCAGAGCTATATGGAGTGTGGCCGGACTAAGCTGTACAGTTCGCATTATCCAAAAATGAAATTATGAGCTGTGATGTCGCAAATGCGGCAGCATTCTCGGGTGGTACACTGCAAATATAACTTCGTGATAGTGCTTTACGCCGTGCTGACATTTTAACAGCCTAAGTTTAGCAGGCGCAGAAGGGTGGCCCCAGACCACCTAAAGCGAAACTAGACTCTATTGGTGCTTGGCCGCAACCACATTCAGTGCGGTGCAGCTAGGCCAATCCCAAGCACCTTACGGGTGGTGTGAATCTTGTTTCCACTCTTGATACAGTACTATCGAAGGTGCAAAAACAAAACTGTGACAAAGCAAACACCAGACCATGTACAATAATTACACAGGTTGGCTTCAAAGCATACTTCTTGAGCATGTTTTTGTCGTCCGCGGTTTCCTTCTTGCCTGCAGCTTAAAAACGCAATTTCTAGGTTTCAAAAACGAGTATCGATTGAAGCAGCTACCATAAAAATAATAAATAAATGTGCACGCATGCTCCAACTTTGGATACTCCGATGTACCCTCTCTTTTCACTGCTGCCTTCCTTTCACCCACAGCTGCTCAAGCAGAGCAGAGCCATCACAGGACATTTAGAGCATTTTGTACATGCGGATGATTTCAAGAGCCCCAAAGCCTTGTAAATTCCCAAGTGTGCTTCTTTACTAGAATTAAAAAAAAAAATGCAAAGAAAACATCAGTCAGACAATGATGCACAATAAAACGCCGTTAACTCGAAGCCACTGGGACCGAAAAAAATGTTCGAAGCAAGAAATTTGGGCCGAAGGAAAAAAAGACTGTGTTGCGAGAACACACAGGTACTGAAAAATAACAAGATGGGGAGTTAAGAATGAGGAACTGAAATTAACAATCATTATATCTTATACATGCACACTTCAACAAGCTCAGCAAATGTTTGCGTTTCTGCTCACTTATAAAAATATGCATTTAATTTTTCAGCACAGTCCCAGGCAGTTATTTACCGTGAAATTCCGAGAAAGTGCCCCCCTCCTCAGACGCAGAAATTACCGGAAAAGTGGAGGGGAGCGCTCTTCCGGAATTGGACCCAAATATAAGATTCCCCCCCCCCTAAAAAAAAAAAAAAAAAATCTTTGATCGGGGCAATCGGAATTAGACGTGTGCGCCGAGACATCACCAAGCTGCTATATACGCAGTGTACTCTCGATGCGCCGCCGCCGTCAGTGCAAGCATTTTCACTCCGCATTCTGTTTAAACATATGTTAGCAACCGTATTTTTCTTTTCGCCACCAGCTCCTGCCTAGACATTGGCCATCTGGTCTTTGGGCCGCGCACATCGGATGTTTTGTTCGTTCTTGTCATCCTACGCCACCCTTCAGCAGTGGTAGTATGCACCTGTACAAATCCCTTGTACACATCCCCTTGTTTTGCTGAAAGCGCCCTCTTAATTCGGAACAAATACTGAAATTGGATTGGATTCTGGGACTAGGTGGGGTCAGCAGTGCTGCCCGGGTGAGAATAGGGAGCGGTAGGGAGCGGTAGGGAGAGGGGAGGTGCAGTGCAGGGAAGAGGGGCGCTTTCCTGGAATGGCGCAGAAATGCGAAATTAGCAGTAAAGTAGGGAGGACGTTTGCACGGGTAAGTGTGCTTGCTCGGAATTTGACGGTAAATCTTTTGGGACTGCCAAATGCAAATCACCGTGCAATGAAATATGTGGCCGCATTTAGTCAGATACTATGACAACTGTAGTTTCAGTTCCCACGTGGCTCACTCTTTTTTCAGCCGGTGGTGATGTAGAAGAAATAAGTAGTCGGAGTCGAGTGGTCTGAAATGTCCACGAAAATGTTGTTGCGGTCGCACTGGGACACGCTACAAAATTGGCACCTTTCGCCTGATTCCACTGCTTCTACTGCAATTTTTTTGTTTTTTGTTGATAGCAGTTGAATAAAGTGTATGACAATGGCTTTGCGAGCCCAGACTTCAGCTTGGAGGATAAATCAGGCACATATCAATCAGCTTGATACTTTAACTAAGGACCCAATAAAAGCATACTTTCAACTTTAGCTTGCTCATGAGCAGTTGCACATCCTCACTCTGAGTACCCTCTGCTTTATTTCTAGCCCCTAGGGTGCCGGCAACCTATACTAGGGCTTCAACAGCAACAACGAAAAATCAGGCATGTGAAGTGGCTCCCCCAAAACTGGCTTCAACAAGTGTGAACTCTTTCCACAGCATTAGATGAGGTTTGAGCCCCCAGACCTCAGAGAACAGCTCCTCAAGCAATTTTCAGTTTCGACGGCCAACTTAGATTACATTCCGGCGCCACCTACAAACCATGCGGCAAAAGGTGCCAGCCATAAGCCACAAAAAGTTCAAAAACTCAAGTGCTGGAAGCTATGCTGAGAGCAGAGAAATATCAAGAGGAAAACGAATGTTATCTGTTTAGCAAAGTCATTACGAGACCAGCACACCTTCAAATTAGACTTCACCACACAACATATCTGTTACTTAGTAATTCAGCTTCACTGCATTTTTGTTAGTGCAGTTGAGAGAATGGATATGCAAGGCTCCCAATAATCGCCACAGGAGCTGAACGGTGACCAGTGGTTCTGACCAGCACCAAAAAAACGAAACTTGCAGATAAGCAGGCCATGTTTTTACAATGAAAGAAAAAAATGTAGCATTTTTCTATATCCTCCTCTTTTTTGTTTTTTTACCACCTTGAGCTTTTTCTCTGCAAGTTCTCTGCAATAGATTTTTGTTTTCATGTCATTTATAAAAGTAAGCAAAAGCTTTTAATGCATTTGGATTGGTTTGGTTCATGGGGTTTAACGTCCCAAAGCGACTCAGGCTATGAGAGACACCGTAGTGGAAGGCTATAAAAATTTCGACCACCTGGGGTTCTTTAACAAGCACTGACATCGCACAGTATATCCATTTAGAAAACAGAAAAATAAAAAAAGTCTACGACATATGTTTTGCATGTAACTAAGTCAGAAAAGGCTATTAAAATTTACAGAATTCTTCAAACTAAACTTCCTATTCAGCAAAAAAAAAAAAAAAAAAAAAAAATCAATTGCTCATGTGCAGGACTTCTGCTACTCAGTGCAGTGACAAGGTTGACCATAGAGAAAATGAGCCACCTCAAGAGAAAACTGTGTCTGCATGGAATTGTTCAGAACACACTTACACACTTGGTACTTTCCGAGATGTCCAGAAATCAGTGAACCTCCTTAGCAAGAAAATTACAGAGGGGCATCTGACCGGGCTGGGCAAATTAATTATCTGTACTCGAACTTAGATAAGATGAATGAAAATCATCCCTTCTCACATGCATCTGTAAAGCCAAGTGTTGATGCCGCAAAATTGCAACACGCTCATTGCTGAGAAGGGTCAGTACAGGACGAGGAGCCATTTTGGCTGCCATGCTTGGCATGATCGCTCCACACTGACAGGCTTCGTGGCTTAATTAAATATGCTCCCTTATGTGGCTTACGAAAAATCCCATTATGAGACTGGAGCCCAGTACTTTTGCAACATAATGAATGGCGTTACTTGTCCAGAAGCTGGCAGTATTGCTAAGAATGGAGCATATCATGCTATCGTTCTAAGTGAATGATTTGAATAGGTGTGGTAAGCAAAATATTCAAAAACAAACTTGATATGTTTGTCTTCATGCCTTTTTTAAATAATAATAGAAAAATATATTCACTGGAAAGATTTAGTTTTATATGATTTTGAATTTATGTGTTAACTGGTACAGAGTGAGCTCCACATCGAAGCAGAGCATGGTGATAAGTGAAATGGTACAGGGGGAGCGGGTCAACGCACCAGGCCACTGCATTAGGTGTTGCTAACCCTAGTGATGTACCTAGTGAGGCTGTAACATATTTTCAACAATGGTCACTCATTTTAAGGCCCAGGAACTCAGTGTAAGCAACATACAACTGCTACCAGCTGTTTCCTTCATCCAAAGTAGCAGCCAGATGGCAACATCACACAAAGGTCACAACACAACTAACCTTCGAACAAATTCCTCCACAGCCTCCAGTCCAGAGTTCTGGCAGTTCAAGGACTGAACATACTCTTGGACAAGCAACCGTGTCATTGGGTACTTGCCAAAATCCTGCAGAGAAAGAATTGAGAAAAATTAGGATAACATAACTCCAAGTTACAAACCCAAATGAACGGAACATGCAAATTACCATGTTGCGTTTCAGTATTCGCTGAACCACAGGAGTGTACATCTCAAAAACCAACTTTGATCGAGGACATTCTCTACAATGCTGCAAAGAGGGAGGCATAAAAAGGACACATTTACCCCAGAATCTGCGTTAAGCTACAACACAACCAATAACTGAGGGTACTACTCTTCTCAGAGACATTCCAATCAACCCGCAACAGTAAGCTAAGCATAAGATCTGGGGCTAAAAACAGCGCTAACAGTGACGAAGCGGAAAGAGGGACACGATGCAGAGAGAGGGACAGCGTCGTGTCCCACTCTCTGCTTTGTCTCTGTTTGCGCTGTTTTTAGCCTCAGATCATGCACCAACCAGCCCAAATTTCCACCCTTTTTAAGCATAAGATGTTCACACACACTGTAGTGAAGACAGCTTGAACAACATATGTAATTTATTCCCTCAACAGGCACTAAATGTGGTGTAATTTTCAGCTGACTTGATGAGTCATCCTGTAGTAAACTAATTTCCATTTGACTACACACATTGTCTGTTAACATTTAGGCCTGATACAGACATCTAAATCCTTAACTAAGCACTATAAAACGTACTATAATACCTTAAATACAATAGCTGTGCTGATCACACCTCGAGTTCCTTACATGCAGATTGCTAATTTATGCAGATGTGCCTTCTGTGTCCTAATGCTTAAAATTATTCTCAAAGTTAATATTAAAAACACAGCGTCTTCAGGAGATGCACTTGCATCAACCTTTCTTGTGTAGCAGCAAACATAATGAGCCCTAGCAACTTTCAACCCCCCCCCCCCCCCCCCCCCCCCAAGGGCTGCATTACTTTCCAAGAAGCATGACATGAACACACTGATAGTGTAGTAATGTCATCCTAAATAGGTCTGCTAAACAGGCTCTCGATATAGCTTGGCATTGGTTTCAAAAGTCATTCATAAAGGAACCTGCAAGCATTTCACATGTATGAATAGTAAATAAAAAGTGAAGAAAGAGCAAGTACGGCTCTAACTACTATTTTCATAAAATAGATAAGACAAACAACCTTGTGTTCCACACAAGGCCAAATTGCCGCAAAGATACTAACCTTACAAAAATATTCACATATCTCAGGAGTGGGTGTGGTTCTTTCCAAGAGAGGAAGAATTGCTTTAATGACAGCTTCAACAGGTTTCCCAGATAGCCATTCCTGACTCTGCAGTAAAGAAAACAGAAGTGAATGTATATATGCTACAATAATAAAGTCTACTTTACTTATTCTAAACAAACAGAGGACTTACCAAGACAAGAAACTTGGATATAATTTCTAGAGGACGTTGATAGATGTTTTTGTCTTGCAAAGGGGTTGTCAATGCAAGTTCAACCAAGTTCTAGAATAAAGTAGAAAGTCAGATTTGTTTATTCAGTCAAGAAATCTTAGAGAATACCATTTCAGTTATTTAGCTTGTCTTACACAAACTAATTTTTTTCTTTTATTAAAGGTATACTGAATAAAAAAATTGCCGTCGAGATTTCTAACGCAGATGGTAGCTATTGCATTGAGAGTGACCAAAACAACACACTTTATGAAAAGAAATGAGCAGAAAGCAAGTATATTAATGAATATTTTTCAAATCACCGCACCTAGCGGCCTCCTGTGAAAGCTCTGACAAAACTGTATATCACATCACTTTTACCTGCCTCCCTCATGGCCCCATCGTGACCGATCGCACCCGCTGATTTTTCTCTTCCTCCGTGGCACTCAGGATTCACAAAGCGCGAGGACAGACGTGTCTTTTGTTTTAATAAAATGCAGCATGTCCTAAAACTGCCGCTTGTGTTCCTACGAAACAGCGGACACAGCGCGCAGCTTTAAACCATGCTGAACACAACTCATCCTTCCCTCCCAGCGTGCAAACAATTGCCTTCTGTACGCGCCCCCCTCGACCTCCCTCGTCTTCAGCCTTCCACTCTCCACAGCACTGTGCACGACGTGACGCGGGAGAACCGACACTGCCCTGTAGCTGGTCGACCAGCTCAGGTGCGGAGGCCATGACGTTGCTGAGGGTAAATGTGACGTCACATACGACAGTTCAGTATGGAGCGAATTGCTTCCGACCCGGTAGCCACTCAGAAAACATCAAAAATACAGCCATCCGTTCAAAACTACCCCGAATTATGTGTCTGTACTAGTGTAATCATGTTTTAAGAATGCAATTGTGGCGCTTTCTCAATTTTCTTGGTATTCTTGATATTTGTTCAATATACCTTCAAGCTCTGCAGTAACAATGCCTGGACCACTTTTTAAGAGATCTGAGAAACATTTTTTTTTTTAATTTCATGAGAGAGCTTTAGGGAAAGCCTAATGGCAACTATATGACACACTAAAAATATGTATACTAAATTTAAGGTATGCTACTGCTACAAAATTAGTTTAAGATAATTTGTAGGCTCATGCCATAATGACAAAATGTGCTGCACAGTTAATATTAACATAAGTAACATCAAGGGGAAATGAAATGTACAAAACAAACAAGGCACAATCGTTTACTCAAAGAGCAGCTACAAGCAACTAAAAAACTTGTAAGCCTTTTTGACTACATTCTTAACAAAGGAAGTGAGACAGCATTAAGGTTGTAAGTTTTGGAATCTATATTGTGTACCTAATGTCTTTCCTGCTATTAAATTGTGTCTCTTTTTCACCTTTACATATCTCTGTGTTCTGGCATGGAATTCCAGATATTCCAGACACAGACATGCGGCTTCTTTCCATATGAGTTTCAGCAGACTGACGCTCTGCACCAGCCAACGCTCGCACTCGTTTCGTGCCAAGAACAGGTTGGATCCGAATTTTCCAGCCATTTTCAAATTACGCCACCTTTTCCCACCTAATTGGATCCAGCTCACATTCTTTATATGGTATACATGAGTTATCCCCTAGAATGTTGAAATACCTGTCTTTGGATTGGCATATGGGATCATACTAATCCAACCCACTGATCCACCTCGCCCCGTAAATATAATCCATCTATGCAGATTAAAATGAATTCACTGGTGGATAAGTCAGATTAGTACAATCCAGCTACTAACCCACCCCTGCTGAATTTTCAGGGTCCTCAGTGCACAACCCGACCCACCAATCTGACCTAATCCATACTGACAATCCACCAATACGGATTAGTACAGATCAGTTGGTGGATTAAGATGGATCAGTAGAGCACATTAGCACAGTCAAGCAGTGGCCCACTCAGCCGAATTTCAAGGAACCATGACATTTTCAAATTTGGCAGCACCCTTTAATTGGTTCCTTGGGGGTCAAGTGACCTTGATGAAATCACCATTTCAACCAATCCAGAAATTTTGTAAAGACATTGCATATATTTTTTAAAGCGAAAACCTGAATGCTGTCGCACTCAAGTGATGGCTTAAGTGGCTTAAGAGAACTTCTTGTTGGGCTAGTTGGTGTCTATTCATTTTAAATCAAAGGTGCCAAAACAACACACACACACACACACACGCGCGCGCGCGCGCGCGCGCGAAAAGAACAACAGGACAGAAATTTATAATCAAGTGATGGCGTCAAAAGATACCAGTTCATGAGCTTGAATATGCTACACATCAAGAGATTTTCATTTTTTCAACACCCAGTTTAGTGCACACCCAATGAAACTTGTCTTGGAAGTAATGCAAGAAATGTGTGTCTACCTGGGGACCATACTGTCTTCATGGCAGCACTATAAAATGATACAAGATTTTGATGCTAGCGTGATAGAAAGATGTAGCCTTAAATTTTACATGAAGTGAGTGAACGAGTGAATAACCTAAATTGAAAATATGCATAAAAGAAATACTGTGTTGAATTGCTGGCGCCCAGCCAACGAAGCAGCTGGAGTACCAGAAAAGGTTGCAGGGGTGTCATCTCGAGTGGTCTGTGTGAGCTGGTGTGCTTCTGGCTTACCTTTCATGTCACTGTACGATATAAAGTTCACTACGAAAGAAACGAGGCACACAACACCATAACCAATTTTCTGTGATTTGCTGACATTCTCCACATGTTTAAGTAGTACTGCACTCATGAGCCTGCTATTTTAGTTGAGCCCCACTTGCCCAATGACAGCTTTTTTTCTAAACCTTTCGCAGCAGTGTGTGCTTGATTCTATGAAAATGGCAGTTATATGGATGTCACGGAAGCAAATTTAGTGTCAATTCTTGCTAGCGCATTTTGTTTTATAAAGTATCACTGTGGCGACGTGGTGCTGCATTAAGAAGAAAATTGCCATATGGAAAATACTACATGTGCTCACCATCCTCTGTTTTTATAAAGCAAAGCCACTGTGCCTTTGTTCCACAAAAGGTGCACTGCAGGATATGGCGAATCGCAGGGATAGTATATTAGCTGATGTGCTATCATCTTCGGAGCCCGTGCAAATGCTCATTTTATGCTCTGACCTGCCTCAAGAAGAGACACAGTCCAGTTCACTATCGTCTCCAAGTCAAGGATTAATCGCATCAACTTTAGCCCTGACAATAGTTTGTCGCACAGTTCCGAAAATTTTTCTCAAAGTGAGATCACGTCAACAAGGTAAAAAAATTTTCACTGCAAGTAAAAGTGAGTGGAGAAAGTTCGCCGAACTCATTACGAGGAGAGTGTGCAGTCACTGTCAGTAAAGTTAATTGTATGACGGTGTACTAATGACTCTAAAAGCAAGTATGAAGAAGGCCTACAACGACTGAAACTAAGGAAAGCATAAGAAAGTATTGTCTTTTCTGAGTAATGTTGATAAATGGTAAATGAGTGGCGTAAGGGTTTATGGAAATGATACTAAATTAGTCCGTCTGACAGGAGTAGTACACACTCGCCAAAACTTCTGCCAGCAATTTTTTATGACCTTGAAGTCCAACCTATGAACACACTGCAGATAACTCCTCATAATACAGCTAGGCTCTGGAAAAGAAGTTTTGAGGGAATAATATTTATTTGCCACTGTAATTGTCTAGCAGTGACTTCAGTCTTATGCAAAGCATAATTTTTAGTCTATTTGCAAAACGAGTACCAGAAATAAAACCTTCCATACTATTTCACTGATCCGAAAGAAATTAATTGTATTCGTAGTCATGCGGATATCAACATCTTAATCCCTGAAGTGCACACCGCCATACAAGAAGAGAAGCAAAGTAGCTGAGCGCAAGAAATAAGTTTGCATGGGTTACTAGGTTAACAATGTTACTAGTCAACAATGGCAATATAACTAGGTTAACAATGGCACACATTTATCTAGTTTCATCATGTAATATTTGAGGGCCAGACATGAACTCTCAGATATATTCACAGTTCTCTGATCTGCGCATCTGTCACTGCCCCAGTGACAGATGTCCCAAAGCGACATTGGTCGTGAGGGACGCCGTAGTGGAAGTCTCCAGCATTTTTGACCACCTGGTGTTCATTAACTCTTTCGTTACCACGCCTATCCAAATCAATCGTGCCTTTCTATCTACTCGACTAGCCACAAGAATGGCAATTTCTCGTTTTTTTTTTTTTTTTGTGCGTTCTCTAATAAATTTTTTGCTTTGTAACTTATGTTTTTTGAAAGGGCATTCCATTATGCGCATTTTTGTGTGCTGCAACGTGTGCTGCAGTATTATTTGTACTCGCAAAAAAACATCTTCCGAGACCTGTGTGAAAAACGGCTATTTTCTTCCGGTAATGAAAGAGTTAACATGCATTTCTCCCTTTCTTCGAAATGTGGCCGCCACAGCTAGAATCGAACCTGTGCCCTCGGATTCAGTAGTCAAGAACTCGAACCACTGAGCCACCGAGGTAGGTGTTCCGCACCAAAATAAAGAAGACATAAATGCCTTATAAGTAGCTTTCATGTGGTTAATAAAGCATAAAGAAACTAATCGGACAACTTGACTGAGTATAACAAAGGCAACAATTGCCCATTCAAACTGCATTCTGCCCTGCAGCTGTCTTCAGGCAGACTCATGCTTCAGTACCAGCTGTATTGCAAACAGAATGACAGCAGTACATGATAGCAGCCAGTTCATTTAGCTTTGCCACGGCACGTAACGATATCGCTGTGATGTATAAAACACCACACAGAAAAGGACTTCCTGTGCCAAATACTGAAGGAGGATATCATGATCTATCATGACACTCGACATGGACAATTATTGCTTTCACTGTAGCACAGGTTCGCTTTTCTTTCATTAGTGAAAGACAAGTAAATGAAAGTGCACTGAATGTGTGAAACAGTCAGCAGGCATGTCCACCGTACACAGGCACGTAAATACTGCTTGCTAGCAGACAGTGCAAACATGTTTCCACATTCAGGTGGCAGCTCTGCTCAACCTTGTGGCCAATGAAACAGAGAAGGAATATGTGGCAGTTATAACGAAAGCAGCCCACAAAACCAATTCTTTTTTGCATTCAAGCTACAGAACAATGTTCACACAAAAGTGATGGTGACTTAATATTATCGAGTAGCTAATCTTACAAAATGAGCTCATATTAACTTACCTTCAGTTCTTTAGTCACAACTTCCATCCTTCGTGATGTCATGAGAATCTTTTCATGCTTCAGTAGGCTTTTCTGTTTAAAAGGAAAAATGCAATTCATGACTTATATGAGCAAGCAACCCACCACTAACTTGTACTTGGCACTTATGAATGGCACAACCTTTTCATCAGAAATAAAGAAAGGCAGCACAAAAATAAAAATATAGATTGACAAGTAAAAAGAGCGATAGAGGCACCCCACATGACTTGTGCACCATCATCCATAAAGTCTGCAATGAAACTAATCCTCTAATACCTAGGGTCACTAACTCACAACTTACCAAACGTGTCGCGATCCTTATGTTGCACTTCCACAAAATACCAAATTTACGCATGAAGTTCAGTGACAACTTTGGTGCCAATGTGCTTTCCAGGAGGCAATGCTTTCAAATACAAATACCCGGCACTCTTGTCAACTGCTATATAAAGCAAGAACTGCAGGCTAAAGTTTAATGCTTTTTTGCTTCTCATTCGTCCACCAGCAAAAAAATAAAATAAAAAAATCATGCAAATTTTGAGAGCCATACTAAAAAAAATATGGGAGGGAGGGGAGGCTTCTACCATACATATATGAAAATGATAAATGGTTGCTCGCAGCATCAATTGAACAGATTTTAATGAAAGCTGTATTTTATAAAAATAAAAGCTAAGGCCTGCTATGCTAATGCCTCGGTGCACTGCACCTACTGCACTGAACGCAGCAGGTTATTTCTTTATGCAGTAGATGCCTTTCGCACACTTTTTATTTGTGCTTTTCCTGACGGAGTTCCCAAAAATGTCCATCCTCCTATGTTAAACTCACCCAAAGTAAAATGCAAAGCTTAGGTAGCATTCAATTTAAGTAGCCACGCATGCAATGCATGCACTACATTCAGGTGTTGTTTTATTTAGTTTTGTGCCTAAGATCACTGTTCTCACGTAAATGCAGTACCACCTCGGCTCTTTTCTCGCACTGCATAAAGTGCAAGTAGGGTGCTTCATTTTTAATGTGAAAGCATTTCTTGTTTCACGAGTGCCGTGGGAAGACCGGAATTGTGGACAGAGCGTGTCCACACGAACTGTCAATAGAGAAAAAAACACTGCCACAACTGGGTTTCGAACCTGTGCCAGAAAGAACAGATCAGCTTCCCTGGTCCATGCTCAAGAACACTATACTATTGCTGCAGCTGATCCCGCCTCACGTAAGACTGTAACACACTCTCACACTGTGCAGTGGACATTGTCATCTTCATCAGGTTTTAACAGCACCATTCCTTCATTTCACCCAGGTAAATACGGCATACCCATACACCATCTGCCCGAGTGCAGCCAAGGTCCACTAGCGCAGTGTAGGGCGAATCCACCGGGCAGCGTAACAGAGCTCGCAATGCTTTTGCGTTACTGCACCTAAGCGTATTTGAGGGCACCCCAGGAATTTTAGGGTTCAATTTTTTTCTAGAATATATGGTATAACATAAGGCACTATTTATTTTGTTCAAGATGGTATGAATTATGCTATTTAGCAGAAAGTTTCATATTTAGGGTTTATTCAAATTACTTTTTTGCTCCAGAGATAATTGAGTATTGGTGCTTACATAATCTCAAAATGTGGTAGGTTGTGAAAGAAACTGGTCCTCAGTGATATTTTTGTGCAGAACTATTTTACCCTGTACGTTGCCATCGCTATGTTCAGCACTCCCACCACTATGCTGACCTGTCTGCATTTGTACACTATAAAAATGTTCATTTAACATCACAGTAACCATTCTGAACATGTAACACTAGTGCAAATAGGACATAGCGAATGGTTAGCCACAACACAATGACATGAAGCATGCACCAATGTAAGTACCTGCACTGTAAACCCTAGGTACTATAGTCTGATACAGGAGACGAAAAAAGCGGCATTCAGCTATCAAAGGAATCCCCTCCAACCAATAGCTGCCGAGCTATACCATGACGTTATGGCCGACCACCTTGCACCTACAAGTAGTGCTTGCAACGTGGTTTCTTCGAGTTAGTACGTGCTGGCAAATAGTTCCTAAATTATTCGCGAGTTCCAGCAAAAATACATACTTTTACTCAATTCGATCGATAGTCATTTGCTCATTAGAGTACAACAAGTAAAACGATGAATTCTGATAGTGAATTTCAGCACTGGCGAGTTTTCACGAAACCGCTTCATTCTGCACTTCACTGCATCAGCGGAGTCACCTCATAGGGCTCCATGGAGCCCTACGAGATGACACCACTGACACTACACCGTTGGCGACACCGACGGACGTACGCAACAACCTGAGGCGGCCATTTTGGTAGAAGTCCGTGAGACCGTGTACGTGAAAGAACAAGTTTTTCTGTTCGCATTTTCCTTTTCCTATGTGTGCCGTGACGTCACACATTTGGAGTGATGCCACTGGCTGGAGGGGGCTCCTTTGAGTGCTGTTTGCCGCTTTTATCTTGACCTGTATCCGACTATAGAATCTAGTTTTCAAAAGTTCAGACTGAACTGCTCTATGGATAACAAGCATTAAAAATGTTTAAAGTAACTACAAGTAAACCAAATAAGCCTCTCCAGGATAAGTAAAAGAAGTCTAGTAAAATCAAATACAACCTCAGCCTACTGAAAAGACACTACACATTCATGACAACTACACAATTTTCCTTTGCAGCAAGTGAATAGTTTTTTGTTAAAGCTTTTCTTGTTACCTGAGCGAAAAACTAACCATGAAGCAAAATCATAAGCAAAATAATCTGGCACCTCTGATTTATTTAACAAAGTGTTAAATTACAAAGCTGATTTCATTTGCTGCTGTGATTCATTACCAAAGCAATATAGCCCCCAGCAGGTCGTGGCATGTTACTGCTGACTGCTCTTTGTTTTGGTGGTATCTTACTCTAATTTCCACGTGTTATAGAAAACATCCTCTAGTTCCCATGCAGTGCTTTCAGCTCAGCTTTGTGCTTGGCAGGCTACATTATATTTGCTTAGGAAGCTACAATAGGGTGATGCCAGGTTTTACACAAAAAAGTGCAAACTATGCATGACCATATAATCAAGTGGGCTTATTTATTTATTTATTTAAAGTGCCCTTAAAAGCCCTCCTTCGAGGGTATTACGTAAGGGGGGATGATGCTCTTCTATTATCCAGGTGCGGTATCTACCTACAGACAGGACAGCAGAGATGAGGCAAATGGAAATGAATGCTGACAGAGGAAAACAACATGTAGACACACAAAGTAAGTCGAAATCAAGTGCCCTTTCCAAGCAGAAATTTCGTTTAGCCCCAAGTTCTTTACACCAGCACACAGAAAAATCGAGTTAATTTGAATTTCACGGGACAGAAAAAAGTATTTGAATGACTGAATAACCTTGAAAAAAATTGACGAGAGCTGCTTACGTTATGGTAAATTTATTTGGTAAAAGAAAACAGTGGCTGCCTGCTTTGGAGAGGAGAGCAGCGCAACAATTACTAAGGCTGTTCCAAAATGTTAAGGGTCTACGCAACATCCTTGACAGTATGATGTGGTAGCAATGAAGTCTCCTCATAAAAGTCTATATCACATGTGAGGAGGCTTTACTGCACATACAAGCGGTATGTGACGAGCACGCAGTTTCAACACACTTTACAAAAAAAAAACAACATGCGGATGAAAACAAGAGAAATGTGCAGCAGAACCAATCAGCATCTTTAACGGTGTACTGCTGACCTCGGTTGGTTGGCTGATGTGTTGACAGCAATTACCATTGCTTTGGGCTAATGTGAAGCTCAACGACCGAACAGAAACTATGCTGAGAGAATTGGGGCCATCCACATTTTGTTAAGCTTTCAATTGCATGCACAGCATAGTTGTGTGGGCTACTCTGTAACATGCAATTCAGATTTGGCTCGACTATTTTGACGAGCTTTTGCCAGGGCGGTTATACCTCACTTCAGGAGCCTGTCCAAACTAACTGGTGAGATAGTCATAATTAGGGAGTGTCCAACGCCATAAGTTTCCATGGTTGTTGACCAGAACTGCACCAGCAGTTAGTATTTCCGAATCAACAAGGATTGAATTAATGAGCTGACACAGTATTGCAGATTCTGAAATGACAATTCTGCTACTCTACAATGAACACACAGATCTAAAGTTAGTGAGACGCAACTGATAGTACTCAAAGCTATCAAGTAAAAGTGACAAAAATATAGTCACTAAAAATTAAATTCCTCTTTAAGCCCACCAAACTTCACAAAAATCAGCCCAGCAGCTTCCCAATGAAACCATGATGAAACGTAAAAACCACTATAGATCATCTTATGATGGAGAACAGTGTAACTGGTGTGAAAATGTCCACATACAAGATCTGCAGGACAAAGCATGATCCATCTGAGGTGCGGAAGGAGAAAAAATTTTAGCATGACTACAGCTCAGTGGCCACAATTCGCCATTGCCTGTGAGCCCAATCATTTATGTTTGCCGATTTGCTGTTTGCCACCGGGGACGTGAGCACTTTTTGTTCATGGAAAATACAATCCAGCTTTCCTTGATGAGTGGTTGTTCGCGAGCGTCCTTTGCAGCACAGAGACTTGAAAAGAATCTTTATTGTATGTGCACAAAGCAACATTATTTTTTCTGACAGTTTCACTGCACACAACTGCTGCAGACTGCATTCTTTTTCTTTTTTGCTTGCACATTAACAATAAGTGAATAATATGTTACCCAGTGCATATTAGCACCTGCAGTGGCATAAGACCAGAATCAATATTAAACTGCGTGAACCTTTATTATTCAAGCACTAATTACAACCAATAGTATCAAATCATTTCCTGTATGTAATTAAGGTGGACATATGTCATGAACAACAGAAGTAAAATTTTTGGATTTATTAACACTACTAAACTGCAGTTTCACCATTTACCTACGATTAGTAGAAATTTAAAATTGGAAACTGACAAAAGGCACTTACTTTCCAAAGGATAGAGTGGAGCCACTGATCACGCAGATATCCATTGGCCGCCTGGAGCAGAAGGGAGCCCTCAGGAATGACTACACGGAGGCAGAACTTGTGACTAGGGTCCCATCGACACAGGGAATACACATCTTCCATAACACTGTAGCTTACTGGCTGCTCCATGAAGCCACTGGGCTGCAAGAGAATTAAAGTGCATGCACTATCAAAACAAGTTGCCATAGTACAGTTAATTTCTTGAACATGAATGCTGGAAAATCTAACTGCCACCGTGGTCAGTGAACACAGGCCTAAACTTGGTCCAGTGTTCTAAAATCATACTTTATTAGCACAACCCTTGTAAACCTTAAAAACAATCGCAATTAGCTTATACTGTCATTAAGCCTATACATCTTATTTTTTTGACACCAATGAATACTGTATCATCGCATTATGCTTGCTTACAGCCAAAACCCTCCGAGCAAGGGAGTGCATTTGGCAGTATGCATGACATAAGATGTACACAGGTCGGTACAGTTAAAATGGAGTGGTACAGGTGGTGAGAATGAAGCTGGAACAATGCTCCTGCTGGTGCTGGTTATTGCCTAATGCAAGGATATGCCCTTTTAACTTCAAAAATTACAATCAGAAAAATAAAAGATCAAAATAAAACACACTTCACAGTGGCCACCCAGAGCCAAGAATGGGCACTATCAATCAAAAGTGCACCTTGCACATGTGCAGCGGAAGCTTGCAAGCAATTATTGCCTTGCCAGGGCAGCTCACAGCTGCGCATACTGACGGCACTGGACCTCTGCATACACACCGTAGACAGGGCAGGGGCGACCTACTCAACAAAGGAAGCTGTCTGACATTTCCTAGCAGGTAGGTTTGGGAGACACATGTACCCCTCAAACTTGCATTATGTACAGTCGATCTCTACAAATTTTTGGCCAGGGTGTAATCAGAGTGTGTCAACTAGCTTCACTTTTTTGTTGCTGCCTTTTTGGTGCTGTTTGAACAGCAGCGCATGACTCTGCAAAAGTTTGGAGCTGAATGCAAAGTGTTGCTCCTAACGGTATTCCTATTACTTTTCACTCAACTTCACACCTTCATTTCAGTTTCTGTCTCTTGTGATAAGTTTACCACTCATATCATATTTTAATATTTTAATCCCACTTTTCAAGTATAAAGCAACGAAGTTCAAACCAGAGACACAATTTGGCTACCACCCATTTCTGGACCTGAAAATTGCTGCTGCATTTAAGTACCATTGGCTCGAAACAAGCATTATTATGACTTTGGCCATCTTTTTGGCGGCTCAGGTACCACAATGTCCCATACGATGCATACAAAGCATAAAAACGATATATTTAACTAATGTCACAAAGCCCCTACAATGCACTTTATAATAGCACAAGTTGAAAGCTCATTCTGTTTGTCGTAAGTGTAAGTTCTCAACTGCTTTGACTCATAGGAACCTTTGCCAGAAACACAAGAACGCTTATAAAAACTTCAAGGTACAGCCAACAGCACTCTATAAGGAAGCTGAGTGCACGCTTTAGTTGCAATATGAAACATTTATGGTCATATGCCCCGCTGGGGTAGCACAGTAGTTTAGGTGTTCGACCACTATGTGCCCAAGGATGCGTAATCGAATCCCAGCCTCGGCGGCCACTTTCAGGTGGAGGCAAAAAGCAAGGCGCCCATGTGCTGTGCAATATCAGTGCACGTTAGAGAACTCCAGGTGGTCGAAATTTCCGGAGCCCTCCACTAAGGCATCTCTCATAGCCCGAGTCGCTTTGTGGCGTTAAACCCCATAAACCAAACCATTTATGGTCATACTTCTCGATTTATGAATGTGGCACTCAAATCTCAAATATTAACACACAGGGCCAGAACGCCTCATAATTTGAAGAAATGGCATGTCAGCATGACTGTTACCGTTTACTGTTTGCTTCTGTTCCATTCACTTCTGACACAATTGGCCCAGAAACTAGATGCATAAATAAGAAGGTACGAACAGCATACATATGGCACGTTTTGATGGCACAAAATGATGGCTGCTGCACGAGCTTTATTCCACACCTTATCGTGCACCAGTTACAACTACTCAATGTTGGTGAAGTTCTTCTCAAATGAAACATTTGAGAAGAACTTCTCAAAGCCATTAGATTTGCTGCTGGACAGCGTAGTAGAACAACAGTAGCTCTCCTAAAAATTCAAAGCTCTTAAAGGATTAGGATGAAATTTCTTCTTTCTGTCGAAATATGTCCTGTACATGGGAAGCTATATGGAAGCTCTGAAGAGCCAAGAAACAAACTTGTGACCTTGGGTGCTTCTGAAGAGGCACACTCCTGCACATTCTTCCAGTCACAGCAGCCCTGCAAGCCAAAGTTCCCAATGCCAGATAGGGTTGCACGTTTCTTTTGGAACAATACCTGCGCTCATTTGTTATGCGGCTTTAGGAGCAATAGTGAAATTCATCACCATCACTTTTAATTACAAAACCAACAAGTATTGATATTCACTACTGTTATGCCGAGCCCCATCCCAAAATGGAACCTCTGCAACAGATGGCTATACTCGACCATCCACACACACCTCACTACTGATTTTTAAATGCTTTCATTCCTTCATTAAGTTATTTATAAAAAATTGATGACAATGTTAATAGATTTTTCAAGCACAAGGGCAGCCTGGCCAAAAAATGCCAAATATGTACGTACAGGGTCCCGTAGTAGCTTTAAAGAAATAATATTCAAGAGTTTTATTTTTAATTTTAAAGCACTGGCAGAGTGATTCAAGAACTACAAGCAATGTTATGTTTAGCCGCTCGGAATATAATGCCTTCAGCAATAAGACCGCTCATATTTATTATAAAAGTAAAAAGACATACCTTGCCGTGAAACACAATAGTTAATCACACATTAAATATATCAGTTTCATTGCACTTTCTGCAGGCTTTGTTCAGTATCACAGTATAAGCAATTTTGCTTGCTGAAATACTAAATTGCAGACTCGGCTATAGGTTGCAAAAGAAGTACCTTAAGAAAGCTCCTGCAGTTGTTCTACTAATGAAAGACCAATGGCTTCAAGCTCCTGTAACTTCTCTTTTGCAGCCTTTCTAAGGCTGTTTATTTCACATTATATATGATATTATTCAGCGCATTCACTTTTCTGACACAGCTGTCAGCAGATGGCCTCAAGTCAGCAACTGCTCTTTCTAGTTTGCTCTTCTCCGGTCTATTATGGTCAAGTTCTCTTTGACTTCACATTCCATATTTTTTTCTTTAGGTATACTTGCTAATAGTGTCATGCAACTGAAACAAATGTCTGCAGCTCCTTTGTAACTGCAACTTTAAGGACACTGCCTGCCTTCTTTACAGCATCAAGCACAAATCTCTGTCAGGCGTGAGAATTTTTTTTTTATGCTTCCAATGATCATTTGGCAATTGACACTGAATCTGCTTTCAACAGTACCTTCCATTGAATAAAATAAGGACAATACTGACTGCTTCCCAGAGGACTGAGTATGAAGCCGCCAGCATTACGACAGAAGAACAGAAAAAAATTACGAGGGACACTTAAGCTCTGCCTTTGTGGATATGACGTGACAGCATAGACTACCATCCGACATAACTCCCCTTTAACCAAGTTGCAGGAACCTGCGTGCGTGACCTAAGGACTAGCATTCCTAACTCGGCATCCATGAGCACTGGATTCTTATTCCACCTTTCCACTTCAAATGCAACCAGAGTTGGCAGTTCTTTCCAACATTCTGATACCATGAGGTCTCATTAAGTCGCACAAGCCGTCAAAGAATCAGTGCTCAGCCATGTTAGCTACCACCACCTGCCAGCACAGTGCTCGTGATTTTTCACTCCCACCGCCGATGTCAGACTTTCTGTGTAATGTGCCCTTTAATGCTACAGTGTTAAAAAATGTGACTGCCATTTGCAGGAGAAATAGAGACAACATACAGATGTCATCTGCCCATGTGTTTCAAACACACTGGCAGCCGCCCCAGGGCCACAATGCGAAGCAGCCGCAGCAAGGCACTGTCTGCTATCCCGAGAGGGAAAAGAGAAAAGGAAAGGGTAGGGTAGAGCTTTTGCAACTGATGTTCTAGACATGTTGGTGCCTAGAACATGAGCCACAGCTGGCACAAATCAGAATGGATTGGCTTTAAGCGTTATAATGTGGCCGAAGTCGAATAAGCTAAGCGCAGCCAAGAGCAAAATTCAAGGACTTTCCAGTGCTTCTATAAATTCAAGGTTTTTCAAGACCTCGAATGCGATGTTTTGGAAATCAAAGGTTTTTGAGGGCTTCAGGACTGCTACGAACCTTATGTTTACTAGTAAACTAAGGTACACCTGTCTTCTAAAGTTCATGAAACGTGACTTTCTCAAAACTACTTCATTTCTTCGCACCGAGAACATACTGCTCTAGATTTAATGGTAATTTGCACATTCATATGTCCCTTCCAAGGAGCAGGAAGAGATGATGAAATTATGCTCTTTAGTTAATGCTGTAGATGTACATGTAAATGAAGTCTCTAAAATGTTCAATGCCTTGACAGTATTATTAACACATGACATTACCAGCCACAGTCAATAACAAAGTTAGTCACTTCCAAAACTACTTATTCATTTCACAATGACCTTGCAATGTTTCAAAGAAATGTGTTTCTTCATTTCCTCTCACCTCACGCTTTTTCATCTCGAAGTGTACATATTTTCTTTTGCAGATAAGTGGCTGTGGTATTTACTAACCACTGTAGCCTTTTAGTAGCTCCCTCCGACCCATCCTGAAGTGGTGCCCGTCTGGACTTAAGGCAGAATCATGGATGCGCCACTTTTCTTTCCCACAATAGTGGGAAGGTGCAGTCCTGGAGTGAGGCATTCTAAGTTTTTTATTTCTTATTCAGTTATAATTTATTCTATTGCTTTCATTTATTGCTGCCATTTTTTTTTTTTCAGCTCCTGGCCTGCGAGGAACAATGTTTCCTAGATGTGGCCCACATATCAATATCAGCTTGAGATCCTTGGTCTAATCACCGTTTTAAGGAAGAAAACATGTCAACGAAAATTCGGCATCTATACTCTTTTAAATGTTATTATGGTTGGCACAGAGATGGCAATTTTTAGGAAACACATAACAGCAATTTACAATGTAGTGCTCATCCTCTACCTACTTAGTCTATGGTTACAATCAGGATGTGGCACTGCTGATTACGGTTTGGTTTGATTTAAGGGGTTTAACGTCCCGAAGCAAGTCAGGCTATGACAGATGCCGTAGTGGAGGGCTCTAAGTTTCAAGCACCTGGGGTTCTTTAACGGGCACTGACGTCACACAGCACACGGGCGCCTTGCTTTTTGTCTCCATTGAAAAATGGCTGCCATGGCCACAATTCCATCCCACATCCCTGGCCACAGCAGTTGAGTAACCCCCGTAGCAGGGCACTGCTAATGATGTCACAAAGTCATATGAGGTTGGCCTCACTTTCTCTGGACATCCAAAGTCAGGTTTCGTTCCTAATGGGCCACATAAGGAACAAAACCTGGCTTTGGATGTCCAGAGTTCCTGATGGGGCACATAATGAAGAGGAGCAGCGCAAGGAAACATGGACACAAGAACATAGGGAAATACAGAACTAGCGCAGAACTGCGCTAGCCCTGTTTTTCCGTGTGTTCTTGAGTCCGTGTTCTTTAAAGGTACTGTCTGCTGTTGATGAGGAAAAGGACTAAACTAGTGCCACATCTTAGTACACAAGATGGGCAAGAGGTACATTTAAGCTATCACCAATGAGACATAATGAACTAAGTTGCTAGTGTCGCACCACTGAACCCGCCATTCGGTGCATATCGATCGCAGCAGCATGGTATATGGTGTGTGTGGTCCCTGTTTTTAAAGAAAATATGAGAGGCTTGATTTGAACTTCGTGCCAATTATTCAAAATGCATTTGAAAACAAGTGAGCCTATTCGATTCGTTTCAAATAATTTTGAGCATGCACTATTTGATTTGTTTGATGCATCAAATAGAATATTTGGTTCGCTGTTCGAAATTTTATAATATTCGCAAACCCCTAAATAAAAGACATATCTCCATGTGCAAAACCTTATGCATTAATTCAGTGCAGCTGAATTACTGCATAAGGTAAGGTAGCTGGTATTGCACCGGTTTATTTTTTGCTTTGTAAGTGCATAATCTACTCTTGGTAAGCATGCATGCATACTCTAATCTATTACCCAAGTTTTCCAGGAAGTATGAGACAACAACCAGCCTTCAAACATGTGGACTGCTACCATACACATAATGATCACATTGAAGCTCTCTAACCTACGTAAATAGCACAGCAAATAAAGCAACCCTGAAGCAACTGTAATACCAAAGAGCTTTTCTTTTTGGCATTACAAAATGCCTTATGGCAATGGGGCAAATTAATGGACCTCATGTGAAGGAGAGTGGTAAGAGTCCTAAGATTAAGGTAAAGCAGGTCAAGGCAAGATGATAAAAAAATATCCGTGTTCACCACTTACCAAATAGTTTGGTCTGTGCAAACAAGGAGATATAAACTGTGAGCACAGTCTATATGATTATGTTCAAGTGATCATGTATGACTCACAAGGATTACCTTAAAGCTGCCTGAAAGTCTTGCTAGGCATGGCCAGATATCTTTTTGGCCAAGAACCATAATCCAGCAGCATACTGGTTACAGGTCTTTTCTGGCATAAGAGAACATAAAAATCTTTGCAAAGAGAAATGTTTTATGCACACAGAAACGCATGAAGCTGGCACTAAGTTGTGCTGCAGCATTTTGACGTTTCTTTTTTGGCAAATGCAACCCACCCTTAAGTAAACAAACTCAGTACACTGAGTTGTTTGTCAACATCTGGGATGTGTTCAGGGCACATAATTGCATCAGGTGTTAGCAATGAGACAGCATTAAAAGCTGTCGATGCCTTTCAATAAGTTTTGTGCAATTATTTCATGGCTCTGTTTTTGCAGACCCCTATCTTCACTTTGGTTAATCACAAAGGTGTCCAGAGGTGACAACATGGACACAATGAAGATACTGTGAAACGAAGGTGTCACTTTGGTCTAGTGACATTCCTGCCCTCCAGCTAATGGGAACCCTTGTGGTCTGGCGATGTCACCTCCTGCCAGCTAATCACAGAATCTTACAACAGGCAATTTCTTTTTTTTCGATTAGGTTTTAAATGCTATTACATTAACAGCCACCAGAATATCAACAGTTGTATTTTTGTCTTATTTCTGTTTTGTAGTAACACGAATTCAGCTCATGCACAAACAGTGCCACAGCAGTTCCATATTAGGTGCTACTTCAAGTGTCATACCCCGCCAGTCAACAAGTGTAAATTGAAAGAGCAGTTACGAAATGAACTGGAATATAACAAGGCACAGCCATTTTTCAAACACTGTTGGAAAAACGAAAATCTAGGCAAGAGGTGCACAACGAAAAATTTACCAGGCTCCTCTGGCTCGAATTTTTGGTATCTTCATTTGACGTAAAATACAGAGCATTTGAATACTAACCTCAGTAGCACATAATATCACAGCGCTAGTGCTTGCAAGTGCATGAACATTTGAAAGGAAAATACTTGCACATTATTAATGCACATTATTAAGCATCTCAAAAAACAGGCGTACCATTTTTGCCTGCTGTAGAACTATAGCCTAATTTTCACTGCTAACATACAACTGATGTCCAATAAATTTCAGCAACCTTGAGTTTTATCATGTTTTCATATTATATTTCGCAAATAACACAGAATAATGTTTCATGTTTAGTTGTGGAAGTGTTTTTTTTTGTTTGCAATTTTAAGCAACCTTCAACAAGAAATGAGCTCTCCATATATCAAAGCAAAAGGAGCTGGCCATAAGGTTTTCATCTCAATAACCATCAAGGTGCTCCATGAGTTCCAAGAATTGCTTTCATCCAACAAGGTGGAGAATTAGAAAACAAAACTCATCAGGCAGCCTAAGCTGTGTGGCACACTAATCTTAAATAGGTATTTTTGTACTGATGTAGTGAAATGATGAACAAAAATCTCCATTGCCTTGATTAAAAGCAACACAGCATTACAATCAGATAAGCATTCATAGTTTTTGAAAGCGAATGTGATTACAACACAGCTCAACCTCCTAGTCGATTCATAGCACATACCGTACAGCTAGAGCAAGAGCTGTAGGGAAAATGTCACGCTCATTCAATTTTTGTGCACTTTCAAGTGGGATTCGTACTAACAGACAATGCCTCACAAGAAGAGAGATCCATCAAAAACACCTGCAAAGAGTGGACGATTTCCGAAGTTTATGAATGGCTGTATAGTGGTATTGCAGTAACAGCAAGTGCAGCATAATGCGATATACGGTAAAAGGGGCACCACATGACAACCTTTGTTTGGTTTTTGTTTGTTTGCTTTATTCATTCCCTACAGATAGTGGGTAAAGTACCAACACAAAAGTTTTGCATGGAAGACTTCTATATGACATGCATGTTTCGGGTGTTTAGTTCCGAACGCCAGGCTAGTCATAACGGTTTTTTCTTCTTTTCAGAACCTACGTATTCGATTTCATTCGATACACGTGTTGCAAAAGCGCGAGCTAATGGCACAGCGTTTCTTAACAATAGCGATAGGGCAACAAAGTACTGCACTTCCAACCTGGCTAACGTGCACATATTTCTACTCGTCTTCAATGCATGGTATAGAAGACAGACCTCACCCCAGAAAACAAAAACGGCACAGAAAGCGACACGAGAAAATCTCGCCACAGTAAAAGTAATCGTGCACGTATAATTATCTAGAATACTGCGGCTGAAGGGCTGCACGAGGAAAGTATCGAAATGTCAAAAGGAAACGGCGACATACCATCTTCGACGACATCTCCGAAGTGCCGAGGAGGACTTTGTGAGTCTCCCAACGTCGAAGAAACTTGGAGCTGAGGATTTTGCTAATGACAGTGCGGCTGTGGTTGAGCCTACAGAGCTGCACGTCGCCTTCGTGCATTAGTTTGAACTTGGGTCCCTGGGCGCAGCAAGCAGCAGCAGCAGCAGCAGCAGGCGGCGCCGAGGCTGGACCCGGTGGCGATCCCGGCCGCTCCGCGCTAGTTCCCGCAAGGGCTGAGCAGTCACTGCTGTCGCTCGAAATCGAGTCGACAGATGTCTGGGCTCCGCCCGTGGAGAACACATTGCGGACGAAGTTGGTCTGAGCACTGCTGCCAGCTATGCCACTGCTGCATTGTTCGTCCGGTGGCAGTAATCGTCGCGAACCAGGCTCCTGGACGCTGCGGCTGTTGTTCGGCTGCTCCTCCATCGCTGTCGGTATGCGCGGCTTCACTCGCACAGTAGCCGACTAAGCCAGCGCGGAAAGTGCATGCAGCCTAACAGCCGGCATGCGCGTCCGAGCTATACTTTGCCCATGATGGCACGGCTTCACATCGTATGACCGTAGGAGCATTACCAGACAGCAAATTGTACAAACGACTCGGTACAACCTGCCCAAACCGACTGTTGCGACTTGCGACTCTTTAGAGCTCTACATCAGCCGGAGGATCAGTTTCGGACTAACATTAGAGAGAGTTCAGGCTTAAACATAACTCGAATGCATTATCCACTATCGCGTTTCCTTCGCTTCTCGTAAAGAAACATGGTTCTGCATGTCGACGCTAGTTAAACCCTCCTGTCGCCATTGTATAACAGGAAGTGCCTTGCTCCCCGCTGTCCGCTGTAACAGCAAATAAGGATATGACGTCCACGTGTTGCCCTTAGCAACAGCCGCGCTATGCAGGCGAAACCGAAACAAACGGTTTACAAAGAGTTGCGCTGGTTGCACATCGGCAGAACACGTTCATTGATGTACGACGACGTCCGTGACGAACGCCTATTTCGAAGGTTCGGACGTCCGATGGAAATCCGTTTATGTTCGACATACGTACCGCGGACATCCGTTAGACTATCGTTTGCGACTCCGGATCACGTACGTCTGACGGACACCGGAGGCGGACATTCGGACGTTTTCCGAAATTTGCTCGCAGGGCCCGCTATTGGTGTAAAAACTCGCCAATAACATTCTTGTAAAGCTCAGCAAGCATGTGCCACGAAAATTTCAGTCACATATACTATATATAGTGCTCAATGCCTTTGTCATGAAAGAGTAAGCGAACAATAGAATATGCAGCAGGTGTTAAAGTTTCCTGTTGTCTGCTTTATTTTAACACAACAAAGTATTGAACAGCAGTGCGAATTAAAATTTTCATCCAAGAGGCACGTATACTAGCCAAGCTTTACACAAGCGCACTGCCTCTGAAAACATTGCATAGTCCATATATAAGCACACCAGCATACATGGTTGTAAAAACAGCATTTTCGATTCTTTTTAGGCTTTACTGTAAAAAAACTGATTGATTTATAGGAAGGGAAAGGCGCCGTAACTGTCTCACTTGTTTTCTGTGGACACCTCAACCGCGCCGTAGAGGAAGGGAGGAAGGTGGGAGAGAAAGTGGAAAGAGAGAAAGAGGAGCCGTAGTGGAGGGCTACGGAGTAATTTCGACCACCTGGGAATCTTTAACGTGCGCTGACATCGCACAGCACACGGACGCCTCTTTGTTTCACCTCCATCGAAACGCAGCCGCCGAGGTCGGGTTCGAACCCGGGTACTCCGGCACAGTAGTCGAGCGTACCACTGCACCACCCCGGCGGAGCAGAAAAAAAAAAAACTGCAAAAGCAGCCTACACTAAAATAATTATCCATTAGCTAAAGCTGCATGCAAAAATAGACATAACAGTAAAAATATGGTAAAAAGCAGGCCAACTGGAGTACTAAGAATCTACTTAAATAATTCTTAAAAATATCCTTGGCCGTGACAGCTCTTCCCTTAGGGAATGGAGGAAGAAAAGGTATTTATTGAAACCTAATATTAGGAAACTGGTGAGGAGATGGTTGAGTGCTCAATTGTCGGGCGGCCTCCTCAAGCCTGGATGCCAGGAGCCGCTACTATGCGCACTCGCTCGGTCAGCCATTGCTAGTCTTGCAAGTCTAAGCTGGACAAAGCAGGCTGGATTCCTCCTGCAAAAGAAGGGAAAATGAAATTCAAGTTATCTGTACTGAACTCTGATTAGATCTAAGGGCAAGCCAGTTTCCCTCAATTGCTTTTTCCAGATGGCATAGCTGCATCTCCATTCAGAAAGGTCATATACTATATAGAAAGGTGATATATATCTGCAGCAAAACCCATGCAGAATACCAAAGATACATACGTATAGTTTGACCAAAACATTGGCATTCAGTATTTTAATGCTTTTATGCAGTCTTTTTCAACATGCTACTTTGAACAAACATTTATAATAACTGCTTGAACTGCCCCTGTCCAAGGACGGCCCATAATTTGGCCCTATGTACTACAAGCTACCACTTGGGTAAGAGATTAGTAATAATTAAGAAGTGTATAAAAGACATGAGTGCTGTGCCACAACCACAGCTATACAAATGGTATTGATAATGGAGTACTGCATGAAAGCTAGAAGTGTATAAAAGACATGAGTGCTGTGCCACAACCACAGCTATACAAATGGGTATTGATAATGGAGTACTGCATGAGGGCAGGCCTAGGGCATTCCAAATGCAAAGGTTAATGTCTGCTGGGCCTCATTTGAAGAAAAAAAAAGGGGGGGGGGGGGGGGCTATATAAAGCTGTCTCAACAGATGTTTTTTGTGATATCAAACCTCAGTTAGCATCAAAGATATTACACAGTTTTGTGAAAGACTTGGGAGCCCTTTGCTGCTTTCTTGCAGGATTGGACAAAACAGTTCGCCATCTTCAGAAAGGCATCCAACAGTTATATACAAATGAAAATCGTTAAAGGAATGAAAAAAACGCATCAGATGATGCTATTACGTTTCCAACTGTAAAGTCTATCATTCTGGGTCATATAAGTATAGGTACATTTCTGCACATCAACTAGACAAAAAGAATGCAGAGTAAACTAATAATTCAGTGTCTGGTAACACATAAAGGGATAAGGCTACAATTATTAGTGCCATTTTGCCAATGCCATACTCGTTGCAAGCTTAAAATAGGTTCATGTCTCCAACTGAAGTCCCACCCATAGCAATGGAACACATATCTGACTCGAGTCTGCAGAGAAAAAGCAAGCTAGACTATTACAGACACACCCTTGGTTATATGTTTGTCTAGCATTTATAAGGATGAAGAATCTGACTTGTCAGTAGTATATGAATAACAATGATCCTATGACATTTCATGCATCTGATTTTCTGGTCTGGCTTTTCATTGCTGGCCACATATGAGGTGCGATATAATTTATCCAACTTGGCCTAGCTTCATAGCATGCACACGGTCATCCACTCTTAGGATGAAAATGTGAGCACGTGGTATGCACTCTTCGAGATGCCATTGCGTCCATCGCAGCCACACACCGTAGTGAAGAGGCAGACAGCGTGAAGTAGCAGCCTCTAGTCCCTCTACGCATAAGCCATTTTGCCTCGTTGCGTGGCTATGCACCATAGCAGATGTGAAGCAGCAGCTCCTGGTCCTTCTACGCAAAAGCCACTTAGCCCCTTTGCCTCGATGAATGTCTGCGCACCGCAGCGAAGAGGCAGACGACATGAAGTAGCAGCTCCTGGTGCCTGCGAACAGTAGCACAGAGGTAGACAACATAAAGCAGCAGCTCCTGGCCCCTCTATGCATAAGCCACTTTGCCTCGATGCACGCCTGTGCACCAAAGCATAGAGGCAGACACCGTGAAACTGAAGCTTCTGGTGCCTCTACAAAAAGCCACTTTGTCTCGATGTGCAGGTACGACAGATGCTATGGCGTTTTGCAAAGCGCAAGCCACGGACTCGCATATTGAAACTAGAAGTGGACAACCTTGTGTACATAAAACACTAGCTATTTACTTCAAGAGACAATGCCAAAAAGTGGCATGGTGGACAATGTGAAAAGAATTTGCAGTATAAGGATTGCTCAAGTCAGTGCTACATACTACACGTAAGCAAGCTAGAAACATTACTTGTCAAGGTAAGTCCTGTGTGTTTAAAATCTTATGATGCTCAAATTCAACACCGACAATCATCATTCAACATTAATAATACAGATAATACAATATTCACTTTTAGTCATGCCAAAGAAATGAGAATGAAAAGATTTTTTTTTTCACCAGGGATGGCAGTTTAGCTAACGGAAATTTTGCGCACATGCTCACAGTGCTGCTCCATGCTGGCCTACGAAATTGGCTACTGCAAATGGCATCTGAAATAATAAAGCCGCATGTCAGTCCTGGAGCGGAGCCATCCTTTCAGTCTCGCCTAAAACACTCGACCGTTCGGCTGCTGTGCAGAGCCATTTCCTTACCGTCCTCATATGCGAAAGTGCAACAAGCACCACCACCTTCAATGTGTCGATGCATCGAAAAGTTCCACTAAATAAACAAGTTCAGTGAAATACTTACATAGGGGTTGGCGGGTGAACAAAGTGCGCCAGCCGCACCAAGCCACAACAAAAAATTGTGGGGGTTTAACCATAGCTTGAACCTAGTGATAGAGTAAAAGCTGTGTTGCAGAGATAACCTAACACCCACTTTTCAATTCATCATCATCATCATCATCATTTATTATTCCCTAAAAGATCCCTATCAGGGACATTACATAAGGGGGGGGGGGAGACAATGGTGTGAAAGGGCCATACATTAGCATAAAAACAAAGGAAAAGAATACAAAAATACATAACAATGACGAATGGGAAAAAAAAGCATTAAGGAAAGAAGAAAAGTCAGGCAATCGATACAGTGCATACAAAATACAGATAATCATATAGCAAAGCACAACAAAATAACAATATGTAGTAAAATCAACTATAGCAAACAAAAGTGGCAAAAAGATGAAATACAGAAAAATAGACGTTGCCATAACAGTGCATGCAAATTGAATTGCTAATAATGCAGCGCAAGAAAAAGTGTCTATGGCAGGTTGAAATGAATTCGTGGAATCTGAAATCTGTAATTTTTTTTCATAATTTTTATTTAAGTTAGGTTTTTGAGAAAGGAAGGAGCCTTATACTTTTCAGTGGACACCATGGAATTGCAGACACCAGGTCAAGATCATGTTTTCATATTTTTTTCTTGTACATTGTACATTGGTTTATAAGGAAAGGCGCAGTATCTGTCTTTGACCTTTAAGGTTGTTCAAGGTGACATTGCACAACCCAGGGCTGCCTCTCCATTTAAGTTAGGTTTCGGGAAAGGAAGGCTCAGTATACATTTGGGTAAACACCAGGAAATTATGGATACCCGCACTTAATTAGGTCAAGGTCATTTGAAGAGCAAATATAGTGTCACACAAAGAGCTGCTATACCTAGCGTAGTAGGTTTCGCTTCCATTATAAACTGGCTTATAAGGAAAGGTGCAGTATCTGCCAAGGTCACTTGAAGGTGAAAACCGGCGCAACGCTGAAGGCTCAAACTACTGCTATAGTGAAGCTTTCACTTCAAAACAATACTAGCAGTTCCTAACAGCCGTAGTTATTTGTAACTTTTTCAGGTCTTTTTGAGAGTAGGTTCACTTTCACTTGTTTTGAGCTTACTGCGTCTACTCAGCCTATGATTAAAGTTTCACCGCAACATCGCAATAAGAAAAATGTTTTATGGTCATTGCATCTTTTGTCAAAAAATTTTGAATGCAACAATGAAACATGCACAAAACAAAAAAAAAAGCGTTTAATCGAAAGCGTTCAATCGCATCATTTGCTCTGGCATCATATAATGCAGATTCAATGGCATTACTGATTTATACACAGTTCAGATGAGCACAACGACTACAAACTATATCATAGCTGTGTAAAAGCAAATCCAGTGGCAGATGTACGGCAGCTGTCCACTAGACGTACAGGTTCAACCTTCTGTATGAACTCCAGCGGACGTCCGAACTCTGCCGCCAAGTTCGGACATCAATCGGGCGTTGTGTGCTGTCTGGGATATGACACTAAACATGGGATTACTAAAAGCTACATTTCATCTGCAGACAAGCATGACGCATAGATGTCAGACTTCAGAAATACTGCATACAGAAAAAGTTTATTAACACGTACAAGTGTTTTTCGGTATTTTTGGGCCGATAATTAATTTGTGAATGCCCGACACGCAACATAATTCGTGAAGTCAAGATCGTAGTGTTATCCTGTTTTCCCAGTGTTACTACAATAATGGTATGGTAATGTTGAGGTAAACTACGTCTGCTACGCGGAACGCCGTTGTGAAGGGCTCCGGTAATTTCTACTACCTGGGGCCCCAGCCAAAAAAATAAAGCAGCTGGAAACGACTGGAGAGAGTGATTTAATAAAAAGAAAGGTGAAGAGGTCGGCTGGCAGTAAAGAGGCCCTGCTCTGCTGCTCCCCACTGGAGGAGGAGGAAAAGGGAAGTAGAGTTAGGGGGTAAATAGACCCTATGTTGCACGAGACTAGTGTCGTCAAGTGTATGAGAGGTCTCCTCAATAACATGGACCACCATTAATAATTTCATGGTACTACGACATCAGAACCCACTGACATATCACAACTGATTCCGATGGGTTGCAGTTGAAATTCAGATTCCAACTGGAAGACATTGGAGAGTTATAGTGGCTCCAGTGAGAATCCTCATTCCAAAGGAACTCTCAGTTGGTTCCAGTCAAAAAGCCCAATTGGAGTTGTGCCTGTATAGACTGCCATTTATGCACAACTGTAGTATTGGTTTATTCATGTTCCAAATAGGTACTCAGATGGATCAATCTTTACCAAGTGGTCAGCCCAATTGGCCTTATCCACTGCATCCAAAGGGTCTATCCAAATGCAATGTGTCCACGTGAACATTCACATAAAGCAGAACAAATATTTTTTTCATAACAGCAGCTATTAGCAACTTAACTAAATCATATTCATCACCTACAATACAGCCACGAAAAAAAAAATTCAATGAAAACACTCCATTAACAAGAGCCACTGGCCTGCATCTAATAAGTGGTGTAATAAAGGGGGCAGAAGTGTGTGCACTGGATGTATATATGATGTATTATGCTGTTAGCGTCCGACTGTATGGTATAGGGTTTCTCGTGTGCAATGTATGCTTACCTGTCAGCCTTAATTCCCATAAAGCATGTAATCCCCATATTTTCCACATGCCTAGCAAACATGTAAATTGGCATTTTTTCTTTTGCCCCATTTGGTATGTCCCATTGTACACCGTGGGCGTGACCCATTAGATCCAAATGACATGTCTCACTTTGTCTATCACATGCAATGGGTCTTGCCCATTGAATTCTATTGGTATGTCCCATTGGACTCATTGCATGCAATAGGTCTTACCCATTTGCTGCAATGGCTTAAGTGTCCAAAAATACCATTGGTTTCAATTGGGAATCGAAATGGTTCCAATTGTTAATTTTTTTTTTTGACTGGGGTTTTTGTGCCTTGAGTTTTGCCTACATTGAACCGTGGCCAACACAGCCAGGATCGAACCCGCGTCTTAGACATAACACAAACCCTAACCACCAAGCCATTGCGATGGGGCTTCATATTATAGTGGAAAACCTGCGAACATTTGTTCAGCTAGGCATTACAGGCATTGGTGAAGTTCAGCATAATGATGCTGCAGCAAAGGGCAACCACATGCACCTGGAAAAAAAAAGCAGCCAGGAAGAGAATCCCCCAAGTACCCCCACAAAAAAAAAAAAAAAAAAAAAAAAAAAAAAAAAAAAAAAAGAAGCAAAACCTAGTCAGACTTTCTTTAATAGACCTATAGCATAAAGCGCATATCACTACTGCATACCGTGAGTGTGCATGCCTAGATAGCCTTGAGGATGTCAAATGCCTGCCCACCAGCTGTTGGCACACCTGCTTCGGGAAGCCAATATGCGTATGCTGATGACGCACGGTAGCGGTATTTGGTAGTGATTTAAATGAGTCTATTAGGTGCTGGTCGGCTAGTAATGGGATATGAAATAGACTTATAGTAAAATACAACCTAAAAAATAGTAGCAACAATGGTTCGCCGAGTCTTTTATTACCCTGCTGGCTAACCACAATTGTAAGCAAACAACATTTGACTACTATGGTACGTCATTCACTCCAATCTTCCCCCCGTCCCATACAGTGCGGTTCAGGTATTTATCAAGAAGTGCGACAGATTATGCCTTTCCTATAAACTAAATGTTTACCTAATAAAAGAAAAAGAAGCAAAAGTACAAAATCCTCGAGCTTATAACTTTGCTGTGATATATGCTGTTTGTTCAAATAATGAGAAAACTGCGAAACAATTAACTACTTCACTGCAAGGAATTTTGTGTGACAGTATGAATGTGGAGGAGCGTCACTTGAGACATGTTGTGCCCGACCGTTTCAGCTGAGAATTAAGACATGTAGTAAGACTCGCATTTCTGAGTACCTGGTAACATAAGGAAAGAGGTAAAAAAAATTGTTGAAAATCTCTAAAGTAGGCAGCATAAACGAAGGGCAGAAGCTGAAGGCACAGAGGAGAAACCATGATGCAGCGAACCACAAAGAGAGATGTCGGTGGTCATAACAAAGCACCACACGGTAACACTACGCCTACTCAGAACCTGAACGCATGTACTGCGATATGAATTTGCTTTTGCAGTCAGTCAACTTCCGAAGCAAAGCAGCCTCCCACTTTATGCCATGTATTTTGCAAATATATAAATTAAGGAATATACAGATTGATTGCTGTCCAGGTTGGCTGGCATTTTCAGTGCAGCAGTCTGTTCATTTCAATTTCATTTCATGCACCAGTGTAATATGATCATGGTTATACTGACCACACTGCGTTTCACTACCAATATTGCGACTCAAAACAGGTACACACACAGCTACCTCAACACATAATGAACCACTAATAAAACCTAGTTGTATTGATGTAGGTGGGTACAGCAAAGAATGACTGTGCTTGAATAGCTTGGGAGCCATGTCATAGTAGTATTGGAGATGAAGCCTCCACAATATGCAAATGGCTATCTAAGCAAACCGCAATGTTGTTTGCAAACTGCTTGCCTTCATTAGCATGCATTAGCAAAGAGTGAAGTCTGAATTTCACCTCCTCTGAAGTGTGGTTCATTTTTCGTACGCTCAACCGCCAAATGCAAGGCAACTACTTCGGGATCCTCTGAGTTAAGCTTCTCTGCTTTTCTGCGCCGCTGAGCAGCAATTTCGCTCTCCTTCTCCATGGCTATACCACACTGGCAAACGCCCCGCTGTATATATACGCCCACTGATAACTCTGCGCATGCGCGGCGCTATGAAGCAGCTCCAGGACAGCGTCAGACTTGGCTACTAAACAACAAAGGCGCACAGCTGGGCACGCGTTGGCGTCAGTGCATCTGCCACGGCTAAGATGTCACTACTCTGGAATGCGCAGACCGGCGAGGCGCGCAGGCAGCGTCAGACTTGGCTACTACGCAACGGAGGCGCACACACACGCACGTCTGCCACGGCTAAGACGTCACTCCTCTGGAATGTGCAGACCGGCGAGGCGCGCGTGGCGGTGGCGGAGCGCTCAGGCAGCGTCAGTCTTAGCTACTACGCAACGAAGGTGCACAGTTGGGCACGCGCCAGCGCGTCTGCCACGGCTAAGACGTCACACCTATGGAATGTGCACACCGGCGAGGCACGCGCACGCGTACTTGCGTTGCAAGTACGGAGCGTGCGGCTCCAGCGTGCCAGCTGCGTGCCGTATGAAGTCACTGCTCCTTGCACTTGCGCAGCACGGCTCACCAGGAGCCGCGTGAAACTGCTCAACCACAGCCAGTGTAGCTAGCGCTACAAAATTTAGTTTATCAGCAATCTAATCATACAGCCATGACCTGAACGGTGTTGTCAGCACTTGTCTGTGCGACCTCAATAATCCATCCCTCAATGCTTTGCAGCACCTTCAGGGGGCAATGAAATTCTGGTTTTTGCAATTTCAGTGATCCAAAAACTTTTATGGGCACCTGTAACTTCAATAATATCACTTTAACAACATAAGTTCGGCAAAATAGGTTCACTCAAGAAACATGTCCCCAAACTTCTGGGCCACCCAACTTAAAATACAGATGCAGAGGCACGTTGCTCGTCCAAGACGCTAGTGTGCAACTGGTGCACCAAGTGTTTAGGCCAGCACAACAGCCAGCTCTGTTTGCTCTAGCATCTGCTGACATCATCTAATGGAGTTGCACATGCAAAAAAAATATTTTTCAAAGCATACCAATTAACCTATAAAGTGTGCCTTTGAACAAAAACACAAGGCAAACATACGAGACATTGTGCAGTTGAATTTATTACATAAGTGCGCTTGCTCCAAATCTTTTACAAGAACCTCCCACTTTGCCTCAGTATTCCTCATCAGAGTCCAAACCAGCTCGGCGCCTGTCAAACTGCAACACCAAAAAACATAGCTTTAACATTGCAGCAAGCAAATGTGGCACATTTCAAATGAAAACAGGTCTCTGAGCATTGTAACAGTTGCAAAATATGTGAACTTTTAGTATTTGCTTCCTTACACAGCTTACAACTAAGTCCATGGCCTCCAAGTAGCACCTGCAATGTAATAATTGCAGTTTTTCTCCAAGACATCTTTTAACGTAACACTCACCATGACAATACTACTGTTTTATCTATTTTCAGCTGCTCAGGTTAGGAAGGTACATTTGAAAGCATGACCTTACATCCGACCACACAAAAAGAGTGAGAGAGAGATATTAACAGCAAATGCAGAGAGCTTAGTATAAACTATGATTCTCTGCATACCGCAACTATGATTTTCTGTGCTGGTAGAGTGGAGAAAGGGCAAGGAAGAGGGCTTTGATAGGTGAAGTTATTTATGGACATAAGAGACATGTGAAATGGCACAGAAAAATGCAAACTTTGGTATATTAATGTTCCCCCTTAACCTAATCCAAGTACTGCATTCATACTTCTAATACTACATCACAAAGCCTAGAAGCTTGGCACTCGTATACAGGGTGTTGAACAGGAACTTTTTCGGGTTCGGTTCGGGTTCAGTTTCGGCTCCGGTGACACATTCCGTTCCGGTTCGAACCGGTTCAACCCTGCCCGAACCGGTTCAAACAGATTCAGAAAAAAAAACAAAAAATTCAGGTGTATTTTTTTACCCCACATTTTTAATACTGAGTTATCTTATTCAAATATATAAAAAGGATAAAATTTTTATAGCAGCCTGTCTATCGTGTTTGTCGTCAGATGTGACGGGCTCAAATTGGTTGTACGGACCCCAGCAAAATGCTTATGAGTGACTAACGATTAGATCAGGAAGGGGGAAAATAATCATTTTCCTTTGCACATAATCAACTAAAGCTGTCACTCACTGAAACTCAAAAGAAAATAAAGTTTCCAGCGGCGCTTTTCAGGTACATAAAATTTCAAATGAATTTTATTTCAGAGCGAACCCTCTACTACTACATGTACAACAATGTTTCGCCCAGCTCCCATTAAAGGACTTTGAAATCAGGTCAAGGTCGAACCAAGCACACACCCTGAGACTAACTATGTATATACCATGTGCGACTATACACCGCACAAAATGCGAACGCCTTTGCATTTGGCATTTCTATGAAGGTGAAACGCAAATGCACCTATGTGTTGTATTCCGAAAGATGCTGACAAAAATTCCCTTCGCCACGTATTGGAGTTGGAGTCAATATCGCATGTGTCTCACTCTGGTAGCCGCGACGTGATGCGACCGCCGTCTTGTTGCGCGTCATGGTTGCTTGTATAGGCGTGCTATATACCTTCTTCTAGAACCACTTTGTGGCTAGACTGGTATGTTAAATCGCACAATTTACAACCAGCATGACATGATATCATGGCTGGTCGCAAATAGTTTATTATTTGCCAGCATAGAAAGACCGAAGGAAGAGGACAGTGTCGAGGATTGTTGAAGTCATCCGGGTTCGATGAAATGAGAGGATATATACAGGGTGTGTCCGAAATGTAAGGCAAATATTTTTTTTCTGGCGCAGACTGCTCTGAGCTCTAGGAGCGTCATAACCGCTGTTTCCGTGTACCTATTGATAGTGCCCTTGTCACAACGTGTGATGACATCAGCATGCGGACAACGATACGCAATCAAGTTCTGTAATAAACTAAATGAGAGTCTCGCCGAGATCTATCAAATGATTCAGCAAGTATATGGGAAATCTGCTTTGTCTTATTCTGATAGCACCGCAAACCGCCAAAGTTCCGGATGGCAAATCTCGGAGCCCCCAAGACGGCAACGATGAGCCGTAATTAAAACAATGCAAATGGTCACTTTGACATGAAGGGTGTAGTTGACAACTCATTTGTATTCCAAGGACAGGCAATCAATGTTGTCTACCAGGTGGATGTGCTCGAGAGACTGAGAAAAAGGGTCCTTCAAGCGGGAAAGGAGATCGGCGATACCTGGGAATTGCACGACAACGTTTCCAGCCACACTCTCTACGTGTACGGGAGTTGACGATGCCCAGGCCCTTCTATAGCACTGACCTGGATCTGCCAGACTTCTTCCGGTTCCCAAAGGTCAAGAGCACCCTGAAAGGAGTCCGTTTTTGGACATTCAATGGATCCAAACCGCCGTGACAAAGGCTCTAAACGAGGCTCCTGTCAACGCCTTCCAGGATGCGTACAGTCCATGGCAGAGTCGCTGGTAAAAATGTGTAGATGCCAAAGACCACTAACAAGAATTTTAAACGTTTGTAACTATATCTTGAATGATTTGTCTTCTACCGGTAAAATTGCATTGCTTTCCGGACACACCCTGTACTTTAGTCTAGAAAATGCTCTCTCGACGCTGACTTATGTAGATGGCACGGCACAGAGCAAGAGTTGTTGTAGGTATTAATTACAATTCTGGGCGTCGCAACTTTTCCTCCTCCCTAAATTTCAAAACACTCGAGTCTTTGCTTATTCTGGGCAACGTTTCAAATGCGTAGAGCAGCATCTGTACTTCATCAATTTTGAGAAAACTGCAGCTGTCTCCGAATCTCTGCAGGAAGTCTTCTCTTTTCATAAGAAACGCTTGAAGTTTATTCTTTGCATGTAACCACTTAGAGTGAGATTCTGCTGCTGACTGTAGCAGTACTTCAGTGCCGCCGGCGATCCTACGATGCCACTACCATGTGGCAACGACCAAATGCTGTTTTGCTCAGCACCTTTCCTCGCTGGTCGACGTAAATTCGTACCTCAGACAGTAGTTCACCGGTTGCACTATTACTTTTCTCTTCTGTGTTTTTTAGGGCTTAGTCGCAGGCTTCTTCGGTCCACTTGACCTCGTCCCTCTCCCTGCTTTTCAAGGTTTTTGTCCAGACCTCCCTCGTCACCGTGCAAACCAATCACCAGCTTACTCATTAAATACATTTTCTCTCAATAGTGCACTTCTAGCTTTCTGTACCACTTTCTAAAATCTCTTAGGTATTCGCATCAGTGACGGTGAATAAAGCGATGAAACGCATTCTTTTTTTCGACACCGTGGTTGTATGGGCCGAAACGATAGCGCACCAAATAGAGCTTGTGAATTATTACCCCTACTAGTAAATCTGCCGACTTCCTTGCTCCACCCAGAATGCACATTTGAACATCGGAGTTTCAATCCTAGCATAGTTTAGATGCTAAGGAAAATAAATCGAGCAGTCATCGCTAGAGACAAAAGAAAGAGAAGACAAAAGGGGAATCGACATATGGATTGATCTTTGTGCTAAGTTACTTCAGATACAACTCAAGGACTGGCGGGTAACTGCTACACAGAACAGCATTCCCCCATCAGTCTGCTTATAATTCTGATGTCTCGGTCAACCATATTGCATATGTTGGCGTCGCATCGCATACGACTACTGTGCACGCTATGTGACTCATCGCGACGCCATCGAACGATAGGAAAATAAAATTATTTGCGTAACAGTTTTAAGATTCGTCATTTCTTTTTCATCTAAATATGTAACTCAGCTTACGAATTATCGCTGCTATTTTACTGCATAGGAAGGCTCTTGAATGTGGCAACTTTCTCCATGAGTGGTGCCATTGTGCAGTGCAGCGGCAAATTGTGTTCAGCATGAAACGATACAGTCAAGGCAGTAAGCTGGGCTAGTTGGTGTGTCATCATTAATCAAAAAGGCTAGCGCACATAACACAGACACAGACATAGGAGAAGACAGGATGAGCGCTCGTCCTGTCTTCTCCTATGTCTGTGTTATATGCGCAAGTCTTTTTATTAATGATGAAATGTTAGCCAGACACCAGAGCATGATGATATGCACGTGGCAACCTATTTTTCTTTTTTCTTGCCATGTTTCTGCAATGAACGATTTTTCAACAGTTGGGATGTTTGCGGTCTGCAGTGTCGCTTACGAAAGAGGTGAGGAGAACGCTTTACAAGCAGCGGTAAAAGAAAAAAGAATGAATGTGTCTTGCCAGCAAAAGTGGGTAGGAACCGTACCGTGAACCGGTTCGGAACAGTTCCTTCGATTTGCTCCGGTTCGGATTCAGTTCCAAAATGGCGGAAAAAATTCGGGTTCGGTTCGGTTCCGGTTCTGGGCAAAAATTCGGATTCGGTTCCGGTTCGACACCCTGCTCGTATAAGCGTGAGTCAGCACGCTGAGCTTGCAATTAGGATGTGCTGGAGGCCTAGTCTTGAAGGCAGCATAGCATTCCTCCAAGTTTAAATGAACATGACAAGCCAATAATACAGCTACCTAAGTCGCCTGGCCTTCTTTAGAGATTAAGCAATGCACAGTATTATGATCACCACTGGATCAAAATGTGCTGCCTGGTTGTTTTCTGCACTTTGCTGGTGCCAAGTTGATTTAAAATAACCAGCACCCAAGAAGTGAACAGAAACATTCAAAAGTGACATAAATCAACAGACAAGGCAGTCTGTAATTCCACTCTGATGTTAGGCTATTCTACAACATCTCCTCCAACGCTACACTGCTTTGGTGGCAGCGGCTTGCTGCCCCTCTTAACATCCACCATCGACATCCCAGGCAGCACAAGACAGTGGGCCAATGCTGGTAATGAACTGGCAAATGGTGGTCCTACAGAGGCCCAACTTTGCTGCTGTCTGACCAACATTGGTTAAGTCAGTCCACAACACATCCTACGATGGAACAACGTTCATTTTCTATACCAATGTTGGTGCTACCGTTCTAACATTCTGGCGATATTGGACATGTTTATCCCATGCTTTCCCGGTATTGGTACAACCACCCTTAGAAATTGGCTACCCTGGACCAATTTACTTTCCATTCACCCATTATTGTACGCGTCACCTCTAAGAATTGCCTACATCTGACCATTTTGTACTGTGCTCCCATTACGGGCCGTGCCGGTTTTAAAAGCTGTCTATATTGGACTACTTTATCTCGTCTTATTCCAATATCTGCCAAGCCATTCTTAAAAACAGCCGACAATGGATCACGTCCCTCAGTATCCCGATATTGTTGCACCATGCTGAGGCCTGGCTATATTTAATTACAAAATATTGAGTTTTATTATTTAAATCAAAAGAGGGATCGATATTTCTATACTTAATATTCATACTCGAACCAAGTCAACGGTTTCTTTGTCAGTGGCTGCGGGGCTAGAGAGAAAGGGAAATGTACTTGCCCATCTAAAAACAGAGGCGCTCATTCTTGGCTCCCTGAATCCTTCCTTTACACTTGCCTTTTGGACGGGAAAGACGTTTGTGCAGTGCCTCTGGCCGACGGCCCCCTTTGTAATTCAAAAGTTAAATAGTTTTCGTTGTTTGTGTTAATGAACGCGTCTCTGTGTCGTCACTGCATCCTCCATAAGATTTACCGTCGAACGATTCAGCTCAGCATATTTGGAGCTGTTCATAGACTGTGGAAACAAAGTCTCATCTGACACGTTGTGGGAGCGCCAGTGCACCTCTAAAGCTCTGCCTGGAATACCCTATATGTGAGTAAACCCGCCATTTCATCTCGTCATACATTCAGAAAATATTACAGTATATGAGACACTGTGTCTTTTTTTCTGCAGGAATAGAGAATAAGAATTCTGGGACGAGTTCTTAGTAACTTTTTGAAAACTGCCAAGCTTAATATGTGCGCAAAGCAGCGCTGAATGAATGGTGAGAATTGGAATTTTCGTCTTTGGTAAGACTGATTCTCCGAATACGTGAGAATTTTAATTTTCGTCTTTGGTAAGACTGATCCTCCGAATGTCGTCTGCCATCGGCTGCGTCGGGTAGCATGTCGGTCATCCACCGGAGATAGGAAGCGCTTGCTCTTGCAATGCAGCAGGCCAGTTAAGGCTAGTCCACATGCAAATAATAGTCAATTTCGTCATAATCGGCGGCATTGAAGCCAAATATTTCTAACTTGTTGATACCATGTCGTTCTTCCTGCTTGAGCCACCGAAACCACTCGGAATACATTTTTTTGCAACGTAGCAGCAGAATTGGAGAGCATTTTCATTTGCATTTAATCTCTTTACGGAAGTGCGTAATGCTTACGTACTGTTTTTTTTTTCTTTTGCTAGCCCAATTTTAGCCGCACATGAATTGCTCCAGGTGTACAATGCATACTTCCGGCTTATTCTGCTAAGTTTCCTTTCCATGAGAAACCCATAACTGCTTTGTCAGGAGGTTGTCGCGTGTGATTTTTTAATTTATAATGTCTTCTCCTGAACTACAGCATGAGAAGCGATGCAGATTTCTGTTTGCTTTAAATTATGCTGTAGAAAACAAAGCTGCATTGAAATTCACGCGTTTCGTGGATTTAGGCGAAATTACAAAAATAAACTGTTCAGAACAGGTAGAATATTCTCCCTCTTCTCTCTCTCTCTTCAGAGCAAGTAGGTACAAGGCAGCAGTCTATTTTGTTAATTAGCGTAATTTGAATGCCAAAAATACCAAGAAATGTTCACATTTTTTTACATTTCGCATGTATTGCTGCTATTTTCTTCCAGTTCTGTTTCATTTTTTTTCACAACCCCCGTCGTTTTGTAAGAGGAGATAAATAAGACCTTTGTGTAATTAATTATGAAGATTTTAGAACTGGAAACAACTCAACAGTGAAAGAGCAGATGCCCTTCAATCGGAATAGAGTTCTGCTACCATTCGAGTCCATCTGTTGACAAGGCACTATTGGAAATTTCCAGCCGCCTACAATGTCATCTTGACATCATTAAACACAGCATACTAACCAGCTTTACTTTTTACTTTTTATGAAAGAGCTTTGTCACATTTTAAAATTATTATTGACTGCTTTCTTTTTTAAGTGCAGCATGGGACACATTTTTTAAATGACATGTATGTTCCCCCTTCTTTTTCGCTTGTGTATTTCAACAAATAACCAGATTTCTATGTGGTTCAGTAATGCTTGTGTTTCTTTTTTTGCAGAAGCCATAATGAAACCAAGGAATGACTGCTTCTGATTCCCGGGATTTCATCTTCAAATGCTTGCCGGATTTGCACGCATCCTGTCTAGATAGGCACTGTTCCCGTCCATGGAATACTTCTGAATACCTGGGCGCCTCATCACGCGGCGTAGCCTCATCTCCCTGGATGACCCGAGCCATTTCCCTCCTCCTTCATGCATTCTATGCATAACGAATGGTCTCTTATAAGTATTGGGTTATTTTGAATCGCCAGCAGCTGAATAACGATACAAGTCTACAATTTTGAATAAGTATAGACTGAATATTGAAAGGCTGTTCGCACTCTAATGAAATAGCCAGTAGTTAAACCTTCCCCTCCCGTGCGTGTTGTGCTAGCAGGCACTGAATGCATGTATTGAAGAGTCAAATAAATTTTTTTTTTTTTTTCTGAATCATTTTGCTGCCTCTTTTTTAAATGCGTTGTCGCTTGCGAGTAAAAAAGTTCATTGCACTGGTTGCCATAAAAAGATAAAAATGGCAGCTTTATCAGTGAGTGGGGATTTAACTGTGTGCCCTCCATACACCATACAATAGAAAAATTTAGTCGCGCAATCATGTAGGATAAACTTTTGCAAGGCTTGTCAATTTCTGCGACATAAATGGGAAAGCCATCGATATGACAATATAAGAAAACCATTGTTTTCCCAACCTTGGGAATGAAAGTGGATTAGGAAGGCCGTCATTATTGGGCTGTGAATGGACACGCCAATAGTAAATTCATATTGGTAGTGCCATAGTGGATTAACGCTGGACCAACTGATGGCATGAACAATGATCTAATATAAGAAAAGGTAGTAATTTCTCCTAGAGCCAACGTAGATGTGGAACACCGGTGGTCCAATAGTGGTGTGCTGCTTGGGATCCTGGCATACAGCCTGTGCCTGCTTTCACCACTATTCCTCCAGAGCCATTCACAACTGAAACATGTCATAGGAGGTGGAGGTACTCTTAAGTTTTGCACATTGTATTTAATGCAGCTACTGCTGCAAATTACAAAATATATAAGCATGCTATAAACTGCCATTTACATCTACATGCTGGTTTTGAGGAACTAAAAGCCAACTGCAATAAAAAAGTACACTGAATGGCATACCATACCAAAATGCAATAATCTTAAAAAATAAGAGTTCAAATCTTTCAACAAGACAGGGATAGCATCCTAGTTAGAGTGAGCTCTTCTGAACTTCACTTCTTTACTGACCACGATAAAATTGGCATGAAAAAATTGTTCGAACACATGAAGTATATGAATAAAACATGTGAATTCTGTACAATGCTACTTTTTTTTAACAAAATATCCAACAAATACTACAGGTGCATAAGAAAAGATTACAGGGGTGCACATTTCCTTACATGCAGAAATGCGAAAGCATCGAGACTTCTAGGCCTAGTTCTCTAATGAGCTCATTCTGCATTTTGTTCCTTCTCCGACAGGTACAAGTTTATTTTTACTTTTATTTTTATCAGTGTTAATTTTTCTGTACCTTTGTTTTTTTCTATTTTTTGTTTTTGTTTTCCTCTTTCCCTTATTTCATTTTTACTTAAATAGTTTACTTATCAGTCACCTTTCTTTATGTTTCCTCAACACCCTTCAGCATCCTTATGCTAGACAAGAATACTGGACTCATTTGCATGAAGCCGGCATAGACTAGAGATTAGCGCCCTCGGCTGGGACACGGAAAGCTGGTAATTCGAGTCCTGGCATGGACAGGATTCTTTTTTTATTCATAAATGACAGCAGAATGTGGACGCTCTGTCCACAGCTCTATTTACAGCTCATGGTGACATGCTCTGATAACGGCATTTTTCCGCACGGGAACACTAGCTGTGTGTACGCAACAGACACACAAAGCCACAGATGGACTAGTTTGGTTTATCAGGTTTACGTCCCAAAGCAACCTGGGGGGGCTATGAGAGACTCCGCCGTGGAGGGCTTTAGAAATTTCAACCACCTGGGGTTCCTTAATGTGCACTGACATCGCACAGCACATGGTTGCTTTGTTTTTCGTCTCCATCGAAAAGTGGCCACTGCGGCCAGGATTTGATCCCGCATCCTTGGGTTCAGTAATCAAGAATCCTGACCACTCAGCCACTGCGGCGGGGCGCCACAAATATAATGAGGCTTACCTTTACAGTAGTCTTTTTTTGTGTCTGCTCACTGACTTTTTCCAGTAAGTTGATAAGACCAGACTCTGGAAGCTGCAAAGTTGAATGCAATACTTTACATTTGATTTAAATTACTGGTGGATCATAGAAAATTCAACTGAACACACTCACCACAAAACTGCAGGAAACATATTTGTATGAATTCTGTACTTCAACAATTATAAACCACATATAACAAGCTCCTGTTGCTCTCTGTGAGAATGTGTGTGTGTTCGTGCATGCATGCATGCACACAAACTGCTGCAAACACTACTTACTGCAAGCGGTGCTGCTGCTTTTCAAAGCAGACATCTGGGCATGGGTTTTAAGTAAAAGAATCACTTATCTGCCTACACAGCCCCAAATATAGTACTCGAAAAGAAAACAAGACAGTTATAATGGATGAAAATGTGCTTAGAAAAATATACACTTACACTTACTATGACTAAAGTAATCTTAAACAAGTTAATACAATTCACTGTCAAGAAGGGCATGCAAAGAAATTTCGACATACCTTGCTTTGAATCTGTCCCATCTGCACCATTCTTATTAACATATTTTCCACAAGGGTTGCTTTCTCAGGCTTGGCCAAAGCAATTGTATTGACTGCAAAGAATAACAATTCTAAGCACAACAGGAAGAATTTGCAATCAGAACATATCGTGACATATCATGACGAAGCATTCAATGGACACAACAAAAGGCATGCCAGTACCACCATCAGCAAGCTTAACCCAAAAGCAGAACAGCACGTCCTGGACTGACACCAACAACAAGACGCGTTGGCCACTGGAGCTAATACAATACCTCAATATGTTTGCAATGACTGACAAGTGCAGTTTGATATGACTGGACCTTTGCCATCGAAGTGAGTGGGCTCTTGACGGGCCTGTGTTGCCATGTTCCACTTGTGGCTGTAGTGAAACACCCATGCACAAAAAAACATATTGCAATTTGTTTATCTCATCAAACCGACACAGTGCCCAACTGCTCATGTGACTTTCAAGTTTGGCCTCAAGGAGAGTAAAAAAGGCAGAGCAAGCACAGATTGTGTGGTATTTGTAAGGCTGGATGACAAATAAATATGCTGGTTTGAGTTGTTTAGCCTCTAGAGGCCAAACGTTTTACTTCCTTAGATTCAAGGCCAAACTCGAAACCCACATGAGCAGTTCCATGCCATGTTGGGTTGGTGAGATAAGCAAACCGCAATGTGATTTTTGCGTGTGCATGTGTGCTTGGCTGCAGCCACGAGAAAAATGCGATGACACGGGCCCGTCAAGAGGGCACTCACTCCGACGATAAAAGACAAGTTATATCAAACTGCGCTCCAGCTATCATCAGCAGTTGCAAACATAGTGAAGCATTGTCTTGGAATAACAGCTTGAGGGGCTAGTTGGTGCTGCATAATACCCAGAAATGTGGCGCTACCCCTTGGCAAAGAAGAGGATGATGAGAAGATGTACCGTCTTTGCCAAAAGTAACCAGGCTGCTGCGAAGGCTGCCGGAGCAAGCGCGCGGCCGTGTGGCGGCGTTGCTCGCTGTGGCTTATCGGTGCTCGTCAGCTCCGAGGGTACAACAGCTGACGTAACTTCGCACCCTCACTGATAAAAACTAGGCGCGTATGATGTGCGGGCTGCGGTTTCACGTGTGCGAAGCTTGGTTGAGCCCAGCGAGGGCGTTTAGTATAGCGACGGGGCTATTATCTCTTCTCGGCAACTGCGGAAAACAGAAAAGCAGGTGATAGTAGACACGGTGAGCTCTTGTTAGTTTCTAGGACGAATATGTGCTAGATTTGCCAGAAAATGCTGTTCTGAAATAAGGGTTCCGCAAACGAGAAAGCAGTCCTGTGCATATAATGGCTAAGCGTGAGTAAGCTTTCATTATCGTTTGTTACCTATACCAAAACTTACCTACAAGCAAATGCAAGAATTTGTTAGAATCAAACATTGATCTTATTTATGCACAGCCTCCCCAAGGGACTATCACAATTTTGCAAGCCTATAAGAGAGATAAGGTGGCTTGGAAGGGTTCACAAGCTTTCCCATAACTTCGTACTGGAGTTACGGTCCGCAAAAGTGCAGTACGCAAGGCTTCTCGGAGAAAGCATGTTGAAACTTCAAGGTGCGTTATCATTCTTTATGTACAGGCACATCAAACACGCAGTAAAGCGCAATTCTGCTGGTGTGTTTCAGTAGCGGATTGCAGAACACAAGCACGTATAATTATATAGCGAGAAATGCGACATCTGCTTCAGGGCAGTTGCCGAGAAGAGCGAATAGCCCTGTCGGTATACTGAATGCCCTCGCTGGGCATAACCAAGCTTCGCACACGTGAAACCGCAGCCCGCACATCATACGCGCCTAGTTTTTATCATCCAACGAGCGAGGATGAGGGTGCGAAGTTACGTCAGCTGTTGTACCCTCGGAGCTGACGAGCACCAATAAGCCACAGGGAGCGCAACGCCGCCACACGGCCGCGCACTTGCTCCGTCAGCCTTCGCAGCAGCCTGGTTACTTTTGGCAAAGATGGTACTTGAGTGTAGAAGAAGAGGAGTGGTGAAGAGGAAGTGTGTTCAGATCCCATATTACAGTTGGTAGTGTGCGCGTGTGTTGTCTCTTCGCTTGTGTTTGTTGCACCACATTTCTGGGCATTGTCTTGGCTCCAGCAGGCAACGCTTCGCAGTACTGGCGTAAGTACACGCCACGCTGTCGAGCATTTGTATTCAGCGTACTGAAGGCGGTAAATCACTGCGCATGATGTGCAGCCAATAGGGTTTGGTTTCTGGGATTTAACGCCCCAAAGCAACTCGGGCTATGACAGACGCCGTAGTGGAGGACTCCGGAAATTTCGACTACCTAGAGTTCCTTAACGTGCACCGACATCGCACAGAACATGGGCGCCTTGCTTTTTGCCTATATCGAGAAGCGGCCACCGCTGCCGTGCTGCCAATAGCTTTGCTCAGAGTGTGCTATCGCGCTCAGTACGAGTTACGCCACTTGAGCACCCAGGGAATTGCTATCCCAGTGTAGGCCATAGTGAGCGCAACAGTACATTAGATATACGGGATATTTGCAAGTACCAAGTTGCTAAATCAAACAGCAAAGATTTATGCTTGCCAACATGGCCTGATTTACAGCCATGTTTCCAAGGCAACAGTAGCACATCACAGCAATATGATGCACCTGCATTTAGACCTAGTGCATTGCCCCTAGTCTGATGGCAGTAGCACATGGTGTCACATATTTAAAGTGAGGTGGTGCTTCTGTCGAAACAGGTTTTCTTTTTTTTTTTTTTTTTTTTTTCACATTCTCTGGCTGGCCATCAACTGCTGTGTAGGGAGGATAGCAAAGAGGAGTCCAGAGGGGAGCGATAGCAAGGAAGGACAGGCAGAGCTGAGCCAAGCGATGTTACATGTTTTGGTGCTTGGTGAGGGCATCCCGCTTGCACTAACGACCTTCCTAAGGCAATGCGACTGCGTTTACATGCGCAGTGAAAGTTGACTTACTCCTCTCAATCCAGCCGTCTGGTGCATGCGATACGCTTTCCTAGTGCATCACCCATTTCTATAGCCCTGTATACATGGACTCGACAACACCGGGTCGAGTAAGTGAGGTCACCATTACTCGACCCTATTGGTGTCTACATGAACTCGTTTTCCAGCGAGTAAGTATCGCAGCGGCGTGTAGCGTCGAGATTTGAAGTTATTGTGCAAGTTTCTTACTCGTATTTGATTCCATTGCCTTTTACTTTCGAGAGCTTAGATTATTTTTTATCGTTGATGAGGGCTAAAAAGCATTCAACTTCGCTGACGCTCCTCGCCGTTCCGGTTGCTTTTTAATCCCAGAGTTTGCCATAACTCGACTGACTCCCTGACTCGACAGCATCTACATGCTTTTAGACAAGCGGGTCAAGCGAGTTAATGCGACCCGCTCCGCGGCTATTTTACTCGACCCGACTGCGTATACATGAACCCAACAACTGGTTTTTTACTCGATAGGCTTACTCGATCCGACTCTGTCGAGTCCATGTATACAGGGCTGGTGAATGTGATGCGCTAGAAGCAGGATGCAATGCGATGCACCAGTTTTCGCATTCTTGTAGACATATTTTATGGGTCACTCTTGTAAAGGGTCAGTAAAGGTGGGGGGAGGGGGCATATTTGTTTGGACCATGTTTTTCTTAAACTTTTGTCAAAAAAAAAAGAAAAAAAAGGCCCCGGCACGGTTTTCCTATGCAACAATTTTCGCTTTGTGGAGGGGTTAAGCCCCACTTGCTTGACATCCACATAAACTTCTTTGAATTTTTTCTAGGCATCGCAATATAACACCTAGACACGCAAAGGTCTTGTCAGTGACAAGCTTTACAACACTATGGCGAAGAAAGCAAACTTATTATTGTGCAACTATTCACATGGTTAGCATATTTAACCAAGGCTCACGTCGCGCTCTTGCTTCCTGAGTCAGTGCTTGATTCAAGACCTGGTTCTTGAAGTCTTCAGCTTTCGCCTTTCGCTCAGCTTCTCGATCAGCATTTGCGGGTCCATTTCCCTACCAAAGGAAAATTAAATAAAAATAAATGCCATACAATGAGCAGTACGCTATTACCTTTTTTAGCACCCTGGCCTAAACCAGTCTAACCGGCCTAAATAGTCACGGCCAGTTGACTTCAGATGATAGGAAATGCGGTGCCAGAGAGCTTCCACGGTTACACCAGCTGATTACATAAAACACGCAGGAGTCGTCTAGGTCCCGCGTGCATGTGCGGCATTCTGCACTAGCGATTTATGACGACTTCGGAATTAAGCGCACGTCCATCATACTCTAGTTAAGCCCGCTATCTAGCCCCCTTCAGCACAGTACCGATAATATTCATTGCCCCGGACCTCGCACACTACAAACACAACGCCGCAAGGCGCAAGGCGGCAAGGATATGTTTACATCTGAGCGCCGACAAAACGCACGTGTCGTTTGCCTCACTCGAGGCGCGGAAGAGTTATATCAACTGCGTTACCCACTTCCTCTCTACGCAATTTCCACTCAAGTTTTCTAATATGCCACAGCCATGGTATGGGTGAGAGATGCCATTTAAGTGATGCGATAAACATTCTTGCAAGCGTAATTCTACACGCCCTGCTGACAGGAGCACTGTTGACGCGCACAACCAGAGTCCCTTTGTTCCTTCACGAGCAAAATTTTTTCATACAAACATCTTACGCTAAGTCCCTTTTGTAGATCACCGAGGCGTCTAGCGCGAAGGGCCGCTAACTCTTCGTCATCCATAACTTTGAGTTACTTCTCACTGCCGTGACGCAACGCAACTGTCGACTGTTTTGGAAATTTGGAAGAGCCGAAAGGCAGCTCCCGCAGGCTTGCGGCCTGGATTGAAGAGGCTTACGTTGGCTTCCGCAGGCTCAAGTTTTCCAGCGCCGGAATCTCTACCGATAGGCCCTTGGTCTGCTTGGTCTGCCTTGTTCTAGTTACTAGTAACGTTGGGCCTGCCTTGGCGCTACCTTCATGGCGCTTACTGGCGCCAAGGCCTTGCCGGCAGGTTCCAGCAGATGCTCACCACCGTTCCAATCAACGTGTGGACACAATGTTGAGAATGTCTTCTTCTCTCTACTGAGTCGTGTAGCTCGCTGAATCCATTGCCTGCAGGCACGTCAAGGCGGGCACGTCCTTTCGCTCGTGGAGCTCGTGCTCGCGGCCGCATACGGCAACACTGTCCCGCTCGAGCTTTCATGAAACACTTCCGAAAGTGCGGAAGGAGATCATGGTTCTCCTGGTTCACCCTGCAGCGGTTAAGGCATCATTTCCACGGTGAGCAGAGGTTCGCGGACACTTGGTGCTAGCCGCTTGTAGTTTGCCTGGTTTCTAGTGGAGAACAATAGTTGCCTTTTGAAGTTCCGATTCACTCCAGATGAAGCCCGGTCACCCTGTCGGCTTGCCGCCACAGTGGTGATCAAGGCTGCATGCTTTCGTGTCAGGTACCGTTGTCAGATGGGAGGAGGTTTGGCTCCAGAAGGCGCCGCACCTCAAGGTCTCGCATAACCTATATGCCCATCATCATTCATACATCATCCCCGGTACCTCCCCCTCCTCCCGGATGTCCGGGGGGAGGAGGATTTTGTTTCGGGATGACGGTCGTACCCTGGCAAGGGGGCAGTCGTGTGGTACGTGACACGCACACAGCAGTCACCGAACACTATGCCAACTGTGTTTAAGGTCCCCGCGCTGTGACAGCAGGCCGAACACAGGGAGACCGGACCTTCTTTGGACCTCGGATGTCCTGAAGGACAACTGTAACCCTAAAGTGCTTCATATTAACACTGTTATGGTACGCCCAGAAACCGATCGCAAATAATCGGTGGCCTGCTCAACATGTCTATGAACTCTGCTCGCTGAGGTGACGCTGCTCACGGCTTAGGTGAAACCAGACCTCCCTGCGGACTCGTGCGAGCACCATCAGGGCCCGGAACACTGCGTCCGAATGCAGCGGCGCACTTGGCAGACCAGACTTAATTGGTACATGCACTCAACGAGCAAGAGCACAAACTGTTTCACAGCATGCCTGGGTAACAGGTTGAGGTACCTGACAGTTTGATACGGCACTCCTGGAACACTGAACAAGTCAGCCACTCGTCGAAGGAGGGCTGCTGGGAAAGACATTGTGAAAAGATGTGCACCATGTCTTCACGACCACCACAGAACGGGCAAACTGGATGCAAGCTCGCTCGTGTGAACGCTCTGCTGCGGATGGGGAGCCGTCCGTGCGCAAAAGCGATACATGAACGTTGCAACCGCTTCGAGACGCGTCACCGTACGCAGCCTCCGTGCCCGTGATAGGACCCTCACCTCGAACACATAAAGCTCCCCCAGCCCCCAGAGAAGGGTGTGTGTATGTGTGTGTGGTGGGGGAGAGGGGTACGTGTACGGGAGGCGGATGATCGGACGATGAGTTTCGTGCGACTCCGGGTACATCCGAAGCAAGGCCATGGCAAGGCGCTTTCAGGTGCGAAATCTGCTTTCCATCTGGGTTATGTGTCATACACTTCTTCGCGAGATTTCGCGGCGTTCTGTTTACTTTCAAGGGTCAAAGCCAAAAAGTGGGCACTTCTAAAAGAAGTCTCATTTGAGACGTTCTGCAGACACAAGAGCTGCAAGCCTTCCTGTAGCTCCGATATAGCTGTGCTAATGCTACGCTAGTAGAAGTCTTGAAAACATGGCTTCTAGCTGTAGCATTGCTATAGCTGTGCTAGTAGAAGTCTTTAAACCCTCTTGCCTAGAACATTTCTATTCTTGTTTTAGATGTCTAACGATTTGCAGTTTCTTCTCGTCCTCAATTCTGCATGTGAGGTCATATAGTGCTCTGCTTTGAGAGCATTTTTTTTCTTCTAAATTTAATGAAATTATACAGTTAACTGGGGAGAAGGCGAATTGATGAAGGCTTGCACTTTGTACAACACAATAAGACACAGCTAGAGATGGCACAAAATCAGTCGGGCTGAAGAGAAGTAAAATTTAAAAAAACATTTTTATAGAATATTAAATTTTATTTCTTTACAATCCCTACCGATTTTGTGCCATCTCTAGCTGTGTCTTATAATGCTGTAAAAAATGCAAGCCTTCAACAATTCACCCTCTTCCCTGTTAACTGTATAATTCCAAATTTTAGAAAAAAAATGTTCTCAAAGCAGAGTACTGTGCGATCTCACATGCAGAATTGAGGACAATTAGCACAAACTACAATTCGCTACACTTAATAGTGAATGCACATACTGAATGTATAAATAACACATATGCTTCTCCAGTATGAATTTTTATTGCACTCCATCTACAAAAGTAAAAGCAATCAGTAAATAAACTGGCTGACAATATGGATTTGAGGAGCCTTTTTTTGAAGGGTTTTCTGCAAAAGTAAATTCCAAACGACCTGCACTGGCAAAAAAACAGTTCAGTTACAGGCATGCATGCAAATGCACTGGTGTAAACTCACTGGAACCATCCACCCAGAAGGTCCTGCATAATTTGCATAGATATATAAAATCATGATGCACGCTGAAGGCATTGGCTGATGAGCTAAATTCAATGGCTTATCGTAAACTCCAGGATCTACCTTTTCCAGGGGTCTTTAAGACAGACAAGATTCCAACAACCTGCAAAGACACAAAAAAGCTCAAAGTAATCAAACGAGCCAAAGGCAGTGGCAGTTGAGCTACGTGCCTGGCTTTTGTGGGGTTCTTAAAAAACATACACAAAGAAAGAAAACATCAAATAATTAAGGTGACGCCACTAGCATCTATTCAAAATGCCAGGACCTACCATGAACGCAATTGAAATCATTCACATAGTTGGCCATGCATGAAAAAAAAAGGTCGAGGCAGTGGCCTTCTTAAGCTTCAGGCACTGACCTACCGTGAGCTTCAAGAACTGCCTTTTCTAGTGGGTTTTAAGAGAAAGCTTTATTCACCCTGTGCATACACAGAAAACCTTCAAGTGAGCTGAGGCCACTGATTTGAAAACACTACGGTGCAAAGATGACTACAAAAAAAGAATAGGACACCACATGCGCACAACTACCAACTATTTATTGAAAGAAAAGGGGCAAATTTATACCCCTCAGTCAAGCATGTGTCCAACGCCACTATCAACCCTGCCATTATGGCAGGGTTAAGAGCGTTGCTTTTTTTCTTTTTTTTTACTGTCTGACAACCTGTCTCGAGATGGTGCTGGCATGGTGGCTTTTATTGTTAGTTACCTTTGTTTTGTTTATTAGTTTTTGTTTTGCTTTTAAGGTTTAGCCACTAATACTTCAAGTACTTTTGCTACGATTGACTATGCAATTGCTATAATTTGTTTGGTTTATTTTTTCTAGTAACCTTCGTATAAGTGTTTACTCATGTCATTTGCTGCTTACTGTTATCGGCAATGTTAAAAGTGATTAAGTGTTGGATACATGAATGGTCGAGGGGTATAAATTTAATCTCCTCCATTTTCCAATAGACAGTTGGTAGTTGTGTGCATGTGGTGTCGTCTTTGCGGCAGTGTTCTCAAGTCATGAACCAACTCGGCCCACAGGCTGTCATTCTAGAGGCCACTGATATATATTCAAAATACACTGGCTTACCATAAATGCAATCGGAAGCACCCACCCTGGTGGCCCTGCGTGAAAAATGTTCCGCAGGTTGTACAGAGAGAAAAAAAATATGCATTGAATTAGGGACAAATGCCAACGTATTGCTTTACCATAAATATTAGAGGTTAACCCACTCATGGAGTTTAAAAACATATAGTGTTTGGGATGGCAGCACAGCTAATGGAGAACAGATGCTCAGATGAGCTCAAGCAAAGAAAAATATACAAAGTGATAAGCAGCCGAAAACAACATTGAGGAACAAAGTGAGGTATTATTAGCATATTTCTCCATTTAAGTACTAAGATATGACAACTAATATAACTGCTTAATATTAATTACAGCATATTAGTCAATGCAATGTTTATGGGACTTTTTGACACTTAAATATGTCTTACATGCTTGGTACAAGCATAGAATACTGCACTCTCATGTCTGATCAAAAACTAGTCATATGGAAATTCATATAGGCACCCAGAAACCGCTGCTGCCATGAGCATTATGGAAATGCATCACACCAGAAAAAGGTTGTGTGGAAAACTATCTGGATACCTAAGAATAAAGGATGAAGGAAAGTAAGGATGAAAAAAAAAAAAAAAGGAATGCAAAAAAGAAAAAATACAGCAACTCGAAAAAGGACACACAAACCTATGACCCAGACAAGCGATAAATTAAAGCAGTCTTTGAAGAACAAGCAAGAAAGGCTCACCTGAAAAGGCGTGCCTTTGAGACGAGCTAGACAGTTTTTCGGCCAGGTCATTATTCCAACACGAATTTTCTACATCTGATGCCAGTGAAGTGCCGGAATTTTTTCAAATAGACTCATATAATTCCACATCTTCAACACGATCATTAGCAACAAAATAACTCTAAGATATATTACTTCAGTTCTACATTTGCTATCGTACATACTTTAGCACGCATCGGTGAAGTTAACAAGGCCAATACAATACAGCTAAGTGGCTTGTTGGGCGAGTTGGTTGTAAGTTGTTGAAACAGCTAGTCAGACGCATCTGTGGTTCAGCCTCGGCGTTCTGCTTTCACCATATAGGGAGCTTGCATGAAGCGATGCATGCTGGGTAATCCGCCATGGTTTTGTCGTTGGCAGCAGATGACGCAGCACGGCACTGCCACACAGCCTCGTCTACATGGTCGCATAGTGCGCGCAGACGATGCTAGCGCGATCAAACAGGCTGACATCGGGTTCTTCACAATTCCAAAAATACGTCTGCATAAGGGCGATATAGCAAAGGATCCCTCTGGCGATGCCGACGCGAATGGCTCGCACGGGCCAGCACACGTGAGATTGGCGCCAAACTGGGCAAGTATCAAACTACTCGGCAGAACTGAAATCATGAATGTCGGCGACGTCGACAGGCGGCCAGGTCCAGACGCATGGTCCAGTCAGTAGTTCACGCTTGAACAGGTCCGCATCGCACTGCTGTGCATTTCTCCATAGCGCGCCTGATTTTTCAGGCACAGCATCAACGCTTACGTTCCTCGGGAATCTGCCAACAATTGCACGCACGTAAGGGCACGCAAACACGTGGCACGAAAAGCCACGTGTTTGCTCGGTGGACCATCGAAAATGACAAGGCACTCAACGTTAAGGCACTTGCTTAATTCAGCCTGGCTATAGCTAAGCTAGCTACGGAATAATGGTGCGGCATGACCTAGAACGCGGTTTGTGAAGCAAGGTCTATTAAAGCTTTGAGCTCAGTGGGCTAGGAAAGTGTGGCAGAGGTTGCGGTACTAATTATGCTAGCACCTTAGCACCTAATTATGCTCGTTGGCTATAGCAATCAATAATAATCAGTGTATTAGTCAATGGTAATTGGCAAGCTTTAAGACACCTTAAGCACATGCACTGCACATACACAGTGTAGTAGATCTTCTCGGACCACAAAGGAATGGTTGCAGATGTCGACCCCGAACGTCGTCTTCCAATGGATATGTGTTAGTAAAGTTGTAGTCTCAAAACAAGTCTCGTTAATGAATTCCAGCACAGCGACACGAGGCCTATGTCGCTCTTAGAATGTGCCAAACAAAGTCAGCAGCAAGAGTCGCCAAATGAAACCAAGCAGTGGCCAAACATAGGGCAGTGACAGTAGTGGTTAAAGGGTTTCGCCTCTACACACTTTAGAGAGTCAAAGTGCCCCCTGAAATTTTTTTATTGTTCAAGGTTAGCATTCATCGCAAGACATACAGGCGGAGGCGGCAGAGTCGGCAACTGTGTAAGGGCCTTTTATAAATAACTAAATATCTTAGTATACAGTGGCAATAACACACAACACAATAAATTGTGCATATAATGATCGCAAATAATCAAAATAACGTGATTTTTCAAAAGAAATTGGAGTGAACAAACAAACTGATCGGCATGTCAAACAGTAGTTTAAGAAAACTGGGTGGAAAGGGCCTAACGTTAATAGTATAGAATTATTATATCTTAATATAGAAAAAGTACAGAGCTCACATGACAAAAATTTGTAGTCGAGATATCAACGATCATTTTCTATACTTTAAAAGGAACATTTCACATTGTAGCAAACCTGCTTAGTGATTTGATGATGACAGTCAGTGCGTTCCAGAGCATATGATATAGCAGAGGAATGAAAACTTTCGTTTGCCATAATTTGTATGTACTTTGGGAAGTAATATATTTGTTCCTTGCAAATCGTGCTGTTATTGTAAATTTGTAAAGCTTGTCGATAAACGATACAGAATAGACTATAATAATAGGAATAATAGGGTCCACACACAAACAACACTGTTCAGTTTTCCCAAATGTTTTTCCCAGTTTTTGCCAACAATGTAGGCTGGCAAATACAACACTGTAGCACTCTAGAGCCAAAAGTAGTTTAGCTGTCAGACAACAAAGTGATAAAATAAAAAAACTGTTATTTAGCTTCTGTTAACCCCTTAAGGGCCAAATAAATAAAAAAATTATGTTTCCAAATTGCCAAAGTTTTTTATTACGTAAAATGATTCAGTAACTTGTTTGAAACACAAAAAAAATCACAAACAATTTCTGGCGGATAATTATATTTTATTAGTCATTACCTGCTCCCTTGTGCAATACTCCATGCCTTACACCTTTGAGGAGCATTGAGAAATAAAAAATAAATTCTTGAAAGTACAGATAGTACAAAGTGGCTTAGAATTGCCATGCAAAAGATGCACCATTGCTTCTAGATGCATTCAAACTAGATGAGACCACTATCCGTGTGGTAGCGTTCGAAGCATGGCACTGCGCAGAGGGCCTTCTCGCATCACCAGGTCTATCCGGCACCAGTCACGGGAGCTCGCCATCGTGTCATCGCTGCTGTCTTCTGCTTCTGACTCGCTGTCGGTAAAAATGTCATCACTATCCTCTTCACTTGAAGAACAAAAGACATCGTCATCACTTGTGCTACGATCCGACGCAGAATAATCTCCCGCATCAGATCCACGCACGCATGATGCCATGTTTTAGAAAACGCGGACGGGATGCAGGAATTCTGCCATTTAGTGTTGAAAATTGCATTCAAGAAAAACGCCAACGATGGAACCTGTGCTGCTATTTATGTTTTATGCGGTAAAGTACCGTTTCAAGAGCTGGGCTCGCCAAAAGCCCCTTGAAACATTGCAGAAAAGCTATGACGACCTCAGCTCGTCATAAGCAAAAAAGGTGTCGATCGCAAGCCCTTAAGGGGTTAAACTTAGTGTGAAGCGATAGCTGAAGCATGGTTACACATGGTAAAGCTCTTTATTCAGCAGAAGGTTTTCCTTTGGTTACCGTAACAAGCACGGCTGCTCAGTTGCTCTTCTTCCGAGTTCATGGCGCAGCTCCAGCCGAGGCGTGTCAGCAATCATGTGTCTCACCACGCAGCTGCTCACGTCTTAAGCTACTTCCCACGTCAGTTGACCTTTTACCTCTGGTAGGAACATAGCTACCCAAAATGGTTATGGCTTAAGTTCCAAGTTGACCACAAATCTGTTTGAAGGTCATCATGCGGTGACCTAGGCTTTACCTCGCGTAGTGAAGCTATTGCTTCAAAAAATTGGCTAGGCTGCAGACTCCCAAGTAGGTCCAGGCTCCTTCACTGTTCAGCAACACATGAGCACCTGCAATCTTAGCACCAATGAAAGTACTCAATACCAACAGCCAAAAATGGGCTACAGCTAAGCGACATAATTAGATGTACTTTTCGGCTTTCGTGTTTAAACACTTTGCCTGACATTCTATGCAAGTTTAGTTGTTTTTTCAGCAAACAATTTTTGTAGAATGAGTTGCTGACTAGTTTCGGTGATTTACTACGCAATGTTGTGCGAGTCTTTTCAACACTGTCTCGGCGTTTCCGTCACAGTGAACTAGTTTACCTGCCAGCAGTTAACATCTAAATAGTAGTACTTGGAGCAGTGTTTGTAGCAAGCTTTTGTCATGATAAAAGTAACGCAAGGCTGAACAATATAGAACAGACGAAACCTGAAATGGATGTTTTCTTTTCAGAACTAGGTTTGCATATCACCATTGAATTGTGCACTGGGTTGATCAAGAGGGCGAGGTACCACGTGGTGTGCATAAAGGAAGAAGCGATGCAAATGCCGCTCAATCATGCATACAGTTTATAACCCTACCAAACTGTTGTCTGGAATAATAGTGAACTGACAGTCTACAGAGAAATGTAGGCCAGTTGAACAATACCCGAAATTGCACGACTGTACTGCTTACCCAACAATGCTATAGCGTCACATCATGCTGCTAGCTTCATTTAGTTCATTTCCAACTGTGGCTGACTCTAACAGCCATCTGGTAATGCCTTGCGAGGCAAGAATACTTACCTTTTCTAGTTAAAACAAAATATTCGGAACAAAATTTTGCGCACTTTTTTTTTTGCAGTATTTATCAGTTTAAACAGAGAAGTTCAATGCTACTTTTAATGCAGTACAGATGCCTTTCACTTATACCTAACAATTACCTTAGAGGGACAGAACACTGCCCAAAATGTATTGAGATCATGCTAGAAATGACAAGGTCTTGCCTCACATAGCACAGATCAAGCACTACAATATCAAAGAAATGAGGCTTTATAATTTTAATTTGCCATTGAAAATCGCATAAAAACTGAGGCGACATCTTGCGGAGAAACGCTGTTACTATCATCGTATTATTGATATCTCAGGAATAAATCACTGATTTTCATAAATGCAGTTTTATTATATTCTGCGCTCTCCCCAGTGCACCATTAAATAGAACCCACCACTCCTTTCACATCACTAATAGTATGATTTCAGCTTCTGTCACTGGTGCCACAGTTTTTTTAATTCCTTATATAAAACGGTGATAGGAACGACTAGAACTTTCTTCGACAAGACGGACATTACACTAAAAATGTCTAATTACTGTCAGGTGGGTTAAATTTACATTTGTTTTCTGTACGTCTTTCGTTGACCACCAGGCATCATCGGGGTCGCTGCTCATGATTTTCAGCATCAAACTACATAAAAACGGGCGCATGCACTGATCGAAAAATTCCGTAAAAATTTTCTATGCCGTTTCTAGCCAAACTGCTATGGCACCAACACTTAGAGAGTAATCTTTCCATTGCGCTGAAAGAGATTTCATGCCTAAATTCCAGTGTTCTGTCCCTTTAAGTAGGTAAACTGTAACTACATTTAATCTCCTCCTGATAAACTAGGACAAAAATAAGCATGAATTACGCATCCATCAGTTTCTTACAACTCGCCAAACTTTATTGGTATAAATATGTACAGTTTATGAACACAGGTAAGTGCTCCGGTACGTGCTCAAAACCCATTTTATTCTTTCACACACACACACACACACACAAATTGCAATCAAGTTTACATCTATGTCACACATTCATTCTCGCTGATGTCCACTTAAGAGTCCGCTGGACTGTCATTCTTGCTGATGTCCAGCTCAGAGTCCTCTGGACTGTCAATCTTGCCGATGTCCACTTCAAAGTTACTTTCATTCTTGCTGATATCCACTTCACAGTCCACTGGACTGCATCCAGAACCGCTCTCAGATGCTGAACCTTGCGAATCCAGAGAAAGGTATCCTTTTTTTTCCAGCAGTACAAGGCACTCCAAGTCTCACCCTGAATTTTCCACGTCTCTTAACAGAGCTGGAACCGCTCTGAGATTCTGAACCTTGAGAATCCAGACTCGGTGCCTCCTCCCTCTCTGTAGAAAGGTATCTTTTTTCCAGCAGTGCAAGACACTCCAAATCTTGCGCTGAATTTTTCACGTCTGTCAACAGAGCTGAAACGCTAAAGGAAAAAGAATATTTGCATAAGTGACGCAATGAAATCTATTAATATTTGCTGTGTAGAACACATTGTGAACTGTAAAATATTATTAAAGTGGTACTGAGGACAAAATAGTCAGCCAGATCAATACAGTAATACTTTAATTCTAACAGCAGAGACGGTACTTTCAGCGACATTGGAGCTAGTACTGCAGGCTTCTCGTAGCAGCAATTTCAGGCTTTGTAGCAGAAAAAAATTAATTAAAATTTAACTGTCAAAAAAATTTTGCCTATTGCAGCACACAAAAGGAGGAGTTGTAACTTGCAGCAAAATATCAGCCTTTCCAGTCAGTGAGCTTAAGTGTTCCCCACAATTACTGTAAAACAAAATAAAAACCTACTTCCAAATTTTCATTATAGAGCTCTTAAAAAAATGCACAAAAAAGCGAGAAAATTGGCAGGAAGATTTGCGCACACAGTATAATTTTTATTTATGATAAAAAAAACATTTGCTGTACATTTAAAATACGTCTAGGTCGTTTCACACGATGCTACACGAGAGAAAAATTTCTATCCAGTCGCAGTGTCGGGCATTGCAACAGCCCTTTTCACACTTGTGGCGCCAGCGATTTCTGTCAGTGCAGCACGAGCGGCGGCACCATCATATTTTATCAACAATAAATGTAGGACACGCGATTTAATATTGTATCTAATTTATGTCTTTTTATTAGAATATAAAGCACTTTATGCAAAACAGACATTTCTAACTTTTAGTTTTGTATACAACTACGTACAACAGTTACATCTCTGAACTTCATTGGCTGGCGGCCGCCTCGTTCGCAACAATCGCTGTGACTGGGCGGCATGTGACTAAGTTGTTGGAAGTCTACTCCAGCTGCTCTGAGACGGGAGCGCGTGCCCTTCTGTCGCTGTGCGGCTGAAATCGCAATCTACTGCGGTGAGAATCGCCGTGAAACGGCCTATAAGAGACGTGTCGCCTGTTAAAGCGAAGGCGTTAATGACTGCCACCTGCAGCTGGCCTCATGAAACCTAATTCACATGCCTGCACTTTGAAGCACGCTTACTCAACTCTTTAAAGTGTACCTCTATTATCCACTGATTAGAATATAGTTATAAGGTATCAAATTATGTGAAAGACAATCTTCCATAGATATAAAGCTGCACTTTAGCCAAGAGCCACGAACATACCTGTGTGGCCAAGGGGTAGCATATCTGACTTCAGGTCCGTTTGATTCTCGTATCTTGCCCAAAATTATAACCCATGAGAAAGAAAGTGTGCAGAGTGGCCTGAACTGCATGCACCTGCACAACCAATCTCATAAAATAAACTGTGCAGGGTAAAAACGTATGCTGTGTTGTGTTGGGTTTTGTGGTGCATAAGCAGCTAATGGTGAATCCCAATTGCAGAATTTGGAACACTTCCACAGCAATGTTATTGGTTTTTCTTTTTTTAGCAACAGTATTCCAAACGTAGATGTCCGGGAACACGGATTGCATCTTCCAAATGTAGATAGCGAGTGATCGCCGAGCCAACGTTGCTCCATGCACCAATCAGGCTGCTCTGCCGAAATCTGCAGATCGGAGCGGAAGTTTACATGACGTGCTCCTTCAGCGGCGTCCTCCCCCCTCCCCCCCACTGTCTGCACCGCGCCAGCTTCACCCTTTGCGCTGCGTAGCATGCAATCAGTATTTGCCGCCACTATGGAGGCAAATTCTTGTCGTGATCTGATTTTATCTCACATCCTTCGGGACGATATGGTAATATAGTGTCCATCGTGGTCGATGCATCATGGCCATAAAGGAGAAAGAATGGCCTAAATCTGGTGGTTGACTGCGTGGCAGTGTTGTAAGCGTACGTCACGAAAGGAAGAACAGCGTCCCAGTTGGTCTGATCAGCGGCGACGCACATCGTAAGCATATTTCCGAGAGTACGACTGAAGCGCTCAGTCAGCCCGTTAGTTTGAGGGCGATAGGCTGTGGTGGTCCGATGTATGATGCGAAATTCGGCCAGTAGAGCTTCAACGACGTTGGAAAGGAAGACTCGGGCTTTGTCACTCAGCAGCTCATGCGGCGCGCCGTGGCGAAGAACAAAATGATGTAGCAAAAACAGGGCAACTTCACGGGCAGTAGCGGCAGGTAGGGCGGCGGTCTCCGCATACCGGGTGAGGTGGTCGATGCAGACGATAATTCAGCGGTTCCCAGAGACCGTGCATGGAAGTGGCCCGTAAAGATCAACGCCAACGCGATCAAAAGGACAGGCCGGGCATGGAAGGGGTTGTAAGGGGCCAGAAGCATGAGGTGTGGATGACTTGCGGCGCTGACAGGCGATGCAGGAGCGGACGTATTTGCGAATATAACCGTACATGCCGCGCCAATAGTAGCGTTGAGAAATTCTCTGAAACGTCTTGACTACACCAGGATGGGCACACTGAGGTTTGGCATGGAAAGAGGCGCAAATTTCATGTCGTAAATGGCGGGGAATGACGGAAGCCACCGTCGACCATCAGGCATATAATTGTGGCGGTAGAGAAGACTGTTTCGTAGGGCAAAGTGTGGTGCTTGATGGCGTAAAGTCTGAGAAGGCGCGGCGTTTGGAGAAGTGGGCACGATGTCGATAATAGATGCGAGCCACGGGTCTTTGCGCTGCTCCACAGGTATATCAGCGATGGTTAGAGACGAGAGGACGGGATCAGCCGCCGTGGAGCAAGCAGGTCTGCTGGATAGGGGAGAACGAGACAGAGCGTCGGCGCCCATGTGTTTATGGCCAGAGTGATATATAACGCGGATGCCAAATTCCTGAAGGCGGAGAGCCCACCGTGCGAGGCGGCCGGACAGGTCTTTAAGAGAGGACAGCCAACATAATGCGTGGTGGTCCGTGACGACGTCAAACTGGCGACCGTACAGGTAGGGTCAGAATTTTTAGTGCCCACACAGTTGCCAAACACTCCTTTTCCGTAACTGAGTAGTTGCATTCAGCTTTGGAGAGGACACAACTCGCGTACGCGACGACGTATTCATGAAAGCCGTTTTTCCGTTGAGCCAAGACAGCTCCAAGGCCAACACCACTTGCATCAGTATGGACTTCGGTGGGTGCTGTTGGGTCGTAGTGGCGAAGGATTGGTGGCGATGTCAAAAGGTGGCGGAATGTGGTGAACGCTGCGTCGCACTCGGCCGACCAGGCAGTTAAGTAACTGTTTCCCCCGAGTAGCTTCGTCAGGGGTGCAATAATAGAAGCAAAATTCCGTACGAAGCGCCGAAAATACGAGCACAGACCTATGAAGCTTCGAAGTTGTTTGAGTGAGACCGGTTTAGGAAACTTCGCCACTGCGCGCAGCTTGGCCGGATCAGGGCAAACACCTTCCTTAGAGATGATGTGACTCAAAATTGTCAACTGCCGGGCAGCGAAGTGACACTTCTTAAGATTCAGTTGTAGGCCAGCATCAGTAAGACAAACCAAAACTTGCCGCAAGTGCTCTAGGTGCGTGGCAAAGTCGGTGGAAAAGACAACAATGTCGTCCAAGTAGCAGAGGCAGATGTGCCACTTGAACTTCCGCAAGATGTTATCTATCATCCCCTCAAATGTGGCGGGCGCATTGCACAAACCGAAGGGCATCACACTGAATTCATAGAGGCCATCCGGTGTCACAAATGCAGTCTTCTCTCTGTCACAGGCGGCCATTGGCACTTGCCAGTATCCGGAACGTAAATCAGGAGACGAAAAGTACTCGGCACCTTGAAGGCAATCAAGAGCGTCGTCTATACGCGGAAGCGGGTAATTGTCCTTGTGGGTAATTTTGTTGAGGCGCCGGTAATCAATACAAAAGCAAAACGAACCATCTTTCTTCTTTACTAGCACCACTGGTGAAGACCAGGGGCTTTGAGATGGACGGATTACACCACATTGTAGCATGTCCTCAACTTGCTCACTGATCACACGATGCTCTGCCACTGACACACGATAGGGGCGCTGTCGAAAAGGTGAGTTGGAGTCGGTCTGAATGTGATGCGTGACTGTGGAAGTGCGGCCGGCCGAGAGGTGTTTGGGCGGTGTCAAACGCGAAGCGAAACGTCTGTAAAAGGGTGACAAGCTGCATCCGGTAGGAGAAAGGAAGAGCGTCATCGATGGCGGTTCGGAAGAAGTCGTCTGGCAACGAATAAGGCGTCGAATCGGACTGCAGAGCATCGATGTAGTTACTACGGTAGGTCTCGGAGGCCTCTAGGTCAGAGAGAAGGTTGGCTGGTTGAATAGAACCGGGAGATTCCCGACGTAGCAGAGTAATCGGGCAGGGAGACGGATTGTAGATGAGTAGCATCGTGAAGCCACCGTAAACATCGAGAACAGCAGACGGCAGCAGCAGGCGCTTGCGATGGATGAAGGATGCAGACGGCGTAAATAAAACACTAACGGCTGACACGGCAGGACACGATAGAGGCACAAGGGCACAAGCCTCTGGTGCTACGTCGACATCTTCAGCGATGGTAAGCTTTTGAGGACACACTGAACTGTTGTCGTCGGGCAGTGCGTCGCATAGTGCAGAAAATTCCACCTCAGCTCGGGCGCAATCGATCACGACGTTATTTTTAGACAAGAAGTGCCATCCGAGGATCACGTCGTGGGAGCAAGACGACAAAACTACGAACTCAACACTGTACAAAACACCTTCAATGACAACACGTGCTGTACATGCTGCTAAAGGTGCAATCCTCTCTTCACTGGCAGTGCGGAGCGACAAACAGTCAAATGACGTAACTTTTCGCAATCGTCGGCAAAGTCGCTCATGAATCACAGACACTGCAGCACCCGTATCGACCAGCGCATATACAGGCAGACAATCGATAGAGATCACTATAACATTCGTGGGTAAAATATGAGGCCTTGAGTTTTTCGCAGGGCACGCAGTTCTCACCTCAGGAACCGCGAAACTTAGTTTCTCTCGTCAGCAGGTGGTGGCCGCCGGCGCATTGGCGATAGTGACCGGCGACGTGGAGATGGAGAACAATGGGTCGTATACGGACGCTGTTCAACGGCGTACGCAGGCAAAGAGGGAGTAGAACGAAACAACGGTGGGGAGAAATCAGAAGACGCAGGCTCGGGAGGCGCGGCCATGCGACGACGAAACCGACGGGGCACGTGTCCAGCGAAACCACAGTAGTAGCAAATCGGGCGATTGTCCGAAGTACGCCAAGGGTTGTAATAGCGTGGAGTCGGAGTATAAAGCGGAGTCGTTGGAGGAAGCGGTGCGGGGCGCAGGACAGGCTGCATGGTTGGTAACGACTCAGGCGGAAGCCGCGCAGCCCCAGCCGCGTAGGTCAAAGGGGCTGCAACAGAAGGTTGGCTGTACTGTACTGGTGCTCCGATGTATGCCAAAGGAGCAACAGAAAGAGCTTCAGGATGCGTGGGAAGTGCTTCTGTGACTTGTTCGCGGACGACTTGCTGCAACTTTGGCACCAAAGGAGATGGAGCGTCAGGACGTTCGTGAACGAGTGATTGTTGACGGGCAACTTCTCGAACAAATTGTTTTATTTGTGGCAGCAAGGACGACTGGTCTGCGTCAGGTGTTAAAGCTGCAAGAGGCTCCTGGTGTGAGAGCGAAGAACGAGTGATGTTGCGGCGCTTGCGTAATTCATCAAAGTTTTGACATGCATTGATAACATCGACGATGGTTGCTGGATTTCTGGCCAGAAGCATCTGGAACGCGTCATCATCAATTCCTTCCATAATGTGACCAGTCTTGGCATGCTCTGGCATTGAAGCGTCCACGCGCTTGCACAGGTGTACAATATCTTCAATATAACTGGTAAAATTCTCGCCAGGAAGCTGTGCACGGCCGCGCAGGCGTTGCTCAGCGTGCAGGCGTTGCTCAGCACGCAGCTTGCGCAGGCCGGCCGAAGATATCGGCAAAACTAGTCTTGAAAGCAGACCACGTAGTGATATCGGTCTCGTGGTTGCGGAACCACAGGTTGGCCCTGTCCGTTAGGTAGAATATGAAATTACTGAATTTTTGGGCGTCGTCCCATTGGTTGTGAGTACTAACCCGCTCATACGAGCCCAGCCAGTCTTCCAAGTCATGGTCGCCGGTTCCGCTGAATATAGGAGGTTCCCGCTGGAGCTTTACGGGGGACGAGGGCCCGGTTGGACTAGAGGTGCTAGAGTCGGTCATGACTCTTGTCGAGAGTGTGCGGCTGCAAAGCTCCAGGGCGGCAGGAAATCCTCACCTCCATTAAGTGAAAGGGGGTTTTACTGTGTTTTAACAAAGAATATAGCCCTCTCTAAGCTACACGACGAGCAACACAACAACACAGCTAGCCTAGGCAAACACCAGCGAGCTCGTGCAGCGCAGCGGCACTACATTGTTCTCTTCTTCGTCTTCGGGATATCCGCTCGTATAGTTCATTACAATATATATATGACCCATGAGCAGCAATTGCTTACCATACACTGTGGGAATGATGTTCGATACGCATGCATAAAAAGTTATTTTGTAACTTATATTGGACATTTGGCTGTAATTTTCCATCACAATGAAGATGAGGACCCAGGGGTTGCGAAAAAGACTGAGGAAAAAGAACCAGTGGACGATCGGTTACAGTATTTAGATTTATTGATTCAATTCGGTGATGATCATCTTTGTTGGGAATACAACCAGAGATCGATGAAGCCCTTGCTAAGCTCCAATTCGGGGCATTCCAAGTTAGTGAAGAATGGGATGATCAACACATGCTTATTAAATGCGTTGAAGAAATCTTGTTACCACGGCATGGGCAAGAGTTTTGAAAGACAAGTGACAAGGATTGCAAAGGCGGTTATCGGGAGTCGGTTATTAATGAGGCCAGTTGCCGGGCACTGAAGAGCCTTAAAAGAACGCACAGGCTGAAATCCCTGCCTAGCATGGGTGAAAGGAAGAGGAAGGTTGCGGTGGTACCGTATATGCACAGAATTTCACATGGCCTCAAAAATGTAGGCAAGAGGTATGGTGTTGACGTCGGATTGACCGCCCCGCTCAGGATGAAGATGATTTGCCTGGCTATTCAAAGGGAAAGAGATGCGAAGAAGCAAGAATGTGGGGTGAAACATAGAGACCCATTTGTTAGATGCAAGAGTGGTGTTGTGTGCAGGCTTCCACTCTCTTGTGGAGCCTGTTATATAGGACAAACAGGACGCTGTATTAACTATTGGAACACCGGAAAAACTTGGAAAGTGGAAAGGACAAAACGTTTCTGGTATCACATTGCCATTCATGTGAAATAATGAAGAAGGAGAAGAAATGCACTCCTAAGTTTGACAAGGTTAGGATTTTGTATCGCCACAAAGAGAAGATGACGAGAGAGATAGTGGAATCATATTTTATTTCAACGGACAATAAGTGTGTCAGCAAGACTTCTCTTGCTCTTTCAAGCAAAGAGGTGTCTTTTTTAAGTGATTTTTTGTGCAGCAGGTGAATCCAGGGATTGTTTCACGTGATTGTTTCATTTTCTTCATGTTTGTTTTTTCTGGGCCTTGGAGTAAAGGGCTTAGGCATAGTTGTGAGTCAGCGCTTGTACTGTGGCTTTCTTTAATTTTGTCCTTTGTCTTCGTGTTTGCGCTGTTTAAATTAATAATGAATTGTGTCATACCGTTTTGCCACGGTGCCCTTCATACACAAAGGCAGACTTAAGTGCCTCTACCAAATAATTTTGCCACAATTGGAAATGGTGTGCAAAGCACAGGCTAATCTCTCCTCAAATTCATGGCCTTCTTTTTCGCGAGCAATCTCCCCCCTCTCTAACCTTTCAAATGCTGATTGCATCAGCAAACCAACTTCATGAAACTGCAAGCAGCTGTTAGGTCTGGAGCCAAGCTTCTTTAAGCATTTTGGGATTTTTAGCCTTTCACCTCAGTACTTTCAATATTTTAATTATTTTATTTCTAGATACTGCAGGCCCTTCCAGGCCCGGGCAAGAGTGGTTACAATAAAATTCACAAAGTAAACAGATTGAAAATGCGTTTGACTACTCTCAGTTCCATTAAAATAAAGGGATATTAAGTACAAATTGAGGTTTTCTAGGTCAATGACGCCACTTTCCTATTCCAGTGAAGCTACTGCCACAGAAAATAGATCGTTTTTATAAGCTGGAGAAGAATAAAAATGAGATTAATGTTGCTTCCATCAACCATTTCCATGAGTACATGGTGAAGACATAAACTGAGGCTTCTTTCGATGCAGAGAAAAGCAGAACAACAAGGGATTACAAGAAGTTTGGCTTTTGTTCATTGCAGGACCTGGCAGCACTGGTCACCGATGCCGCTGCTTCTTAAAGAAAATGCACATTGGTGAGAATGCTTGAGGAGCAGAATTGAAAAAAATTGAAACTTTACATACAGCATGACTCAAATGTCACTAGGAAATGTAAGTATATGAAGTATATCAATTGCTCTGAAGGGAAGATATCGGGCGAGATGGGAATTGAACCCGGGACCCTTCAGCCAAATCAGATATAGTACCCAGAGGCCACACAGGTGCATATGATGGTGTAAAGCAGGGCTGTATATCTATGTCTCGTGGTCTTGCACAAATTAGAGCTGTGCACGAGCTCGGGCTGGCCCAAAAGCCTGTACCCGGCCCGCTCGGAAGCCCTCTGCCTCGGGCTGGGCCCGGGCCAAGGTATATTTCCATCAATCAATCAATGAATTTATTTTCACATAAAATGTACAGCGAAAAAGGGTGACAGGAGAAAAAGCTGCTTTTATTGCAGCTTGACTGAACTCTAGTCACCCAGCAGCATTGACGAACGATGCACTATTTACGCTTATACATAATTTGGTTTTGGTTTGATCTGAAGGGTTTAACGTCCCAAAGAGACTCAGGAGGAGACGCCGTAATGAAGGACTCCGGAAATTTCGACCACCTGGGGTTCTTTAACGTGCACTGACATCGCACAGCACACGGGCGCCTTACTTTTCGCCTCTATCGAAAAGCGGCCACCGAGGCCGGGATTCGATCCCGCATCCTTGGGAACAGTAGTCGAGCGCCGTAACCACTGCGCCACCCCGGCGGGGTATACATAATTTGACTACATTAATTATACATAATACACTTATATATAATACAGAAAAATGAGCATGCAAAATACATAAGTAAAAAGATGTACATGATCAAAGAAAAATGAACATGCAAAATACACAAGTAAAAAGGTTTACATGATCAAAGACTCCAATTACTAGGACACACATAGTATATTATACCACAATACATTATATACGGGGGCAGTGAACGACACTATATAAACAGTTCAGCAATACTCTTTTGTGACAGTTGTGCGATATCAATCTGAAGCGCATCATACTGATTTAGTAGTGTTGGTAACATATGTTGAGTCATCATTTTACCATAATTAGTTTGTGTTGACAGAACCAGCCAAGTTGATGGATTACGAAAACAATAGTTACTGGAAGATTCTGTTAGTTGGGCTAAATCTAAAAATAGGTCTAAGGTACCTTTAATGGCCAGTTTATAGGTGCAAAGTAATTTATGCGTATATATATATATCTTGCGCTTTAATGATCCTGTGTGTATGAAAAAGTGGTGCTGTGTGTTCCAAGGCTCACACATTTCCAACTGCGTGGAGAGCTCGTTTCTGGAGGATGGAAATTTTATGTATATTTGTTGCAGTGGTGTTGCCCCAACCCAAAACACAAAACACAGATGGGAATGAAAAAGAGCATAGTAGATCATGAGTTTTACTGTAGCTGGAATGGTTCACCATTTCCGCTTCCCTGCTTAATTTTGATGAAAGGTAGCTGACATGATCATTCCACGACAGGTGTTCTTGAAAGATCACTCCAAGTGATTTGACACATTTTTCTGTACAAACTACATACGGGCCTAAAACAAGTGTTTTCGGTACATCAACTAATGAGCTGCAGGAACGAAATACCACGCATTTCATTTTCGCTTCATTTAAAATAAGGGAATTTTTTTCACACCAAGCTTTCAGTTTACAACAAAAAGCACTTGCTTTTATTTTTATTTCCGCCATGTTCTTTCCAGAGAAAAAAACAGTACAGTCATCTGCGTATATAACAAAACGATAACTCGTATATTTTTACAATGCCATTAATGTAGTAAAGAAACAAAATAGGCCCAAGAATACTACCTTGCGAAACTCCCGATTCTATACATCTCAAACGTGACCTGTTATTATTAATGTCAGTGAACTGGAACCGACCTTCAAGATAAGACTGCATCAGTTGTCTCGGGCGAGTCGGCCTGGGCCAGACACTCCGATCTCGAACACATTCAACTTATGCGAAAGCGCTCGAATGCGGCTATAGTGCGATAAGCAGAATGCACAGCATTTTACCGCGTCCTCCCCATGCGAGAGCAGAGTTCTTTCCCGGTGTAGACACAGGTTTCGTCCTCGCCGAGAAAATATCTTTGGTAGCGGTCAGTGACCGATCAAAGGAGCGTCACAAATGCCTGAATTCAATGCATAAATTGTTGTCTTTGCATAATAAGTTAATTCTACGTACGTACTGTCTCTCTATATATTCAGCAAATTTGTCATTTTAAATGAGAGAACTCAACATTTCAAGACCTTGAAAAAAATTATCACCTTGAAATTATTTCCTTCTGTAGCATAGCTTCAACTGCAAAAATGGCATGACGGGCCGGGCCTGGCCTTAAATTTGAGCGTCGGGCCAGGCCGAGCCGGGCTTAGGCCCTTTCAAAGTCGAGCCGAGCTCGGGCTCGAAATTTCAGCCCGTGCACACCTCTAGCACAAATCTGGCAGCTTACAACTGTATGCTGATGAGTATTTCTGAGAGCAAAGGCCCAAATTAAGGGATCATATGAGTAGCTGAGCGGGCAACAAAATGCATGCATGTGAACAAGGATCCGCAAAGGGAGCTGCAGATGAGAGCCATTAACAAGTTACAGCTTTAAAGGTGGAGCTTTAGGGTCCCCTAGATTTTTTATTTTAGGTAACTTAGCAATCACCAACGCTACTGCACCTCTGTTGCATAAGGAAGGTGCAAGTAACAGTGAAATGTAAAAATTAAAAAGAAAAATCAGCCCACTTGATGACATTCCCACGTCACAAGTCTGAATTACAGTGATGGAAAAAAAAAAGTTATTACAACTTTAAGTCATCCTAAGCATCTTTCAGTGCCAAAAGATGTCAAAAGTGCTGCAAGAAGCCCAGTTATCAGATTTTGCTACCAACAAAACGTACAGGAAGTGCCCTTGATCACAAATACCAGTTACAAACAAGCTCATGCAGTCATCACCAGAAGATTTTAATTAATGCTGGCTGGCACAAAGTGACTTCCCCCTCTTTTTATATAAAGAAGCACTATCATCCTGCACTGGCCTGTACTGACTGTACTGGCCCTCCCCATCATTTATATAAAAATTACATTCTAGATGAAGCGACAAAATGCACCAGAAATATATTAACAAGGCTGATCTACTACCTCAGAAAGCAAATCAAGACCAGCCGACAATTGGCCTATATACCAGAACAACTTGAACCAGATTTATCAACAATATCGTGACAAATAAGGAAAATTACTGAGAAGTTTTAGAGACCACTACACAACTTTCTTTCAGAGCTGCTCCATCTGCATTAAGGCAGACGCACCAATAACCACCTTGCAAACAAAGCATATTGAGTGTAAAGGCAAGAAACCATGTGCAGCCACTCTCAAATCGAGTGCATTTTGTTTTCTTTAAAACATAAGCAGTTGCAGATGGTATAAATATGCAGTTATAAATGTGTGCACGCACTGGAAAAGGGAGTGGCGAGGGAGGAGGGGAGGGGGCACATGCTGAAGATTACTGGTGCCCTTCCCTTCTGCTGGGCACAGCTCAAAGTGCAGACTGCAATAGAAATGGGGAAGTTAGTTACCTGGCCGCTTCCTGCTGGCATGCCATGAGCACAAGCTTTGCTTCTACAAGTCGTGAGAAAAGGTCCAAACCACCAGAGTCTTTGAGCGACTTGACACTCTCAGCCATCTCAAGCCAATGATGTACATCCTCTGAGGAGAGAAGAGAATCAAACACAGCATTCATGAGGATGAATTTTAATGGCATCAGAGCATCTTTGGTCATGGCACAAGGTGCTTCTGCGTAAGAAAGGAAGGAGCAAAGACGCCATTTTTCGAGCGTTTCAAAGCAGGAAAATATATTCCATTTTCAGTACCAAACCTCATAGCAACGAGTGTGCACACTACTTGCAAGGTAGCATCAAGAGAGTCACAACACAGGCCAACCACATTCCTCCAGAAACAAAAACAAAGATGTTTACAGCGGCCCTGCTGTTGATGAAGTTGGCCATAGTGAACTGGCCTCAGCCACAGAATGCACCAGTGTAGGGCTGCTTAATAAGGCTAGTGGGCCGAATCCACTTATTTCTAAAGTAACTCTGCTGCCCAATCATCGTCATGATAGTTGCCTTGCTACAGGCCAGAGCCTTCCTCAACAATCACCACTGTACTCCGCCAGTTGTGGGACGCTAATTCCCTAATCCTCTGCCTGACACCCTGCTATGTTACTCCGTCCCCTATAGGCCGCGTGCATAGTGGCAGCCACGCCTCTGATGGCTGGTTCGCAATGTACACCCGGAGTTGGCCCCTCTGGGTGGTCGCTGCGCATGTCTATGCAGTGGTTGTGTTGCGAATTGCTTTTTTTTTTATATTGTGATACAAGCGTCGTCCGCTGCCAACACTTTGTGAAACAAACATCATGGCATTCAGTATGCTAAAGCCGCAGACCGGATTACTTGTCTCCAGCTTAGCAGGCGTAACCTAAGGCACTGTTAAATCACATTTCATGTTCTCATGTCCTTCATTCCAAACATATATTTTGATATCAAGAAATACTTGGTGTAATCGCTGCATTGCAATGAGTGGTCTGATGTTCGCTACCATTTGCATTTAAGTATAGGCAACAAAATAACTTCTCAGTGCTTAGTGCCGTTAATAGTTCACTTTTGTGGTATAGTTCTGCAAATTTTCATAGGTTCTGAACGCAAAGTAAACATGACAGATGGGCGTGAGGGACAAGACTCAATGAATGAAACATGGTGCTCCAAATGAATGCATTGTGTATACATTGAAAGAGACAGACAGGACACCGAAATTAAGGCATTCATTTTTTTTTTTTCTTTTGTAACGGAAAGCTTACTGTCTGAAATTGTCGATTCCATAGCGATTTTGTTTTAACATGATTTTTAGAACAGTGCATGTGCCCATGTTTATGTAGGCTGATATTGGAAACCAAAAACAGCAACTATGATGACTTGGTATCGACACAAATGATGTATCAAAAACTAATATAAACTTCCGCCCACCAGACCCTACTCTATTTGTTTTCATACTCGATGTCACGGTAGAGAAATGTATGCCTCATTGACGAAAGTTTCAATGGGCCATAATGCTTCATCCAAAGAATTCAAAACACGGTAGTGCCATCTAGTGAAAAGCACCTAAAAGCGGTGCAAAAGGAGGGGACCGTCACTGCCTTTTATTGAAGGACACAGTGAAGAGAGAGAGTGCAAGATATAAAACATGACAAGCTCCTCTGAAAAAAAAAATAAAATACTGTGCACTTCAGAAAATCAGGACTATTTTCCCTAAATATGATCACGTGGGGTTGATGGCGTTTACCGCCAGAGGTCACTTCAGTTGGGTATGCAATTTTCAAAGTCAAATTACAATTATAAATTATCGTTTCTTGGACACTGCAGAGCTCAATTTGTACTATAAGATCAAGCTCATATAGATAAAGATTTTGCTATAAGAAGCAAGACTTTTCTATTTCCACCAAAATTTCATGACACATTTTGGACACTGTTCTGTCCCTTGAAAGGTGGGTACAAGGGGAATTAATAAAGTTCCTATTATCAGTATTATAGCTTTAAAAAAGGTGCACATGAGACACATCACACTGAACAAACATCTATCTACTTTCAGTGAATCACAAAAACTGTATTCTATATAACACCACAGAGTACTGCTATGGCATCGAACTAAAGAAGACGGCATCCATCGGGAAATTGGAAGCACTCCCAGTGAATCCACTTTCTTTATTTGAAGGGCCACCATTTTAACAAGATTCATGGCAAGCTAATGGTCGTGCATAGCGATAATGTTCAAGTCTAAAGGAATGTTGTTAAAGGATGCGGAAGATTTTAGGTCACTTACACAAGCCTGGATGACCTTGCCGACTGTCTCTGGCAGGTGTACGAAAATCTGCGACTAGTGCGGAGTTGGTTTGTGGAGTTTACTGTCCCAAAGCGACTCAGGCTATGAGAGACGCCGTAGTGGAGGACTCCGGAAATTTCGACCACCTGGGGTTCTTTAACGTGCACTGACATCGCACAGCACACGGGCGCCTTGCTTTTCGCCTCCATCGAAAAGCGGCCGCCGAAGCCGGGATTCGATCCCGCACCCTTGGGAACAGTAGTCGAGCGCCGTAACCACTGCGCCACCCCAACAGGGTGACAAGTGCGGAGTGCTCTAACACTTGTGGACCAGCGAATAATTGCCAAATAAATAGTGAAATATGTTAATGTGAGTGCGAGTCAGCACTCACCATTTATTACAGCAACCTGCAGATATCGAAGGTATGAAGGTTGCTGCACGCTTGCAAAAGCCTTTTGCCTGCTCCGTGACAATGCATGGTGACAAACAGTCGTCTCAGGGTGACAAATACTGCGTCTTCCTACATAATCAATAACTGAACTAGGCAAGAATACTGCCAGGACGACGAGGAAGTGATTTTTCAGGTGAATGCTATTCCAGAACACAAATAATGATGAGGTCTAGAGTGATGGCCTGCACCAACTCATCCATCAGTGATAGAAGTGTGTTCTTGGATGAAGAATTGTAATACGAACTTTATGAACACCCCTCAAACACATCTAGTTGAGATTACTTTAGCTGAATATTTTTTCTGGTGTGTACCAAAGTGTTTGGGCTTTGAGAAGTACAGCATATATCAAGTCAAAGCAATTGCTCTATTGCATCATTCCATCATGACAGTACAGTGATCAAAAGTTTGTTGGATGCTTGGATGCAGGTAGATTCCCAGTACAGTTGAAAATTTGCCTTCATGGTCGGAAAAAGAAGGTCAATCAAAATCACAGACAAAGCAGGAGGCACGCATACTGAAACTGGCTCAGTGACTACTGAAGAAACTGGCTACTTAGGAAACACCTAATGCCACGGCAGCTAGCTGATCGATTGCAGGCTTCATCCTATTACTCGAAGAGAAAATAGTATAACAAAGATGGAAACAACCTTCCTTCTTTTTAGGCTAGACAGTGTGACGGGCAAAGCTAGTACTCAGAATCAGGTGCATGTTACATAAGCATGAGCACGGAAAAAGCATCAGCTTTAAGCATATGACTACTAGAAAGCCAATTACTTGTACATATCCAGTAAAAAATAACAAAGGAAGCTCACCTTCTAAACACATCCCAGGGCACCATCAGTGCCCATATGCTCACTGGCATCATTCCTTGCACGATATCATCTCGCTACTTCCTTGTGCAAGCACTAATTGAAAGTTTACTCTGTGTACACATTCACAACTTTTCCCAAAATTAATAACAGTAGTGCCACTGCCCGGCATACCAATTAATAAAATATTGCTTTGGACACTCCTACACAGATATATAATAAACGCGTTTTTACCTCTCTCATGCCTGACAGTTTGCAAGTATTATTTTCTCATTGATCTCCCTATGAGTAAGTGCCTCAATAAGGACTAGAGATTAATTTCATTTATCCATCATCAATTCAGGTACCAAGAAGGTGGCACCAGCAGCTTTGAACACCATCCAAGATTTCACTTAGAGAACAGGGGCCCGTTAAACTGAAATTTCATTTCAAGCGTGTTTTAAGAACTACAATGGTTCCTATGGACTAGCAGCCACATTGCAACCGTACCTTTTTTTCTGAAAAAATGGCACAGTCACTTGTTGCAAATGCAAAATCAAACCAAACATTCATAATATGCTTCAGCAACATATTTCAGCTAGCTGCTGAAGTTGAATCTCTTCACATTTGGATGCTGCAACATCAACAATGAACATAATGTCAATGCCAAAATAAAGCAGCACACATATGACAAAAGTAATGACAGTGGCAGGCTGGGTATATGAGGAATGGTTTAGTACAGCATACTTCACACTAACTCACTACGTCATGGTGTGTGCATTCCAGCCTACTGTAAAATGTTGCATTATGAAATGCAACACCGTGTCAACATTAGGCCAATCATATTAGATTCACGATCACAAAAAAATGGCTGCAGCTGACAGCAACTGCAAGATGACTCCTGCCTTAGGTACCGGAACCAGGTTGTCTGATGCATGCATACTTCTCGGCGTATCTCATTTTGAACCCTGTATTTCAGAGCTTGCTTTCAGCAGTAGGAGAAGGAGCCCGACTCATTACTGCAGGTGGTGCTAATAATAATGTGTAGATTAGTTTTGTAGATGTTGCCCAGGTGGAAACAACTCTCCTGACCACACTACAACAGGGCATCACATATCTCTGACACATTACCCCCATGCCTTCTGGAGCACTAAGCATTCTACTAGACAAGTGCCATGAAGTGCGCACACTAACTGCTTCATGCCCTCCGGCTGTGGACTGCATCAAACCAGACACATTATGGAACCACTGTTTTACCATAAGATCTACTTTCAGATATTACTCTTGCCTGATCACGTAGAGATTCAAAAACCGTGTTGCACCCTTAAACAAATAAAAAATGTCTGTTACTGCTCTGCAACCAGAGGTTCAGCACATGGGCACATGATTCCACGTGCTCTACAAACTCAATGCCACTGGTTTAAAAACAAATTTGAAAAATTCCCTATGTAAGCCTGCGTAATGAGTTCAAAATAGTTCTTGGTAGCCAAGCCAGCAGAAGCAAGGCATGCTGTGAAGATATGGTAATATCCATGCTCTGATTATGGCATCACACTAGCTGCAACAAAAGAACAGCGCTGTTAGAGAATGAAATTCACTTTACCTTCTTCTGCAGGCTGGACACCTTTGGCCACAACCCAGAAGGCTCCTTTGTCCGCCTTCTCCTTGATTGTCTCAACACAGTTTTCATCTAGGGCATCTTTAAAATTTATGTCTTCATCAAGTGCATCCTGTACAAGAATAATGGTGTAACCAATTTAAACAGTTGAGTCACTTTCAATCAGAGCAAACCTCATTAAACTGAGAATGATTGGAGGAAAGAAGCCAACAGTCGGCGAGGCCGAGGAAAGCGTTGGGGATGGTACTTTTATGTCTTTTTTTTTATGTTTGCTCGGATAATCACAGAAATTGTTAATGTAATCTGATTAGGGGAAATATAATTAAACAGAAAGTAGAAGAAGAAACAACGTGCCGATGGTGGGGACCGAACCCACGACCTCCGAATATCGCGTCCGGTGCTCTTCCAACTGAGCTACATCGGCCGCTGTCCCCTCTGCTACTTTCTTAGGTATTTATGTTGTCTGTATACGAACCTTGAGAGTGTTCACCAGCGCCACCCTCAACCATAGGTCGTGGGTTCGGTCCCCACCATCGGCACGTTGTTTCTTCTTCTACTTTCTGTTTAATTATATTTCCCCTAATCAGATTACATTAACAATTTCTGTGATTATCAGAGCAAACATAAAAAAAAAAAAAAGACATAAAAGTACCATCCCCAACGCTTTCCTCGGCCTCGCCGACTGTTGGCTTCTTTCCTTCATGTATTATAACGAGCACCCTCATTTCCCCTTAATTGATCTGAGAATGATTGGAATAGAGAAAATTTATGTTTTTGTTTCTATGATAGAAGGAACCGGTTTATAGCATCTTTGTCGTTCACCAAGAAGCCCCCCCACCCCGAAACTCCAAGTTAGGCATTTAAGATGCCGTAACTGTGTAGTAAAAGCTGACTGGCAAAAGTGCAGTGTACTGTGATGCCTACAGAGCAGTTAACAGCCCACAGTGCAAAATAGTTACTCTGAGTTGTACATGATTTTAAGCGATTGCTTATACAGCTCCTTTGGTCAGACATCCGACGGCAGTGGCGGCACCGTGTGTCCGAAATAATCGGGGGCTGCGTAAAAAGCTCATCCCATGGTAATTTGTGGTCTTAGTAATTGAAGATTGATTCGTGTGTGATAGGCAATGAATTAAAGAAATGAACAAAATTGAACAAGGGGGGTTCAAAGGTGTCAAAATGTTCAGAATGAAACGGCAATGCTTGATGATGGTAAGATAATTTACAGCTCTGTTGGAGGTATTCGCAAGCATTAAGAGTAGGGAGGGAAAGAGCTAACTACTTCTTCAGTCCAGAGTCTAGTTCCCCAATGAATCCGTCCTATCATACGTGGCAAAAATTAAGCACCTTTTTCGTCTGGCTGAGCCTGAAATGAGCAAGGAGAAAAAGGTGAGATCTCTGATGCGAGGCGTAAAGGTTTCTTTTTTTGTCTGCTTCGTCAGGAACCCGCCGAAAATCGTTGATAAATTCGTCATGGAAGCCTCAAACATAGAAAGCAACCCTAGACTCCCGCACTAGACATTACAACTGTCCAGTGCAAGCATGCTCTGTTTGGCCGCACACCACATCCATTGCTAACAACGACTGACAGGAACTTATCCGTGAACTGGTTAGGGAAGAACTGCGCCGACTCCTGCCATTGCCCATGCAGCCTCAATCAGAGTTGCTCGCAAATGTCGTTGATGAAGAAATTCAGCAGGCATTGGGTGTTCCACAAGTGACATCTCCAATGGCTGCAACGCAAGAAGCAATTACAATGAACTATGTGGGCACGTTACACCGTCATGCGTTCTAACGAGACCCGCCAAGCCCCCCTTGTCACGAGCAAACTATTGCTGATCGACGCCTAAGCCCCGGGAAATGCGATGCCTGGAGGACTTCCAACAACCGCCCACTATGCTTCCATTGTGGTGAGGCTGAACACATCTTCCGCACAGATGTATCAGCCTGCGTACAGACGTATCAGCCTGCGTGCCTTCGCCATCGACGCTCCACGACCCCATCCTGGCGAGCGATCACAGAAAAGTGACGACTTCCTACGGAGGGGAGAGCATGCATTGCCAAGTCGTCTGTCATGCTCCCCATCACCCTTCAAGTCCCGCTTTGCGTCGCCGGGCCGAAGCTACTTGCAAGGAAGGTCCCCCAGCCTACGCAGGGGAATTTAAGAGAGCAACCTTTGGAGGTGAGGATGCTTCACGGCGAAAATACAAAGATCCTCTGCCGCCGTCGATGCCGCTTTTACAGCGACGCTCCTTATGAAGATGTCCAAGACGATCACGCGCCCAGACATCAAAGTGACACCGCCGCCCAACGACATCACAGCGGCTTGTTCCAGTCAAGACTTCGGCTCATCACAAACCCGAGATCGAACACTGAGGCCTACATGCAATACAAGGACATGAACAAGTGACCATCTGTCGACGGTCGCACGATTACTGCCTTAACGGACACCGGAACCAACTATTCTGTCATCAGTAGGGCGTTCGCCGCCCAGAACAAGAAAGTGACGACCACTTGGGATGACCAGTGTTAGGTTTGGGTCGCGTGCTCCTGAGTATCGCACCGCTGCCAGCAGTTATTACGTTCGTGGCTCGCGTGCCCAGCCCACCGCTAACGCCAGTTGTTACCTGCGGCGCGCGGCCCCTCAGTAGCGTTTGCCTGACGGCTCCGTGGATGGCGGACGGCATCAACGGTCCCAGCAAAGACGAGGCGTCTTGAAACAACCTTTACTGCAACATCATGAAGAAACAGGCAGAGAAGCTGACCCGGAGAGAATACAGACACTCTCACAAAGCTGGTGTCTAGCGTCGTGTCAGCGGCGCGTCAAAGTAGTCTCTGTCTCAGCGGAGTCGGCCGCTGCTTTTTATAGGCTTGCCAGTCCACAGGGAAAGGGAAAGCCCTCACAGGAAATGAACAGCCCGACAAGTCTGGGCACGAAGAGATGACTCAATAGCAGGTGGTCCGACCGCATCTCCTCCACCTCCCGCAGACGGGCGAGGGCGACGCACTCTCCCTCGAGCTCCAGGCTTGGCCAGCTTTTGCACGCACACGCACGCACACACATTTGACGCGTGGTAGGATCACGTCGAGACTTGCCTGCGGGAGGAAGCGTTGCGCAGCCGATGAACGGCGCCGAAATGGCCGATCCGCTCGCGGTTCTGCCTGTTGCTATGCGGTGGCCGCGTCAGCCGTCACACTTGTCGGTGGAGAAACGTAACAGACTGCCCTGCCGGGGAAGGGAGATCCCGAAGGGCAGGGGACTGCATCTGCTGTCCGGAGGGATCGGGATATTGCTGCTAGCCGGGGTCGTCAGACTCTGCTTCTCTTGAGCCAGTCAGCCTGAAGAAGTCCTTGGCAAGTCTGGTTTCCAAGGCACTCTGCAACTTGTCTTCAGGAGTGTTTGCTGACAACCCACGTCGTCACAACCACGCTAAAAACTCAACCGGTCAGCCAGCAAGCACGGCACAATCTTCACTAAGCTATGCCAGCCTATTTCCCTCTTATGCCCCCATCTATATTAAAGGGCAGCTCAGCAGCACTTGGAACGCGTCCACAAATTTGAAAATCGCTCTTTCAAAAACACCATTCTCAAACAAAAATAATACAATACAATATGTTCAAAATCCTATGTCAGGAAGAAAAACACCAACTAGTGAATACAGGCTTCTTCTCACGTTATGGGCTCCAACTTAAGCCCTCGGCGTTACCGTTGAGATCACCCTTTTCACTAAAGCTTCGGCTGTCCATTTCATGGAACAACCTTGCCTTCCTGTTTCTATGCAAAAAAACACATGAGCATGAATCACTTGCTTTTCTAAACAACCTATCCCTCTCCTTACGCTTTGCGCGCCAGTCATGCATTTTCTTTGCACGGGCGCATTTGTACCTTTGGGATAGTCGCTTTCTTTTTCGTGATAGCTTCAACTTGCACCATTCTTTCTCGAGCCTGCCTTTCCGCTTTTTTCTGCGGCAGCACTGGAACACAGGCTTTCTGCTTTCTTTTCGCAATCGTTTGAGTTTGCTCTCCTTACGATGGCAGCATTCTTTCTGGGCCATCTGACAAGCTAGCAGTCAATGTTCTAGCGGTAACTGGAGCTAGTAGGGCACGGGTGTCGTCGAATTGGTCAAAGTGCGGCGCCGCGTCTGCATCACGGCCAGCAGCGCATGACTCACTTTCAGTCAAATCCGAACAACAGCCGCTCATGCCAGCCCTCAAGCTAGGCATTTCCTCTGGCGGCTCGCCACTCACGTTACCAGGGTCCTCCGATGAGCCGCATCGCTCAGCGCTAACCGGCGCACGATCAAGCTCCTTCGACAGCTGGGACGCTTCGGATTGTGTGAGGGTCATATGTGCCGCGTCCGCGTTCGCACTGGGGTTGCTTTCGCGAATACAACCTAGCGTGGTATTGGGGCACGAACGATTCTGACTCTGCTCTGGTCGCTCGCAGTCGCCTTCGCAAGCCTCGCTCTCTACAGAGCACGCGCACTTCTAGCCGGTCTGCCCTGGCTGATCACAACTCGCGGGCTGCGCAGTTTCCCTGATCGGCCCTCCGTTTTTCTGCGTGCCCTGCTCTATGACACAGCTGATTTCGGAAACCACAATTTTCTCATTTCCTAGCTGGTTTCCTTCTCCGCCACGCTCTACACAAGCTTCTGCTTTTGTCTCGAGAAGCGGTTCAGTTATTGATAGTTCCCCACACTTGTTTGATGGAACTGTATCTCCTACAGCTACGTGGGTCGGCGTGCAATTCACCTCGCTTAACAGCGTCACTTCGGACTTCTCGCCGTTGAAGCCTGTGCTAACCGTCTCAGCTAGTGGCTCGACCAAGGTAACACAATACTCCTCTGTTCGAGGCTCGGCCGGCTCGCTAGTGCGGTCACGTTGTTCGGCCGCTTCCCCAAGCTTTTGACTTTTCAGGCTCACTTGTGTCTACGGTGTACGTGGTCTTAATCTCAGCGTGCTGTGCCTTCGACCCTTTCTCATTGCTTGACCACCTCTCCGGTACTACCGCCTTTGCAGCAAGCTCCCGAGCTCTAGATCTGGTCAAGGCCTGTACGCTACCCTCTCCAAACACAAGCCCATTTTCGCGCAAGAGGTAATCGGACTTGTTTGAAAATAGGTACGGGTACTGAGGAGGAAGCACAGATGACACCGCCGCTTCTGTCTCAAGTGCCCCGAAAGGTCCCTCAATAAGCACTTTGGCTATTGGCAAACGCACGCTGCGAGCTTCCACGGCCTGTTTGATCCACGCGCACTCACCCGTGAACATCTCTGGTTCTACATAAGAGGGGTGAACCATATCCATGGTAGCCGCAGAATCGCGAAGCACTCGACACTTTTTCCCGTCGTCACTTCGGCATAATGACAAAAACACGATCTTTGGTTTTGTCTCTGGACACTGTGCCGAAAAATGACTAGGCTTCTGGCACGTATAACAGACGCGCGATTGCCTTGCCTCGAACCTCTTTTTCCGTTCGGCTTCGGTCACCACCGTCGCTTTATCCTCGGCCGAACTGCTTTCACTCGCATCCGCACCACGTTTATTCTCCTTAGCTTTAAAGGGCTTGAACTTCGGTCTCTAAAACTTAGAGCCGAATTCCCCCTGTTGGCCGTCCTTAGCTCCATGAGCCCAACGCGTCACAAACTCTTCAGCTAGCTCGGCGGCTCTATCCACCGTACTAACATCTGGCCTATCCATGACCCAGTACCGCACGTTCTTGGGTAACCGACTGTAAAACTGTTCCAGCCCGAAACACTGTAGAACCTTATCGTGGTTACCATACGCTTTTTCTTATTTGAGCCACTCGTACATGTTTGACATAACCTTGTAGGCAAACTCTGTATACGACTCACTATTGCTTTTCTCATACTCTCGAAATTTCCGACGGAGTGCTTCTGCTGACAGCCTGTACTTTTTTAGCAGACTCGATTTCACTTTGTCGTAATCCTCCGATTCCTCTTTTGTCAAGCGAGCGATTACGTCTGCCGCCTCACCGGGTAACAAAGTGAGCAAGCACTGTGGCCACGTTTCCCGAGAGAACCCTTTCTTCTCGCACGTTCGCTTGAAGTTAACCAGGAACAAACCAATGTCCCCTCCAAGCTTAAACGACCGCATCAGGTCACTCATTTTGAACGATTCCCGTTCTCCTGCACCGTGAGCCCAACGTGCACTACCAGCGCGTCCCGCGTTTATTTCGAGACGTTTCATTTCCACAGCGAATTGACGGTCCCGCTCCCCTTTCTCTTGCCTTTCCTTACGGTCACGTTCCTCTTTACGTTCGTCAATAAACTCAAGGCATTCCGAAAGCTCGTCATCTTCAGCTTTCAACGCAAGAATAACCTTTAACACTTCTGGTTTTCTGAGTTTGTCTGACAAATCCAGACCCAACTCATCCGCAAGCTCCAGCAATTTCGGTTTGCGCAACGACTTCAAATCCAAACCCATGGCTGTTCCGAGTGCTGCCTTCTCTACTGCCCACTATTGCCTTGCTGCAATTAACCCAGCAACAACGACAACACAATTACCAGCTCTGTTCTCTACTTAACAAAAGCCTGGCAAAACTCAGTAGAAGAAAGTCCCGCACTCACCAAACCTCGCAGCCAAGAATCCAACGCAGTCGTTCCGCTGCAGGCAACCAGTCATCACACAGGGCTCGTTGCACTGCTCCCGACTTTCCGCTGAGCTGCTTGTTGCATGGGTCGCGCCTGGGACATCTCCGCTTTTCCCACCAGATGTTGCACCTCGGTCAGGCCTGTCTCGTTTCACCGACCACGGTCACGACTTGGTCGTCCTCGTCCCTCCGCTATTCACCAGTTGTTGGACAACGGTGTCGCCTGGCTCATCTGACTCGTCCTTCCGACCACGGTTACGGCGGTCATCGTCATCCCACCGCAGCCAACCAGTTGTTAGGTTTGGGTCGCGTGCGCCTGAGTATCGCACCGCTGCCAGTAGTTATTACTTTCGTGGCTCGCGTGCCCAGCCCACCGCTAACGCCAGTTGTTACCTGCGGCGCGCAGCCCCTCGGTAGCGTTTGCCTGGCGGCTCCGTGGACGACGGACGGCATCAACGGTCCCAGCAAAGACGAGGCGTCTTCTAATGAAACAACCTTTACTGCAACATCATGAAGAAACAGGAAGAGAAGCTGACCCGGAGAGAATACAGACACTCTCACACAGATGGTGTCTAGCGTCGTGTCAACGGCGCGTCAAAGTAGTCTCTGTCTCAGCGGAGTCGGCCGCTGCTTTTTATAGGCTTGCCAGTCCACAGGGAAAGAGAAAGCCCTTACAGGAAATGAAGAGCCCGACAAGTCTGGGCACGAAGGGATGACTCAATAGCAGGTGGTCCGACCGCATCTCCTCCACCTCCTGCAGATGGGCGAGGGCGACGCACTCTCCCTCGAGCTCCAGGCTTGGCCAGCTTTTACACGCACACGCACGCACACACATTTGGCGCGTGGCAGGATCACGTCGAGACTTGCTCGTGGGAGGAAGCGTTGCGCGGCCGATGAACGGCGCCGAAATGGCAGATCCGCTCGCGGTTCTGCCTGTTGCTATGCGGTGGCCGCGTCAGCTGTCACACTTGTCGGTGGAGAAACGTAACACCAGCTAATCCGCACCACTGGTGGTAACCTTATTGCCGTCCGGATAATGCACCGCAAGAGTAACAGTGAACAGACGCACTTATTGTGTGAGAAATAAGATACTAGCATGGTTCTTCAGTTTCAGTATCTGTACTTCGCTTTTTATTTTTTCCCCTCATTCACACTTTTTTTCCACAACACTACCTATCTCTTGCAGTGTCAAGTAGATGAGAAGACCAGCAAAGTCTCTGTGAAAGATATTCCAGGAAGATGAGTGCTTTACAGAGCAATGACACGACACTAGCAGAGGACAGGACATCACCACACACATGTAAGAAGACTTGTCTGCTTTACTCTGTGTTACTAGCGTCGCCAACTCTGGGCTTTCCTTGATAGTGATGCATGCTCATGCACTCTAAGCCCGAGTTATGCCATCAACAGTGATAAATTCAAGAAGGAACATGTCAAAACCTCCTTCAGGCAGACCATTCACTAACTGCGTTGGATCTAACCATAGCGGAAACACAGCTACAGTTGTACCTCGCTACTAGGAAACTGACAGGGCACATGAAAAATTTAACTGAGGTAAAATCCGTCTAAAAACATTGTCAGATTGAACCACACAGCACAAAAATATCTTTATGAAAAAGTTGGTCAAGTGGTACCGCTTCTTCTTCTTTTTTTTTTTATTCATGCAGTCATTGCAAGGGTGCAAAGGCACTACAGTGAACCTTTTCATGATACAGTGAACCAAAGCAGCTAGGACCTATGGAAGTGCAAAGATGGGTGGGAATATGCTTATTTTATTGACAGATAAGTTTTCAAACCACTTCTGCTTAGTAAAAATTTTGCTGAAGTGAAAAAGCATCCCAACAATTGTTCTTTGCGGTGAGAAATTTGTTCAATTACTTTCTAAAACGAGATGAAAGGAACTGGAAATATTTCACTGAGGCGGCATTCATTGTAGCACAGTTCGACTGCACTACCTGATGGCCTTGACCTTCAGTACACGAGCGCCTATATAAGGCAACTGTTTTCTGAGCGAAAAATATGAAGCTGTACTGTTTCATGTTTTACATACTAAATAAAGCACTATAGCTGAATGAACATTTAGACATTGATGCAGAGAACTTAAAATGGCACTTTTCTTCAAGTTCCTCTTTTTCTTTGAACAATTATGTAGCAGGTGCCCTGCTAAGAGGCTTGACAGCAATCCCTGTGTACCTGTCAGCCATTTTTGAAATGGGCTTCGCTTTATGTTCACATGTCAAATCCAGCAGATTCAATGCAGCATACTGATGTGTGCATGTTGTTTTAAAAATGGAATGTCATGTATATGGCCCTTGAGTTCAGTGTCCTTTCCACCACATTACCGTAGACACAAAAAACAAGTACTGCGACAAAAAGAGAACCCCAGGACCCCAAGATGGCAAAGCAACAAAGATACTGGCATATTTTTTATTTGTAAAAAGCCTGCTATCTTCACTTCTCATTTCTGCAAGGCATAACACTGAAAGAATTTCCTTTTGCCATTGTGCAACATATGCAGATGAAAAATGCAAAGAAATGCTCCCTCCATTTGCTGCGGGATCTGGCTACATTATCTGCTACAGAAACCAGTCACCACTTGTGCTGTAGCACTGCACATAACTAAAATAATTAAATTAACGGATTAAGCACAAATTCTAAATGATACTTAGAGTTACCTACCTCTGTTTTCAGCAGGCCTTTAAACTTCGACAGCTGCTCATAGAAGGCAACCTTTCTTTGCAATTCACGTTCCTGTTCTAGTAGTTCTTTTATACAGCCAAGGCGTTCTGTTAAAGCAGACTGAAACATAATAAACACATAGATTAGATATATAGGGCTCAATATGATCTGACAGTGCTCAGCACACAGGAGGTTCCTCCCTTTCATCTCGTCAAAATGCAGCAACCCATAGCTGGCATTTCATCCCATGGCCGCTCAGCATCCCAAATGCCAAAGCCATTCAACTGAGCCCAGTGGCAGGTAAAATGCAACCACAGCACTGTGTGCTTTCACCAATTCCAGCACCGAAGATTGAAGAGGGACACAATAATGCCTTAGAGTAGCAGGCCATTCATCACACTGACCTTCATAACCATAAAGAACCAGCAAGCCCTCTGGCCACAGTGACTTTACTGTTACACCCATCTATAAACAGCTCCAGAAGGATGGAGCAGACTGGAAGCACTCTATTTACTCCACGCAATACAAGTCCCCGAGCACAACTGGTTATGTAGGTTCCCTATTAATCGCCCCTCTCCCTGAGCACACTGTTAACGCTGAACCTAGTGTCACATTATAGAAATGTCCCTTAAGACTTTTCTGTTCTTACCCACCAGGAAAGCTTAAAACGCATTGTGATAAAGACGAAATGTAGTTGCAAGCGCGCACGCGAAGGAGAGAACGAGGAAGTAGAAAAATACAGAACGACTGAAGAGCAGTTGATTGCTGCCCTGCTGTCTTGTCTACGATGTAATATATTTTGGCAACAAGGATGTTAGCTTCAACCAGAACCTCGACGTGGACTGCTGACCAGCCATCATGAGCTTCTCGGGCCTTTAACCGCCGCCACCTTTTCTGCAGACTTCCGGTTGTCCTGCCCTTTCGTGGGAGCAATGGGAGCTGGCGTTCCTCAATTACATGCTGGCGTCTGGTGCCCCCTCACTTCCTGCAGACTGGCGAGGGGCCACATTGCTCAACACAACTGGGTAGTGTTCGTGCCACTATTTGAAGCTTACTGTGGAAGTTTTAAGCACCACAAAATGCTTGCAGCTCCCTCTTGCATTTTGGTTCTGGTGCTTCATGAATAGCCTTGACATCTTCATTTGCCAATTGTATACCTGGCTTCTTCGCATCAAATCCCTAAGATTTGGATCTGTTAGCCCTTGGTTGCAGCAGATTCATGCAGCACTGAAAGACTGCACGAACAAATGCACTCCAAATGCAAGATGGGTAACATGAAAGAGGCCACCATGAGAGGCAACTTTCAGCACATTAGCTGTTCCCTCGTCTACCATCAATTGTTGATTTGCTTGAACCAAATCAGGCTAGGAGAAAACTGAACAAACTGACAGTTATGCAAACAGCTTTTTGTGTGCCAGCAAGAGGTAGGTTAGGCATCGAGCAACGGATTACCTGTGCTTTTACAGCTTCCAGGGTTCTCACTTTTCAGCTTAACAACTGTGACAATTTGCGTCACCCATGCTGGAATGTTATACTGCCTCGAGGGTTCTTTAGGATTGCCCAAAGCTGCCTCCACTAAAAGGGGGAAATGCATGGAGCCCACTGGGGCCATGCATTTTTTTCATATTAATATGGATTCCAAGGGAAGGAAAGCGTAGCAGGGGGCGGCAGAAAGTCAGGTGGGCGGATGAGATTAAGAAGTTCGCAGGGGTCAAGTGGATGCAGCTAGCACAGAACCGGGTTAAGTGGAGAAATATGGGAGAGGCCTTCGCCCTGCAGTGGGTATAATCAGGCTGATGATGATGATGATGATATGAACAGCAATGACAGCAAAATATCCACTGCTCCACTCAAATGTTTCATTTCTTGCACTTTGAGTGCTGGCCAGTTGAAGAATGCAGTCAGTATAAATGACTTAATCGGTGACAGTTTTTTTTGTGGTTTCATGCTTTACAATGCAAAGTTTCAGAGTTTCCATATTGCATAAATGGCTGTCAAGAAAGCTTTCTGCAGCTTGTGCAAACTAAACAGCTAAATTCAACTGCTTTCATCTGACAGTGCTGGTGTGATATATGTTAACACTTGCAGAAGCTAACTCTTTTATCCATGATATGCCATTAAGCTTTCAAACACCACAAGACCTACATTATTTCAATCATCCCGTAGTACAGGTCAGTGAGCTTGTAGATCCAAAACAGTTTTAATTTCAATTTCACTTAACAATCCATGCAGAAAAGCTGACCTTAACCATAGAGGTTTTTTTTTTTTTTTTTTTTTTTTTGTTATAGATGACTCGCTTTATGGACAGTTCTGCCTGGGAACCAAAATGTCAACATTGCCACCTACAAGCGTAGCCAGAAGCGAAACAGCACAGCTGGTCTTTAATGAGGCAAAGCTCACTGATCCGTGCGCTCGATCATCTGAGCGATGAAGACGACTCTTGGCCATGCGCCAAGATATGGTTCGACCCCATGGTGGCTTCAGAAGAGTGACAGCAGTGTGGCAAAATTAACGAGGTTGACTGTACAGTATTTGTGTGGCAGCTGCTGCTGCTGATGCATTCTAAATTTTGATTGAAACTTCCAGTTCATAAATTTTTAGTTTAACCCCAAAGTTCCTCAAACCAGTCCCTCCCAAGTAAATTAATTCAAGCTCCCTCGACTACGACTGAACGCAGCCGGCCCTGTCAACCCTTGCAGTTGACCTAGACAGTAGTGGGGCCCAGTACCCACACCTCTTGCGAGCAGTAAGTGTGAATTTTTTTTAACCCATGTGGTTGAAGCTGGACTTTCAGACACTTTACATAATCCCTCGTTTACCACTGGGCACATGGCCTGTGAGTTAGCTTCCACTGCTGGCTTCCGTATACGTTGCTGGGAAGATTCTGTAATTTCAGAAACGCCAGATTTGGAAGGCAGGCAGCACTTCTGTAAATGGCACTCCTTGAGATATTTACATGGGCAGGACCTACTCCCCGTACCCCCTGCCCCATTCCCCGATAAGACTAAACTGGGAAGGAGGGAACTGTTTACCCGTAATTCCAGCACCCTTGACTATCAATGTACGTTGTTCGACCTCTGCAGCACTACGTGGGTTCGAAGAGTTGATGACGTGCGCTTCACTCAAGCGTTAGGCCAGCATATCTAAACAATCAAGGTCAAAATCTCCTATAGTGAATCTACTGGTTCCAACAGTACCAATCGCTTAGCACACTCCAAGCAGCTGCTGCAACAAGTAGGTGCCCTAAGCTAAAATGTCCAATTTACCTTGCATAACTCCACACCTCTGCCTATAATGAGAGCACACATGCAGCCTTTCAAAACCCGCCCTGTAATCAGCGACACCAGAGACCATAAGCTACAATAACACAAACCATGTCATTCAGTAAGAACACACCACAAGTGTCAGTAACGAATGATGAACAAGCAAACATTTCCTATCAAATTTTGGCACTGTACATAATTTACAGCAAGCAAAATCCAAGAGGTTTAGTCGTTATTTCAATGGTTTTGCCAGTCAAAAACCGTCAATACTGTTCATATAATGAACAACACTCTCCGAACTGAACAGAGATGGCATTGCGCATACCGGAACAAGCAATTGCGTGGCTGGAGAGTTAGTGTGCAGTGAAACACTTGGGCTCCTTCCTCATATGCATTGACAAATGGTGGCACTGCTCCACTACCAAATCCTTCCTGTCACAAGCGATCTAGATACTATATTTATTGATTCCAAGAACCATGGCAGACGAGATAATCACTTTAGGCTGCCTGTGTTGAGTGCTAGTGTGTCGAACACTAGTATTTAAAGTGACAGAACACTGGCCAAAATATGTCATGAGATTATGGTGGAGACTAAAAGATCATGCCTCATATAGTACAGATCGAGCACTACAATATCAAAGAAAAGAGGATTTACAATTTTAATTTGCCATTGAAAATCGCATAAAAACAACTGAGGCGCTATCTAGCGGAGAAACCCTAGTACTTTCAGTGTAGCCCCCAACATGACTACATGTCAGCAAAATATCGCTGATTTTCATAACTGCACATTGTTCTTTTTTCTTCAAGGAGTGTTTGCCATAATTTATATTTTGCGCTCTCTCCAGTGCTTCCTTAAATAAAAACCACCACTGCTTTCGCACCACGAGAGGTGTGCTTTCAGGTTTCGCCACTAGATGGCGCCACAGTGTTTGCAGTTTCGTGAATTAATCAATGACAGTGCCCACTAAAACTTTCGTCGACGAAGGCGTGCGTTATTATGCCGTAACAGCATTGAGTGTGAAACTGAAAGGGACGTTACTCTACGCAAAAAATGCCTGATTACTGTCTGGCGAGTGAAAGTTACATTTGTTTTCGGTACGTCTTTTTTGTCGACCACCAGACATCATAGCGGTCACTGCTCATGGTTTCCAGTATCGGACTACATAAAAACGGGTGCATGCATTGATCGAAAAACTCCCGGTAAAAACTTTCTACAGCGTTTCTAACAAAACCGTTATGGAACCGAACATTTTAGACATCAATCTTTCCACTGCGGCGAAAAAAAATCGAGACCTAAATTCCAGTGTTCTGTCCCTTTAAGCACTGCACAGATAGCCTTTCTAAATTAACTAAAAGCACAATAGACAATTTGTAATGTAGTTTGCTCTGGTTAGTTTCAATGAACAAACATTTAATTTCATTCCACAATTGACAAAATTGGCTATCAAAAGCTCCAGTCCTCCGAGTATTTGAAAGGCTGACCTGCTTAGTTTAAATTTGCTTGCTTATACTGACCATGCAAAACATGCAAGAAATTAGAAATTTATTTGATTTCACAGCAGCAGTGACAAATAATGCCCCGGTACAGTGTGTAAAAAAGATTCCAGCATATAAGTGCGTAAAGGGCTAATTGTACCAAAACATGGTCTTTATTTTCCTCCAAATTGCCATAGCTGTAAGCTAACCTCCTTTGTTAGTGCGAACCCTTCATTCCCTCATGCAGTCTAATATCTATTTCTGTCACTTGCAAAATATGTGGCCAGTCCCCCTTGTGGATATGTGCCATTCTCCTAGGGCCCAACAGTAACGACCCGGGAGTTTTTCGGTAAGGTGCTGTCCGAAGGAATTCACTGCGGACACCGCAGGCCGACGTGCGTCAGAATATGCACAAAGTCACAGAGCTCTGACAGCAAAGCTTGACAGAGAGGCACAGAATTCTCTATCATGGTCCGTGACCTCTATTTTCCCAACAGGTATTGCTAAACGAAGAAAAAAAGGGCTTCAGTACCAACCAATGACAGCATCATTGGGGAGTGCTATAAGTGAGCGATGGAGTAGAATGTTACACTGCACACCAAGCCCAGCACAGAACTTTTTGTAGTAATTAGTTTTGGTTTCGTTTTTATGTATTGGACTATGACTGCATTGTTCGTATGTGCTTTGGCCTGGATGTCGGTGCAATGTGACTTCGTCCTAAAAATCTTCCCGTCTCAACCAGTGGTTCGTTTGCATTGAAATTGCGCAGCTTGCACACCATGACAACTTTCATCTGGTAGCAACTTTTCTACTACGGTACTGACATGTTTTGGCCACGCGTGATGCAAGCGCATTCTGTACGGAGATCGAACAAGTAAAAACCCCCAACGTCAGGCTGCCGCCAAAGATCGGCGGAGGGGGCATCTGTTGTTTGCAAAGAGAAACACCAGGAAGGGAAAACGCCGAGGTGAGTACTGAATGACTTAAGTATGCAGAGGTAACAGATCTGCGCTTACCTCGAATTCCGAGTGAGCATCACGTGTCTGCTTTTCGAGGTCATCTTTTATGGCCATTGAATGGAGGTATTCGCCCCAAACCTGCAGACTGGTGTCGCTGAAGTTGCCCGCATCCGTTGCATCCATACTGCCCACAATCGTTGCATCCATATTGCCCACAATCGTTGCATCCATATATCCCGCAATCGTTGCATCCATATATCCCGCAATCGTTGCATCCATATTGCCCGCAATCGTTGCATCCATATTGCCCGCATACGTTGCATCCATATTAAATAACTGTAATGAGAGACCAAACGAACTGCCGTTACTAGTTGCAGGAAAAGACGCTAAGAGGAACACAAGGAGAGTGGCGCAGAGAGAACGCATGAGAATGCTAACGAGCCAGCTAGGGCTTACAGCCAAGGCAGCAGTAGTAGACTGTGACGAGGGGGCAGCTCCAATCGGATACCTTCCCTTTTAAACTAGCACTGGTGGAAGAACGGAAGAAAGCCAGCGAGCAGTTAGTGGTTAGTGTTCTAGAAGGCTCGCGTTTCGCTGACTCACGGCTGGTCTCGAGAACGGGTCTTGAGGAAGAGCGCGCGCTGGATGGATGAATGGATAGAACCTCTCGCCAGCGCCTCCTTTCGCTGAGACAAAAAAAAAAGCGGTTGGCCGCGCGCGGCGCTGCCGTCGAATACTTAAGCCGTCGAATACTAAGATCTAGTTATAGTAAATAGAGAAACAAAATGTGAAGGCCAAATCACGTGGGAATTCCGCAACAGGCAGACGACCATTGACTATTGTCTAATGTCGCAGGAAATTTATAGCAAGGTCACAGAAATGGAAATAGACGAAGAAGGGGAGTGTAGTCTGGGAAGTGATCATAAACGTATTAGTCTGCAGATGGGGCCCATGGTAGAAGAACAAATGGTAGCGTAACTCCCATAGAAGCCTGCGTGTCGGCTCTGAGCGAGGCTTTAGTTTCCCAGTGCCCCCTGCGAACTGTGAGGCACAACAAACACGTGACGTTGCTTGTGACGTCACAGTAACGTACTTTTGGCGGGGAATTTGATTGTCTTTTTACTTATGAACGAAAAACAAGGCCAACAACGACGGAGGCAGAACGATGCTCGGATAAGGCAGAAAAATGGACACCGTAACTGTTCAGCCAACTTTACTTGACATGGATTTCTACTGTCAAGTTTTACGTTAACTGAACTGTTACGGCATCTTTAACCACCTTATCATAGCATCGTTCTGCCTCCGTCGTTGTTAGCCGAGTCTTTCGTCGCGCGTCATGTAAACGCATTCTGGGGCTCATTTCTTCGGGCACGTTTGTGAACAAGGGCCTTCAAGTGAATTCGGCAAGCACATGGATAGAACCACATGGCTTGAGGCATTTCACTAAGGGCATAAATGAGTGAAGCTGTGCTGCATAGAAAGCCAGGCTTTATTAATTCACGATTACTTACATAGACGCTTCACGACAATGAAATCTTTAAGTGTAGAAGAGCGACCACCGCTCATTCGTCACGGTCTTCATGAAATCCTCGTGATAACAAAATTTCCTGAGCGTAGGTCTCCAAACGAGGCGCGGTGAGATTATAAAAGGGTGAAAGATCTGGCTAACAAACAAAGTACATATCAGCGTCAAAGAACAACAAAAACAAACGAACGGAATAACTAACGCTAGCGCTAGAACGCCAACCTGTAAGAGCTTAGGTAAGCAATTCAAATTGGGATTGCTAGTATTTAGAAGTTAATGCGTCTGACAAGTGAAAATATCTAAGATATAGCTTCGCTCCAATAAATCGCCCTGTTCATGATTCCCATATTTTACTCGCGCTTCATTTGCCACTGAAAGGAGTCAATGCGAGGTTACAAATTTACAACTTAAGCATTTAGCATGTTCATGAGAAAGATCCCATTGACAATAGGAACATCACTGTAATAACAGCTAAAGCACGTTCAGCGAACGTTGGTGCGGTAATACGACGCAGTAAGCAAAACACGCAGCAAAGGGAGCGGAACGGAAGGCTCTGCGACACGCGTCTTGGGGGCAATAAAATCTCACCTTCACCACTCAATTAAAACATGCAGCGATACGCCGCTCATGCAGACGTGTATCTGTAAAACAAGCCACCACTTTTGCGACGTGCCTGGGAGGCCGAGCCGAGCCGCCGAGCTGTGACGCAGCATTGTCCCATCGTCCGGAAATGCGCACATGCAGCGGCAATCAATTTCTCATCGAGCACAGACAGTCTTTGCCTTGCTGTAAAGCTCTACCACAACCAGCAGAATGAAATACTGACTGTTTGTTACAGATAACCCACTCTACGCAGCACGCAACGATGAACGTTGAACCGGGGCCGACGACGCACCCATTCCGCGGATGAAAAAAAGCTTTGGTCTGAGCCATATTTGAGCTTGAGCCTCTGAGCTTTGGGCAACTACGCAGCGGATAATAAGTGGCCGAGAGAGGCCGTTAGAAACAAGTTAAAATATTATTAAAAATGTGACACGTTTTTTCTTACGCAAGAAACAAAAACTGCATTCATTCCTGAGCGCGAATATTATGTTTACTTTCTAGTTCTTTGGAGTTCTGGCAGATCTTATTTTCTGTGCGCTAGTAATTTGCCTCACAGTTCGCAGGAGCCCTCATCATCGAGTTGATGCCGCTGGCAGTAGGCAGCTGCACGCGTTTTCTTCCAAGTTGCGCGACCAGTTGTACATTGACCTTGTGGGGCCCTTGATGAAAAGAGAAATGGACCTTAGACAAAACGTAAACGCAAAATTAAACGACGATCAAATAGCGCAGATAGCAGCAGACATAGAGGAAGCAATAGAGAAAAGCCCCATGGAAGACTGGGATTATGAACAGGTAGAACTACTCATAAGGAGGAAAATTCAGGAGGTTAAAGTAGCAAACCGCTGGAATGGAAAGAGGAAGCCACGGAGCTGGTGGAATAAGGAAATCAGGGAAGCTATTGAACAACGACGGGCTGCTTCAAGGGAACACCGAATGGCAAAGAAAGCACAGGTATCTCAGGAGGAAATCGACCAAAAATGGGAATCATATCGACAAAAGAAACTTCAAGTGCAGGCCCGATCGTCCAAAGTAAGATAAGACAGTCCACCGATCGCTAGGCGGAGCAAGAAAATTTTGGAACCATATAAGCTGGCTAGGGAAGAAGAATCAAAGAAAGCAGGATCGGATTCAAGATAACGAAGGAAATTGTTTAAAGGGAGATAACGCAGTGAACTATACATATCAGTTATAGCCGAGTCATTTAAGAGCGACGATAGGGTAATCTCCGCAAATCAGGAAGCAACATAAAGTAGCAGAATACAAAGCAGCTTAGAGCTGACCAATCTAAACTGGAAAAAGGCAGAAAAAAATATTCCTAAAAACACATCTACAGGAATAGATGGAATTCCGATCAAGCTGATTAATGCATTCGGTCCAAAATGTAAGGAAACGTTGTTAAAAGCTCTGGAAACAGTCATAACGAATAAGCAAATTCCGGATAGCTGGCGGCTGAGTAAAATGAATTTTATTTATAAAGGGAAAGGAGACAGGATGCACATAAAATCCTACAGGCCGATTACCATAACATCTGTTATGAACAGGCTAGCTATGCAGGCGGTGAAATTAAAGGTGCAAGCATGGGTTGAAAGTAACAAGATACTCGGAGAACTTCAGAACGGTAGAAATGGTAGGCGCTTAGATGATAGCCTGTTCGTGCTTACCCAGTGCATCGAAATATCTAGAGTGGAAAATAGACCTTTGTATTTGGCCTTCCTGGACATAAACGGGGCTTACGACAACGTATACAGGGAACTCCTGTGGAACATATTAAAAGAAGAATGTATCGGCTATGAGATAATAGAGTTCCTACAGGAAATATACCGGAATAACAAAGTAGAAATTACGTGGGAAGGGATAAGAAGTACGGAGGATGTCAAAGTATGCAATGATTAAGACAAGGCTGTCCTCTATCACCGCGCTGTTCATGCTTTATATGATAAACCTGGAACGGAGGATACAAGACAGTAACCTAGGTTTTAACCTAGATTAGGTGGAAAGGCGGTAGAGCAGCGCCTCCCCGGTTTGATATATGCAGACGATATTGTGCTGCTAGCTGAGAGTCTGGAAGAATTGCAAATTCTAGTTAAGTATTGCGGAGACGAAGGGGACGCTCTAGGCTTCAGTTTCAGCGCAGTTAAGTCGGGTCTGATGATTTTCAACGGCTCAACTGATCAGGGTCTTAAAATACAAGGCCTTGAAATACCTAGAGTAGCAGAATATAAATATCTGGGGGTATGGGTAAACGAAGGATTGGCATACATTGGAAAACATGAGCAATCACTTAAGGCCAATTAAAGGGCGAAGGAATGCCGGGATAATGACGCATAAGGCATTGTGGGGATACAATAGGTATGGTTTTGAGGGGTATATTTGGAAAGGAATTATGGTGCCCGGACTTACTTTCGGAAATGCGGTTTTGTGCCTAAAATCAGAGGTAAAGTCGACATTAGAAACAAATCAGAGATCCGTTGGACGATTAGCACTAGGTGCCCACGGCAAAACTACAAATGAGGCGGTACAGGGAGATACGGGGCTGGGCATCTTTCGGAGTGCGGGAAGCTCAGAGTGAAATATTATATGAGGAACGCCTGAGGAAATTGGACAGTAACAGAAGGGCAGCTAAAGTATACTTGTACCTAAAAAGCGTTGACTCACAATGGAGGAAAAGAACTAGGAAACTAACTAGTAAGTATGCTAGTAACAAGGACGGAGAAATAAAGAGCATTAAGCAACAGGTGAAAAACACAAAAGGTAAAAATTGGACAAATTCGATGGAAAAGAAACAGAGTGTGGAATTATACCGAAAGTGGAAAATGCAGATCAGGAAGGAAGTTGATAACTCAAGAGGCAGTGCCCTACTTTTTGAAGCTAGATCAGGGTGCCTTAGAACACGCAGCTACAAAAAGAAATTTAACAATGGAGATGACGCATGTGCTGTATGTGGAAACTCCAGTGAAACAATTGACCATATTATCATATTATACTCGAATGTAATGGTATCCATCCGGAAGTTGGTGCAGGCGCAATCACTGTTCCTGAAGCTCTGGGGTTTAGAGATAACAGTGGCCGGGTGAATAAACCGGCGGTGGAAACTAGCAAAAAACGACTGGAAGGTTGGTGGCTTAAAAGCAGAGAAGTGACATAATGTTAGTAATGTAGGAACAAAATTTAATAAATAGAATGATGGTTTAGTTAACCATTCTAAATCAATAATTAAGATATAGGGAGAAAAATGAGCATGATAGCTACTGCTACCACCCCGTTTCAAAGGGGACGCTCCTATATTCCATCCACCCATCCAAGCCACATCATCATCATCATCGGAGGAGAAAAGTTGTCCGTCTGCTTAAATCGGAGCGAGCGAGTTCGAGCGCTGCCGCTGGAAAAAAGCGACGAATTCGGCTGGTAGTCGTGTTGAGATGCAAAATAATAATAATAATAATAATAAATAGTCAGGAATATGCATGGGGGCGAGAACATGGAGGGATTCCTTCACACATGTGGCACCACTCAACAGAAGGGAAGCCGCAAACAGCAGCCTGAACTGAATACTGCATTGCTATCGTCGAAGGTTAGGGCTTGGTTAGGGTGCGTCGCTGAAACGTATGTCAAAAACACCTGAAGCAGTAAAACTGCGCAACAGAGCGTTTGTTTTTGTTTTTATGCCCGCTTTAATTTCTTATTTTGCCTTCATTGGTTTGTCCTACGGTCGACTACAGGCCTCTCAAGCTAGATTTTCCCATTTCTCGTACTTCGCTAGTGGGAAATAAACGAGTTGAAAATCAGAGTTCGTACGTGCGACAGACGGCCTTGTGTCTGTTCGTCCTGCGCTATTTTCCAGTCGTTGAAAACGACAGATTGCTTTACACTGTGTATTTCTGTGGTGTACGCGGTCTTTCCCCTCCAGAAGCCACAAACCTCCGTACACTTCCTCTTCCAGCCAATATGTCGCCGGTCCTGCATGCTGGCCGCCGACATGCTGTTGCCTCTCATCATAGTCCGCCCTTCAATGCCTGTAGAGTCGCTTACACGGATGCCTCATATGTGGCTCCTCGCGGGTCCGGAAGCCAGGTCCTCTTTCATCCTCGTCTATCTACCCCTGTCACACACACTAGCGGCCCCTTTCTCCACCCTCCGGATATTATCTCGCTTGAGGTTCTCTCCATCATTCATGCCATTCAAAGTTTCCATTCTCTCCCACAGCTGTGCCTCAGTATATTATATACACCGACTCCCAGGCTGCTGTCCGTGCCATTAAATCTAAAAGTACTTAATCTGTCCACGGAGCTCGCGGTTGCACTTGTTGCGCTGCAGCCCTGCCCCATCTTAATTCCTCCGATGGATCCCTGACACTCGGGGATTGGCGGCAATGAGCTGGCGAACCAGCTCGCCCGTGAATTCCTAGTAGCACACTTTGTTGCCTCAATGTGGCCGCAATGTTTGCTTTCAAATTGCCTTAACGTGGCTAGTGTCCTCTTTTTGCCACGTTGATGCAACATACATAAGACAACATTGAAGCAACATTGCACCAATGTTACAACAACCTTTAGTCAATGTTTAAGCCACTTCTAAAGACGATATTAATGCAACGTAGCTGCAACATTTTCTTAATATTGGTACAACTTTTTATTTGCACACATGCAACATTCCCATGACAACGTTAGCGCAATATTGCTGCAAAGCTATTGTAATGTTTCAGAAACTTTCAGGCAGCATTCCAAGCTACTGAAATATTCCGCCGCATTGATGGCCACTAGCTATCGACGCTTGCTGTTCAATAAATATATCTTGTGAAAGGCTAAACCATGTGCAATCGTCATACCACAATGGTTATGGTAGCTTAAGGTCGCAAGAATGAGCAACTAAACATTACTCGTTGCCACACGGCAGTGCGGTGCAGAGGAGTACGAATACCTAAAAGGCTGCACTGGACAACACAGCTTTTCCCCACTTTTCAAGCCGCTTGCTCTGAATGAGACCTTAAATGTAATATTCATCAGCTCTGTACCAGTGCTCATTTAGATGCTATAAGCTGCTGTGACCTGAAAATGGCACTGAAAGTGATTATTCTGGCAATTAGAATGATTTGTATATATGCATGTGCATTACAAATAACCATCATTTGTTTTTTAGCGCTATTTTATTTGTCAAGAATTTATTCAATTAGCCTAACAGCAAGCTTGATTCCGGTATACTCATTAGCTTGACATACAGCAGCTAGTTTCACAAATGTAAGACATTTACTTCAAGACAATCGTTTTATGCAGAAACTTGCAACAATCATACATAGCACACAGCCGATTTGGCTACTCAAGAACAGGAAGCACAAATAATGTCGACAGTTACTAAGCACAGCAGCATAGCTTTAAAATGTGCATGTCCCTCAACTTGAGTTTTACAAACATGACACTTTAGTAAATTATTAATTGCAGAAACTTGCAACAAAATTTAAAACAGCAGTACTGCCTATTCAGAAAACGGAAGCAGATGTATAACATACTGAACATTTACACAGGCACATTGGCATAGATTGAGAAATGTGCCACATGGGCCTACATTTCACAGACAAGATTTATTTTATTTAATTACTTTATGAAGTAACTTGCAACAAAGCTACAAAACAACACACCGGCTACTCAGGAACAAGAACCAGAGATGTTTTGAACAGTTACTGGGCACAATAGCATAGCATGAAAATGCACCCACCACCCCTCAACTAGCATTTACAAATATAAATCACTTCAGTAAACTATTTACGCAAACACTATAGCACAGTGTAGCACTAGTTTGTGCAGAAACTTGACACAAATATACAAAGTAGGAGTAGAACCTAGTTCGGTATTCAGAAACAAGCAGACGTATTATGAACAGTAGAGTCATTACGACTAGTTTAATCCTTCCTTCTTTGGACATGCGTCATTGCACTGGAAAACTACAAACAAGTATTGTCAGCATTTGACTGAACAATTTAGCATGTCTAAAAATGCTTGTGCCCTGGTAGCCTCCAGCTGGTCACGATGAGGGTCTCTTCCAAATCATGATGTTGTCACAAGTGAAGCTGCATCCCTGAAAAAAAAGAAAAAAAGAAAAAAAAAAAGAAAAAAAAAAAAAAGAATCGAATTGCTCAGCTAAGCATCTTGGTGGGCACATCTCTAATTACAAAATTTTTACGCTGCTCTATGAACACAGACATGGACAGCTGTCGCGACCATTATCTGCTGTCACGACCATTATCAGGACTGACATCTGCCGAACAGTTTTCTAGTTGGTGGTTAACAGCCTCTGCTATTCTTCGTCGTTGCCGGATCGACACTTCCCTTAGCGAACACTTCACTCTCTTCATGATCTGCTGTCACGACCATTATCAGGACTGGCATCTGCCGAACAGTTTTCTAGTCGTCGTTAACAGCCTCTGCTATTCTTCGGCGTCGTTGCCGGATCGACACTTTGCTTAGCGAACACTTCACTCTCTTCATGATACAATGAATGTAGCACTTTACCAAACTATCACGAAGGGCATGGGTAACACATGCATATATGCACTACTGGCTTTGTGCCAGGCAACACGTGTCACAGCTCAACAACGTAGGTTAGAAATCACTCACCACTGATGTTGTCCTCTGTGCAGGCCTCCGTCATTTCAGCTGAATTCTTATGAAGCCGCAATGCAACACAGCAGCAAGAACACGGCGACCACAAGAAAACTATGCTAGAATAAGGGAAACACACGTGAGCCATGGAAGAAGGAAAATGCTCCATGCACGTGAAGAATTTGCCGCGATCGCCGCTTACACGCGGTTAGGCATGGTTTGGCAGGAATGACGCGGCGCGGCTGATTTCGACTTGATTTTGATTCGTGACGATCTTTATGACCATTAGGCTGCGAGGCATTAGTGAAAACAGAACTAAATTTCTTCAGCAGTTATAATTTTAGTCCGCATGTTTAATTGAAAGATAATGCAATCTCAGCAGTCTAAATATATTGCATATAAATATATATATATATATATATATATATATATATATATATATATATATATATATATATATATATATATATATATATATATATATTTCTATTTCAGTGTAACAAAGTTCAGTACACTTGTACTGTTCATCGCATGCACATTACATGCAAGGCTGCACTCAAACTAAAAAATAAATAAACATTGTCATGCGGGGAAGTGACAAGTTCAATGGAGTGACCTAATACCGGCTTTTTTGTTTGGGCTGCAGAAATAGAAATAGTCTGAAAGAACGACAGTTAGCCAATAAAGTAAATGTTATAGCAATGTCATCGTATGTGGTTCAACATTTATACATCATTTGACAATATTGCTGCAATGTGGAAAGACAACTTTAGAGCAACATTGCCAGCATGTTACTTGTTAACATTGCAGCAACGTTATCGAATGTTGAACGTTTTCGCATTATGTTGGATAAATAATGTTATCGCAACATTGTACAACATTGACAATGTTGCTGCAATGTTACAGAAACATATTGTGCTACTAGGGACTCGTAACATGGCACCGTTCATATTGGTCAAGATCCTTGAAGGGCGGGTCAAGACTTTCTCTTCATGCCACCATCAGCGAATATTACAATGCTGCTCGCTTACCTCTGTCACACGGACACGGCTGAACTCCTTTCAACTCCCTTCAACCAAGGTAGCCATTACCTCGAGGGAGATACGTGCCGTGTCACACGGCAGTCCATTATGGAAGGAAGTTAAATGGAGTTTTGAAGCAAAGGAGATCGACGATCTCACCTGAACTTGCAGAGAGCCGGCTCCGTGAACTGCGCATGCGCGCACAGAACCAAAAAGGAAAGGAGGACGCGTTGATTCTCTCGACGGATGTGACGTCAAACAACTTTTAGTATTTGCTTTTTTCTGGAAATAAGCCTCAAACCCAGATGCCAATTAACCCGTTTCGAACCACCGCACCCGCAAAAGCTGGCGCGCTTTTCGGTCAACGGGTGCTCGCGCCTTGCGAGCCCTAGGTCGCTTTTCATGCGTCGGCTTGTTTTAGTTTGCGGGGCATCATCCCGATAGATGCAAATTCGGTGAAAATCTGATTCAGTTTGTGGATTGTTGCCCTAAATTCAACAGCGTAGCCTTCGGTCCTGTCCCTGGCCTGTCTGCAGCCTCCGACTACGGTGAGTCGTACGCGAATGATGGTGTTTCGTACATGCCCGCGAGCTCTAGGTAAAGCATTTGTCGGCGTTCTGCTACCGTCTTGCAGCTTTTTTAACGAGTTTTTACACGGCAGTGCAGCTATGCGGTAGTCACAATTACTGACGCGGCGTAATCACGCGACAGTCACCGGGCGAAGGCATGTGGAGACTGCATAATGGCGTCGATCCCGTTTCTTCGCGCTTGAAACAACCGTTGCATACAGCACCGATCAGTCGCCGGTTGCTGTTGTCTTCGGGGTGCACTGGGGTATTGGGACGTACGCGGCGACTTACAGATGATGTGAAACTATTTGTGAGTCGAGAGTCACGGAAGTTTGTAATTTGCTTTTTTTTTTTTTTTTTTTTTTAAGATTCTTCGTTTGTGGTCTAGTTTGTTTGGGCAGTAGCAGGCATTTTGGTATGGTGCGCCAGCGTGAACGCGCTGGTTTATGATCAGGAGGTTTTATTGCCTTCCTCGCAGCTTCAGCAGATAGAGTGGCTGGGCCCATAGAAACGGTCGTGCTTCCGTCAAAAAACTGTCGTAAGGTATTTATCTATGCGGCCCATACGTGGTGCTGCAGTGCAAGAGGTCAGCTTCTTTACAGTGTCGACGAAGTGCTAAAGAAGGGGAGTTGCTGGCTAGCTGAGAGATAGTATAAATGTAAACTGGCCCAGTGCGAAATGAGCCCCGGAGTGAAACGAGCCTACTGCTCAGCATAAAATTGCTACAAGATACGGGCGTATACCCGCACGAATTTATTGTGCTTATATGCTCACACGTTCCACTGTCGAGTACTCACATCTGTGCATGCAGCAATGAGGGTGACTCTTCGGCTATCATAGGTTCTTGCCCATGAGAGTATCTGCCCTTTTACTACGAAAATAACTGCATTGGTAGAACTCGCTGAGCTTATTTATATAGATTTAACACTTCAGATGCATGTCGCTACCGCAGAGTTCCCTAATATATATCTTTTGCTTGCTCCAACAGCGTCATCACTTTGAGAAAACTGGGAATGATAGCAGAAACAATGCCTCCATAAATAGTGGGCAGTGCTTGGCTTCAAGCTGCTGTCAAGGCCATGGACAGCTTATTTGAAAACAAAGCAATAATTAACCTGAGGTGGTACGTTTTGTTGAGGGGAGTGAGGCACCGTTGCATGTACAGCCTTTGTCAAAAGTGTAGAGCCCGGGGGGTCCGCTTCTGAGCCGAATTGTGGCACTGATGTAGAATTAGTTGAGGCCACTGAAGGGGGTAGGACAAAAAATCTTCTTGCCATCAACAAAGTTGGAATACCGGAAATTCATTACAAGCCGCAGGAACTGGCCCAGAAGCAGAACCCCTGGACTCTACACTTTTGACAAAGACTGTACCTCGTAATCCTGTCAAAGAGCTTGGCAGTTGCTGCTATAAGCACTCTTGATTACAATTCCATGCAAGCCGCAGCATATTCCGCACTTACTGCACACGTAATTTAACTTAGTCTCTTTGTTGCTATTTCAGTGTTTTGCAAGTGTGCTAAATATTTGTATTTGTGCTAGCATTGACTGCTAGTCTCGTTACTGCCTTTTTCCTTCTGCGGCAGGCACTCTCACTTGCTTTACTCAAATCAAATTCTACTGTGAGTGAGTTTGCTGAATTTATGCAAACTAAATGTAATTGCTGTATTACTCTCATTTATTTACATTTACAGAGGCAAGGAATACTCGGGGCCGACGTACGAGTTTCCTCCATCAGTTGGATTCCTCTGCTACCTCAGTAGTGCAGTGCGCTGTAACTGGTGTGACCAAATGGATACTCTCACTGCTTTTACTGGTTTAGAGCGTGCTCCTAGTTAAGTTTAAAATACCTTGCTTGCAATGTATTTAATCTTGTTGTGGAATATTGTCACCCTTGCATTTGCTGATATGTTATTATTTGGAAAGCATTCAGAGTGATTTTGGACGCATGATTTGCCATGGCGGGAGGTGGAGAAGCACAAATGTGTGACTGCAATTTTTTGCCTCTCTAGTTTTCAGCCTTTAGAATTAAAGCAACAGATTGATATGTGAACAGGCCTGCCATGGATTAAAGAGTTTGTCATATACAACAACACTTGACCCTTGCGGGGATAACACAGCTGTGGTTATCTGAGCAAAAGTTCTCTGTATGTGATGGTGTCCGAAACATGGCATTGTCTTAAGTAACTTGGCATGGAATCGGCCACTTCTTGCACTCTCTTGACAGCATCTATTGTAATGTGTGCTAGGCGACATGCCTTCGGATCTGTTGTATGTCTGCAGCAGTTGCCTTGATGTATCAAGATGGGGTGGTTGTTGCGAGTTGGAAATTTCTATTCTCCCGACTACAGCAATAAAATGCAGTGAAGCCAAATACCAGGAACCAATGTGTTATGTGGTTCATTGTGAAGGCTTGCCATTCTCGTAACTTTGCCAAATTGCTAGAAACATTATTTTTAAGCCTGGTCTTCTTTTGCTCATAGCACAACTCATTTCGTGCATTTGTCAACTTTTTGTGGTTTATAGTTGGCACATTTTGCAGAGGGTGACAAAATTTGAGCTGGTGTGCCACGAAGGTTAAATATCTGTTTATTGAACTCTTCTCGGGAAGCTACATGCAAATGCTGCCTAATGTGGCTGTGAGGGCTTCGCACTTGATTGATGTACCGGCGCTTTACTTGTAGCAGCTGGCCTACATTGTACAGGACTGCCACTTTGAGGAGCACCAGCACTGCTATGAAGCAGATTCACAGCATTGTTCCTGGTGGAAGCAAACCACTGTAGATGTTGCCCTCATTCCAATGCAGCTTCAGCCAGTGAATTTGCATAATTCCCGTGTTGGACGAACAAGAGGCCTATGAACTTGAGCATTTCACTTAGTCATTTCTTACAAACATCCGTCAAAACAAGCAACCTGTTGGGTTTCCCCAAAATCCCTGTACAATCATATTTATTTTTATTTTTACAAATAGTTTGTATCATAAGCTGGAGAGCCTTCACTCAAGTATACACTAGGTTCCTATCCACGTGAAAACTACACGCTTGTGTTTCAGTGTCATCAGATCGTTGCTAACGATTGTGGACACTCTCCTAAACAGAGATAAAACTGAGAACATGCAGCGATCATGTGTACATACTCAAAAGCAAGTGGGTACGGAAACTGTGTGCACCTTTGGCCACTGTAATTGTAGTACCTGAATTGCTAAAAGCTGAAATCAGAGCTTCTTCTGACAGACTCTTCTGGCTTTTTTGCTGCTAGTGCGATAAAAAAAATCTGTAGCTGAAGTTGCTGAATCACACAATTTCAGTGTTTTTTGTTGTGCGGCCTGACATGAACATTTCTTCATCTAAGCTGCCACCATTCTTCAGATACAGATCGCTTGTGTGTCACCACTTGGTGCGATGTTACTCTGTGTCACCAGGGGTAGAGACAGACAATTGGAGGAGGAGGATACGCTACAACAGGACATGTACTTGCAGACTAACAGGAAAAATAAGGAGGCCTTAGGAAAGCTAAAGAATACGGTAAACGCCGCCATGAGGCTCACTGAAAGAATCGCCAATCTAAAGAGAGGATTGCAGGAAAAGGAGTCAAGTCATTTGGTACAGGCATTCGTGATCAGTAGAACAGTTTATGCGACGCCTTGTATGAATATGGAAGTGACGGAGGAAAACAAGGTGGACGCTACGATTAGGCTGGCGTATAAGGCGGCCCTTGGGTTACCTAACATTGCTTCTACCGAAAGTCTGTGGGATTCATCATCAGCCTGACTATACCCATTGCACTCTCCCATATTTCTCCACTTAACCCGGTTCTGTGCTAGTTGCATCCGCTTCACCCCTGCGAACTTCTTAATCCGCCCATCTAACTTTCTGCCGCCCCCTGCTACGCTTTCCTTCCCTTGGAATCCAGTTTGTTACCCTCAGCGACCATCGGTTATCCTCTCTTCGCACTACATGTCCGGCCCATGTCCATTTCTTAATTTCCACTAGAATGTCGGTAACCTGAGTTATTTCTCTGACCCACTGTGCACGCTTCCTCTCTCTTAATGTTACCTCTACCATTTTTCGTTCCATAGCCCTCTGGGTTGTCCTCAACTTAAGTAGAACCTTTTTCGTTAGCCTCCACATTTCAGCCCCATAGGGGAATACAGGTAATATGCGACTGTTATATACTTTCCTCTTGAGCGATATCTGTAAGCTGCCAGTCATAACCTGCGAGTGCTTGCGAAATGCGCTCCATCCCAATCCTGTTCTTCTTGTTATTTCCTTTTCATGGTCCGGATCTGCGGGTACTGCCTGTCCAAAGTAGACATATTCGCCTACTAATTCCAGTACTTCGCTACCTAATGTAGACTGCTGTTCCTTTCTGAGGCTGTTGAACATTACCTTAGTTTTCTGCATATTGATTTTCAAGCCTACCTTTCTACTTTTCCTGTCTAGGTCATCAATCATTATTTGCAGTTCATCCCCCGAGTTGCTTAGCAAGGCAATGTCATCAGCAAATCGCAGATTACTGAGGTATTCTCCATCTACCCTTATCCCTCACTGCTCCCATTCAAAGTCTCTGAATACTTCCTCTAAGCAAGCTGTGAATAGTACTGGGGAGATTGTGTCTCCTTGCCTAACACCTTTCTTTATCGGAATTTTGTTACTTTCTTTATGCAGAACTATGGTTGCTGTGCAGCCACTATATATATCTTCCAGCACTTCAACGTACGGCTCGTCTACCCCCCGATTTCGCAATGCCTGCATCACCGCCGAGGTTTCAACTGAGTCAAATGCTTTTTCGTAATCAATGAATGCTATGTATAAGGGCCGGTTATATTCCGAGCATTTTTCTATCACCTGATTGATGGTATGGATATGATCGATAGTAGAGTACCGTTTCTGAAGCCCTGCTTGATCCTTTGCTTGATTGCAGTCTAAGGTTGCCCTGATTCTATTAGCGATTACCTTTGTAAACACCTTATACGTAACAGACAGTAAGCTGATTGGTCTAATTTTTAAGGTTCATAGCATCCCCTTTCTTATGAATGAGGATAATGTTTGCGTTCTTCCATAGTTCCGGTACTATCGATGACACCAGGCACTGCGTATACAGGGTAGCCAGTTTTTCTAGCACGATATCTGCCCAGCACAGCCGCCCCAGGAAATACATACTTGCCACTCACATTGCCACTGCTTTCCTCCGTCCCCATTCCAACATGCGAGAGCTGTCATTGGAATCTTGCGAGCAGTTGCATGGTTGTGCTGTTTACCTTTAAATCTGTCAGTGAAGAACTTAGTGATAGATACTGATTGATAATGATAGTGACAGTGATGATAATGACAGAGATTACTATGATGTCATGACGTTACCAGGCGACTCGAGCACATGTGAAAGTTAACCTGATCCAGTCGTCAGTGCAGCGCCTTTCATTTGGCGTTTGCTCTAACGCCACATGACACAGCATACAAAAGCAGACGCAGTACAGCAAGCATCAGCAGCATTTCAAATTGGTTTACAGGAAAGAAAAGGCGTATCTCACACTTCTCCGCGAACACCTGAATCGAGCCATAAGGAAAACGAGGAAGGAGGTGCCATAGTGGAGGGCATCAGACCACCATGCAATAAAGGCTTTCACCTCATTGCTCTTTAGTGGTTCAAAGTGCCCCTAGAGTTTTTACTTTTTACTCGTATGAGCATTCAGTTCAGTGCTGCATAGTGTGATGTTAAAAAAGCACGAGTACCAGGGACCAATGCATTTGTCACCTGCAGTCGCTCATTACGACCTTGGCTGTTCCTTTTGTTATTTTGTGTTTGTCGTGACACATTAATGTGTTACCCCGCCGGGGTGGCGCAGTGGTTAGGGCGCTTCCTAAGGATGCGGGATCGAATCCTGGCCTTGGCGACCGCTTTTCGAATGGAGGCGAAAGGCAAGGCGACCGTGTGCTGTGGAATGTCAGTGTACGTTAAAGAACCCCAGGTGGTCGAAATTTCCGGAGTCCTCCACTACAGCGTCTCTCATAGCCCGAGTCGCTTTGGGACATTAAACCCCACAAACCATTCCATGTGGTTCTGCCAGATATACAGTAACTTGGCACTAGCTAACAGAAAGTCGCTGTAGAGAGTAGTGATGTGGTACTAGCTGGTATTATATTGCGCAGGGCCACTCTAGCATTTTTTTTTTTTTTTCCCGGAAGCTTAAATGGAATTCTTTTTGACTGGGGCAGAAAAGTTTCGTAATTTGAACGCCCGTGCTCTTCTCTAGCGTTGCTCTGTGCCTGTACTTCACTGCAGTGCAGGCTTGAGCCAGCGGCAAACGTATACATAACCAGCGCTGCCAGCTTTGGCGAATTAGTCTGCTCGAGGTTGCGGTTACAAAAAATAAAAATAAGCATCAAGATACCCCGCATGCTCACTTGAGATGCAGACTAAAGGTCGTTCCTGCAGGAAGCATAATCAAATTCAGATGTGGGTTTCAGTTTGAGCACGAGCAGAGTAGTGAGTGCTTTTCCACATTAACAGTGTTGAGCTGCCCTTCTGCCAGGAAGTGCTCTTTGCGAACTGATAAGTACAGTAGAACCCCATCACAGTAAAGTCACCGGGACCGGCCAAAATCTTACTATATCAGTTGTTAGTGATGACACGGTCCTGAAGATACTATCTTGTAATTAAAGTCTGCTTACTAAGCACATCTTGTTGCTTTATGAAAAGAACGCTCTAAAATGCCTTCCATCTCTCTCTTATCATCTCTGTGCCATTTCCTTTTTCATTTTTTTTTTCTTTTACAGCTTGTAGAAGTACCTGTTTAGCATGAATGCAACATGGATACGAATACAGCCGAGCTTGATTCCAGCTGAGAACCAAAGCATTGCGTGAGCGCAGCATCATCTTCCGCTGTTTCCATCTTTTAAGAGGCAATAGATGAAAAATGCGCGACAGTCCAGCACTGCAAAACCACACAAGCCACGCCTCTAATTCTTGCCACTACTCCTTCGTGCTGAATAGTGTTGTGTGAATGTTCGGCCGTTTCTTCGCTTCCCTTTTTCTTGCTGCACTTTTACTCTAGTGACCGGCCGTCTTCTTTTTGTGTTTGGTCAGCTTTACATTTTTCCCGCTACGCGCTGCATGCTTTCCCTCACGGCTCCAAGGCCTTAAAGTTGGCTTCTTCTCAGTGCTGATGAGCCTAGCGGTAAAACCATAAAAAAAAAAAGCACTACTTATTTTTTTTTTTAAGAAAAACTTTCCTCGCGATTCCATGTAATGCGTGTGCAGCAATGCCATTTCGTGAGAAGTCGACGCCACGGCCAGACGTTTAGTATAACCTAGTTTTACCAAAAGCACTACTATGATGGGACTTCAGTTTCACTTTACTATAGCAGGGTTCTACTGTACAATGATAACCGGTCATAGAGACTCCTCCATATTTCACGAGTGGAATGGAGTCCAGTTTTGTGCTCATTGTAGAAACAAGCTGAACAAGCTGGTCATTCTATGTTTCCGTTTTCTGGAGAAGGTGCTTTGCAGCAATACCTAGCCTTCAGGGGCCGTGCAAAAATCCTACGAGATATTCAGAAGAACTTGTCCAAGAAAAAGTATAGACAATCAATACGATCTGTGCAGGGGAGTAAGAGCTAGGAGTTAGCATTGCTGTTCTCAATGCAGCTGATGGGTTACGACCATGCAAGCGGGTTGTGCCACCTAATCTACAAATCACAGTGCGACACATTGTACCCATTCTCCACCCTCTGCCTCCTACCTTCTCTTCATCATTCCTCTTGTCTCTACTTTGCCACCTGCTAATCAAGGTCTCAAAGGGACGAACAACACAAGCTGTCTAAAGCCACCACTAGAAGGAAACCAAATTTTGGTTACATGTTGATATGACAGCGTTAAAGGCTGCCATTCACCATAAAATTTGGTATCAGGGTTGTGAAAGAAAAATTGTGGGTGATAGCCGGGAATTGATTGGTGGCAGGGTTGTGCAAAGTCACTTGATCATATGATATGGCAGATTTGGCAGGAGCTGCCAACTCAAGCTTCTCGAATCAGATGGGTAGGTGAAATGAATCGAACCCTCCAGGACTCTTGCATTTCAAGTCAGACATGCTACCCGTAGACCACAAAGGCACTTCATACGGCTAGGTTAAGGGAGGCTTTATATTTGTGTCAGGCAGTCTTTCACATAATGTGGTAGTTCATGACTCTATGCTAAAGAGTATGTATAAGATAATGGAGGCTTTATATTTGTGTCAGGAAGTCTTTCACATAATGTGGTAGTTCATGACTCTATGCTAAAGAGTATGTATAAGATAATGGAAGTACCACCATTGCCAAAAATAGCCAGGCTGCGTGCTCCGCTTTTCAGCCAAGTAGCAGATAATTCGTACCACTTCTGAAACTGTAAATCTGTGCAAAGTAGTAAAGGCAAGCTGCAGTCCTCACTTCTCAACAAGTTGTGATCCTCTAGGAATTCATGTTGACCTTAGGATACAAGCTAAAATAAGGCCTTGCCTTATTTTTACCTCTCTGCAAGTTCGATCCCTGCCAAGGCACAGGGGTACAGAAAAAAATTAAGGCAGATTGCAGTCATGTACAAGACTGATGACACAATGATGCTGTTTCTGTTTGCCTCAAGTTATCCGTGATTATACTTCGAGACTCATCGTGGCTATCTGTTGCCAGCGGACAAGTGCAACAGATATTATGCCTTTTCTTTCCTGTAAACCAATTTAAAACACTGCTGATTCCTGTGTGGTACGGCGTTTGAGGAAGCGACAAATGAAAGGCGCAGCACGGATGCCTGGATTGGATGCCTGGCAAGGTTAGCTTCATATATGCGTGAATCGCACGGTGAAGTCATCGGTCATGACCGGACATGATGTCATGTGGTGACCTCAGTTCTGGTTATTAGACATGACTGGATGTGACGTCATGATGTCACATCCGGTCATGGTGACATTACTGTGAACACATTAGGCTGCGCACAATAGATGAAACAACCTCCAGCTTAAACAGCATCACTGTTGAAAGTGGGCGTTGTGCAGTCTAGTTGAAGGTTTGGACGGCTGTATGCGAGCAAGGAACTGAGTGCTGTGATTTAACTTCCCAAAATAAATGCCACCGAGTGGTACTTTTTTCTTAATACACGTCATATATTTACTAGAACCACCTTACTCTGTATTTTACAGCTGTAAATGCTGCAAAAAGCAAATTTTCTAAACTTGAGAATTTTATTCTGGCATGGCTTATATTCTCTAATCTCCAAAACAATTTTCTTGGGTTCCTATACTTCTGGAAAACTTGGGGTATTGTTGGAACAACTACGATGAGAACAGCAAATTTTACAAATTTGAAATTAAAGTGTATGAGAACATGCAAGATGGCGACCATGGCACAAACTTTTTTTTTTTCCGCCTAAAACAAGCTGGGGTAATGTTTGTCGTAGTAACCCAATACAGTCCTTTTCTAAACTGACGGCGGTCGAGCGTAAAAATTGCATCAAATGGCATGATATGGGTCTGTGTGCAGGCTTCACACAACTCGTACTCTCAGGCAAGTCCAGTAAAAGAATCTGACTGCTGAGCTGCTACCCGGCACAACAGAACCCAGAATGCAACCTAATCCTACGTTAGCCTGAATACTTAATATTTTTGAGACAAAGCATTCATAGAAGGTTGAAAAAACTCGTACATGCAGAATGCGATCAAAAAATCTGGAACAAGTTTCATGACACGCATGCCATTTTTCACAGCATATCACACAACTTGGAAGAAAGTCGACAACTTCACTTTGAAAGCAAATTTTTGTGAAAATGTACAACACCACTGGGAAGGAAAACAATTGAAGCAGTTGAAACAAAAAAATTTGGTGGCGTATGTGTCAGTGAACCCTCAGTGTCTATTAAAGAAAGTGAAATCAATAATCTTCGACACTAGTAGAACCTGAATAGCGCTGTGTGATAAGGCTGTCCATAAGTGGCAATAAGCAAAGTTAAAATCAAAACAAAACCAAACTTGACAGAACTTGCACCAATATCACTGCTATGCTAAAATAAAATACACAGACACCATATAACCACTGTTCACAATACAAGTTCTACAAACCTGATGCGAATTTTTATATCATAGCTGTAACGATACTAGCACAGCCTGATAATTACAGTACACCTAAACAATCACTCTACCTGCCTCTATGCATATATTGTATGCATATAGGCACTATGCACATATTGTACTTGACTACAAAGTTCAGCATGGTAGTTAACAACCATGCACATGAAACAGCTCGGGTATTGAAAAGCCTCTTCCAATCATGTTCAAAACCAATATATTCTGATCAAATCAACATGCAAAATGTAAATCTTTCGTAAAAAATTTCATTTTGCACACAAAGACAAAGGTAGCTTTACTGCACATACTGTAGCACGAGTTGAATGCTCCGGGCAAATTTTCATAGTGCTGCAGGGATTTTATGTGTTTATTATATGAACGATGCAAAAAAAAAAAAAATCGGTGAACTCCATAAAAGGTGCCACAATAGAACAAAAATTAGCAGTGCTATGCCTAGATAATTCCACTGCAAGAATGCATCTGTGCTGACTCATGTTCTATTGCCATAAACAAAGTACAGTATGTGAGGAACACAAGGGATGGAGGTTTGATTCCCAGTGGAGACAGTATTTATTTATTTTATTTACCCCACTAATCACACATGTACTCTGTGCTGTCGTACAGTACAGCAAGTAATGGCATATGGTACCTGTAGTAAGACATAGTTCATGATGGATACATCGGCTGTCATGCAAAGATGTAATCAATGCAATTAACACTTTTTGTAGTGGCTTGAAATTGTTGACTGCGACCCCGAGCAGTTCGCACGTGAACACTGGCAACCACTGTGATTTCGTAGTATCGATGACAGTCGCCGCAGATGATGAGGGGAATGTCTGGTGCCCTCACAATGCATCAGCCATCTCGCAGATAAGTGCTGCCCTTCAGCGCCACCATTGCAATTCTTGTTTAAATGGCTATGGGTTGTACAAACTGGAAACTCTAGCAGACTAACAATCTTGTGCATTCACAATGCCGTAATAACAACATTGCGTGGGTAGTAATTTAGAAAAAATAAATACATTCACAGTTAAAACTGGTTCACTGGACAATATTTTGTAAGTAATAATTCAACAATACTGCACAAGAATTTTCAAAACTCCTCTGAGCCTCACTAGGGCACCTATGAATGTCGTGCAGCCTTGGTGGATGGAACCGTGACAGATTATTGTAGATGAAAATGTAGCCATTAAATACTGTCCTTTTTAAAATGCGTGATAGAGCGTTACACTGCAGTGCACAGGTGTAGAACATAAAAACAACATGGCTGCAGCTGCGAGCTATCAGGTGGCTGTCACACATACTCCATGATAGTAAATCAGGTATAGGTATCTTCCATGGGGCAGGTAGCTAGTTAGTAGCAGGCTAGGCAGGCAAACAGGGTTCGTCCATGGCTCTGGTCCACCAACAATGTGACAGTGCTGCAAGTCATCTATACTTGGGCAGATTACCTACCATGCAGACAACTACTGTAAAGTCAAACACTGAAATTACAAAAAAATTAAGTTGATAAATGAAATGTACTGCCTTTGGATCTGAGCAAGAATGAGAACAGAGGCAAGCCATTTGGCAAGCCTGTTTCGATGCATTCCCTAAAGCCACATCTCTATGCTGTTCTGACCAGTTTATTTGTTTTACAAGAATACACTAGGAAAGAACCAAGCGATCGCACATTACATCTACGTTGTGCACTACAGTTATAAAAATAAAAAATCATAGCTAACGAGTACGTGACCCCGTTCGGTAATGCAGTACATTTACTTTGCTGTACAGCGTACCACTCGTCTCGGGACTGACGGACAGCGTGTTAGGCCCTTATTATTTGCCCCCCCCCCCCCCCCCCAAAAAAAAAAAAAAGCGAAGCTTAATTTCTAGTAAATCAACATTACACACTATTAAGAAGCGGTCAACACACTTGAAACAGTTCTATATTCAGTTATAGTTTGCAGTCTGCAAACTATTACCACAGTCTTCGTGCATAAAAGCAACAACAGGCGCATACATGCAGCATGTGCTGAAAAGGCGCGTCCGATGCAAGTGCTAAACTGACGTTTGCCTCGGTGATCTTACGACTGCTAGGGAAAGCTACATGCCTCACATTCACACTAAAAATTAATTCTAAGCACTTCTGACACAAACGTAAGCCTTCGATGTCTCTGTAGTCACAATGCCTAAACACTTTCAACGGAGCGCTTTATTTAGTTCTGCGCAGGCAAGCTCAAAACTTCTCTCAGACAACCTCAAGTGCAGCAAGAAAGTAACCTTGCTGCAATGTTCACAGTTAAACGTCCCGAAACAAATAGTTCCCAGCTAATTTCACACAGCGATTCGCGGAAGAATCGCGGTTCTAGCGCAGGCACCGTGCTTACCAACATGGCACTCAAATATATTAACTCATTTCCTTCCAAAAAGCAATCAGCTGGCTTTCTATTCGACTTACCAAAGTGATGCTCACCGTGCGAAGTGCGTCGCCTGTGCTGTATAAACACAGAACACAGCCATTTTATGGTTCGTTAGCATTAACAACAAATAGATAAAGCGCAACACAGGGTCCGCAAAGCACTGGAAGGAGAATAACTAGAGTCAATAACGCGTCAAACATTTTTTTTAAAACGTTTCATGCAACGCGCCGCAACTCAAAATAATTTAGCGGAGGGGGTGATGATGATGATAATGGCGCACGCACCATCGTATCTAAAATTGTTGCAAATGAAACTATACAGTTTCGGTTAAACAAAGGAGGTGCTAACGCATAAACTACAAGTGCCAATTTTAATTATCTAAAGGTTTCCTTTTACTGAATTAATTTTTGTTGGTATTGGACGTTTTCGCCACCTGCAGCGCTGTCACTCAACCGTTGCAACGGCGCGCCATTTGAACCGGCTGGTTGTACGGTGCTCGCACAAGTCTCTGCTGTTCTGTCGAGTTCTCTCTTCTCAGTTCAGCTCTCTCTGCAAGCCTCCCAGAGGCTATATGACTCATTTATCTCGCCACAAGTAACTTTTAAACCACAGTTCAGCAATGCGACACTAGAGCCATTCAATGAAGGACTACACTTATCCCTAGTCTGGCATTTATTTCCTTTGCGCATTTTCACTCTGTCCATTCATAACAAAAACTTGGAAGAAAAATCAAGAGGCTAAATGGGCTTCCCACAGTGCAGTTACATATCTATAGTTATTTCATAAATTGGCAACAGAGTTTTGATTCAACATCATCACTGCCTGCACTAGGTATGCTGAAGGGAATTAATGGTCTGCAATCATCGCTGCTTCATGCGTTAGCTGCAGCCACCAACCTTGGCTCATTTGCTGACATTATCTCTTCATCCCAGTGTCTGGTATCCCTTACTTGTTTCACTCCCTGGAAACCTAATCGATTAGCTGAAAAGCCCTATTTCCTGGATCACATGTCCCTCTCTAATGCTTCTTTTCAGTTTTCTGCATCTTCATACTAAAAGATGTGCACCATGTGCTGCAATCTCAACTGCAGGTACTCGACTGCAAGATGCCCAGCACTCTGTGTCATATGGTATGGTGTTGCGGCAGCATAGAAGTACCACCCACACAAACCATCAGATGAGGACCTGCTTATGCCCTCACCTTTTTGGACCAAGGACGCCACCTGCCCAGGGCAAATAGGGCCTGCTCATTTCAATAATAGCTGATTACTACTTCCTTGTTATGATTACCTTGAAACTGTACTTTAATCCACATCTGTGTTTGTGAAGGTTTTCCAAATTATTTTACTTTCTATAACCTGCTGCACTGTCCTTTGCTTAGGTATTTTAAACTAATGCTTTAATATCCACTTTTCAGCCTTTCAAATGATCACATGATAGCAAACTGCCTTTTATTACATTATATATACAGCACCTTCCAAATTTACATTCACCTCTTTTTGCTCTTGGGGAAATGTTTCTCATGGTTCAGATTCAACCTGGCTTAAAAACATTACTCCCTTCCTACGTCCGAAACCTTCCTACCTATGTGCAGCAGTGACTTTGTGGCTATGCATTCGACTGCTAATCCTAAGGTTTTAAGATTAAATACATGGCTACATTTTGGCAGAGGCAAGATGTAAAGACACCTGTGGGCTACACAATGTCAGTGCATATAAAAAGGACACCAAGCAGTCAAAATTCATTAGCTCTTTCCCATGCTTGCCGTCTTTCATAGACCGCATTAGGTTTTGGCATTCCCGATCCCTGTGTGCTATGTCAATACCTCTACCTGTTGTAAAGTTGCTCTCATCACAAAGGGTTGAAAAATAAACTTTCATCTTGTAGTTTCTTTATGTCCTTGAGCATGTGCTGTTATTGAGGCAGTGGGCAATATTTGGCTGGGGCCTTAGACATGCAGTAGCCCAAACCAGATTCGAAATCGAGGAAACAGTTTAGCTGAAACAAATGTCGATTTCAGTCTCATCGACATCAACTGCAATGCCCGTCCTCTTTTTCTACAGGAATATAATGTAGACATGATGCAATGCTGTTCACCCAAATGTTTTCCGATTGTCATGGCTACTACAGTTCAAAATAATGAGACCAAAGAGCACGACACACAAGGAATGCTTATTTGCAATGAAAGCATTTTATTGCAAGCTATGAAGTAAATACATTTGTCGTGAAGAACAAGCAAAAGATTGCAAGAAACCATCAAAACAAAATTTAAAACCCCATCTAGAAAAGCAAAAATCTAATGCCATGTTTTCATGGAAAGCAGCCATTTTTTAAAAAAGGCTGCTCTTTGAAGCTACTCACAAGATTATTTCAGCATAATGCTCATTTGCTACAATCCTCTTTTTTTCTAACTAGACACAAAGTCTACAAGACCTTGTGTATAAAATGTCACCAACCAGCACGTAGCTGCCATGCCATCAGCAAAACCATGCGCCCAACTGCTCATTGCACACCGGCCAAAACTCTGCACTGCCTTTGGGCAAGTGGAAAACAGCTGCAAAGAATCTTAAAACCCATCCACCTTTTGATGATGATGATGATGATGGATTTTAATGGCGCAAGGGCGACTCAGGCCAAAGAGTGCCAAACTCAAGGTTAACGGTGTACTCAAGTTGATATAATGGAATAGTTGATTTTTCATGAAGGGATAAAGAACAGTGGTGTATAGGGCCTAAAAATGTATTCGCTCTGTAATATCGCTAAAAACAATGGTGTATAGGGCCTAAAATTCATTTGCGATATATAATGGATGCACAATGTATAAGTAGATGTATTAAAAGATCTCATCCGTCCTCTCAAGGAGGAGCGGGCTGAGACCCACGTCGATAAGAAATTTCATGTAAAAAGCCTACTTGTAATAAAAATTTAAGCACCTGTTTTAAAGGAAACATTGGGTTGTCGCCAATAAAAATGGATGGGTGTGCAGGTATTTGATGAGTGAACAAGGAGGGAAAATGACGTCTTCTTTCTGGTTCCAGTTGTGCACATATGATTAAAACATGAATGACAGTGAGTCGATCACCACATCTCGAGCAGTGTGGTGCAGGAGAGTTCGTTAAAAGGT